>NW_004443988.1:6545294-6575407 GCF_000243295.1 Trichechus manatus latirostris
GTGGTTACCTTGAAATTTACCTTTATCTTCCTAGATTTGAGCCAGTCTATTATTACTTGGTATAGCCTTGCCTTCCTCTCCATTAGAGGGTTCTACACCTACACCATTTATTCCCTCTTTTATGGTTCTGATGCTGTTGTCATTTACAGATTAACCTCTCTGGTTCCCTGTTGTAATTCTTTTGGTTTTGCATAGTCCTTAAGAGTTCATTTGCTAGGCTGGTATCTTGCTAGTACAATCCTGTGTCCTATATTCAGCCTGTGGTCTGATGTTGTTTGTTCTCAGATCGAAGGACTCCCTTTAATAAGCCTTGTAAGTTTGGGTTGGTTTTTACATTGTCCCTTAATTTCTGTTTATCTGGAAATGACCTAATTTCACCATCAAATTTGAACCAGAGTTTTGAAGGATATGTTATTCTTGGCTGGCAATTTTTTTCTTTCAAGGTTTTATATATGTCATCCCATTGCCTTCTTGCCTGCATGGTTCCTGCCGAATAATCCGAGCTTAGTCTTATTGTTTCTCCTCTGTATGTGACTTTTTGTTTTTCTCCAGCTGCTCTCAGGATTCTTTGTCTTTGGTTTTAACGAGTGTGATTATGATATGCCTTGGTGATTTTCTTTCGGGGTCTATCCTATATGGGGTTCATTGAGCTTCTTGGATGGTCAGCTTTTCATCTTTCATGATATTGGGGAAGTTTTCTGCTAGCAATTCTTCAGTGATCCTCTCTGTGTTTTCTGTTTTCTCCCTCTGTTCTGGAAGTCTGCTCACTCAAAGATTTTTGCTTTTGATTGTATCCCACATACTTCTCAGGGTTTCTTCATTCTTTTTTCTGATTTTTCCTCAAACAGAGTTGTATCCAAATGTTTGTCTTCAATTTTGCTGATCCTATCTTCCATCGTTTCGAACCTGCTCCTCAGCCCTTCTATGACAGTGTCCATTTCTGAAATCTTGTTGTTTATCTTTTGGATTTCTAATTGTTGTTTTTGTATGATTTCTAGTTGTGAATTTATTTTAGCATTTTGTTCCTGTATTATTTTCTTGAATTCTTCCATTTTTTGTCTGTATTATACATGAATTTGTCTGCCTTTTCTATGAATTTGTGTATTTTTTGTCTGCTTTTTGCTTCAACTCTTGGATAATTCTGAATATTAGAGATTTGAATTCCCTATAAGTTAGGTCTAGTGTCTTTTCTTCTACTGGAAGGTCATCTGGTGTTTTATTTTGGACACCTACTGGAACCATCATGTCCTGTTTTTGTAAATGTTTTGATATTGTCTGCTGTCTTCAGGGCATTCAGTGGCTATTTTCATCGTTTATTGATTGTACATTTGTTTGTTTCATCCTGCTTTTTTGTTTTATTTGGTTTTGTCTGAGCAGGTGGGCTGTGCGTTCTTTGTTGTTTGCTTGTCTGTGGGCATGATACTTTTTACCTCCTTCTCCAATGGGCAGGGTCAGTCACTTAGGTACGTTACAGCAAGGCAGGTCCAGCTGAAGGGGAGTTGCTGGGATGGGTTGTTTGTGGCATGTACCAGGGCTGACAGTGCAGACCAGGAATCAGTGTAGGGCAGGTTCCAGTAGGCTGTGCTTGTGCTGCTTGGGAGTGTGATGATCAGCACACAGTGCAGGTAGGCAGGAAGGAAGGGCTAGATTGTGATGTGTGGAGCTAAGATGGGTATGGGAAAGATGAGAGAGAGGAGAGAGGGACAGGAGCCAAAAACGTACACACAAACAAAAAAGAGTGCTAAGGGAGCTTGCTATTGGAGTAGAGATGAGAGACTGAGAAATGGGGAAAAACAAAAATGAAAAGAAAAAAGGAAAAGGGTAAAAGAAAAAAATCACTAGATTAAGAAACTGGAAATGAAGAAAGACAAAAAGTGAATAAGAGAGAGAAGAAAACAAAACAAAACAAAACAAAAAAAACCAAAAACAACAAAAAAGAAAAAAGAAATGCTCCCAGGGATGTCCCTGTGCATCTGTGCACAGTAAGGGAGTAGCTTCCAAGCTGCCCAGTACTGCCCGGCTAGAAGGGGCTCCCAAGCCAAGAAAAGAAAAAGAAAACAAACAAACAAATCAAAATAGAACAAATCAGAGCAAACAAACAAACAAAAAAGCCTCAGGAGTCCCAGCAGGGTGGCAGCACAGGCTGGAAAGCAGTTTTGCAGTCAAGCGGTATTTCACAGCCTTTCAGGAAGAAGCAAAGATGGCACATGAAGCCAGGTATTTGAGAGAAAGGAGGGGGAGGTGGTGAGAGGTATGGAAGAAATCTAAAGAAGTGGAGAAAAAGCAACACAAAAGCCAACAAAAGGCACTCAAGGAGCCAACCAGTGTGGGCGGGTGGAATCTAAGCCACACCGGGGTGAAGCTGGTGTTTCCCGGCCAAGAGACTGTGGTTGCAGGAAGCAGAGGAGGCTAAGTAGGGATGAAGAAGGGTGGGGGATGGGAAGGCTTGGTTACTGGTTGTTCTGTCTCCTGCTGGAAGCTTCGTGAAGCTGCTTTCTCATACCCCATGTTCGCTGACTTCTGGTAGGAGTCCAAGATGGCAGATCCGTGCTGCAGTAGCTGACAGGGGGCCTCTGCATGTATCTCTGCTTGCTCTCTGTTCTTAGTCAGTTTCTTATTCCATTTGGTGCTTGGCTGAATTCTTTATCTCTTCATTTGATGCTTAGGGTTTCAGGATTGACATGTGACCCTGTTTGACTTAGTTTTTCTGATCTTTGCTGTGGAGTGACGGCGTGGTGCTTCTGACTGTAGTGCCATGTTGCCCGGAAGTCTGACTTTCTTTTTCTTAAGCCATCCACAGACTCCAGTGGCACCCTCTGTCCTTTGCCATTTCCTGCTGACAAGGCAAAGCCTGGTGCTCCTGTAAGCCCTGCCCCCACTTACCCTACTCTGTGCAGAGTGGGTCTCTATCGATGCCACTTTTCTGCCGTTCCCTTGAGCGCCCTGTCCTGTGATTGAATTAGAAATTGTGATAACAAGTGAATCATAAATTAGTTGTCAAGCCTGAGCCAGGCTAGCTTGAGCAGCTGAGCCTGTATGTGCTGGCTTTCTCGTTATGAATCTTCCTGTGAGGGATATGCTAGCCTCAGAGCTTCCCATCAACTAGGAATGAATTGGGTGGTTTTATGTTTCTAATCGCTACCTCACTGGCAATTTTGTTAACTTAATGAAAGAATCCAAGAGTCCCAGCCACACATGGATAATTATTATTTTTGTATGTCTTTTCAAACATTGATTACAGGATTTTAAGCGCAGCCAGACTCTTCTGACACTCAAATCACCCCTCCTGCCCCTTACCAGTTTTATCCGTAGAGGCAGAGAATATTTACGCTGCTAATGACCTTGGAGCTCATTTAGCCCAGCCCCTCCTGTTCCAGACAGGGCCACTGAGGTCTTGGGGGACTTGCTGAGCCAGGTCCATGACGCGCAGCACCATGAACCCCCTTGTGTGAGCGCCTACTATGAACCAGCGGCTGTGCTGGAAAAAAATAACCTTCACAACAACCCAGATGAGGAATCAGACATCTAGAGGGGTTGAGCAGCTTGCCTAAAGTCATTCAGCAAATAAGTTCCTCAGTCTGGTCTTTGTGACTTCTTTGTGATACCTCTCCCCAACATCTGTCTCCTTGTACCACTACCCCCCCCACACACCCCCATTGCTGCCTCTCACACTGCCTCGCTCATTCAGCAGGGAGAGGATAGAGTGGAATGCAGAGATCAACTCTGGAGCCAGGCTGCCTGGGTTTGAATCCTGGCTCCATCACCTACTAATGGTGTGACCTTGGGCATGTTATTTATCCTCTCTATGCCTCATTTAGGTCCCTGGGTGGCACAAATGGTTTCCAGTCGACTACTAACTGAAAGGTTTGTTGTTCAAACCCACCCAGCAGCACTGCAGAAGAAGGGCCTGGTGATCTGCTTCCATAAAGTTTACAGTCAAGAAAACCCTATGAAGCTCAGTTCTACTCTGTAACACATGGGATCACCATGAGTCAGAATTGACTCAACAGCAGTGGGTTTGGTTTATGGGTTTATGGCTCAGGTACCTTATCCGTTAAATGGGGATAATAATAGCCTGCCAGTTAAAGTAAGCTTGAATCAGTTAATATGCATAGAGCCTGGCACTTGATAATTGTTAGCTATTATCATTAATTAGACCTCTACTTTGTGCAAGGCTTGATTCTAGGCACCACAGTGAACATGACGCTGGTCTTCAGAATAGTTGGCTAGGGGCTCCATTTGGTCCCTTTCTGCTCCTGGGTGATACAGCTCTCAAGCACCTTGCCACAGCAGCACCATTGTTAAACAGGCAGGTCTGGTCCTGTTTTCTGAGCATTTTAAAGAAGAGCCCACTGTGGAGCCGTCCACCTGTGCCATTCTCTGTGCACCCCCCCACCCCATGCTGAGGTCAGACTGGAGGCACAGCAGTCAGCCCCTCTCATCAGTTCTCGACCCAGCCCTCTGAGGGAGCAGAGCATTGCCCTCTATTCAAGCCCAAAATACAGAAGCAGAAAATGATTTCTGCAGCATTACCTGTCCTTCTACCTCCACACCCATCCCATGCAGGTAACTCCCTGTGTAGCTTCCTAGTGCTGCCATAAAAAATTACCACAAATTGGGTGGCTAAACCAATAGGAATTTATTCATTCACAGTTCTGAAGGTCAGAAGTCTGAAATCAAGGTGTGAGCAGGCCCATGGTCCCACTAAATGCTCTAGCGAAGACTTCCTTGCCTCCTCCAGCTTCTGGGGGCTCCTGGCAGTTCCTTGGCTTGTGGCAGCCTAACTCCAATCTTTGCCCCTGTCTTCACATGGCTGTCTTCCCTATGTGTCTGTGTGTCCTCTCCTCTTCCTATGAGGACATCCGTCATTGGATTTAAGGTCCACTGTAATCCAATATGAACTTAATCACATCTACAAAGACCTCATGTATAAAAATGGCGTAGTAGGGGCATCTGACCTCCTCTAACTTCACTAGGAAGAGAATCACCATCAGCCTCAACAGCCCAGGGCTAATTCCTATGAGGTAGAGGTCAGATATACCTCCTCCCTCTAAACTTTTTACTAATTCTGACACCAGCCGTCCTTCCCATGGCACTCTCTACTTCTCTGCTGGGTTTGATAATTTGTTGCAGTGGCCACACAGAACTCACAGACCATACTCACAGTTATGGGGTTTATTAGGGAAATAACAGGTTACAATTCAGGATCAGAAACGACTCAGGATACAGTTCTTCGATCAGGACAGCTTCTCAGCCATGCCCGCAGGCAGACCTCTCTCTGGCCTCTCAGGCTCTTGGCTCTCAGCCCTTTCGGCCTGGCCCCCTGGCTGGCCTCTGACTTGCTGGAGCAAGTGTTACAAAGCACTTTAGCTCCACCAATAAGTGACCAGAGGCACTGCACTCTGCCAGTCAGCCTCAGCCCGAAGGCACTCAGCTCGCTAGCAACATGAGTCGGCAAGCCTAGGTCTACTGATGAGTGCCCAGAGGTTCCCCACTGCACCAGGTGCCCTGCTCCGCCAGCATGCCTCCTGCCCAAAGGCGCTCAGCTTTCTTGCTCTGTGGGTCGGGAAGCCTATCATACGGTTACCTAGTTCTGCTGCCTCTGCTGCCGCCATTTTTCTGCTACTGCTTCTTACCGTCTCGGTGTTACAGCTCTCTCTCTGTCTCCTGGGTCTAGGAGGTTCTGAGTGCAGGGATCCCAGGTCCAAAGGACATGCTCCACTCCTAGCTCTTCTTTCTTGGTGATAGTGAGGTCCCCCCTTTCCACCTCTGGGATGGCTTATTTTAAGCCTAGCAGGATGGCAAAACTGACCAATCCCCTCATTAGGGTTTCATACACTTTATTTCCATGATTCCACCCCCACAATTGTGCCATGCACCTTGTTTGCATTGTAAGCAAGCTGTCTAATTTCGTTGGTGGGCCACAAGCACCTTATTTGCATAGTCCCACCCGTCATTTGATGGGAGTTACAAGACCATGGCTAGAAGGGCTATATTAAGTAATTCACTGCATCACACCTTATTTCCAAATAAGGTCATATTCTGAGGTTCTGAGTAGACGTGAATTTTGGGGGGACACTATTCAACCAATCACAGCTCCCCATCACCATTCTCCCCAGGAGGCAACCTGTTATCTATTATCCCAGACACTTAAGGGCTTCCAGCCACTCATCTGCCTTTCTCTGTTGCATTATCGACTCTTCCTGAGGGTTCATAGACCATGCCATTCTCTCACCCGCCTCCCAGGTCCTCTGCTTCAAGGCCAGCCCCCTATCTCTTCCCTGGATTTTACCTCTGAGCTGTTTTCCCTTTCAAGGAAGCTGGGGCAGTTTTGTAGGTAACAATTCTCAGGAACTGAGGAACCCTCCTAAGAACAGGGGGTCAGGGGCTCCTAGAGACCTAGCCTTTGTAACAAGGACACTCCTTCTCTAGAAGAACCATCAGCCATTTAAATGAACCTCCACTTGTCAATTCAATTCAACAAATATGTACAGAGCATCGACTGGGTGCCAGAATGCCAAGGTTGCAAATATGAGGAAAACATAGCCTTCCCTACCCATGGAGTTTATAATTTAGAAAGAAGGGCTCAGATAATTACAACACAGCATAATATAAACCAAGGGATCTGAGAGGCACAAAGAGCAAGGCAGTTCACTGGTGGGCACAGGCATGGCCTATGGGGTGGGCTGGAGGAGGCCGCAAGGAAAAGGGGTATTGAAATGTCACTTGAGGAGATGGATCAGATCATGATGGGGAGGAGAAGAGCAGAGAGAAAAGCCTCTGGACAGAAGGGATGAGAAAAGGCATGGGATGGAGGTACAGGCAGTGCTTTAGGGTCCTAGGGCCGCCATAACAAAGTACCACAAACTGGGTGGCTTATAAGAACAGAAATTTATTGTGTCACAGTTCTGGAGGCTAGGTGTCTGAAATCAGGGTGTCAGCAGGGCCATGTTCTCTCTGAAGACTCTAGGGGAAGATCCCTTCTTGTCTCTCTCAGCTCACGGTAGCCCCAGGCGTTCCTTAGCTTACAGATGCATCTTCACATGGCTGTCTTTGTCTCTGTGTCTGTTCTCCTTTTATCAGGATACCACTCAGATTGGATTTAGAACCCACCCTACTCCAGTATGGAGCACTGGTGGTAAAGTGGTTAGGAGCTGGGTTGCAAACTGAAAGGCCAGCAGGTCAAATCCACCAGCTGCTCCTTAGAAACCCTATGGGGCAGTTTTACTCTGTCCCATGTGGTCGCTATGAGTCACAATCGAGTAGACGACAATGGGTTTGGTTTGGTTTTTTTTTTTCTGACTCCAGTATGACCTCATGTTAACCTAACTGGTAACATCTTCAAAGACCCTGTTTCCAAACAAGGTCATGTTCCCAGGTACTAGGGGTTAGGACTTCATCATTTCTTTTGAGGGACACAATTCAACCCATAACAGGTAGGATATACTTTCAAAGCAGCAAATGGCCTGGTTTGGCTAGAGTGGCAAAGCTGCAATATGAAAAGTAGACATGCCTGGAAAGAGAGGTCGGGCCTATGTCATGGGGGCTGTGAGTGCCTGGCCCAGTTTGTTCTTAATTTCATAGGCCATGGAGGTCCTTGAGGAAGGATGTGATGAGAACTGTACTCAGTAGGAAATGTAGAGAAAGACACATTGTGGCTTGGGACATGCTAAACAGTAGCTGGTTAATTAGTTAATAAGACTGCTCATGGGATCTCCGATGGCTCTTGGTAATTAATTTTAATGTTAGCTATGGGACAAAACAGCGCTATTAAGAGGCAAGGAAGGGGCTGCTCCCTGTACACAGCAGTAACCCATAGTGGGCCTTGGAGTCTACATGTGATCATCGCCTAGGGGCCCTGCTGAGGACTGTCTCCTAGATCATGCGGTGTATAGGTGGATGGCGGGGAACCGGGAGCAGATGAAGGGTCCCAAGAAGAGGTGTGGTGGCGTCAGCCTCCATGGCAGATGCTGGCATAAGGGACTGTTTGATGCTCCATTATACAACCTGCGTTCCCCTCAGCTCCCCTCCACCCTGACCTGCCACAAGACCAACAAAAGCTGGGCTCCGGAAAGCTCTACTGCGGAGCTGCATGGGGTCCCATCAAGGCACACGAATGCAGGTGCATTCAAGCGAGTTAGCCCAACCATGACAAGGTGCCTGCTGAGAGCTAAATAAATGTGAACACGTACACACGCTCACCTGCCAGAGCAGCAAGTTCTGTATGGAATGCAGGCAGAACCTTAGGAGGATTGCGGAGGAGAGGACTTCTATTGGGATGCAAATATCTTGGCATTCAGAGAAGTGGAGAAGCGGGGAGCAGAGGAGTATAGCAGAGAGCTTGGGGGTGGCTAAGACAAGAATCATAAGAACACGTCACATTTCTATAGCTCCATTTCTATAGCTCCTTTCTCCGGAGGAGCCTGAACCTCTCTGTGGGTGTGATGCATGTTTGCTGTATGCGCTCTGCAGATCAGCGCCAAGCCCTTTTAAAATAGTGTCCCAGGACTTGGTGCCCCTGTGTTTATGGACATCTCACTCCCTCGATGAACAGTTATTGAACAGTTGTCGTGTGTCAGGTGCTGTGTAGGTGCAGAGGATAAAGGAGAACACAAACTAGCAGGAGATACACTGATTTGGATATGAGTGGATTTAAGGCTTAGGGTGTGTGGTCAGGGAAGGCAACGGACAGCCTGGCTTCTCATGACTGAGTGGGAAACCTCAGACAGACAAGAGGAGACACAGTGTTCCAGGGAGAGGAAATATGTGCAAAGGCTCAGCAGCTCGGACAGCATGTGGAGTAGTAACTCTGCTGTGGCGTCAGGCATCTGTGGGAAGGGATAGGAGATGAGCCAGTGATCCTATGAGTGTTTGAGAAAGAGCACTGTGGCCTCAGTGTGGACACTGGGCTGGTGGGACAAAAACAGTCTAGGAGACCAGCTAGGAGATTTGAGATTGTCCAGGTGAGTGAAAAGGGGCCCTGGTGGCGCAATGGTTAAGTGCTCAGCTGCTAACTCTGCTGGTGAGTTTGATGGTTTAAACCTACCAGCCATTCCACAGGAGAAAGACCTGGCCATCTGTTCCTGTAAAAATTACAAAGTAGAAAATCTTATGGGGGCAGTTCTACTCTGTCACATGGGGTCGCTATGAGTTGGCATCGACTTGAAGGCACCTAACAACAGCAGGTGAGTGAAGAGGAAGGCTTGTGTTGGTGGGGTGGAGGAGGGCTGTGGGAACGGGGCTAACGAAGGCGCATAAGCAGGACTTAGGGAGACGTGGATGTGCCGGCTGACATAATAGGGAGGATGGCTCCTGCTGCTGGCTTAGGTGAAGGGTGGACAGGATGGTGTGACCCAGGCAGGGATACCCAGGAGGAGGGGCAGGCGAGTTTCAGCCATGCTAGGTCTGCGGCGTCTACGGGCGAGTCCTGTGTGGGCAGCTGGATGTGCAGATGTGCTGCCGGGAGAATGGTGGGGCTGGAACACAGATCTGAGTGTCATGGACATACAGGAGGTGTTGGAAGTGTAAGATGGATGAGATCGCCTAGAGGGAGTGCAAAGGGGATCCTGGGATAACACCAGGGTTGAGAAGACTAGCAAACCCACAGTCTTCCCCTTTGCACTGAAGTCCTGCTCAAAGCCTCCCTCTGATGAAAACTCCATGGAGCTCCCTGACACCCACCAATAGGAAAGGACCGTTAATAGCATAGAGTCTTGGCTGGGTTTCAACTTGGGTTGGAGCTTATTGTGCCCAGATCGGCACCCAGCGCAGTGCCTGGCATACACACACTGTGACTCAGGAATACTGAATGAGATGGTAGGCTATGGAAGGCAGGCGGGGCTTTTGTGTCAGAGCCCCTGGGTGGTGCAAAGGGTTAAGTGCTCGACTATTAGCCAAAAGGTTGAGTGGTTCGAACCCACCCAGAGGTGCCTGGCAGTCAGCTTCGGAAAGGTCACAGACTTAGAAAACCTGTGGAGCAGTTCTACTCTGCACACATGCGGTCGCCATGAGTCAGAATCAACTCGACAGCAACTAACAACAACAGCAAAACAAGCATTGTGCCAGCATACAGTAGGTTCTCAGTAAAGTATTATTTAACTCCATCTGATTTTCTTTTTCAAAAATAATACATGTACAAAGAAGAAAGGAACAAATCACCCAAATCCAAACACTCAGAATTAAGCAGGGTTAACATTTGGTGAACTTGATTCCAGGTTTCTCTTTATGTGTATATTCAGATGAAAGACTAGATAGATGGGTGGATGGATAGAAAGATAGACAAAAGCAATTTTGCAAAACTAGGATCATACCATGTTTTCTATTTTAAAATGAAAAGCATGAAATTTAATCTTATTAGAACTTAACTTTAAAAAAAACGAAGTAAAATGGAAGAATAGCTAGACTTTAGATAAATGTCAATTCATCGGAAGAGATATTAGTTTCTAAAAGATCAGAGAGAGAGAGAGAATAAAAACCACTAAGAAGTTGGAGTCATTGTGGGGTTTTTAAACAGGTTTTAATTTTAGGTGGCATGAATTGACTCTCTTTGAAGAGAGTATTAGTAGATGTACTCCCAGCTCCCTCTCATCCACCCCCCAGTTTTTGTTGCTTAAATTATTTTACTTTGACAGGTTTTATAACATTTATATTCTATTCTGAAACCATCATTCACCTCGTTGCTATTCCTAGTTTTGTACTAAGAAGATCTGAATTTCACCACCAGCCATTCTAACATACGTTCTGCATTTCTCAGTATTTTTTCTTCTTTTGGGTGGCAGGATTTTGCCACTGAACACACCTTTCAAGAAGATCTTAAACCTTGAGTCAGTTCTAACTCCTGGTGACCCCATGTGTTACAGAGTAGAACTGAGTTCCATAAGGTTTTCTTGGCTGTAATCTTTATGGAAACAGATCTCCAGGCCTTTCTTCCACGGCACCACAGGGTGGGTTCAAACCACCAACCGTTCGTTTAGTAGTCGAATGCAAACCGCTTGTGCCACCCAGGCACCTAAGAAGTGCTTGTGGGTGCTTTACTTCTTGAGTTCTTTTGTGTTTGGAAAGGACTGGCAGTTGCCTTTATACTTGAATGACCACTTGGCTAGTTTGAGATCCTTGGGTCACACTCTTTTCCCTGCATAGTACTTACTGCAGACCATCTGTCTTTACTTTTCATTCTATTGCTTTATTATCTTGTTGTTGTGGTTCGGCAGCCCCTGATGGCCAGCACCCCTTTGCTTCCTACATTCTGAACCACTTGAGAAATAAAGCAGAAGAGTGGAAAGCTGAACCTGGAGAATGAGGCTAATACTCAAGCCCAGGATGAGACCGATGTGCCCTCCTAGCCACAGTCAGGGTTGGATTGAGGCAGGCTTTCCTCCATGGAGAGTCTGTCCATCCAAAGCTTATGGCGTGAAGGAGCAATACCACTTCCTTGCTTCCAAGGAAAGGGAGGAGAGAGGGGTGGGTCAGTACAGGCCCAGTTTTTGAACTTACTAATCAGTTGTTCCTCCACCTCCAATGTGGAAGAACAAGTGAGGGATGCAGACAGGACGTGGTGCTCCAGCCATGGGGAAGGGCCCACCAGGGTAAGGGGAGAACGTCTTCCTATCGCTTGTCTTTGCATTCTTGTTTTCTTGTATTTACATTTTTATTAAGTTCATACTGAGCACAAAGAACTCTCAGGAACTCTGCTTTTGTTTCTCAGGTTATAATTTGTTTCCGAAAAGTTTCTTCATCAGTGCAAACGGGAGCCGCGATGCCAGATGTGGCACTGAGCAGCTCTTTATGTGGCCTTAGTTACAAAGTACGGGTTCACATTAAAGTGGTGGGAAAGAAGTCAGATGGAGGGAGCTCAAGGGAGGAGTAGGAGTTGAAGAAATAAAGACAGAAGGTACAGAGTATGCCTCAGAGGAATGAGGAAACAGAGGAAGAGCAAGGGGGGTTTGTGAGAAGGCAGCAGGGTCTAGCATAGGATTTTGCAATCTAGGAGAGATGATACCCGCTTATAGGTAGAGAGAAGGAGAGACTGAAGAAGGCAAAGACAGAGGACAGGGGCCAAGAGAGCCAGAGAGACTGATCCGGGAGTGAGGCAGAGGGTTGTGCTCCAGACCCAGGAGAAGGCAACTTATGACAAAGGATGAGGACTGCCCCCCCTGGAAGTGGCCAAGGTCACCATACAGGCTCACAGGAGAGGGGGACAAGGTGCTCAGCAGTCCCACCATCTTTCAGGACAGAAGGAGGCATGGCTGTCAACAAGAAACTCAGGAGGGTCCAGCAGGAAGGGCACCAAGGTGGGTGGGGGAACGTTTAGGACCATCAGGGTGATGGTATTAAGGGTACAGAGACGTCATCAGTCATGAGAAGTAGTGTAAAGCCATCGGCTTCGGCCATGAGGAGGCCACTGGGGAGGGTAGAGAAAGTCCTGGGAGTCCAGTGGAAGAGTCTTCTGCCTCTGCTGCCTGTCCTGCGGCCATATCGCTGCTCTGGCCCCTGGCAACTCAGCTGCTGCCAGACTCCAGGAAGGCATGGCTGTTGAGGGTGAGTTGGACCAGGAACCAGGGAGGCACTCTTTATATTTTGCCTACCCATTGCCGTCAAGTCAATTCCAACTCATAGCGACCCTATAGGGCAGAGTAGAACGGCCCCATAGGGTTTCCAAGGAGTGGCTGGTAGATTCAGACTGCTGATATTTTGATTAGCAGCTGAGCCCTTAACCACTGCAACACCAGGTTTTGCCTGCAGTGGAAAGCAACTGGAGCATCTGTCAGCAATCACCATGCTTGACTTTCTTGCCTTTCTCCTGAAGATGAAAATGAGGAAACCATGCATCATTATCTAATTCTAGTCCAACACCTGTTCTATTGGAGTCCCTGGGTGGTGCAAATGGTTAGCTTGCTCAACTGCTAACCGAAAGGTAGGAAGTTTGAGTCCATCCAGTGGCACCTCAGAAGAAAGGCCTGGAAAAAAACCAGCCATTGAAAACCCTATGGAGCACAGTTCTACTCTGACACACACAGGGCCATGGAGAATTAGAGTGGACTCCACAGCAACTGTACTGATACTACTGGTACCCATTGTATTGGTGAGGAGACTGAGGCCCAAGGCAGCCCTCCGAGGTATTCAAGCACTGACTTCAAAGATCCCAGTGTTCTTTGGCCTCTGGTGCAGGACGAGTTTCTGAAATGTAGAAGCAGATGCTGCTGCAGTGACTTGGCAGGCTCCCTGCACTTCCTGGGGCTTCGCTGGGAATGTTTTGATATGCGGTGAGAGGATTCAACTGATAGAAGTGAAATGGCAAGCATCATAGTGGGCAGGGGTCTAAGATGTATTGGAAATTTCTAAGGCATGGTCACTGTTCTTTGGGTGTTTGTGTGTGCCATTCCAACTGTAAGTGTATTGGTACTGTAGGCATGACATCCACTCATCTTTTCATTTGTTTAATAAACATTTGTTAACCACATACCATGTGCTAGACCCAGTACTGAGAACTGAGGATACAAAGATGAGTAAGACATGATCCACTCTGTCCGGGAGAACTTGCAGTTTAGTGAGGAGACAAAGATGTAAAGAGACAGTAGCTGTACTGAGTGATATATTTTTGATGGGGGAGGTTTTGGGGTGCAATGGAAGTAGAGAGTGGGACCTACCTAGACCTAGGAGGGACAGCAAGGAAAGACTTCTTAAAAGAATTGATGTTTGGGCAAGTCTCAAAGGACCATTTAGTATTGGGAGGTAAACGGTAGGGGTTGGTGGGAGTGGGGTGGACAGATTGGGCCTGATAGAAGAAGGCACAGGGCAAGGACCAGAGAAAGAGGGAGGGGAAGAGCACTTATATCTAGAGAACTGCAAATAGCTCTTTATGACTGAGGTTTAGGGGAGTTGATGAAGCTGGAGAGGTAGGCAAAGGCCAGATCATGGAAGGCCTCGAATGCCATGCTCAGGAGTTTGACTTTTAGAAGTTTAGTCTAGTTGAAGTGTGGAAAATTAATTGCAGGCCAGAGGTATGAGTGCAGTTAGAATAATGAGAATGTCACTGCCACAGTCCAGGTAAAAGGTGATGATGGCTTGATCTCAGATGGTGGAGATGCCCCAGTTAATGACATGGACAGCTAGGGAGCGCTCTTCACCAACATGGGGAATTGAGTGTTGGGGAAGGGAGGCAGGGAGATGATGCCTGGGGAACATGCAAGGGAAATGCCTAGCGTGCAGTTGTGTATATAGTCTGATGCTTGGAGGGAAGCCCTGGGCTGGAGATGTAGACCAGGGCTCGTTCGCACACAGGTGATGGTTAAGGCCATGGCATGGGTGCCATCACCCAGGAAGACTGTGTGGGGTTATAAGCAGGCCCAGGACAGGTCTTAGAGGAACACCAGCACTCAAGAGGTTGGCAGAGGAGAAGGATCATGAGAAAGGTACTGAGACTGGGCAGGAACAGTCAGAGATGTAAATGAAAACCAACAGAAAATGGTGTAATAAAAACCAAGAGAAGTATTTCAAGAAGGGAGAGGGCTACCATGTTCAATTCTATGGGGAGCTTAAACTAGTTACTGTTAAGTTGACTTAGACTTATGGTGACCCCGTATGTGTCAGAGTAGAACTGCGCTCCAGAGGGTTTTCAGTGGTTGATTTTTTTGGAAGTAGATTGCGAGGCCTTTTTTCCGAGGTCCCTCTGGGTAGACTCAAACTACCAACCTTTTAGTTAGCAGCCAAGCGCGTTAACCATTTGCATCACCCAGGGACTCTGCAGGGTGGTCAAGTTGGATGCAAGCCTGAAAAGTGCCCACTGGATTTAGCAGTAGTTGATCTGGTCAAGGGCAATCTCAAAGGCATCATGACTGCAGAGGCCAGGTTTCAGTAGGGTGAGAAGTGAATGGGAAATCCTAGCATGTACTGCTCCGCAAAGCTTTCATCTCTTTCGTGTTTGCAAGAGTCTGAGACCCATGCTTTTTGGGTATTGCTGACTCTCCCCTTGCTTTGCTGAAACAACCCTTTGGCCTCTGCATGAGTCCCATTTAACCAGGGATCTGTGTTCAGCTTGTGCTGTGTCTCCAAGGTTCTCCACTTGCCAACCTCCTGTCCCTCTCACTGGGACTCCTTGGCTGCAGAGGGTGATGGAGTTCCTTGCATAGCTCTCAGTGCTCCAGAGCCTCTCTGTCTGAGGTCTCCAGGCATTTGAGTGGCACCTCGTGAGGCAGTTGTGCTGGGAGGGAGGCTACAGCATTCTGGGTCCAGGCCTCAGCTATAACAGATCTGGCCGCCCTTGCACTTTATTAACTGTGCCCCCACTCACTCCTTCTCATGCTTCCTTTACCCGTTACAAATAACCACAGAATGTCGGAGCTGGAGAAGGCCCTCGGCATCTTCAGGCCAGCCCTCGAGTAAAGGGAGGCTGTTGAGGGAGAATGGTTTGCATGCAGACTGGCCGAGGGGGTCAGGTCTGGAACCCAGGAGTTCTGACCCTGTGTAAGTCATCTAGGCAGAGACCTTTGTGGGTGGGGAGGCCCCAGAGTTTCTTCTACTTGTCCTTCCCCAAAGACCTAAACCATTAAGTATACCTCAGAGAGCCTTTCAAGGCCCAGAGATGACCAAGGGGTCCACTGATCCACCAGAAATTTCTATGGGCCTCTCTTGGAACTGGTCCTGAAGCCACCCCCCCCCCCCCCGCACATGCACACCATTGCAGGTACCGAGGCCATGTACCCAGTGTGGCCTTCTCCTGCGGCTCCACCTACGGTACCACCACCCTCAAGTACTTCCAGGACCATCGCAACGCAGCCATGGAGAAGAGCCACACTCCCTTCAGCAAAGGCGGCCATTTCCCGACCATCTTCTCCCCAAACCCCAACCTCGTGCTGAGTAACCGCTCCCACACCTGGGACCGCTGGCTGAACACTCCCAGCTACACCCGCTACAACCTGGACAGTAGCCGCTCCAAGGACCTCACACACTTCTACCAGGTGAGCTGCCCGGGGCTGCGCTGCTGCCTCCTCTGCTCCCCCACACCCTGCCATGGGAAGGGAGTAAAAATTGGGCCTCAGGGAAGACCTCGCACCCTCCAGAGTGTCCTTAATTGCTGTTTCAGAGCCCCTGAGCCTGCAGAGAACCTGGTGTGTTTGGCTAGAAGTGGGAAGAGGGCTCAGGGCTTGGTTCTCTGATTTGCTGAGCTTCCCCCACCCCAGGTGCTTCAGGGGCTCCTGTCCCTGCTCACCCCCAATGCCAGCAGAGCTGGGGGAGCTTTTGGGGTTGTTCCTTCACTCACCTTCTGCCCTGTAGCCTCTTGGCTGTATGGACCCTCATTCACTTCCTACTTGAGTGAAGGGCCTACGTGAGCAAAAGCCCCACTAAAGCCCCTACCCAGGCCCAGCTCCAGGTCTACTCGCATTGTGTTTACCCACCTGGACCTAGCACCCACCTGACATCTCCGCTCCACAGTCTCTCTGAGAGAATGCCCTGAGTCAACCTCCACCCCAAACTGGACCCAAACTGCCTTTAGGGAAGAGAGAGGACAAAGGAGGACCTGTCTACCCCCCTCCCCCCATTATTCTTGTCCTGCTTCTCTGGGGAAGAGAGAGGACAAAGGAGAGCCTGTCCACACCCCGGTTATTCCTGTCCTGGTTCTCTGGCTCTTAAAGCCCCCCCACACCACCACCACCACCAATCTGGTTCCCACACATGGTCAGCAGATTCCATGATGCAGGGGAGGACCAAGCCACAAGTGCACAGGGCTCACCCACCTTGATGGTCATAAGGACTCATCTGGAGAAGGCAGGGGAGCATCTGGAGAAGGTGGGGAGCACCTAGAGAAGGTGGGGAGCAACTGGGGAAGGTAGAGGAGCATCTGGAGAAGGTGGGGAGCATCTGGGCTCTCTGCAGATCCATTATCTGCTGTATTCCTGAAAACTCCACTCTCTCCCTCACCTCCCCTTGCAAACATTCCTCCTGCTCAGCCTGATTCCAAGAACCCAAGTGCCTCCTGGTGCCCAGGGCAGAGAACTCCTGATTAAGGTAGCTTCCCCGGGATAGAGGACCAGGCCGATGCCATCAGACTCTGAGGAGCTGCTGGGACCATCCCAGTGGAACTGGGAAGCCTTTTCCCTCCATCTGGCCTCTCACATGGACAGACAGAACCATATCTTGTCCAAGAGGAAAGGAAAGGAAGGAACAAACACACACCAAGCCCACATTGTGAGCGCGCATACCTTATCTCAGCTGGTCTCTCACCATAGCAGAGCTGGGGTGGTGGATGTCATTACCCGAGTTAGACAGGTGAAGAATGGTTAGCAGTTGGATCTGGGGCCGAGGTCTGTGGTGCCCCGAGGGCATTAGCGGTATGGCAGTACCCCTGGGTGAGCCCCCATCCCCTGTCCATGGACAGACATGGACAGCGGGTACTCGAGGGTATTCCTGCACACCAACCACCTGTCCTCTCTTCCTTGGTTGAGGTGTAGATGGTGCAGCAGCATCGGGAGCACTATCGAGACAAGACAGGCATGGTGGCCTGGGTCCCCTACTTTGTGCTGCCTCTGAAGGAGTGGGAGCGGTACCCCATTCCCACCAACCTGTGAGTGCCTGCCCTCCCTGCATCCGTGCATTGAAAGAACACGGATCCCCTGGGCACCTGCTCTCTGCCAGCCATGGCGAGGCACCCAGACTAAGCCTACAGTGCAGAGGGTGACGGTTGCAGAACAGTGGGGTCAGGGCTTCCTCGGCCTCAGGAGGGATGCCAGGAACCTGAGTGGGTGGAATCAGGAAGAGCTTTTTCCTGGCCAGATGCACTGGGAGTCTGGGAGCAAATCCCATCATCTCTGATGGCCCAAATCTGTAAGCTTCTCCCCCTAGCCAAAGAACGGCAGCCTTGCAGCTACACCATTCCCAACGCGTGAGCGGGTGCTCCCAGGCAGCCAGGAGCTACTGCCCTCTAGCGGACCTGGAGAGCACTGCAGTGAGCAGGAATCGGTGCTTCCTCCACCCTTCCCCACATCGTCCCGTCCGGACTCGGAAAATGTTCTCCTAGGGACTTGAAAATATCTTTAAAGGTCCAACTGTCCGCTTAACAAAATATGAAACTTTTTTACCGCCCGCCCCTCACTGCTTTTATCTGAGAGTTCCTTTCCGCAGGGAAGTTCCCACTGCCCGCGCTCTCGCCCTCTTGGCGCCCAGGCAGGGGCTCAACATGTCTGTGCCCTAGTGGCTGCCAGCGAGCGGCGGGCTGGCCGACCCGCAAGCCTGTGAGCGTGCGGCGGGGTGGGTGGTTGCTAGTTCCCGGGTCAGGGACCGCGGACTACCCGCAGACGGCGCGCAGGCTGTGCAGCCCGGGTGCCTCCCTCGCTGCCTCTCACCCCACACACACCCAGAAGGGGGGGTCCTGCGGTCCTGCCGAGCCCCACGGGAGGTCAGTGTACAGATCCTTCGATGTCCAATTCCATGCTGACCCCTTGCTTGCCCCGAGTTCCCTGAGCCTCGCCATCATCGCCGTTGATAAAGCAGTAACCCCTTCCATAGAGCCTAGTGTTTTTTAAAGAACCAGATTTAACTTCCTCTAAAGATTCCTCTTTGCAAGATAGGTGGGTCTGCATTATCGTCCCCCATTTACAAATAGGGAAACCAAGGCTCAGCTTCAGGTGGCACAGCCGGCTGGAGGCCGAGCCTGGAAGGGAACCCAGGTCTCCTGGTGCCAACTCCAGAACTCTGGGCTGGCCATCTTCACACCTTGGGATGGCTGTGAACCAGTCAATCCCTAGAGACAGAATGTGGGGCCTCTGCTGGGAACAGGTGTCCTCTTGAGACCATTCTGTCCAGAATCTGCACCTCCTGAGGCTGCAGGGAGCCCAGGACGCCCAGCTCTGTTCCTTCTCCAAATTGCCTGCCAGCCAGCACTGCTGCTGACCGTTTCTGGTCCCAGGCAGCTTCACCCCTCGCCGGGCAGAGGAGAACTCCAAATCTAGTTTCTCCCAAATCCTGTCTGGCCCATGGGGTTATAGGGGAGGGATGGATGGGACCTCTTGAGAGGGCTTCTGAGAGCTAACCAGGTAGTTCCTCCGACCGGCTCTGTGACCTCCGACAAGTCTCTCTCCCTCAATTCCAGCCACCACCATCATCATCATCACTATCATCATCTCTTACAGCATTTATTGTTTACCCCTTGCCCAGCACTGTGTTAAGTGTTTACTCATTACCTCATTTACTCTTTAGAACAAAGTGAACTGGGGGTACCATGTGAGTCCGTTTCACACCTGTACACTTCCGGCAGGAGCTAGCACCGACTTGCGTTCCATGTCTGTCTGACGCTCACGTCCATGCTCTTAACCACCTTCCCATTATGCAAATACAAGTTATTATCTCAAGTCCTGGCGACTCATCAGAGGTTAAGCGATTCATCAGAGGGTCTTGAACTGCTGTTTCAGAGAACCCAAGCCTGCAGGGAACCTGGTGGGTTTGGCTAGGGGAAGTGGGGAGGGGGCTCAGGGCTCGGTTCTCTGAGTCGCTGAGCTTCCCCCACCCCAGGTGCTTCAGGGGTTCCTGTCCCTGCTCACCCCAGGGGCAGATTATCCAATAGGCAAGGTAAGCACATTTTTTTTCACCACATTAAAGATTCTGCTTCTAGGTATCGCTGGCATCTGTCTCTCTCTCAATCCCACAGCACCTTCCTGTAGAATCAAGCCTCTTTTTGTGTTTACAATCTCTTACTGGGGCAGATGACCCAGTAAGCAAGGTAAGCACGGGCTTACTTGTGCTTACCCAACTAATCTGTAGTGAACAATTTCACATGGGTTTTACATATGTTCACTACAGATGATCTGGTAAGCCAGGTAAGCACCGTGCTTACCTTGCTTATCGGATAATCTGCCCCTGGCTCACTCCCAATGTCAGCAGAGCTGGAGAGACTTTTGGGATATTCCTGCACTCACCTTCTGCCCTGTAGCCTCAGGATCCACATGGACAGTAAAATGGGCATGTGGGGCTGTGGTTGGGCATCTTTTTTACCCTCCCTCCCCTGCACACTGCATAACACTGCCTCTGTCCCCACCCCCAGGCCTCCACTGAGCCCGAAGGACAAGTGGCACCTTTTAAGAGTGGCCCCTGAGAGCCTGAAGACCTACCAGACATTCCCATCGGGGAAGAGGGTCTCCCCACAAGAGCGACAAAAGAGAGACTGCTACTTTGAGTTCAGAGCATGAGACCAGGCAGCAGATACCTGAGAGCTTTGGCCTTGATCAGGTTGGCTTATTTGGAATAAAATCTTTAGCCATGACCATCCCATACTCCTCTCCTCTGGGTCCTGGGAACATTTGGCCAGAGCAGGACAGAAGAATTACTCAGCACTGTGTCTTAAGGGCCTTCTGAAAAGCTCAGCCCAAGGGGCTCAAGCCAAGAAAAGCAGTGTTCAGTGACCTGCTGGGCCCACCCACGTTCTCCCTCGAGGTGGTAGCAGATAGAACTGAGGAGTCTTAGGGTTCACTATTCTTAGTGGCAAGACACTCACATACAGAGATACCTCCCATCTGCTTCCACTGGCATAATCGAGAAGCCTGATTGTCCCATGTCTGAGATTGAAGTAAAATGGCCCCAGAACAATTGCACTGGGTGTCAGATGGAAAGCAATTCCCATTTGAGCACCAATTCTACATCACTGAGTCCACACAATAACTTTATGAGGGAGGTGTCATTATCTTTACTGATAAAGAGACTGAATGAAGCTCAGACAGGTTGAGAAAATTGCCTGAGGTCACATAGCTAGTAAGTGACACACTTAGGATTTGAACCCAGATCTCTCTGACTCCAAAGCCCCTGGTTTTCCCACTACATACCCTACTTGTGGCCCATGTGGAGACTGAAGGGCAGGGATGGTGCGGCCCTTGGGATCCTGAAGGACCCTGGGGAAGAGTGGTGCCTAAGAGAAGAAGCTGTATAAAATGCCCACTTCCACTGCATTCTGCTGATTTGGCATCTATTCCCAGGACCATTTCTAGAAGGGGGTGGAACAGAGTGACCCAGGACAGAAGCCACTCTTCAAGGACTCTCTATGTTTCAAGGGTCTCCCAGCTGGAAGTGGACACCGGGAGTGGGTTCCTCGGCCACATGCCTGGGTGGCCTGGGGAGTCCAGGCTGTCACCAGATGCTGCTTCTCCCTGCCAGGAGGCTGTCTGCCTACTGGGGCAGGGGGCTGGATGTGGTTGAAAGCCCCTAAGTAGATAAGATCTGGAAATGGGGAACTTCGTGCCTCCTGGGCTTGATCAAGCGGACTCCATCAAGCCATGGGGCCCTCCTTACCCCTGAATTGCTGAGTCAGGACCTAAAAGCAAGGGGACCACACAGCAGGGTGCACAGTGCAGGTGAGGTAGAACAGTCTTCCCCTGTATCCAGGATTTATGCACTTCCTCCCCGGACACTGTGAAGAACAGCCATGCTCCCATCAGGTGGGCATCTGACAGCTCTCAGAGACCCCTATGAGTGGCTTCTCCTGGGTCTCAGAGTCCTTGACCAGCTAGGCCCCAAAGGGTCCATGTGGTGGCTAGATTCATTCTAGGGCTTGGCTGAATAGTCAGCAGATAAGCCCTGACTGCTGGTGTCCTCCCTAAGGGCCTAGGGGTGCCAAGTAGGGCCGATATGTCTTCTCCCTTGAACAAGGACTGGGGAGCCAGGCGCCAACTGGAATGACAGCTATGTGCTCGTCTCTGTGCCGCCCTGCACTGGGAAATGCAAGGCTAGATGGGGGGAGTGGGTAGGTGGCCTGGTGAAGGGAGGGAAGGACGTGTATTTTTCCTTAGTGAACTTCATCCCATTTGGCCTGGTCCCCTGCTGTAATGCGCACTGGGACTTGAACCCTGCCCTCAGAAAGATAGGCTTGCTTGCTGTCATCGGCAAACTTAAGCCCTGGAATGAGCAGCTCTTAATAAAAAAGTATTGTATATAACATTGCATTAAAAAAATGATGAACTAATGGGGTGAGGAAAAGACTTTTTTTTTTTTTCTTTATTTAAGAAACATTATTCTAGAGTTGAGGGTGGGACAGGAACAAGGTCATACTTCTAAGCAGATTCCTCCAGTGCTTGGAGGGGCTTGAATTCCAGTGGTCTCCCTTGCCAGATCAGGTATTTGCGGCCACATCAGAATCCCCAGAAGTGAATCCGAAAGGAGCTGAAAGAAAGAATTCCATGAGCCACCTGAAGCCTGCAGTTCTAAAGGGCCTTCTTACTTCTGGGTAACAGTAGTCCCAGAGGCACCTCCTTGACCTCCTCTTTTGTCCCACTCTCTGGGCAACAGCCAGTTTGCAGCTCTCTCAAGTCTACCCAAAGCCATCTTCAAGCTTCTTTTAGCACCACCAGAATGACAAAGGACCTCAGAACCTGTGGTGCGGGAACCAATGGAAAGAAATGGAGTGACTAAAAGAGAAACTCAAGGAAGGCAGGATTACAACCAGCTTCAATTATTTGATGAGCTGCTATGGAAGAAGTGTGGTAGCCATTTTTTAGAGAGTCAGACCAAGCCACAGCCCCCTAACAGCCATGTTGGAAGGATGAGACCCTATCCCCCATACAGAGGGTTAAAGAGGGGTGGACGCTGGGCCCAAGCTGGGCCAGTTGGATTCTCTCCCCAAGGAGTTTGGTGTCAGAGCTGAGAGACTATGTAAGAGTCACTGAGGGCCATTGGAAACCCAGGAGATACAGACTTGACAGTGTTGGTAAGTCATGTTTGGCCTTGGGTCTGACAAAACAGAGATTGCTAGTTTGCGGCATGAAGCGAAGTGCAGTGGAGTCGAGAATAGAGGCAGAGAGGCTAGGCACCAATAAAGAGAAAAAGAGCTATCCTGGGTTCCTGACCTGGTGCTTTCTGAGGTCTAGCTGTCTTTTTTCTTTTTGTTTGTTAAACCATCTTGAGTGAGTACTCTTCCTTGCTATCAAAATAGCCTGAACTGTGAGACCAAGGAGCATAACAAGACCCGGAAGTAGAAGACACATGTAACCAGATGTCAGCTCTACAAGAGGAAGGGCAGTCTAGCAGCACTATTTAGTAACAGAATGGGCTACCTCCAGAGGTAGAGCATTTTCTGTAGCTGCAAGGATTGAAAAATGACTGTTAAACACGGTCAGAGAAAAATGGAGATGTCTCAATCATCTCAAGGGTGTTTGGACCAGATAGGACCATCAAGGCCCTTCCCCACTCTAAGAAGTAGAATTGCTTCTGTAGTTAAGTTTCTTTTCTATCTGAATCAAGAGTTGGAAATGCATGAGTTCTTCTCTGGGCTCCACCACCAGAATCCCCATACCAAAAAGCCAAGCCAAATCTCTTGCCATCAAGTTGATCCTGATTCATAGTGACCCTATAGGACAGAGTAGAACTGCCCCATAGGGTTTCCAAGGCTATAATCTTTACAGAAGCAGACTGTCACATCTTTCTCCTGTGGAGCAGCTAGTGGGTTCCAACCGCCTACCTTTCGGTTAGCAGCCAAGTGCTTAACCACTGCACCACCAGAGCTCCTCCAGAATCTTCATAGCCCTGTGCAAATACCCAGCTCCTAGTGACCTTGCTAGATTGTGGGTGGAGGGGAGCAGGAGAGGACCAGGCAACTCCCTGGGTCAGCCCTGGAGCCAAGTGGGCTTGGGCAAAGAGGATAGGTGTGCCGGCTGTAGAGCTGCATGAACCTGACGTTGGACCACCCATGTTGTTTGCAAAGCCTGGAATCCAGTCCTCTCCTTTGCCCTTTATTACACCATCCCCAGTCTCTTCCTAGGTTACCTGATTTCTAAGAAGGTCGAGTTTTACTGATTTCTGAAAGAACCTGCAAAGTGCTCTGGAAACTTGTGACCTCCTTGGGAAGACTGAGGTGCACCATTGGCCAAGGGAAGATGGGAGGGTCCTTCCTGCCCCGCCCCCCACACACCCCTTCCTCTCCAGAACTCCTTACTTCATGAAATCTGGAGACTTGGCCATTGCATGTTCAAACTCTGAGAAAGACAGCATGTTGTCATTGTCCAGATCAGACTCATTCAGGACCTGCCCAGTGGAGGTGGGGAAGGAGGCAGAGAGGAGCCCAGTGTCAGGACAGTGAAATGGGGGATGCAGGGGTATGTGGGGAGTCACCATATGTTGAATGGCTACCATATGCCAGGATCTCTGCCAGATGCTAACACTCATTTCCTAGAGTTCTTCTGACCCTCTGTGGAGCAAATATTCTTATCCCCATTTCACAGACCAGAAACAGAAGTTGATAAAGATGAGGTTATTTGCACTAAGGTTTGGAACCTGATGGGCTGGATCCACTCATGGGAAGATCCATCTCAGTGCCTCCAACCCAAACTTGGCAGTGAGAGCAAGGGTGCTGGGGGATATACCTGTTATGGGTTGAACTGTGTTCCCCCAAAAGATATGCTGAAGTCCTAACCCCTACACCTGTGAATGTGACCCTGTTTGGAAACAAAGTCTTTGAAGATATTATTGGTTAGGTTAACATGAGGTCATACTGGAGTAGGGTGGGTCCTAATCCTATGTAACTAGTGTCCTCATGAAAGAGGAGAAGTTACACCCAGATGGAGAGACAGAGCAAGGACGCCATATGACACCATAGCTGCAAGCCCAGGAATGCCTGGAGCTGCCAGAAGCTCAGAGAGGCGTGAGAGAGCTTGTTCTTCAGAGCCTCAGAAGAAATCAATATGACTGATACTCTGATTTGGACTTCAAACCTGTGGAACTGTGAAACAATAAATTTCAGTTCTTGTAAGCCACCCACTTTGTGTTATTTTGTTACAGCAGCTCTAGGACACTAATACATTCCCATCCCTACTGCCTGCCACCCAGTCATAGGGCTCTACACTGCAAGGGGCCCAGTCAGGTAGTGGGCAGTGATGTGCACTCATGGTTTTATCTTTGCTTCTAGTTTCTACCCAGACCAAAACACTTGAGGGTTTTCATGGTCTATGATAAGTGGAACCATGCCCTGTCTTGGGTTTGTGAGGCTGTCTTCAGGTCTTGTCACACTTTGGACCGTCACTCTGGGACATCTGGGTGTTGTATTGTGCAGGGATTGTGGTGGGGATAGTGAGTGGGGAAGGGGACATGGGGATGTGTTCATCTTATGCTAATCTTCCTCTTGGCCCCTCTTCCTGGAATGACTGCAGTTGGGGGGTGGCTCCCCTTGGAATGGGTGGGTTGGGACACACTGTGTGCGGTCCCTGGAAGGGAATCGCCATCTTGGAGCAAGGACAGGGAATTGAGGGGTGGTTGTCTCTAGCTGTGCACCTGTTCTCTTGCCCTGCCTGCCTCTCACAGAGGCCCCAAGGCATGTGTGCACCAAAGGCCAAAATACCATCTGCTTCAGGTTTGGCCCTGAGCCTGACCCATCTTCTCCCAAGATGAGCAGCCGGACATCCAGGGGGGTTGGGCGATGGCCTGCCACCCCAGCTCTCACCCATAGCCCGCAGGTACACACATGGTTCGTTAGGTCGACCAGCAAGTCCTCAGACACGTCATCACTGTTCAGCAGTCGGAGGACGATACTCTGCAGATCCTCCTCGTCAATGAAGCCGTTCTCATTAAAATCTGCACAGAGGAGCAGAGCCTGAGTTGAAGGGAGTTGAGGGCTGGACAGGAAGTGGGCTTCCTCTGCCTGAAGAGTCTGGGGGCACTAGCCAGCCAGGTCTCTGAAGGCTCCCATCAGGCTCTGGGAGGCCCCAAAGAGCCCACCTGGCCCAGCTGGGGCTGGAGCCTGTGACTCAACGAGACCTGGACAGGCCTAAGGGGCGGGGTGCTGCGGCAGCAGGGTAGACTGCAGGCACATTTGGTGCTAAATAATACAGTAAAAATGACAACAATAATAAACATGGATTGAGTGCTTACTGTGTGCCCAGACATTTTCTGAGCCCTTTACCTATTTTAAGCCATTTAGTCCTCACAGTCAACCTTTTATTATTCTCATTTTACCAAAAAGGAAACGGAGGCACAGAAGTGTTACATAATTTGCCCAAGTTCACACCACCAACAAATGGGAGGGCTGGGATTCAAACTCAAGTGGGCTGGGATTTGAACTCAGGTAGTCTGGTCTCCAAGCCTACAAGCTCAATCACCATGCTGTGATCTTCATATCAAATTCAGAAGCCAGTACGTCTTTTGGTAGCTCAGGAGCTAGGCAGCATGGAGGAGTGGAGAAGGTCAGGGTTTGAAGCCACAAGACCTGGGCACCGTCCCTGCTCCTGCCCTGTTCAGTAGCTGTGTAGCCCTGGACATGTGCCCCCACCTCCTCTATGAAATGGGGAGAGGGGTCCTTGCCCTGGAGCTTGCTCTCCAGGCTGCAGGGCAGCCCGTGCCACAGGGTGGCTGGAGTGTGGACTCTGGATCCATCCCCACAGTGGCAGGGGACAAGAGGCAAGCACCCCTCCAGCCCTGTGCAGTTCTGTCCTCCTTGTGCCCCTGAAGACCCAGAAAGTGGGTAGGAATGTGCTTCACCCCCGGCAAGATGTGGCTGTCAGAGAAAGGGTAAGGAGGAGAGAGGAAAGGGAGGCTCCATCCCACAGGGGCTTTCGCACACCTTCATTCCCTCAAACAGCCCACAGTGCTGCAGCAGCCTTGGTGTGCTCAGAGGGTGCAGGCGGCAAGAGCCACCGCGGCACTGGGTGTGGAGGCGCAGGGAGCCGTGCACTGCCGTTTCTCACTTGTGTGGGCTGGGAAGATGCTCTTGCTGACTCTCAGTGTGTCACGGCTGCTTTATTCTTTAACCTACAACCACAACCCTGTGTCCCTGATTTCCAGGACAACGCCCAGTTCCCAGCTACTGTCCCACCCATCTGGGGAGCACCTGGACCCTCGTCAGACCTCAGATCCTCCTTTTTGAGACAGAAAATACAGTTATTCCCTATGCCCCCTGAACATAGGACAGCCAGGGTCTGTTTTAGCACTATTACTACAGAGATACCGTGGAAGTATGTCAGTCATCCTTTCAGTACCCACTTTAGTCCTCAGGCACTCCTACCTCGAGGGCTTTGCAGAAGGTAGCCCCTGCCCAGAGGGTCGTCCTCCTCTGCTCCCCCTCCTCTGAGCACTGTGAAGTGCTCTGACTCTGGCCCAGGGTTCAAGACCCTCCTTGAGAGGCAGGGCCAAGATGGCAGAGTAGTCAGACCTTCTGGTGGACCCTCTTACAACAAAGACACGAAAAAACAAGTGATTCGATTATATATGGCAATCTGGGAGCCCTGAACATCAAAGGCAGAGTTGAGGAACTGGACTGAGTGGCAGGGGGAGGGAGAGACAGTTCGGAAGCAGCAAGGAGTTGCCAGACCTGAGCCAGCAAGAGCCTGAGCCCTTCAGGCCTGAGCAGCTCGTGGGTGAGCGGTGAGGCAGGCAAGCAGCTGTGCTCAGGAGGCGCATTTTCCATACCAGGAGAGACCCAGCACCAGAGAGTCTACACAGCCACCCAGAACCAGTGAGAAGCAGCCCTCGATCCAGCGATAGATAAGTAATTGTTTATGGCCTATCACGTGGATCAAAAACACCCCTCTTAGGGAAAAACCTCTCTCCCATTTACCTCCCCACTCCCTGCACTACACTGGGTCCCAGACCGGCTTCAGCAATTGCCAAGTCCCCTGGGCTGGAAGTAGGAACCGTCACACACCTGAAGCCATTCTCCCTGCCTTGGAGAGTGAAAAAACTAATGAGAAAAAAAAAAAAAAAAACCTGCTGGCTCCCCTAAGCCAGGAACCCAGGGTAGGCACAGCTCCTTTGCCTAGGCAGAGGCATAAGGGATCCCTGGACTTTGAGCACCTGTTCCCCTGCATAGACTTGTGTGGGCCCATCTCAACAGCATAGGCCCTCATTACCACAGTACGATAGGGTATATACTGGAAGTCTAAATTCAACTGTTTCAGCTGTCAAGTGGCAGGTTCTTGAAATTTGACACTGCTCTGTCCATTAAGCAGGGTCTTCACCTACCCACATCAGGGGCCTGAGGACTGGTGGCTCCACCCATGCCACCTAGCCACCTGCAATAGGGGCCCATGAATAAGAGATGTCCCCCAGTCCTTACAGCCAACAGCATTAGGTGCTCATAGTCCGGCTGCAAAACTAACCCACCTACACGCTCTAGGGAACAGGGGCACGCCTTCCTCTGGACACTCAGGGGCAGCCATCAGCCCCCTGCCTTGCTCAGAGTGTGTCCACCTGCTGCAGCTAGATGCCTGTGCCTACACCAATCACCCATGCCTGTCTAGAACTGTAAGTGAGAGCCTACACCACACACTTGGTGGCTATATACCTGGGTACTTGAGCTGAATCCATACAGAGGAGTGGGCAGACTCCTGAGCTCGCATACCTAGTAACAGATCTAACCACCTGGTGACAGGACATTAGATCTTCACAGTTGTCAATAATCAAACTAGCTGATACGAGCAGCCTATTTGGGCATATCAAAACAAAACAAGAAGCTAGGACACAGTAAGCAAACATAAAATAAATAAATATAATAACTTATTGATGGCTTGGAGACAACAGTCAATATGAAATCACATAAAGAGGCAATCCATGATGGCTTCAGCAAGCTCCCAAGATAAAGAATCTAGAAATTTTCCAGAGAAGGAAAATTTCTTGGAATTGCTGGAGGCAGAATACAAAAGATTAATATACAGAACTCTTCAAGAAATTAGGAAGGAAATTAATCAAAATGCAGGAGACGCAACAGAGGAAATTAAAAAGATTAGAGAAGAGCATAATGACAAATTTAACAGGCTGCAAGAATCCATAGAGAGACAGCAATCAGAAATTCAGAAGATTAACCAAAAAGTCAGAATTAGACAACTCAATAGAAAGTCATAGAAGCAGAATTGAGGCAACGGAAGTCAGAATTAGTGAGGCTGAAGATAAAGCACTTGACACCAACTTATCTGTGGAAAAATCAGATAAAAGGATTAAAAAAAACAAAGAAACCCTAAGAATTATGTGGGACTCTATCAAGAGGAATAACCTACAAGTGATTGGAGTACCAGAAAGTGTGTGTGTGGGGGGAGGGGATAACAGAAAATACAGAGAGAATTGTTGAAGATTTGTTGACAGAAAACTTCTCTGATGTCATGAAAGATGAGAAGATATCTATCCAAGATGCTCATCGAACCCCACATAAGGTAGATCCCAAAAGAAAGTCACCAAGACATATTATAATTAAATTTGCCAAAACCAAAGATAAAGAGAGAATTTTAAGAGCAGCTAGGGATAAACAAAAAGTCATCTACAAAGGAGAGTCAATAAGAATAAGCTCGGACTACACAGCAGAAACCATGCAGGCAAGAAGGCAATGGGATGATACATATAAAGCCTTGAAGGAAGAAAACTGCCAGCCAAGAATTACATATCCAGCAATACTGTCTCTCAAATATGATGGTGAAATTAGGGCATTTCCAGATAATCAGAAGTTTAGGGAATTTGCAAAAACCAAGTCAAAATTACAAGAAATACTAAAGGGAGTCCTCTGGTTAGAAAATCAGTAACATCAGATAAAAACCCAAGACTAGAACACAGGACAGAGCAACCAGATATCAACCCTGAAAGGAAAGTCACAAAAGTAAATCAAAGCTGAAACACTGAAAATAGGGAAACAGATGTCAATATGTAAAAGATTACAATGTTAAAACAAAAAAAAAGGGACTTAAAAAATGGAGACATAGATTTTTCATATGGAGAGGAAGTCAAGGCGATATAAAGAAATAAAAGACTGGTATAAAGTTAGAAAACTAGGGGTAATTATTATGGTAACCACAAAGGAAACTAACAATCCTACAAGTCAAAATAAAAAACTAGAAAAATATAAAGACTCAGCAAACACAAAATCAACAATAATGAAAAAGATGAAAAGAAAATACATAAAGAAAAAAGACTCAGCACAGAAAATTAAGTGGAACAAAGAAACAGTGAACAAGACACAAAAAGAGACATAAAAATGACAGCACTAAACTCATACCTATCAATAATTACACTGGGGACTAAATGCACCAATAAAGAGACAGAGAGTGGCAGACTGGATTAAAAAACACGCTCCATCTATATGCTGCCTACAAGAGACACACCTTAGACTTAAAGACACAAACAAACTAAAACTCAAAGCATGGAAAAAAACATATCAAGCAAACAACACTCAA
>NW_004443988.1:6578851-6706973 GCF_000243295.1 Trichechus manatus latirostris
CAGCACAACAGGACTAAACCAAAGCTAAGAAGTTTCCTGAATACAATCAAACACTTTGAGGGACACAGTAGCAAGGGTAGGAGTCTGGGGACCATGCTTTCAGGGGACATCTAGGTGAATTGACATAACAAATCTTATTAAGAAAATGTTCTGCATTCTACTTTGATTAGTGGCGTCTAGGGTCCTAAAAGCTTGCAAGCAGCTATCTAAGACGCATCAATTGGTCCCAACCACCTAAAGTAAAGGAGAATGAAGAACACCAAAGACACAAGGAAAGTATTAGACCAAGAGGCAGAAAGGGCCACATAAACCAGAGACTTCATCAGCCTGAGACCAGAAGAACTAGATGGTGCCTCGCTACCACCAATGACCGCCCTGACAGGGAACACAACAGAGAGTCCCCGATGGAGCAGGAGAAAGATGCGGTGCAGAACTCAAATTCTAGTAAGAAGACCAGACTTAATGGTCTGACTGAGACTTCAGGAACCCCAGAAAGCATGGCCCCTGGATTCTGTATCAGCCCAGAAGTAAAACAATTTCCGAGGCCAACTCTTCAGACAGGGATTGGACTGGACTGTGAGACATAAAGTGATACTCATGAGGAGTGTGCCTCTTAGCTCAAGTAGATACAAGAGACTAAACGGGCAGCTTCTGTCGGGAGATGAGATGGGAAGGCAGAGAGGGTTAGGAGCTGGTTGAATGGATATGGGGAATCAGGAGTAGAAAGGAGGAGTGTGCTGTCACAGTATGGGGAGAGCAATTAGGGTCACATAACAATGTATGTATAAATTTTTGTATGGGAAAAAATTTTAAAAAGACCCTCCTTGACTCCGTCAGGGATTGTTTCCTCCTTGACCTCCAGCAGCTTCTCATACCAGACCTGTTCACCTGCAATGGACCATGCACGCCTCTTGCCATCAGTCACCTTGGGCTTGTCTCCCCAGTCACAGGACAAGCTTCTTGATGATGCCCCACTCATTCTACTCAGCACACGTGGATAGTGCCTGCTGGGTGCCAGACCTCGAGCCAGGCATCGGGTACACAGCTGTACCAGGCTGGTTCCTGCTTGCAAGGAGCTCCCAAAATGGAGGCAGAGGGAGACAGTCAGGCACCCAATCGTCTTGGCTCCAGGAAGACAGGAATAGATATCCCCAGTAAGGCAACAAGGGCTCTGAGGGTTCTGGATGGGCGCGATCATGTCTGGTTGGAGTGGGGGTGTGAATGAGGAGGATTTCTTGGAGGAGGAGGCAATAGGGAAAGATCTCAAAGATTTGGATCTATAGAGATGGCAACTGGAGGAGCTGCCAGTGTCCCTAGGGACAGCAGCCAAGAAGGAACAGTGCAGGGGTGTTGAGCACCAGTGATGAGGAAAGCAGAGGCTTGGGAGATGGTCTGGGTGGGGAAGAGTCAGAGGTAAGTCTGGCCAGGTGGGCTGAACTGTAAAGGGCCTTGGATGCCAGGTGAGGCAATGGTACTGACATCCTTGGCAATCCTCCCCCAGAACACCCAACACAGTCCCCTGAACCATTCGGCAGTGATGGAGTAAACGCAGGAGCCTTGAGCAGGTTCTAATAATTACCATCATAACAAACACAGATGTGCCAGGCAATGGTCTAAGTGCTTTTTAAATGACTGCACTTAATCCTCGTAACTCCGAGAAATTGAGGCATGCAGAGATTAAACCACCATATTTATTCCCTTCATCTTCTCTCAGACTCTTGCCTTTAAATGTCACCTATATTGCTGGTGGAGCCCTGATGGCACAGTGGTTAAAGTGCTCAAAGTGCTTGGCTGCTAACCAAAAGGTTGGTGGTTTGAACCCACCAGCCGCTCTATGGGAGAAAGATGTGACAGTCTGCTTCTGTAAAGATTACAGCCTTGGAAACCCTGTGGGGCAGTTCTACTCTGTCCTATAGGGTCACTACAAGTCAGAATCCACTCGACGGCAGTGGGTTTTGTTGTTATATGCTGATGAATCTCAAATTTATGTCTCCAGCCTGGGCTTCTCCCTGAACTCCAGCTTCGTATGTCCACCTGCCTTCCTGCCCTCTCCACTTTGGGGTCTAATAGGCTCCTTAAACTCAACACACCCAAACCCAAGCTCCTGATACTCCACCCTGCCCTGCCCCCAAATCTGCTTCACTGAGAGCTGTCCCCTGCTTGGTCAATGGGCAACTCTACCCTTCCATTTGCTCAGGTCAATAAGCCTGCAGGCATCCTTGACTCTCTCCTTCCCTATACCCCACAGCCCATCTATCAGCAAATCTGTCCAACTCCACCTTCAAAAGATTCTGATCACTTCTCCCCACTGCACTGCCTTCACCCTGGTCCCAGTTACCATCACCTCTCTCCAGGATCATAGCAGTAGCTTCCTAACTAGTTTCTCTGTTTTCACTCTGCCCGTTTAGTCTGTTCTCAGCTCAGCAACCAGAGTGATCCTGTTAATCCTACATCATTCCTCTCTCATTGCCCTTTGCAACCTCTCATCTCACCCAGAGTTAAAACCCAGGTCCTGCCAGTGATCCCCAAGGTCTGCTCTGCCCTCGCCCTACCTCCATCAGGCCAGGCACGCTCCTACCTTAGGGCCTTTGCACTTGTGGTCTCCACTCCCTGGAATTCTCACCCCAGACATCCTGGGTCTCTATTCAAATGCTAGCGTCTCATTAAGGCCCTTCCTAGCACCTGTCTAAAACTGCACTTCCTGTCCCTTCTGCTGCTTTATTTTTCTCCCAGCACTCAATATTCAATGCCTAACACACTGTAAGTTTTACTTACTAGTGTGTTCATTTCCCCTCTACTAGAATATAAATTCCACCAGGGCAGGGGTATTTGTCTTTTTGTTCACTACTGTACCCCACTCCTAGAATGGTGCTCCTGGAGTAGAATCTCCATGACTATTGACTGAATAAATGAGTGTACAAACTGCCCAAGGTCACACATTAACAAATGACAATGAGAAGAGTAAACCCAGGCGGTGTGACTTGCTAGGCAGTCTGTGCTCCTAACTAGTCGTAACTGTCTTTATTCTAACAAAATGTCCACATATTTAGCTGGGCATAAAAAGAACACTGCCGTGGAGCCGATTCTGATGCAGGGTATGTTACAGAGTAAAAGGAGCCCTACTCCGTAGGTTTTCTTGGCTGTAATCTTTACAGAAGTAGATAGCCAGCCCTTTTTTCCACAGTGCTGCCGGTTGGTTTGAACCTCCAACATTTAGGTTAGTTTAAAAAAAAAAAAAAGAACCTGTTGCCGTAGAGTCGATTCTGACTCATAGTGACCCTACAGGACAGAATAGAACTGCCCCTTAGAGTTTCCAGGGAGTGCCTGGTGGATTCAAACTGCTGATCTTTTGGTTAGCAGCTGTAGCACTTAACCACTACACCACCAGGATTTCAAGTACACCACCATGCCACCAAGGTTTCAAGTGCAAACTATTTGTGCCAGCCTTTAGCTGAGCATATGACCACCCAGCAAGAACGCTACATTTCCCAGCTTCCCTTGCTGTTAGAAGTGGCCTTGTGACTAAGTCTGGCCAATGAGATATAAGCAGAAGAGCTGCACATGACTTCTGGCAACCGTTTTTAAAGAAAAGGTGCAGCCCTCTCAGACAATGAGGCAACCTTGGGAATGGAAGGGAGAGCAACGAGATAAAAGGAACCTGGGTCCCTGACACTGTGAGGCTGCAGAACCACCGTGAACAGTTATCTCTGGACTTCTACATGTTGGAAAAATAAGCATGTAGCTTTCAGTGATCTTGGAATCTATTGCGTTTAAGCCACTGTTCTTTGGGGTTTCCTGTCATTTGCCACCAGTTTCCTCATCTGTAAAATGGGAATAATAACAGTATCCACACAGCTGCTGTGAAGATTAAATAAGAAAATACATATCAATTGCCTGGCATGAGGGTTGGAATACAGAAACGCTCAGTATAGAAGATGCTTATTAGATATAGTAGAGGTTCAATTCTACGTCACATGATGATTGTTAAATATTAAAAATGCAAACCTCAAAAGACTTCATAATATCTTACCTTGAAGAATGAGAGATAGAGCTATACTGGCCTCATTAGAGAACCTGGGACCCAGCGTGGAGACGTAGTTTGCCTGCGTCACAGGGCCCTGTCTCTGTGGCTCAGGGCAGGATTTGGATGCGCAAAGTATAACTAACCACCTCCCCCCTCAAACAGGTGGCTCTCTCCTGACCCCAGGGATGGGAGGCTAAGACTGTCCCCACATAGCTCTGTTGTCACACACTGTGGGTAATGGCTCAGAGCAGGTGGAGGGGTGAGGGACCAGCATCGGTCCTGGAGGTAGGATCAGCTGCAGTGACACTGCACTGGTGGCAAATAGCTCTTCGGCCTCTCCTGGAGACCCCGCAGTGTCCCCGGGCATCTGCTGGCCTAGCTCCCGTATGCAGAGACTGCAGCAAAGTGACATGGCTTTGGCCCCAAGCCATCTGGAAACAGAATAATTTGCTGCAGTAAAATGTAGTCTTGGACAGTTCCCCTCCTTTGGGGGTGCAAGGGCAGAGCAGCCTGGGAAAGGGCGGGGAGGGCTGGGTGCTCTGGGCTGCTGGCCAGCCCATGCGACCTCCGCAGTCCTCGGGACCTGCAGCCTTGGGCCACTCTGGGCAGGGGCCAAGGCTTCGTCTTGCTGCTCTCAACAGTAGGGGAGCTCAGAGAGCTGGTGGAGTTGGGCTCAGCCTTCGAGACCCTCAAGAGACCCTTACCATCATCATCGTTGTCATCCCATCATCTCTGTCATTATTATTTCTTGCAATTTACACACTTGCACTTTCACAAAAATCAGCCTATTTGATTGAGGGGGGTAGATCATGCTTCCATGATTGCTGCCATTTTACAGACAAGGCTGAGCAGTGAGAACTGAGGGTCCTCCTTCGCCCCTCCCCGGGCACTGGCATCCCTTGCTGCTTGTCAGGTCTTGGGAAGGTGTGGGAAGCCACCTCTCTGGCACATGCCTGAGGGTAATTCATATCTGAGGGAAGCTACACTGATGGGAACAGGAAAGCATTGCCATTATGCTCTCTCTGACAGGTAGAAAATCTGCCCAGAAGTGCTGAGAGAGGGAGGATTGATCAGCTGAGGTAAGGCGTGCGTGTCCCTCAATGCAGAAACTGGAGCTCAGAAACTAAGTGTCAGGTAGGAGTAGCCAGTCCTGCTGGATTCTTGTCCAATAGCCATTCTCCACTTCTTCATACTAACTTCAGTTCTTATTCAGGATGATACCATGTTCAGCTTAAAATACTCAGCTTTCCAATCTCCCTTGCATCTATAGGTGGCCATGTGACACAGTTATAGCTAATGAGGTATAAACCAAAGTTGCCAGGTGGAGCTTCCAAGAAATTTTGTTAAAGGAGAGTAGCTTTATTTGTGCATGAGGATGTACACTTTGTCCTTATCTCTTCTCCCATTCCCTTTTCTTCCTGCCTGGAATGCAGATAAGATGGCTGTAGACACAGCAGCCATTTTGTGACCATAAGGAGAACAGTCCCACATTAAACATGGCAGATTAGGAAGCTTGAAGGAACCTGGGCTCTTTGTAACTTTCTTGGGCTATTGCCCCAGCTCTGGACTGCCTGCCTCCAGACTTACTTTTTTTTAACATGAGTGTTGTTACACACAACTATGTATACAATAACTGTATGTTGGAATTGATTCCTATGCAATTCGAACTGATATAATGGGTTAGCAGAGTAGTCTTCAAACTCGGCTGCACATTAGAATCACCCAGGAGCTTTTTAAAACCCAACAACTAGGGCATATCCAATACCATTACATCAAATCTCTAAAAGTATTTTTTAAACTCCCCAGGTGATTCCAACATGCAGCTGAGTTTGAAAACGAGTGGGTTAGAGAAGTGCTTCTCAAACTTTAAGGTGCAGACAGCTCACTGGGGAATCTTGTTAAAATGCAAGCTCTGATTCAGTAGGTGTGGGTGGAGCCTGAAATTCTGCATTTCTAACAAGCTGATGATGCAGATCCATGGGTAGCAGGTCCTTTGAGTAGCAAGAGCTTTGCCATGGTTTGAATTATGTCTCCCAAATAATGTGTGTATCAACTTGGCTGGGCCACGATTCCCAACATTGTGTGGTTGTCCTCTATTTTGTGATTGTAATTTTATGTTAAAGAGGATTAGGGTGGGATTGTAACACCACCCTTACCCAGGTCACATCCCTGATCGAATGTAAAGGGAGTTTCCCTGGGGTGTGGCTTGCACCACCTTTTATCTAACAAGAGATACAAGGAAAGGGAAGCAAGCAGAGAATGGGGGACCTCATATCACCAAGAAAGCAGTGCTGGGAGCAGAGCATGTCCTTTGGAGCTGAGGTTCCTGTGCTGAGATGCTCCCAGAACACGGGAAGACTGATAATAAGGACCTTCCTCCAGAGCTGACAGAGAAGGCCTTCCCCTGGAGCTGACGCCTTGAATTTGGACTTGTAACCTACTAGCCTGTGAGAGAATAAATTTCTTTGTTGAAGCCATCCACTTGTGGTATTTCTGTAAAGCAGCACTAGATGACTAAGACAGGCTTAGAAAATTGAATCAAGTCTTTGGACATTGCCTAAGAATTATCACCACGACCATTGCCACCACCATCCTCTCCTTTCCTTCTATGTATTCTTTTCCTTCTTTGTATTCCTCCTCCTCTTCATCCTTCAACGTATACCACTACCGTCTCAATTCATTGATTAGCTACCACATGCCAGGCACCAGGCTCAGGGCTTCATGTGTCCTATTTCTAATCCTCCTGAAGGATGGCTCTGTGAAGTAACAAATCTGCTAAGTCCAAAGAGAATTCAGAGTCTGGGTATATCTGATGAAGCTTTGGAGTTTATGGGTCCTTAGGCATCTATTTTCACAGCTCATTTGCATGAAGTCTTTGCACTTTTTGTTTTTGTACTTGGGCTTAAGGAGGAAGGAAGCAGTGTGCTCAGGAGGGCTTGGAGAGAGAGGTTGTGGGAGAAGACAAGGACGTTGTAGGGGTCAGTGTGGTGTCTGGTCCTTGATCTGACCTGAGGCAACCATCTGACCTCTTGGGGGTGAGGACGTTCTCCCTATTTCTGAGCTAAACACAATTTAGCACCTGTGCCTTGAAGACTAAACACAGCCTGCTGGTTTTCTAGCTCCCTGAGGGTTTGGCTGTTTTTGTTTGTTTAGCTTTGGAAATCATGAAAAGACAGCTAAGCAGACATCTTTAGGGACATCTGCCCAGCTTACACACCACCATCTCCGAGAAATGTCCCCACCCGCAAGTTGTAGGCCCCTGGAGCCATGTTTATTTATAGGACTCTACTTCTTTTGGGCTGTAGTTGATTGGGCAAGGCTGGTCACCTAATCCAGGGGCAGCTAAATCATTGGTTTGGCTGAGCCAGCCAGCATCTCCTGAGAGAATGGAAGTGAGAAACAGAAATACTTATGGCTTGTCAATCAGAGCAAAGCCTATAGGGTGTGTGGGGAACTAGGGTAGTCATCTTTGGTCTGTAGGCACAGAGGCGTAAAAATCAGGTCTGCAGAAAGAGAAGCATGAAGCAGGTGCACACAGAGAAGAGATGAGAGATTATGCAGCTATAGAGAAAAAAAGGAGAAAGTAGCTGTCTTACTTCAGCTGCATCCTAGGCCCTCAAGAGGTCTGCTGCAGTTCTGTGGTGGGTTCCACATGGCCTATGGAAGACAAACTTTAGAGTGTCCTCCCCATGATCTCCACCTCCTGGTATTCATGCCATTGCATAATCTCCTACCCTTTAGTGTGGACAGCACCTGTGACTTGCTTCTAAATCAATAGAATATGGAAAAAATGATGGGACATCACTTCCATGATTACATTATGTTCTATAAGACTCCATCATGCTAGCAGACTGTCTCTAGAGACTCTGTTTCCCTAGCTGTCTCAGAAGAAGCGGGAGTCAACAAAGATACAGAAGATCTAAATAACACAACCAACCAACTTGACCTCATAGACATATACAGAACACACAACTCAGCAGCACAGTATACATTCTTCTCCAATGCACATGGATCAATCTCCAGAATAGACCATATTTTAGGCCACAAAGCAAGGCTCAATAAATTAAAAAAATATTGAAATAATATAAAGCACCTTCTCTGACCATAATGCTATGAAACTAGAAATTGACAACAAAAAGAACAAGGAAAACATTAAAAACATGGAAACTGAATAACACCTTAATTAAAAACTATTCAGTAATAGATGAAATTTAAAAATTCTTAGAATCAAATGAGAATGAAAACACAACATACCAAAGCCTTTGGAACACACAAAAGCAGGGTTCAGAGGAGAATTTATAGCAATAAATGTACACATCAAAAGGGAAGGGCCAAAATCAATAGCTTAAACCAACAACTTGAAAAAATAGAAAAGGAGTAGCAAAAGAAGTCCACAGTCACCAGAAGAAAGGAAATAATAAAGATCAGAGCAGAAATAAATGAAATAGAAAACAATAGAAAGAATGAATAAGACCAGAAGTTGGTTCTTTGAAAGGATCAATAAAGTTGACAAACCACTGGGCAAACTGACAAAGGAAAAAAATGAGAAGATGCAAATAACCAAAATAAATGAGATAGGTGACATTACAACAGAACCAACTGAGATGAAAATGATCATAACAGATTATGAAAAATTGTACTCCAGCAAATTTGAAAACCTAGAAGAAATGGACAAATTTCTAGAAACACACTACTTACCTTAGCTAACACAAACAGAGATAGAAAATCTGAATAGAGCCATAATAAAAGAAGAAATTGAAGATGTCTGTGGTGTGATGGAATACTTTTGTGTGGCCTTTCTAGCCATGGTCTTATAACTCTCACCCAAGTGATTGGGCAGGACTGTGTGATAGGGTAATTGTGGCCAATCAAAGGGATTAGTCAGTTTTGCCATCCCATTGGGCTTGAAATGAACCATCCCAGAGGCAGGAGAGAGAGGAGCCTACCACCACCAAGGAAGAACAGCCAGGAGCAGAGAGTGCATTCTTTGAACCCAGGATCCTTGCACTGAGAAGCTCCTGGAACAAGGAGACAGAGAGAGAGAGAGAGAGAGAAATGTAACACTGAAGGCAGCAGAGATGTGGCAGCAGAGACTCTACAGAGTGGGAAAGTTGAATGCCTTTGGGCAGAGGCCGAGAGCCAGAGAGGTGTGCCTGTGAACACAGTTGGGAAGAGGCTGTCCTGATGGAAGAACTGTATCCGAGCATTCTGGAACCTGAATTGTAACCTGTTACTTCCCTAATAAACCCCACAATTGTGACTATTGTCTGTGAGTTCTGTGTGGCCATTGCAATGACTTATCAAACCCAGCAGAGAAGTAGAGAGTGCCGTGGGAGGGATGGCTGGTGTCAGAATCGGTAAAGATGGCAGAGAGAGGAAGCATGTCTGAGTTCTGCGTGATAGGAATCAGCCTTGGGTCATTGATCTTGATTCTACTTCCCCCTTGTGAAGTTAGAGGAGGTCAGACTCTGCCCCAGGTAATTTTTACAATGTTTTTAACAACAACAACAAAAAAATCCCAACAACAACAACAAAAAAGCCATGGCCCAGAGAGTTTTACTGGAGAATTCTACCAAATATTCAGAGAAGAGTTGAAACCAATTCTACTCAAACTATTCCAAAACATGGAAAAGGAAGAAATACTGCTGAATTCATTCTATGAAGCCAGCTCAACCCTGATACCAAAGCCAGGCAAAGACATCACAAAAAAAAGAAAAAAGAAAGAAAGAAAATTACAGACCAATATCCCTAATGAATATAGACATAAAAATTCTCAACAAATTTCTAGCCAACATAATTCACCAGCATATCAAAAAAATAATACATCATGTCAAGTGGGATTCATACCAGGGATGCAAGGATGATTCAACATTAGAAAATCAACCAACATAATTCATCACATAAATAAAATAAAGGAAAAGAATCACATGATCATTTCAATTGATGCAGAAAAGGCATTCAATAAACTCCAACACCCTTTCCTAATAAAAAGTCTCAGAAAAATAGGAATAGAAGGGAAATTCCTCAACATAATTAAGGGCATATATGCAAAACCAACAGCCAACATTATTCTCAGTGGAGAAAGATTGAAAGCACTCCTCTTGAGAACAGAAACAAGATAAGCATGCCCTTTATCACCACTCTTACTCAATATTATACCAGAAATCCTAGCCAGCAATAAGGCAAGAAAGGGAGATAAAGGGTTATCCAGATTGGAAAGGAAGAAGTAAAACTATCCTTATTCATAGATGAAATGATCCTATAAATAGAAAATCCCAGAGACTCCACAAGAAAGTTACTGGAACTAATAGAAGGATTCAGCAAAGTGGCAGGGTACAAGATCAATACACAAAAATCGTTGAGTTCCTTACACTAACAAGAAGGACTCTGAAAAGGAACTCAAGAAGACAATACCATTTACAAATGCCTTCCAAATGATAAAATATCTAGGAATAAACCTATCCAGGGATGTAAAAGACTTATACAAGGAAAACTATAAAATACTACTGCAAGAAACTAAAAGAGAGCTACATAAATGGAAAAACATTCCATGCTCATGAATTGGAAGATTTAACATTGTGAAAATGTCAATACTACCAAAAGCGATCCATAGATACAATGCAATCCCGATCCAAATCCCAAAAACATTCTTTAATGAAATGGAATAACTAATATCCAACTTTATATGGAAAGGAAAGAGGATCCAAATATCTAAAGCAATACTGGAGAAGAAGAACAAAGTAGAAGGCCTCACACTACCTGATCTCAAAATTTACTATACAGCCACAGTAATCAAAATAGCTTGCTACTGGTTCAATGACAGACACATAGACCAATGGGATAAAACTGAGAACCCAGAAGTAAATCCACCCATCTATGGGCAGCTGATCTTCGACAAAGGGTCGAAGTCCATTCAACGGGGAAGATACACTCTCTTGAACAAATGGTGCTGGCAAAACTGTATATCCATTCACAGAAAAATCAAACAGGATCCATAACCCACACCATGTACAAAAACTAACTCAAAATGGATCAAAGGCCTAAATGTTAAAGCTAAAACTATAAAGTTCTTGGAAGCTAACATAGGGACAAAACTAGGGACCTAATTTTTGGCATAAATATCCTATCAAACACAACTAAAAATGCACGAATGACAGAAGATAAATTAGATAACTGGGACCTCCTAAAAATTAAATACTTTGCTCATCAAAAGACTTTATCAAGAGGGTAAAAAGAGAACCTACAGACTGGGAAAAAATCTTTGGCAATGACATATCTGATAAGGGTCTAATCTCTAAAATATAAAAAAAACTTCAATACCTCTACAACAAAAAGACAAACAACCCACTCAAAAAATGGGTAAAGGACATGCACAGACACTTCACCAAACAGAACATTCTGGCGAACAACAACAACAACAAAAAAAATGAAAAGATGCTCACAATCATTAGCTGTTAAAGAGATGCAGATCAAAACTACAGTGAGATATCATCTTACCTCTACAAAATTGGCAATGATCAAAAAACCAGAAAGTAACAAATGTTGTCAAGGTTGTGGGTAGATTCAAACTCTTATACTATGCTGATGGGACTGTAAAATGGTACAACCACTATGGAAAAAGGTATGGTACTTCCTCAAAAAATTAGAAATAGAAATACCTTATGATCCAGCAATCCCACTCCTAGGTATATATCCAAGAGATATAAGAGCAGTGACAGAATCGACATACACATACCTATGTTCACTGCAGCATTATACACAATAGCAAAAAGATGGGAATAACTTATGTGCCCATCACAGATGAATGGATAAACAAATTGTGGTACATACACACAGTGGAATACTACACAACTATAAAGAATAATTAAGAGTCTGTGAAACATCTTATAACATGGGTGAATCTGGAGGACATTATGCTGAGTGAAATAAGTTAAGCACAAAAGGACAAATATTTTATGGTCTCACTATTATAAAAAAGTCAATAATATACACACAGGAAGCACATTCTTTGGTGGTTACCAGGGATGGGAGGGAGTAGGAAGCGGAATCACTTTCTAGGTAGTAGACACTTGTTATTTTTGGTGATGGGAAAGGCAATACCAAATATGAGCGAAGTCAGAACAATTTGACAAAGGTAAATAAAGACACTAAGAAGTACACAAGAAAAAGAGACAATTTCAGTAAATACTATAACATATATAATTTTGCAACACCAGTAACAACCAAAAAATATATGTGTGGTTGCATAGGTAGATATGTATGCATATATGCATATAAGAAGGCATATGCAAGTAAATGCACATGCATGTATAGGTGTATCTGTAGGCATATGTATATACACGTTTGTGTGTGCTGCATATAGATCCATATATGTAACAAAGCACATAGGGGGCACAGTTACAGAGGCTTCCTAGACAACAACTTCCTTCCAAACAACTTGCAGGATTGGTTTACTAGGTAAAAAGGCTTAGGATCATAGTCTCAGGGGACAACTTAGTCAATTGGCATAACATAGTTCATAAAGATAATGTTCTACATTCTAGTTTTGTGAGTAGCGTCTGGGGTCTTAAAAGCTTGTGAGGGGTATCTAAGATACAACTATTGGTCTCTACTCGAATGAAGCAAAAGAGAATGAAGGAAATCAAAGGCTCAAAGAAGAAACTAGTCATAGGACTAATAACCCACATGAACCATGGCTGCTTCTAACCTGAGACCAGGAGAACTACTGGTGTCCTACTACTACTATTCACTGTTCTGACCAGGGACGCAGTAGAAAGTCTCAGATAGAATGGGAAAAAAATGTAGAACAAAATTCAAATTCCTAAAAAAGGCCAGACCTACTGAACTGATAAATACTAGAGGAACCCCAAGACTATCACCCTAAGATAACCTTTGAACTTGGAACTGAAGCTATTTCTGGAAGTCACCTTTCAGTCAAATACTAGATTGGCTTATAAAATAAACTATGTCACCCATGAGTAATGCGCTCCCTTAAACAATCAACTACCTGAGACCAAACGGTCAACATTTACCCAAAAACAAAAATGAGAAGGCAAGGAGGGGAAGCTAGATAAATGGAAATACAACAAACAGAATGGAAATAATGAGAATGCTGACCAATTGTGAAAACTCTAACCAATGTTCTGGAACGATATGTATAAAAATTGTTAAATGGGAATCTAATTTGCTGTGCAAACTTTCACCTAAAACACAATAAAATATTGTTCAAAAAAAAAAAAAGAAGAAGAAGAAGCAAGAGACCATGTTGGAAGGCCCATGTGACAAGGAGCTGAAGGTAGCCTCCAGCAAGAAGTTGGGGTCCTAATTCCTACAGCTTCAAGGAAATTAATTCTGCCAACAACTTCAGTGACCTTGGAAGTGAATTTTTGCCCAGTCAAACCTCTGGATGAGACTGCAGCCCAGGTGACACTTTGACTGCAACTTTATGAAGCCCTGAGAAGCGGATCCATCTAAGCCCTGCCTAGATTCCTGACCCACAGAAACTGTGAGATAATAAATGTGTATTGTTTAAAGCTGCTAAGTTTGGGGTGATTTGTTACACAACAATAGAAAACAAATATATTGCTACTCCATATCAGTTGCCTTTTACACAGGTGGGTTTCTATTACTTGCAACCTGAAGAAGCCAGGGCTTCGAACTGGTTTGTTCCGGTTCAAACCCTTGCTGAGAATTTGCATGTCCACCCCAAATATACTTGTCCTAGTCATCTAGTGCTGCTATAACAGAAGTACCACGAGTGAATGGCTTTAACAAAGAGAAATTTATTTTCTCAAAGTCCAGTAGGCTAGAAGTCCTATTTTAGGTTGTCAGCGCCAGGGGAAGTCTTTCTTTCTCTGTCAGCTCTGGAGGAAGGTCCTTCTCATCCATCTTCCCCTAGACTAGGAGCTTCTCTGTGCAAGAACCCCGGGTCCAGAGGATGCACTCTGCTCCCAGTGATTCTTTCCTGGTGTTATGAGGTCTCCTCCTCTCTGCTTGCTTCCTTTTCTTTTTATGTCTTGTAAGATAAAAAGTGGTGCAGGCCATACCCCAGGGAAAGTCCCTTTACATTGGATCAGGGATGTGACCTTAGTATGGGTGTTACAATCCCACCCTAATCCTCTTTAACATAAAATTACAATCACAAAATGGAGGACAACCACAGAATACTGGGAATCATGGCCTAACTAAGTTGACACATATTTTTAGGGGACACAATTCAATCCATGACAATACTGAATCAGAATCTACATTTTAACAAGATCCCAAGATGATTCTTATGTATAATAAATTTTGAGAACCTCTGCTCTACTAGTAGTTCTTAGAATTGGTCGCTAACCTACAGCATTAGCATTGCCTGGGAACTTCTTAGAAATGCAAATTCTCAGCAGTGGTTTGAACCGGAATGCACCAGTTCAAAGCCCTGGAAGAACCTTGGTTAACACAGGAGCACCCAGCCTGGACCAGCATTCTTCCAGAGGAGTTGCCTCATCCAGAATAGCACTGATAGGAGCTGGCAGGGCTTTAGCCAGCATGGCAAATGCTTTGTGGTGGGAGGTCTGAAAGAGAGTGGTAGCAACTAGTGGGCTAGGACTCCATGGCTACATTTGGGAACTCCCTGGAGACTAACAGAAATACTTGGGATAAGGAAAGGAAACATTGTATTGGGCAGGTGGGGGCTACTGAGCCAACAGAATTCAGGTATGTGGTTTCATTTGTATTTATCTTGAGTTACTGAATTTGTAAATTTGAATCTTTCACCAACGTTAGGACATTATTATTTCTATTGATACATATTCAAGTTTACTGACTCTTTCCTCTGTCATCTCCATTCTACTGTCAAGTCCATCCAGTGAATTTTTATTTTATTTTATTGTGCTTCAGGAGAAAGTTTACAACATAGATTAGTTTCTCATTCAAAAATTTATATACAAATTGTTCTGTCACATTGGTTACAATCCCCAAAATCTGTCAGCACTCTCCCCCTTTCTCTTTCCATCCTAAGTTCCCCGTGTCCATTTGTCTAGTTTTCCTGTCCCTTCCTGCGTTCTTGTCTTTGCTTTTGGGCAGGTGTTGCCCATTTGGTCTCATATACTTGATTGAACTAAGAAGCACATTCCTCACCTGTGTTATTGTTTGTCTTATAGGCCTGTGTACTCTTTGGCCAAAAGGTGGACTTTGGGAGTGGCTTCAGTTCTGAGTTAGCAGGGTATCTGGTGTCCATAGTCACAAGGGTTCCTCTAGTCTCTGTCAGACCAGTAAGTCTGGTTTTTTTTTGTCAATTTGAATTTTGTTCTATGTTTTTCTCCTGCTTTGTCTGGGACCCTCTATTATGATCCCTGTCAGAGCCCTTGGTGGGGCTAGCTGGGCACCATCTAGTTCTTCTGGGCTCAGGCTGGTGGAAGCTGTGGTTTATGTGGTCCATTAGTCCTTTGGACTAATATTTTCCCTGTGTCTTTGGTTTTCTCTTCATTCTCCTTTGCTCTGAATGTGATGGGACCAATCAATGTATCTTAGATGGCTGCTCACAAGCTTTTAAGAGCCCAGATGCTACTCACCAAAGTAGGATGTAGAACATTTTCTTTATGAACTATGTTATGCCAATTGACCTAGATGTTCCCCAAGACCATGGTCCCCAGGCCTAAGCCTCAGTAACTTGGTCCCTCAAGGTGTTTGGATGTGCCTAGGAAGCTTCTATGACTTTGCCTGGGTCAAGTTGTACTGATTTCTTCTATATTGTGTGTTGTCTTTCCCTTCACCAAACTTAACACTTGTCTACTATCTAGTTAGTGATTTCCCCTCCCCACCCCTCCCCTTCCCTGTAACCATCAAAGATTGTTTTTTTCCTGTGTTTAAACCTTTTCTGGAGTCCTGGTGGTGCAGTGGTTAAGAGCTTGGCTGCTAACCAAAAGGTCAGCAGTTTGAATCCACCAGTCACTCCTTGGAAACCCTATTGGGCAGTTCTACTCTGTCTTATAGGGTTGCTATGAGTTGGAATCCACTCAACAGCAATGGGTTTTGGGTTTTGAGAAACCTTTTCTTGGGTTTTTATAATAGTGTTCTCCTACTATCTTTGTCCTTTTGTGATTGACTTATTTCACTCAGCATAATGCCCTGTTGATTCATCCATGTTGTAAGATGTTTCACAGATTGATCATTATTTTTTTATTTTTGCATAGTATTCCATTGTGTGTATGTAGCATAATTTGTTTATCCATTCATTTGTTGATGGGCACTTAGGTCCAGTGAAGTTTTCATTTTAGATATTTTATTTTCCAGTTTTATATTTCCCCTTTTATTCCTTTTTTAAAGCATCTATTATGTACTTTATTTTTTTATTGTACTTTAGATGAAGGTTTACAGAGTGAATTAGTTTCTCATTAAACATATTGTTTTGTGACATTGGTTGCCAACCCCACAACATGTCAACACTCTCCCCTTCTCGACCTTGGGTTCCCCATTGCCAGCTTTCCTGTCCTCTCCTGACTTCTAGTCCTTGCTCCTTGGCAGGTGTGCCCATTTAGTCTTGTTTTGTTTTATGGGCCTGTCTAATCTTTGGCCAAAGGGTGAACCTCAGGAGTCACTTCAATACTAAGCTAAAAGTGTGTGTGGGGGTCCCATTTTATTCTTTTTTATAGTGTCTATTTGTCTGCTGATATTTCCTATCTTTTTGTTCATTATGAGCATATTTTCTATAACATTATTGAGCATGGTTATAATACAATACAGGCAGTACCCAGATTATGAACCAGTTCCATTCCTAAGTCTGTCTTTAAGTCAAATTTGTATGTAAGTTAGAACAGTTAGGTACGGTTCATACCTAACGTCAGTCAACTGTTTTTCTTAGTATATAGTATATAGTGTACCTTTCCATGCACAAAAATCATTGAAGAAATACTTCCAGAAACACTAAAACATCTTTAACATAATAATACAGTAATAATTATAATGTTTTGATGAGCATCGCAAAGTATCACGCATTTGTAATTTATGAACTATTGTATGTACTTCGAATTTTTAATATAATAGACTTTACAAGAATTGGTTCCTAACCACAGGTTGTATGTAAAACAGACGTTCGTAATCCGAGAACTGCCTGTAGCTGCTTTAAATTCCTTGTTAGCTAATTCCAACATCTGGAATCTGGGTTATAGGGAAGTCAGTCTCCATTGATTCTCCTTTAAGAATGAGTTGATTTTTTCAGGTTGCTTGTTTGTGTTTGTTTTTGTATATCAAGTAACATTGGATTGCATCTTGGGAATTGCAAATGTTACTTGTGGAGACTCTGGATTCTGTTATATGCCTTCAAAAAGAGTGCTTACATATTTCGATTTTAGCAGGTAATTAGTTGGACTCAAATTGCAAACTTGTCATTTGAGGATCTTGTTAAAATGTGGTGGCAACTCAAACATCAGTTCAGTTCTTTTTTTTCCTTAACTGAGCAGCTTTGAGTTTGTTACGTATGGGTGCTATGGAGGATTGAGTGTTTCAGGGACCAGACAGAGATTTGGGCATAGTTTATACATAAAATTGGGGCTTTCCCTCTCTGGCCCTCTTTTTTCTTGGACTCTCTCTTTACTTTCCAAAGGCTATGGTTGCCCAAAACTGTCTAGTTCTTCACTCACTGCAGCCTGAACTCAGGCTTAAAAAAAAAAAAATTTAGGATACCCATCCAGTGACATTTCTTTTGTCCAAGTGTCAACTTCCTCTAGAATCTCTCTGCTTTTGGTAGCTCTCTAGTCAGGTAGCTGATTTTGTTCAGAGTTTATAGTTGCTATCTGCAGGAGGGTTGGTATGATAGGAGCTTACTCAGCCATTCTCAGAAGGGGAATATAGTAAAATCTGGGATTTCATTTGTGCTTACTGGATAAGCCCAAGGACATATAACTTAAAAAATATAATTAAGTCCTTTTACGGATAAGAAAACAAGTCTCACAGATCCATCTAGCTTAAAAGTCATTCTACACCGTTCTATCCAAGTCTACTTCGGTGTGGCAGAAATAAAATGGTGTCCACCATGTGGAGACAGGGAAGGAGTTGGCAGGAAAGGAAGGCAGATGATAAGCCTAAATGTACAAGTCTAAATGCACAAGTACTTTGGCTCCATGGAGCTGTAATGATACACTCAAAGCCTTGCACATTGGGTTATTTGAAGGCTTTGTTTCTTTCTTTTTGCTTCCTTTTCAGAATTCCAGATATCGCAGCTGTGGTAAAGGGACATTTGCCTGGTGAAGAGCAGAATTTTAGCAGGGTCTTATGACCACCCCAGACAGATTCAGAGACCAAAAAAATGTCACAGGCCCTCAGAGGTTATCTCTTTCAACTCCTTCATTTTAAATATGAGGAAACTGAGGCCCTGAAAAGTGAAATGACTTTTCCAAAATTGATCAGTCATTTATTGGCTAAGCTGGGGCCAGTGTTTAGATCTCTTAACTTTGTATCCTATGCTCTTCTGCCAAGCAAGCATAACTGTAGCCCTTGCTCTCTGGCCTGGCCACACCACTACCACAAAATAACAACACCATTTGCCTCTGATGATGGGGTTAGCAGGAGGCATAGACAGTAATTCTCAACCTTTTTTTCATTCCAGAGTACTTGAGAAACATAGTACCTGTACCCGTTGCTGTCGAGTCGATTCTGACTCATAGCAACCCTTTAGAACAGAGTAGAACTGCCCCAAGGGTTTCCAAGGAATGGCTGGTGGATCTGAGCTGCCAACCTTTTGATTGGCAGCCAAGCTCTTAACCACTGCACCACCAGGGCTCCTGAGAAACGTAATACATACCGATAAATATCCAAGTAAAACCCAGTTAACACCATCTCACCGACTGATATGGATGGATCCCAGATGTGGTTTTTACTCTAGGGCCCTTCCCCACTTACCACTCATTCCCCCACAGCACCCACCATAGATGCGAAAGGCATACTCGATCTTCAGGCTGGGGCAGGCCTGCTCACTGAACACAGATGCCATGCCCAGCACATCCTCAAAGGAGAACACACCGTCATGGGAAAACACTCTGCAGATTCGGTCTCGGAAAGGGTTTACCTGTGGGTTGGGTGGAGGAGGGAGGAGGCCATCAGTGTCAAGTTCATGTGTCTCTGAATCTCTCTCATCCTCGGAAGAACTGCATCGTTTTGAGATAAAAACAATAGCAACAACCTAAATATCAGAGTAGATGCTCATTCAATGAGCCAGGCCCCTGGGTGTGATGGGAGGTACCAGGGACGAGGGGCTGTGCTTAAATTAATATCACTCTCCCTAGTAGCCCTACACACTCCTATGCATCCATTCCAAAGGCTCATTTTTAATGGTTATTATTAACATCTTTCTTGTTGTTATAAAAATATATATAACACAACATTTGCCCATTCAACATTTTTCAGGTGCACAATTTCGTGGTATCAGTTTCATTAATTGTGTTGTACAACCATCACCCATAATTGTTGCCAAATTTCCCATTGCCATAAACAGAAACTCACCGCTTCCTAAACAATGACTCCCCCTTTTCCCCTCCCTCCTGCCCCTGGTAACCGCTAATCAACTTGGTCTTTATTTGTTGTTGGTGTTGTTGTTAGCTGCTGTGGAGTTGGCCCCCGACTCAAGGCAACTCCGTGTATTACAGAATAAAACTGCTCCCTAGGGTTTTCTTGGCTGTACTCTTTGCAGAAGCAGTCTGCCAGGCTTTTCTTCTGTGGAGCCAGTGGGTGGGCTCAAGCTGCCAACGTTTAGGTCAGCAGTCAATCTCAAATCACTTATACTAGCCAGGCTCCTTTGGTCTCTATAATTTGCCTATTCTTGTCATTTCATGGTAGCCAAAAGGTCGGCAGTTCAAATCCACCAGATGCTCTTTGGAAACTCTGTGGGGCAGTTCTACTCTGTCCTATAGGGTCACTATGAGTCGGGATCGACTCAACGGCAACGGGTTTGGTTTGGTTTTGGTTATTTCATATGAGACCATACACTATTTGTCCTTTAGTGATTGACTTATTTCACTCAGCGTGATGTTTTCAAGATTCATCGATGCTGCTTCATGTGTGAGGACTTCATTTCTCTTCGTGGCAGAGTAGTGGCCCATCGTATGTATGCACCACATTTGTTTATCCAGTCATCTGCAGATGGACACTTACCAAAGCTTCCTTTTTAAAAATTGTGTTGTTCTTTTACATGGTTATTATTTTTCTCCATTTTATGTAGATAACTTATACCAAAAAAAAAAAAAAATCATGAAGAGTAGGGTAAAAGTGCTTGCAATCTACTCCCAGGGCTAACCACTGTCACCACATTTATGTGGAAGTCAGACAGACTTGGGTTTGAGCCCTGGCTTCACAGTTCACTTTAGACAAATTACATAATCTCTCAGAGCCTACAATTTCTTATCTATAAGATTAAAAAAAAAAAAAACCCGTTGTCGTCAAATCGATTCTGACTCATATCAACCTATGTAAGATAGGATGGGATAATAATTATATCTGCCTGATAGGATTGTTGTGAGGATTAAACAGGAGACATTTAAAGTTGCACAAACCAAAAAACAAAAAACCAAACCTGTTGCCGTCGAGTCGATTCCGACTCACAGCAACCCTATAGGAACAGAGTAGAACTGCCCCATAAGGTTTCCAAGAAGTGACTGGCGGATTCAAACTGCTGACCTTTTGGTTAGCAGCCAAATGCTTACCCATTGCGCCACCAAGGCTCCAAAGTTGCAAGTGCCTGATAAGTAACACTCAGTAAATGGTAGTTATTAGTTGTTACCCAACTACTAAATACCCGATAATTGGCAGAGCAACTTTCATTCTTTTACCAAACTACTTCTCAAATTAGATCCCTAAATGAGTAAGGGTCATGTGCTTTTAGAGACTCTGACTCCGCTAAACCAGGTCTTCCAGGGTACTATGGCATGAGAGGCCCTTCTGTGCTGGCGTCATGGTCCTGGGCTTGTCCGTGAGGAAACACTGCACACCTTCACTGACAGCTCACTAGGGCTGCCTCGCCACTCCGCCTCCCACCCCCAGGAACAGGCAGGTTGGGTGGGTTGTGGGGTGGAGATGGGGGCAGATCTCATGAGGGATAAAGGAGGAAATGCACAGAACAAGTGTGGAAATCTTTTAGATATCAAGTTCATCTTTGGCACCCTCCTCTCCCAGTTTCTGTGCCCCAAATCCATCCACAAGGAGCCCGGGTGGCACGATGGTTAAGTGCTTGGCTGCTACCCTAAAGGTTGGTGGTTCAAACCCATCCAGTGGCTCTGCAGGAGAAAAAAACCTGCCAGTCTGCTCCTACAAAGATTATAGCCCAGAAAACCCTATGAGGCAGTTCTACCCTGTCACACTGAGTCACTATGAGTTGGAATAGACTCAGCAAACCCAACAACAACAACAATCGATTCCCATCTACCAGAACTCCTTCTCCCCAGTTACTTAACTTTTCTTAACTTTTCCTGCCTCCTGGGAGACCTCATCAGACCCCAGCTTTGTTCTCATGCCCCATGTTCCAAAATGACCCCTGGCACCTCTCTAGCCCCCAACCAAAATTCTCGTTTCTTAGATGCACGTCAGCTAAAAAAGCTCTTGATTCTGTGAATTCACACAGCAGATGTGAATGGCCAACAGCGCCTCAATCTTCCAAACCGATAACTGGTTGAAGTAAATCCCTGGGTGATTTTTCTAAGCCCCCTTTCCTTGCCAGGTATCTCTTCAAGGCTCCAGGCTTCGTGCAAAGGGGTTAGTTCCAGCTCCTCTGCTTCAGGCAGGCCAAAGCCCTATCACCTCCTTCCCGGGCATTTGAACCCCAGCCCCAAGCACCTGTATCCCAGTCCATCACTCCTTTGGGCTGCCCCAGCTTAGCTCCTGCTTAGCTCTCTGGTCTTGCTTTTTCTCTGCGTGTTTGGCATGTGAAGATTTCTCTTTCATATATTTTGAGCTCAGCTATGTAGAAAAATATATGGCTTTATTTTATTCAGCACTCCTATATATTGAGGTGGGGGGAGCCATCTGTGTTATCCCAAGTGGCCATGTGGTTCTCAAACTTTGGTGAGCATATGAATCACCTGAGGCCCTTTTTAAAAATGGGAATTCCAGCTCCCACCCTCAGAGGTCCTGGAATAAAGAGTCATGGAGTGCCCAGGGTCCAGGAGAACCCAGGCTGCCCTGCTAGAAACTCTCCAAACAACCTCCTTCTCAGTCTGTCCCTCTCTCCTTCCACCTCAAACCACCCCCAAAAGTGCTTCATGTTGACAAGGGTTACTCCTGTGATGTGTTCCAGGTCACGTGAACCCAGCTAAGTGGCTTTACAGATTACATTACCAAGTTTCAACTAAATTAACTCTCACAAATGGATACAAGGCTTAACAAGATTCCTGCAAGAAAACCACAATTGAAGATAATACTTATAATTGCTTATAATGCAAATGCAAGTGAACAACGCGAAAATGTCAGAGCTGATACCTTTCCTACTCAAAATATGAGTTCTTCTCTATGAAGCAGAAATGACAAGAATCCAGTCAAACATACGAGAAGGCCCTGCTTCAGTTCTCCTTTCCTGTGCTCAGGGCGGATCCACAAGCTACCTGAGCACATATCCATGAGATACCAGCCCCCCCTTCTTGGGGTCCTCCCCATTACCCAGCTTTGCTGGCAGTGACAGGAAGGAGGTGGTTGCCAGGAAGTCCTAACACTCCCCCTTAGGCTGATTTCAGAGTCCCTGTGGGGTGCCAATGGTCTAGTCTACCCAGAGGTACCTCAGAATAAAGGCCTGGCAATATGCTTCTAAAAATTCAGCTGTTGAAAATCGTATGGAGCACAGTTCTACTCTTGACACACATGGGGTCACCATGAGTCAGAATCGACTACAGGGCAACTGGTTTTGGTTTTGTTTTCTTTTTTAGGCTGATACCACACGACTGATGTTGACACATACACGCACACACATCCTGACTTACATAGATTGGGAAGGGGGCAGTTGGTGTGGTAGCAAGAATAGACCATGGACTACAACATGGCGACCACAGATACTACTGGAAGATGAAGACAGAACACCGCTGAAGATACAGGGAAACAAACATTAGAACAGATTTCACATGGAAGGTTTGCTAAATAGTTGAATACATAGTTGCTAAATTTGTTGTTGTTCATTGTAGGCGAGTCGATTCTGACTCATGGAGACCCCATGCGTGCAGAGTAGAACTGTTCCATAGGGTTTTCAAGGCTGCGACCTTTCGGAAGTAGATCACCAGGCCTGCCTTCAGAGGAACCTCTGAGTGAGTTCAGACTCCCAACCTTTGGGCTAGTAGTCGAGTGCTTAACCCTCTGTGCCACCCAGGGACTTCTCAAGTTGCTAAATAGTTGAATAAAAGTACAGACATTTCTAATATGGTTTTCCTAGATTCTGTTTCAATAATGAAATACATGAAGAGCCACATTTCTCTGAGCCCCTAAGGAAGGAGGCGAGATGGACTGAACAGTAAATTGCTCTTTAATAAAGACTCCAGTTATGGGAAAAGCTGTCTGAGTGTGATCATTGATGGCATGGCTGTTCTGTGATGAAAAGGGACTCTCGGGTGAGGGTGGAGAGATACAGCACGTGGAAACTAATTCACTGCGTAATTCCCTGCAGGCCATTGGAATCAAGACGCTAAATCCAGAAGTACATAGAGTGCTACAGGATGCATTGATGTGGTTAGTTTATTTATAGTAAAACTTATACAGTGCTTGGTAATAAGATGGGAAGTGGCCATGAAAACTTTTGAACCACAAGGAGGTTTGCCGGATATCTCTCGGCAAATACTTAGAAGAGCCATCAAATCTGAAGATGATATAGGTTTTTCTTTTACAAAAAGACAAGTGTTCCAAGGTTGCTGACCTTTTTAAGATGACGGGTGGCTGTTGGCAGTTTGCTACCTAGCAGATATTCACCAAAAAATGAACTCAAATTCATCTGACTCTTCAAGGCAAAGGCGACTCATTTTAACAATGAGTGATAAAGTACCAGCTTTCCCAAAAGAACTCATGCTTTGGAGAGAATATTTTGAAAATGGAATTTTTATTGTTGAAAATATATGGCGTCACTTATAAAAACGCCTATATCTGCACACCTAAAAAAATTAGAAACAGATTTTTCTAACCTGTTCTAACATCATCCAAATGAAGAGTTTCAGTGGATTTTGAGTCCATTTGTCAAAAAATGTAAAAAGGCAATGATTTCCAATTAGCTTGTAAGAGCCACTGACTGACATAAGGGAAGATGGACATTAACTAGATTAATTTCAACAAAAAGCCTTTAATTGGTGGATGGGATTGAACACAAGTACCATGATTTAATATATCCTCCTCTTTGGATCAGCTATAATGGCCATTAAAAAGAAAGTAAACTAGAACCAGGCCTCGGAATTGCTGTATCTCAAGGTATTAAAGCAAGATGTCAAATAATAATGAAGCATATTTAATCACATTGCTTATCCTTGCAATATTGTTTCTAACTGTATACAAATAATAAAATAGAGGAAGAAACGTTGTTATATAAAATAAAGGGAAATTTTAAAAAATGGTTTATGTAATGTAATCTTTAGCTCATCCTTTAATTTTTTTTTTTCATTGTGCATGTTTTATATCACGGTGTTGCTGCTGGCTGCCATCAAGTCAGCCCAAACTAGTGGCCGCCCCATGCAAAACAGAATGAAACGCTAACCGGTCCTGCACCATCCTCGTGATTGCTTGTAGATTGAACCTGTTGTGAACTGTAGGGTTTTCACTGGCTGATTTTTCAGAAGTACATTGCCAGGCCTTTCTTCCTAGTCCAGCTTAGTCTGAAAGCTCCACATAGCAACGTTACCAGCCACCACTGACAGATATATGAGATGCATTGGCTGGGAATTGAATCTCGGTATATCATATTAGTATAGTAGTAAAAGTACATAGTTTATAAATGAATATACACATATTTTTGGGTGCATGCTCAACATTTTTCTTATTGCTAGGGATGTATGATCAAAAACGTCTGGAGATCTCTGATCTAGACTAACCCTCTCAGATCACAGATGTAGAAAAAGGCCCTGGAGGAGGGGAGCAACTTGGCCAAGGTCACTCAGCAGGCAAGGGTAGAGCCAGGCCTGGGATGCAGGTCCCCCGAGCCTGCCCGGCCCTGCTTCCACTGTGCTGAATAAACATCAAGGAGAACGGTGGTGATGGAGCAAAGCCTGTGACAATTAAAATGTTGAAAACCTTGAAAGCGGGCCCCTCTTAAAATTCTACTTTAATTTAAAAAAAAAAAAATCACATGAAGTGCAAAAAGTGAGCCTACATTGAAGTCAAAGAAGTAGGATGGTCCAGATGTCAAGCCAGTGGCCCGTGGCCTGTGAGAGCCTGTGGCCAGTCAGCAGACTCTGTCTGGGAGAGCTCTGGGTGGGACATGCACGGAGGAGGTCAGTAGGAGCAAACACTGGAGAAGCAGAAGCACACGAACCACGAGAAATCAAGACTTGGGGAGGGTTGAGGAACCAGAGTGCAGAGCAGGGGACATTCCTGAGGGGACGGCAAGGCACATGTTCGACTGCAGGGGTATGGCCTGGTCACAAGAGCTGAGTCTGGACCTTGGAGGCCAGGGTTGATGATCCAGTTCCCTGTGAGGTCTAGCCTGGGCACCTGCCAGGAGAGTGTCCCAGGCCTGTCTCTGTTCCACTGATGGACAGCTTCCTTCTCCCTCAGGTTCCCTGCCTGGTCACTTCCCAGAGGGATCCCCCAGGGCGAAGAACTCCCCTGATAACAAGATGTAGCTTAGCACATACTTGGCCCCAGCAGAGGGGCAATGATGGTGCTGGGGGAGCGTTCCTCAGGGTCCAGGAAATGTCGCCTCAGGGCCTCTCCCTGCTCTCCACCAGAGAGAAGCGCCAGCTGAGCCTGAGTCCTCAGGGTTCAGCCCAGCCCCGGGGCAGAGAGAAGAGCAAGCAGCTGGGAAGGGGCAGGAGAGGGAACAAGTCTCATTAGTGATCACAGTTCCAATGTTCTGTGTTCCAGTTTTTTGTTGCTATAGTTTTAACAGTCTGAAATCTGAACCATTTACGTTTTGAGACCTAACCAGAGATTTATATTCTGCATTAAATTTCATGCTCATTTAGAAGTCTTCAATCCTCAGGAGGAGGAAGAAATTGACAATTGAAGAAGCAGCGCTTCCATTTCAAAAATAACATGTACCTAGCTTGAAGGCGTTCTGAACAAGGGGGATATAAACATGTCAGCATAGAAATTTACACCGGTAACTCAGTAGTGCAATCTCCATCTATGCGTGATAAAACTAAAGAAGATGAAAATAAACCCCAAGTGCTGAAGGTTTTTTTTGGAAGCAGAGACTACAGTTTGTTGACAATAAAAAGATTGTAGCCTTTGCCAAAAACTGAAGTTTTTTTTTAAAGATCGTCTCGAAGTTATTGAACAAGAGATTTGATTTGAAGATGAAAAAGGAGAAATATTTGGACTTAGCTTAAAAATATCTCCTCAACATTTCTCCAACTAGCACATAGTCAAAAAAAGTTTTTTACAGCCGCTGGAAAAAATCCACACAAAAATACACCACTGTCTCAATAATGACATCATTGGTGCACTTCAATTTTTAAGATCTCCTTTTTTTAAAAAAAGATCAAATGGTATTATTTCATTTAAAATTTCTCATTGCTTATTAAAAGTTCTTAATGTTTAGTATTTGTTGTTTTGGAACAATATTTTTGTTCATTTTATCTGCTACCCGTTCTTATTAAAATGATACGCTTAATGTTTCTATGTTTAAATATTTTAAACAGATGTAAAGTAGCATCAGTCAAGGAAGAGACTGGGTGGTGGTGGCTTCTAGGAGGGTGTACAAAAGGCCAGCCTCCCACCCCCCCACCCCCAGGGTCTTGAGCGGACGCCCTGGGTCACCCGGAGCAGAGGTGCTGCTTGGGCATGGTGAGATGAGCAGACCTCCATGTCCTGGGAGAAGGGCGTAACAAACCTTTTGTGTTTTAGTGCCTTTAGAAAGGATTCATATTCATGGATTTGAAGGCTCAATATTATTAAGATGTAGATTCTCCCCAAATTGACCTATAGAGTTAATGAAATTCTAATTAAAGTCTTTGAGCTGATGTTTTTATGGAAATTGACAAGCTGATTCTAAGATGTATACAGAAGTGCAAAGGGCCAAGAGTAGCCATGGCAATCCTAAAGAAGAGAAAAAGGCCGAAAGACTTGTACTTCCAGATATCAAGATCTACACTAAGTCTTTAGTAGTTAATACAGCGTGGTACTGGTGCAAGGATAGACAAACAGGTCAATGGACATAATAGAGATTCCAGGTACCGACCTGCACATACATGGCCACCTGATTCATGACAAAGATGACAATGCAATGCAGTGGGGCAAAGAAGGATCTTTTCAGTAAATGGCGTTGGGTTTAGTACATATGTATATGGGGAGAAAAATGAATCTTGATTCCTACTTCACAAAAACAAAAACAAAACAAAACAAAAAAAAAAACCCTGTTATCATAGTCTATTTGACTCACGATGATCCCATGTGTTACAGAGTAGAACTGAGCTCCATAGGGTTTTCTTGGCTATACTCTTTATGAAGCAGATCTTTGGGTGGATTTGAACCACTAACCTTTCTGTCAGTAGTCAAGCACAAACCATTTGCACTACCCAGGGACCCTTTCCTACCTCACATCATACACAAAATCAATTCCGGATGGATCATAGATCTAATGTTGAGGGCTAATAATAAAACTTTTAGAAGAAAACACAGGGGACTATCTTCATGATCTTAGGGCAAAGATTCTTTAACAATATACGAAAAGCACTAACCATAAAGGAAAAAAATCACAAATTGGGCTACATTAAAATTAAAAACTTACGCTGTTGAAGGAGTCCTTGGGTGGTTAATCTTTGGCTGCTAACCAAAAGGTTGGAAGTTCAAGTCCAGTCAGAGGTGCCTCAGAAGAAGGACCTGGTGATCTACTTCTGAAAAATCAGCCATTGAAAACCTTATGGAGCATAATTATACTCTGACACACATGGAGTAGCCCTGAGTCAGAATTGACTCAACAGCAACTGGTTTTTGTTTTATTTTGTTTTGTTTTTATGTTGTTTATGCCAGAACCTCACTGAATGGGATGGGGAAAAGAGGAGCTGACCAATATGACCAAGCAACTTTGGAAAATAGTGTTTTGACTGAATACTGTAAGTCTAAAGAAAAAATAAATATAAATAAACACTACGATCTAGATGGTAAATTTATTTCTCACAGGGGTATGAGTTAGCAATTTTGAAACTACATGTATAGCAGGGTTTAACAAATAGGTCAAGAAATAGTAGAGAATAGGAGCCCGGCTTCTCACTGTCATAGACATTACAAATAATCAAGGGGAGAAGGCTAAAGAGGCCCTCTGGTACTGGATTAGAGGCAGAAAAATCTTAAAAGCAATCAGAAGGGAATAAAAAACACATAAAGATAACACTAGATTTCTCATCAAAAGCTAAGCAAGCCAGAGGACAATGCGGCAATATCTTTAATTCTCTGAAAGAAAAAAAAAGAAGAAGAAGAGGGAGGGCTATCATCCCCTTAATTCTATACCCAGTAAAAATATCTTTTAACCATGAAGGCAAAATAAAGACTTTTATTTTTTCCCAGGCAAACAAAAGCTGAAAGAATTCATCGGCAGCAGACTATAGCTATAAGAATTATTGAAGGTCTTTAAGCAAAAGAAAAACAGTATCAGAAGGAAATTTCAATCTACACAAAGGTATGAAGAACATCAGAAATTGTAAATAAGCGAGTAAGTGTGAGGCTTTTTTTTCTCATTTTAAATATCCTTCTTAAAGAGACAAATCCATAAATACAGTTGGAGATTTCAGCATCCCTCTGTCAATAATTGATAGAACAAGTAGACAAAAAAGTTATTAAGGATATAAAAGAGTTAAATAGACTATCAACCAATCTGACCTAATTGATATTCTGCAGAATGCTTCACTCAGCATGGAAGAATACACATTCTTTCCAAGTGCATGTGAAACATTTACTAAGATAGACCACGTTCTGGTTGTAAAGCAAGTCTCAATAAATTTAAGAGCATTTAAATCAGACAAAATATGTTCTGTGACCACAACAGCATTAAATTAGAAATTAATAATAGAAAGAGATCTTGAAAATCCCCAAAGTCAAAGAAATCACAATGGAAATTAGGAAATATTTTGAGCTGAATGAAAATGAAAACACAACATATTAAAATTTGTATTCTGAAAAAAAAATGTATCTGAAGACATAAACAGCATTAAGTGCTTATATTCGAAAAGAAGAAAGGTCTTTTAAGTTTATTTAAATGGAAAAATGGTAAAACATTCTTTACCCATGAGGGAAAAGAGACAGCTGGGAATTCCAGGTCTATCAGCTGGTGGATAGCAAAGCCCATTCTACCCTGTGCTCCTGGGCTCCTTGTACCCTGGGAAGTGACTGCCCATGAAGAAATGAAAGAGCTTGTCAACAGGAGCAGTGGTTTGGAAACCATAGGTGGATGGAGCTGCTGGGCTGAACTGAGAACAAATGAGGGGGATTGTCCTTTCCCAAAGAACAACTGGAGCCCATGAAAGGTAGGGACCAGCAAGGGGTCTTACTGCTGCTACGGAAACTCGTGTGGCAACAAGAAACTAAGCAGTAGAAGACTAGCCACACTCCCAGGCTGCCTCACCCGGTTGGAGAGAACCGAGACCTTCCTTGAACTAGCTAAGCCTCTGGGGTTCTGGGAGTATTTAAGGGAGATAGACGCTCAAGGGGGAGATACTGGGCTTCTTGCTTGAAAAGTATGTGGTGTTGGATAAAAGTAACTGGAAAAGTGAAAAGGGCGTGACTATTTGTTCTCCAAGTTTGAGGAGCCCTTCATAATGGTTTCTAAAAGATTATACAGTACCAATATGTTAAAGTAACAGCTACGAAAGCAGACTTGGATGAAGAGGGAAAGGAAGTCCAGAGTCCTGATGTGTTGGCTTCCCCCTTATTCCTCACGGAACCCTATAAGGTGCCCTGGAACACAGTTTGAAAACCATTTCACTATCCCGTGATCTTCTTGGGGACGGTATTAGGTCTCTGGGTCTCAGCACCTAGCATAGCACCTCACATAGAGTTAATACCCCATAAATGTTTTGGGGATAAATGCTTAAGAGAGTGAACCTATGAAATGGGGTAATAACGTTCACTTCCCAGGCTGATTTCAAGATGTAATGACAGTAATGCACGTGAAGGGGCCCAGCACTGGCTGTTTGTAACTGGTGGCTAGATCTGAATTGGTGTAAATGGAAGATTCTCAGAATTCACCATCCCTGCTGCCCCTTCGCTCCTAATTCTAATTCTCTGAAGAATTAGGTCTATTTGAGTTAGTACGTGGTTCTCTTTGCCCTCTTCTCCCTGACTGCAGGCCATCCAAAGACAGATCATTCTACTAAAACCTCTACAAGAAACTCTTAGGCTTGTCCTGCTGAGCCCTCAGGCAAGAGCCTGGGGTAGAAGGCACTGTAGTGGGTAATGTTCGTGAGGGAAACTGAAGGGGCCGGGGCCGTGGTTTAGCCTTGGCCTTTTCCCTCCATCCTCTTGCCCCTCCTTCCCCCATCCCAACATTCTTTCTTGCCTCTAAGCAGCTCAGTCCTCCCTGGCCCCTCTCTGTCCCCAAGCACCATCAGCAGCCCTGTGGCTCTGTCCACTCTGCTATAGATGCCCATGAACGGAAGGCTCCTCTTTCAACCCCATTACCCAGAAGCAGCTTGGCGTTCTGGTCTGAACCAGGAGTCACCCCTGAGCACTAGAGTAACTCCACCAGAAGGTGGCAGTGTTGGGTTGGAGTGGCTCAGTCAGCTCACGCCCCACCTTGAGTGACAACCTACTGTGTGCAAGGCACTGAGTTAGGCCACGCCTATCACCCAGGCAGGTGGCAAGACAGATATTACCACTCTGTTTTACAAAGAGAGGAAACTAAAGCCCAGTAAAGGAAAGGGACTTGCCAAATGAAGGTCAGCTAGTGTCTCAGCCTGAACTCAAAGTCCAACGCAATACTTTTTCTACACTGCTACTCTTAATTCCATCAAGTATGTAATCTTTTTCTTCCAAGAAAACTTTTCAAAATCATATTCCCACACACAGAGCATGCAGGATTTGAGGCATCACCCTGATTCCCATGCCCCAGCCAGCTGGCATTGCTCACAGAACAAGCCACCAGGGATAAAGGATGTGGCTCCCTCAGCTGGGGTTGAAAGAAACACAGCTCATAATCTGAACTTCAAGTCCTTGTTAAACCAGTTGCCGTTGAGTTGACCCCAACTCATGGTGACCCTATGTGTGTCACAGTAGAACCGTGCTCCATAGGGTTTGCAATGGCTGATTTTTTGGAAGTAGATTGCCAGGCCTTTCTTCTGAGACACCTCTGGCTAGACTCAAACCCTTAACCTTTTGGTTCACAGTCAAGTGCACTAATGGTTTGCACCACCCAGGGATGCCCTAAGTCCTTGTAGCAAATGCATAAGGGCGAGTTACTGTGTGCCAGGCACTGAACTAGGTTCAGCAGCCAAAATAATAATAGAGATGCCACCTCTGCCCTCCACGAGGCTCAGCCTTGGCCCCCTTCAGAAATAGGCAGGGGTAGAAGTGTCTAATCAAGTACAAGCAAAGTGTGATGACAAGAGCCAGAACAGGGTGGTGTGTGCTGGGAGGTGGGGCTGACAAAGGGCCCAGGAGGAGGAACCCAGAGCAGCCAGAGAGCAGAGAGGACAGCAGAAGTCTGGCCAGATGGGGAAGGGCTCCGGGAGCAGCTGTGGGCAGGGGAGGGGGAAACGTGGCATTCTTCCTACACCCCTCCTGCTTCTCCTCCCTCCCCAGGGTACCCAGTGTCACCTGGCTAGATAAAAACATTAAGGAGGGGAGGGCAACAGTGGGGTCTACCTAGACTCTGAAGCCTCTCTAAGCCCCAGACTGGTCTGTATGGATCCTTACCAGGCAGCGGGAACCCTGCATTTTTCATTTCAGGGGGGCTGGGATGGGGAGCGTGAGGGTGAGAAATTCACTGAGGTGAAGACACTCCCTCTGACGGCCAGGCACCTGTGCATCCTTCCTGCCAGCTGTTTATAAGAAACAGTCTCTGTGTTTTTAGATGTTCAACCTTCCTGAAGTCTGAAAACAGAGAGGCCGTATGGGAGCTGTCTCCTAGTGACAGATGGGCTGGCGGGGACCAGCTGAGGATGTGTCCTGCTGGCAGCTGGAGGCGGACCGCTAACGGAACAAATAGGGGAGAAAGGCAGTAAAAAATGTTAAATATTATTAAACAGCCGTGAGACCACGTGGCCTGGAGCCTGGCTCAGACCCACTAGGCCAGGCTCTCCCCAGATCCCAGGGCCACAGAGACCTGTCACTGCCCTGAGGAACCTTCCAGAAGGAGCCACCTGCCCTAGCACCCTCTCCCAAGTGGAGCTCAAGGCGCTGCTGGCTCTGGTTTTAAGGGTGGCCCTAGGGCCTGGCATGGTGTTATGGGAGGCATGGGGTGGGGAGTGGAAGGAGCAGAGACTCTGGAGTCAGATCAACTCTAAAAAAAAGTTAGTGTAATAACTTTTCACTTGACATCTACAAGATTTGGTATCTTGGAACTTTTGACCAGATTCATACGTTCTCAGTTTTTCAATAGTGCAACCTATGTAAGCAAATAAAGAAAAAAAAAAAATGAAACAAAAAGATTAATTGTCCTTCCATTGTTTAGAAACATCTATTATAGGCAAAACAAAACTTATCCATATAATAGATAAAATGTCTATTCGCATGTGTACATTACCATTTTTAACAGCTTGAGATAAACTCTACAATGTCTTACCATACATTAAAAATATTCAAGTTGCAGGGTAACAAACATAACAACAACAAACTGGGTGACCATGAGCAGATTGCTGAGCCTCTCTGTTTCTACATCTGTAAAATGGGCAGAATCGTAACTTCCATTTTGCAAATTCTTGCCAGAATGCAAACACCTAACTGGAAACATTTGTTGCACGCAGACACCTCACAAAGCCTCCTCCTCTGCCCTCCAGCTCCCCCAACCCCTTGCGCCCCCCTGCACCTCCCTCTAATGAGGCCACTGCCCCTAAGGCAAGAGGGGTCCACCCTCTTCTCACCTCTCCTTCTTTTGTTCTCTCTCATTGCTCACGGTTAATTCCACATATGACCAACTCTCTCTTCTACAACCAGGGCTTTGAACTGACTCCTTTCTATTTGACCCCCTGCTGAGAATTTGCCTTTTCACCCCAGACATACTGAATCAGAATCTACATTTTAAGAAGATACCCAGGTGATTGTTATGTATGCATAAGAATCTTGTTAAAATGTAGATTCTGATTCAGTATATCTGGGGTAGAAATGCAAATTCTCAGCAGGGGGTCGAACTGAAACGAACCGGTTCAAAGCTCTGCTACAAACTCATGCTTTGACTGTCTTCCTTCTTACTTCCCTCTTCCAGTTTCTGCCAGATTTACTTAGGAAGTGTTTCCCTTCACTGCCTCACCCCTTCTGATGAAAACCACTTCTCCCTGAGCACCAAATAAACCGCTATCGTTGAGGAATGACTCTCCAGTTCAGTTCTATAGCTTTGCCATTTGATTGAATTACTATATAACAAGAATGAAATTGCCATTGACAATCCAAAGCAACTGGCTTCTGGGGAGGATGGGTGGTGTGAGGGGGACGACCGCTGTACTCTGATGAGCTGGGACAGAGAGAGGTGCTGCTCTGCCCCAGTGGAAGGAGAATCAGGGCCCCAGAGGCACTCCAGGAGGTGGAGGTTGAGAAGGACAGATGGGAAGAAGGAGAGGAGAGGAGGCGATGGATTCAAAGGCTCCAAGATGGGACCCTTCCCGGTACCCACCTACCCCTTCCCCAACCTTCAGCAGTGCCTACAAAAACTCATACAGTGCTTGGCATGAGTGGAATTGTTTTGTGGAAAATGGTGAAGAGGCCAAATGCTTAGTTTGGGTAAATGTGAAGTAACTCAAACATGGAGGAGATGGAGGCAGGAGGGATCCGGAAGACATAGCAGCCCCTCTTCCCTTTCCTTACTATACCCCTCCTCCCCACAAAAAAAAGGATGGGAGAATTGGGGAGGGCTCTGTGCTCATGTAGGCCACAGAATTGGAGAGAAGGTGGTCCACAGCAATTTCATCTTGGCTTTTCTGGGCAGGAGGACTCCCAGCAGGCATTAGGGCTCTGCTAGACCCTGGTGGTGCAAACAGTTAACACTCTCAGCTGCTAACCAAAAGGTTAGAGTTTTGACTCCACCCAGAGACACCTTGGAAGAAAGAGCTGGCGATCTACTTCCAAAAAAATCAGCCACTGACAACTCATGGAGCACAATTCTACTCTGACACACATGGGGTTGCCTGAGTCGGAATCAACTCAACCGGCAACCTTTTTTTTTTTTTTAAATCTTGCTGTAGGATTGTTTCCTCTGTTTTAATGCTGTGGCACTATGGGTGGAGTCAACCCCTGTAGCTCCAGCCAGTAACCTAACAATAGTTTATACATGTTTTTTCATGGAAAATGCAAACAGAGCTCTAAAGAGCCAATATAAAAACCCCTTAAAACACAATCTGTACCTGCACTTTAACAGCAGTTCGTGCAAAGCAGGAGATGGTTACTAACGTGATGAGGTCTCAACAAGACCAGATCAGGCACCTGATAGCTTAGAAAACTGCCCAGAATGTTGCCTGCTCTGCTTCTCATGGGAGCAGGCTGGGCTTGGCCTCAAGGGGCAGGGCCGCACTTTGCCCTGACCCTCTGGTTCCTGCTTGTTGTTTATAAGTGGCCTTCCTGTTTGTAAGCACTCAGAGGTCCTCACAGCTGTTTGGGGACACTGCCCTAGGGCACCCTGGGAACCATGTTCCCACTGACAACTCCATAGGATGTATATTTTCGCATCAAGACACAATTTCTCTTTTATCAACATCTAAGGGAGAACAGTTCTATTTTGCCCTTCGTTTTGAATCAACTGATATAAACCAAGTCAGACTCACACTACAGCCCCCCATCACCAAGAGCTGCTACTCTCTCTCTCTCTGATGCTCAGTGACCCTTAAAACACCAGTAAGTCCAAACCTAAGCAATTCACAGGTACTTTTATTGTTTCAGTCCCTGACAAGTTGGATTATTGGGTTTTCAAAACCTCCAGCTTCCTATTCTTCTCTTTCCCCTTCATCCTGGGCACACTGCCCCAATCCCAGCAGGCTGCCCTTGACTGCTAAGGGCTGGCAGCAGACTCCACCCTTGGCCCAGCCATCCACCCATGATTCATCATTACCCAAGCATTTATTAACCACCTACGGTTGGCCCAGTACCTCCAGGCACCACGCCTTAGCCATACTTTCCCTAGGTCCCAAGGGGGACAAGAAGGAAGGAAAGAAGCTGATGCTTATTAGACATTTAATGTGTACCAGGTGCTGTGTCAGCCACACTCACACGTATTATTACATTTATTCCCTACAACAACCCAGATGGTAGATATAGGTGCATCCATTTTATACATTAAGAAAACAAAGGAGCAGAGAGTTTACGTAATTTAGCCAAATATAAGAGGACCCTGTAGAGGGTCAGCAAAAAAGAGGAAGACCCTCGAAGAGATGGATTGACACAGTGGCTGCAGCAATAGGCTCAAACCCAGCAACAGTTATGAGGATGGTGCAGGACGTTTTGTTCTGTTGTACGTAGGGTCATTATGAGTTGGAAGTGACTCCACGGCACCTAACAACAAGAGGAAAAGAAGGAATTTCATCCCAGGTCTGTCTGATCCCCAAACTTGAACTCTTTCCACATTCCTAGGAAGACATGCATCATAACGGAAAGTATGCACATGTAGGTATCAAGCCCCTGGGTCAGCAGGAAGGGCTAGGCTGAGAGCCCAGGATGCTGGTGCTGGTGCCAGCTCAAGGTAAGGCCCAGGGTAGAAAAATATCTTGCAAGTCTCTGCATTTGATGGGGTGACCAGCTGAGCTGATGAGCTGTCGCAGGAGTGATGTAATTCTGCCACTAGGTCCACAGCATCTCTCTTCCAGGATGGTACCAGCTGGACAGCAGTGCAGGTGAAGGAGACTGGGGCGTGGCCAGAGTGTGTGCCCACAGTGCGCAGGAGGGGCCCTGAGAGCTGACGCAGCCTCGAGGTGCAGCTCTAGCAGTGGCCGGGCCCTGTCAGCACTATGCACCCGGAGAAGTTCTTCCACTGTATACTCATACCAAAAACCAAACCCGTTGCCATTGAGTTGATGCTAACTCATAGCAACCCTGCAGGACAAAGAAGAACTGCTCCATAGAGTTTCCAAGGAGCGGCTGGTGGATTTGAACTGCTGACCTTTTGGTGAGCAGCCGTAACTCTTAACTGCTACGTCACCAGGGCTGCAAAGCATGGATTGGATGACAGCACATGTACAGCTGCCTATTGAAAAACCGCATGCAAACTAACCTTTATGCACCTCAGTTAACCTGGAGAAAGGTCTCTAGTGATGTGTCACAGGGCTCTTTCTTTGATCATTGACTTAGATTCCAAAAACCAAACCTGTTGCCATCGAGTTGGTTACAACTTATAGTGACCCCATATATTGCAGAATAGAATTACTTCCTAGGGTTTTCTTGGCTGTAGTCTTACAGAAGGAGATTGCCAGGCCCTTCTTCCATGGCATCACTGGGTGGGTTAGTAGTTGGGTGTAAACCGTTGGCACCCCCCAGGGGACCTTAGATTAAGGGCATTGAAAAGCCCATGCTTTTTATCTTGTGCTTTTTCCTCCATTAGGCATAAACGTTTTTCCATGTTGCTACATAGACAGTGTAATTATCATTTTAATGGTCACATAGTTCAAATTCCCAGAGTGGACTGCCCTGTCTATCTAATGCCTCCAAGGAGAACCTGGAAATCTAAACTGAGAAAAAAAAAAAAAACTGAAAAGATGAAGAAAATAATACAGGAGGATGTTTATTGCAAAATTATTTATAGTAGCAAAACACAAAATAAAATTTAAAAAAACCCTGGGAACAATGTTAATGTCCAGCAATAAGGGTATGGTTTAGTAAATCAGAGCTCAATGCAATTATGCAACCACTAAAATGATAATTACACAGACTATGTAGCAACACGGAAAAACATTTATGCCTGGTGGAAAAAAAGCACAAAATAAAATTGTGTCTACATTTGTCTACAGTGATGTAAAATGAAGTGTGCCTAGGGAAAAGATGGCAAAAGAAAATAGAAAATGAAAACTTGTGTTAGGTTGATGGGGTACTAAGGAATTACTTCTTTTAAAATTTATTTTAAAGCTGACATACTATTTGAACAATAATAAAAAACAAGTTAAAAAAACAAGTGTGCTCCGGGGACAATTTTCTAAGCAAACCAACTTTCCTCTGTAGGTGGTTGCAGGCAGGTGCATTTAGCTTATGCCTTTTGCTCCACTCTGCAGGGCGGGTGCTGGGTCCTGTGCAGAGCTGGGCCCTTGGCTCCCAGACCCCGTGAGGGGCTTGTGGGACGCTCTTCTCCTGTCAGGCCTGACTGTGGTGGTTCAGTGAGAGAATTCTCACCTGCTGTGTGGGAGACCAGGGTTCTATTCCTGACCAATGCACCTCATGTGCAACTACCACCCGTTTGTCAGTGGAGGCTTGTATGTTGCTATGATGCTGAACAGGGTTTAGCAGAGCTTCTCGACTAAGACAGACTGGGAAGAAAGGCCTGGCCATCTACTTCTGAAAGTTAACCAAGGAAAACCCTGTAGATCACAAGAGTTTGATCCACAACTTATCATGAGGATGGCACAGGACCGGGCAGCGTTTTGTTCCATTGCGCATGGGGTCAAAATGAAGCGGGGGCTGACATGAAGGCAGCCGACTTGACGGCAGCTAACAACAACCATTAAGCAGTGATCAGTAAGAGTGGAAGGTCAGTGGAAGAAGGCCCAGCTGCATCTTAAAGCATCCGTCAATGTCTGCACCTTCCCTCAAAGTAGCCACAGGTTCCTAAGGAGCAATTAGTGAGCACTTTTGCCAACAGTACTCCAGGGTTTTAAGAACATTGTTGCCCCCTTGCGCTTCTTTCCTACTCTCTGGGTTTGCATGCCTACGTTTGCAAGCCTCAGCCTCCCTCTCTTCCCGGGTGGGTCCCTGGTGGCTCAGAGGACTCTCCAAGGAGGTAGGACTTGAGGGAGATGGAGCCACCACCAACTGCCTGGCCTTGTGAGGCGGCCTCCCCTCCTGAAGGGTCCTCCCTATCCTGGGAGGCCATCTGCCCAGAAGACAGAGACTGGGAACAGCTCGCCAGGCAGGGAGCTGCTTCTGCAGAGAAGAAACCCATTCCTGATCCAAAGCTGCCCCTGCCAGCTGTTCTCCCTGAGGTCACATGCAAAATGTAGTCCAGGACTTTCAACCGCAAAGCCAAGAACATGGGAAACTTGAGGGACTGCATCCTGCGGGCCTCGCCCAGTGCCTAGCACACAGAAGGGGCCCCTGTGCAGGGCCTGGCCTGCCCCTCTGCACCTGGTGACTATATCCCCATACCCTAACCATGTGGTAAAGTGGTGGCCGACAGTGCCGGACAGGCAGCACCCACACTGCCCCCAGCGCTAGCCTTCAGACCACTGGGAAGCCCTTCGAAGTTGTAGGGCATCTTGTCCCTGTGGAGGCAGCAGCAGGTCCAAGGCTGCAGAGGGTCAAAAACCCTGGGAACAAAGCCTGGCCAGCCTGGCCAGCACCTCGTTAGGGCCGGGCGGTAGGGGGGTGGGGGGGGTGGGGTGCAATTCAGGAACAATATTGTTTATTTTTCTATTTTTAAGCAAGTCTAAGGTCTCTGGGGGGCACAAATGAAGTTATCAGAAAATACATGAGTGGAATAAAGCCTCAAGCCAGCAGGCTGAGAGGGGCCCTTGGGATCAGGACTCTTGAAAAGCTGAGATGGGGTTTGTTTATCTCGTACTTTGTGAGCGCAGGACTGTGATGGAGGTGCTGGACAAACATGTCCCCAGCGTCCCCACCCCCTGTAGGCCCTCTGCTGCCTGTTCACTTGCTGCAGCTGGGGAATTCAGGCACGAGCAATACTTTAAAAATAATCCCATCAGTGTCATCTGCAGAAGCGAGAGAGGAGGTTCCAGCTCTGGAAGGAAGCCTGGATTCATGTCTCACCTTGGACACAAGAACAGTTTTCCCAGCGGCAGAGAGGCCCAGTGGAGCAGCACACAACTCCATGCCCAGTCCCGGCCCCGTCACTGCCTGGCTCTGCCACCTGGACAATCCCTCCATCTCCTTGAGCCTCAGTTTCCTCATCTGTCCAATGGGGCTAATCATTCTTCCATGCCTTGACTCACAGGTACATTGGGAGAAGCAAATCAGATGATGTGTGTGCACCTACTTAGAGAGGGTTGGAGCACACATTCGTCCAAATCCTTACATACCCCGGAGAAGAGGTGTTGTCCTTCCCATTTTAAAGGTAAAGAAGCTGAGGCTCTGAGAAGTTAAGTGACTTCCCCACAGTCATACTGGGAAGATTCAGGCTCAGGCCTATCGAGGTCCAAAGCCCATTCTCCTTCCACACTGCTAAACTGCTTCTCTCTCAAGTGCTTGCTGTACAGCAAGGATACTATGTTCTGCTCCCAGGAGCCTTGAGAGGAATCATGAATCATTGACAGACCCAATTAAAGACCTGCGTAAGTCCGGCTGGATGAGAAAGACCTCCCATGAAGTGCACTGTGTGGTACGAAGCAAGGAGAGCTGGACTTGTGATTGACAGTGTTGGACAGGGTTCTGGCCTTTGCCTCGGACCAGCTGGATGGCGTGAGCAGGTCACTTAGTTACCCTGGACCTGAATTTCCCCTTCTGTGAACCAGAGGTCCTAACAGTAGCTGCTTCCTGGGGCTGATGAGAAGCTCCAATAAGAGGTGATATGTCAGGAGGCAGGGAAACGGTCAAGCTCTGTGCAAATGAAGACAAAACACCTCTTCAGTTCCTGCCCTGACAACAGTGTGAAATACAGGCTGAGCAGATTGTATCCAGGCCAGTGGTGGGAAGTCCTCCGCACTGCCCCTTTCAGAGGCATCACGTGTGGGCAGTCACTTCAGAGGACAGAATCTCCCATCGGGATGCACTGGGGGTTGGGTGGCCTCTCCCAAGGCTCCCTCCACTTCCTCCCCTAGCTTAGAGCCAGAGGTCATCTGTGCCCTGCCCTGGAGTCAGATAGAAAGTTGAGGCCAAGGGAGAGGAAGGGACGGGCCAAGGCCACGCGGCCAGCTGAGGGAAAAGCTAAAACTGGAACCCAGAGCCATTTCCCACTTTCCAAGGGCTTCCTACTACCTTGTGTGGAAGGTGTTATCACACCCATTTGAAAGATGAGCAAACTGAGGCTCCAAGCAGAGGGGTGATATGCCCAAGGCCATTGGGTTTAAGTGGCAGGGCTGAGGCTAGAGGCCAGGTCCCTGTGTTCTGCTGCCTGCTCAGCCCGGAACAGAGTCTGCTCCTACATCACTGAGGTTTTTCTGAAACAAGCCACTTCTTAATTCTTTGGCTGAATGTCTAAATAAGAATTTTTGCCAATTCCAAGCTCTGCTAACTGATGAAGTTGTCAGAAAGAGATCTAATGATGCTTGAAATGCAGAGAGTAAGCCAGTTGCTTAACTGCCCTCCCTCAGGGAGTCAGGACCCTCCCACAGGCCTGAGGGAGGGCAGGGGGCGGGGGCTGGAAGCTGAGCCTCTCTTGCCTTTGGTTAGTGTGGGACTATAGGCCAGTTGGAAACCCTGGGGGCGTAGTGGTTAAGAGCTATGGCTGCTAACCGAAAAGCTCAGCAGTTCAAATTCACCAGGCGCTCCTTGGAAACCCTATGGGGCAGTTCTACTCTGTCCTATAGGGTCACTATGAGTCGGAATTGACTGGATGGCAATGGTTTTTTTTTTTTATAGGCCAGCTTGCTCAGCTGTGAGTGAGGATAACAACCCCTCCTCTGGAGGCTATTCTGAGGATTGGATGAGACGATGTATATATGCAGCGGCCCAGCACAGTGCCTGGCCCTTCCCAGGTTCTCAGGCAGCCTAGCTCTCATCCCTCCTCCTGGCTGGCAGAGGTCAGACTGCGGGTGGGCTGGTACGGCCAGGGGCTTCCGCTCTGCTGAGTGGGCCATGGTGGCCATGCCACAAGCCAAAGTCACCGGTGCCACTTGGGGTGGTGCTGGGTCTCTGATCACCCCTGGTTATTTATCTCAAGGGGGCTCAGAGAGCCCGTAGGCTTCTCTCTGATGGGTGAGGCCTTGGAATCTGCTAAGGCCTGGTGAGGGGGGCCCTTGGGTAGAAGCCTGGGAGGCCGGGACTGGGGTGCTCAGGGGGCAGGCCCAGCTCTTTGTCCTCTCTTCTTTCTCAGCTCAACACTTGTTCCGCTGGAGTCTGGGCACTAGCGGTAGGCCTGCTTGGGGACTTGGGAATCAGACAGTTCCCGGGCCTGCCACAGGAGCCCAGAGGCTGGCGCTGGAGCTGGAGGAGCCTGCCCTAATGAGCTGGCCCTGAGTGCAGACCACACCAACACAGGGACACACGCGTGTGATCTGCTGACTAAGGGCCGCTCTGCCAGGTGTCCCAGCCCTTTCTGCTTATCCACCAAATGTCCAGGCACCAGCTCCTTCCCACCCTCCCCCCAGACATGCTCAGCCCCACAAGGCTGCTGCTTAGCCCTGAACTGAGACTGCCTTCCATATCACTGAGCTATTTCTGAAACAGATTTCTTAATTAATACACACACATAGACATTTCAACACATTTACATCCATACACACATACACACGTGTACACATAATTAGACACGTACACAATTACACACGCGTACATATACACACGATTGCACACATAAACACAATTACACACGTATACATATGCATGCATACACACATACGAAATTACACACAAGCACACAATTACACATGTGCACACATACATATGTATACACATTCACACGTAATTACACACATACACAAACATACATATACACAGTATACACATGTACAGCACACACAATATACATGTATATCCATGTGTACACATGTACACACATACACACACACACACATCACCTGCTTAGTGACCTTGATTTCATTTTCCCCCAAAAATGGAGAACTATGGAGAAAAGCAAACAGAAGTATTGTGGTCAGATGTATTTTTGCTATGGTGTGGTCTTGGATAGGGCTATGAACTTTTTAGAGCCTCAGTTTCTTCATCCGTAAAATGGGAAAATACCACTGTGCATTACCGACCTGCTGTAAGAATCAAATGAGGCAGAGTGTGAAGGAGCTTTGAAAACCACAAAGCATGTAACTAATGGCAGCAGACATTTGGGGCCAGGGAGTGGAATTGCTGTATCCATCCGATCTGCTGCTTTGTTTAGCATGCCAGGGAGACTATCCGAAGATGAGGGAGGGGCTAGGGTATTGGCCTAAATACAGCCTGAGGATTATCGCTGGGTCCAGCTGTCCTGGCCTGGGCTATGGGTGACCACGGACTCCGCTGCTTGCTGCCTTCCCTCTAGACTTGATTCTCTCCTCTCTGGCTGAACACAGCATCCTCAGAGGACTGCCCTGAGCTCAAGGGAGTGAGGAGGTAAATGTTAGGACGGGCAGGCCAGCTCCTCATCAATGGATCAAACCTCGAACACAGCATTTCCTCAGGATGTGGTAGGAGTTCAGAGTGTAGAACACGGAGGCAGCCTTGAATGGGGTTGGAAGCCTGGGTTCAAACCCTGGCTCAGCCTCTGGCTGGCCCTGTGACCTTGTATGGGCCATTTCCAATCTGTGAGCCTTGGTTTCTTCATCTGTGAAGGCTCTGTTCACCCTTGGGAGATGCAATGAGGTGGTGGCCATGAAAAACCTCCAACAAAGTAGGTCAAAATTGCACCAGAAGGACCCAGGAGTCCAGGTACTGACACTCCCCCATCACCAATACGTCTCAGTCAGATGGACAGGAGGATTCAAACTCTCTCCAGATGTGCAATCTGCCGAAGAGGCTCAGGGACCCAAAGGTCTCTAGGATCCTTTCCAGGCTGTCTTAGTCATTTAGTGCTGCTATAACAGAAATTCCACAAGTGGATGGCTTTAACAAAGAGAAATTTATTCTCTCACAGTCCAGGAGGCTAGAAGTCTGAATTCAGGGTACCAGCTCCAGAGGAAGGCTTTCTCTCTCTGTTAGCTCTGGAGGAAGGTCCTTGTCATCAATCTTCCCCCAGTCTGGGAGCTTCTCAGCACAGGGACTCCAAGTCCAAAGGACGTGCTATTCTCCTGGCTCTTGTTTCTTGGTGGTACGAGGTCCCCATCCCAAGTTTCAGGATACCATTTCCTCCTAATCAATGCCCTCACTTTAATTTCAGACACCTCTCGAGGTTGGCAACTGAGTTGGTGTCATTCAGCCACTCTTACAATAAGACTCTGGGTTTGGTTTTCAGCAATATCAGCCAAAAGAAATTAGGCTTTCTTTCAAAACGCAAGTGGAAACTTTGGGGTCATTTATGTGGCACTTGAGCTTTGACTCTGAAGCCCTGAGCTCATCTCTTTCTTTCACCAGTTTGACTAGCAAAAGTAGGACCAACCAACCAGCTTCCTTATACTTCTTATTATGACAAAATTATAGAAAGGTATCACACATGCAACATACAATCACCCAGAGCCTTACCTTTCACCAACACATGATCTATTGGTGGTGATATTTTGCATATTTGTATTGCCGCATCACAGGCTGTGAAGATTGACGAATCCCACGATTGGCAGGCAAGACCGAAGATAAACCACTAGCTCAATTCCCAAGAACTAGAGGTCAGATGAACAGGAGCCAGCTGCAGAATCCGGAGTGAGCAAATCCTGGCCAGAATGTCTGCTTATATGCAATGCAGGCCCCACGCCCAAGGAAACTCCCTTTTAACTGATTGGCTACTCACAGAAGATCTCATCATGGAGGTGATCACATTGTATCAAGTCTCATCATGGAAGTGATCACAACATCATACGACTGCCAAACCACTGAGAATCATGGCCCAACCAAACTGACACACAGTCTTAACAATCACACAGCCCAAATGAAGTGGGGCTGTCGCTCCTAATATTTTCTTCACTGGGAAGAGAGCTGGGCCTGTCTAGGGACTCCAGCGGGCTGAGTGGTGGCAGATTTTATGTGCACATCTCTAAGTGCTGAGCCCTGGCCCCAGATTGGCTGCAGGAAGCACAAGGGAGGTCCCTCCTGGTCCCACTGGGAGCTATTGTCCCAGGACCTGCCTGACTGACCAAGGAGCCACCCAGCTCTCAAGAAGTGGGGAGGGGAAGCTTATTGAGAAGGACCAGGTGTCTCAGGCTAGGAGGCATTGTAGCACATTACTGGTGATACAATGGTTAAGCGCTCAGCTACTAACCGAAAGTTGGTGGTTTAAACCCACCCAGCAGCTGTGTGGGAGAAAAACCTGGCAATCTGCTCCCGTAAAGATTACAGCCTGGAAAACCCTATGGGGCAGTTCTACTCTGTCACATGGGGTCACTAAGAGTTGAAATCAACTGGACGGCACCTAACAACAACAACAAAGGTAGCCTGGGCGAATCTATTCTGGCCCCAGTTTTTGGCACAAGGGTCAGGAATCTGAGCTGTGTAAGGCCCCCTGCTTTGTGATCCTCTTGTTTGTTTATTTATCCAGAATTCCCTGAGAAAAGACCTTGTAAGAAAAGAACCAAGGGCCAGCTCAGTGTGCAACACATAGTAAATGCCTAACAACTACTTCTGGAGCAAAAGGACACAAACCGGTGTAAGAACTTTTATTCCCCAGACATTCTCCACAAAAATTTCTCTTATCCATGGAAATTTCTCTCTAGTAATGAAATCAAAAGGGAAGAAGACAGACATTCTCAGGAATCTTCGCGCAGAGTGCTCTTGTGGGAGTGAGGAGGATGAGGGGCACTGGTCCTGAGTGCTCCCAGAGCAGCTTGGCGGGCTAGGGGGCAGTGGGAGGATGAAGGAGGACATGGCCAGGCTCTGAGGACATCGGCTAAGTGGAGTGTTTGGGAGATTAAGAGTGGAAGAGAAAAATTTGGGGGCAGCTGCTGTCTGTGTGGAAGATTCTGAGAGCAACGATGAAAAGAGTTTTGTGTAATGTTGGCTGCACATCCGGAATGTATATCTCTGGGTAAAGATGACAGGCTGAACACTTGTATCTAATTTTGCTCTCTCCTGAAACCCACTAAAAGTAAAGCAAAGAGATTTCACAAAAACAGAAAGAACATGAGAGGAAACAATAGCTACGTAGTTCTGAAAGTGGAAATGATGAATGTGTGGTTAACTGGCCTAGCAGACGTGCGAAAGTGGGACCCTGAGCCAGCAGTGGGAAAGTTAGGAATCAGCCTGACTTACATCTCAGAAACTGGAAGCACCAGGTACCACTGGAAAATAGGGGTCAGCTAAAAGGAGGATTGGTTGCAAGTGCATTCTAGAACCCCCACACTCGCTGTTGGGGAATTGCCTTTCCCCAGGCCCTACAGTGGTTAAGAGCTTGGCTGCTAACCAAAAGGTGGGCAGTTTGAATCCACCAGCCTCTCCTTGGAAACTCTGTGGGGCAGTTCTACTCTGTCCTAGAGGGTTGCTGTGAGTCAGAATCGACTTGACGGCAATGAGTTTGATTTTTTGTTTGTTTGTTTGTTTGCGGCCATACAGAAGGTTAGAGGGTTGTTCCCTGGGAAGAGTATTACAGAGGTTTTCTGCCCTGGGGGATATCAGACACAGTTGAGAACTGAAGATTAAATAAATCCATGCCCACTAAGCTCTAGACTCTGCCAGCCCTCTTTTCCAGCTTAGCTCTAGAATGCTGGCAGCCAGAACTGAACTCCCTCCTACTCTAGGGAATCCTCAAGAAATGGCCCACTCAGCTCTCCCTCCAGGGAAACTCCCATTCAATAAACCCCACCCATGGATTCAGAGCTTTCAAACTGTTATTTTGCAACCATCTTCTACTTTTAATTATGAGAGACAATTACCAGACAGCCAAGGAAAACCTCTTACATGTGAGAGGAAGATCCAAACAAGCAAGCAGAAGAAAAAAAGCACCTTGAAGAAAAGATCAAAGAAGATATTGCAACCAGGATACTAGAAAAAAGAGTCAGAGAATAATAATCAGAAAATTAAAAGCATTATAGCAGAAATGAAAAGCTAAATAAGATTGAAGATAAAGTTGAGGAAATCTCTCAGAAAGAAGAGCAAAGAGACAAAGATGAAAAATAAGAGAAGAGAAATGAAGAGTAAAGGACCAATCCAGGATGCACAATGTCAAGATATTAGAGTTCCAGAGAGAACAAAGAAAAGAGAAGGGAGATAATTATCAAAAAATAATTCAAGGAAAGCCCCAGAACTGAAGGACATGAGTTTCCAGACCGAATGGGTCTACCTGTACCCAGTATACAGAGAAAACAGGCCCACACCAAGGCACATCGTTGGAAATTTCAGAGCACTGAGGTCAAAGACAAGAGTTCACAAGTTACCAGAAAAGGTGGGGCGGGGGGAGAGTCACAAAAAAGATTAGGAAACAGAAAAACTTTGAACTTCACAACCAAATGCAATAGAGTGATGCTGGCCTATAATTCAGTTCCGTCTAAACTCTCAGTCAAGTGTGAGGAGAGGATAAATACATTTTCCCCTACTCCCTTTATTAGGAAACTACTGGAGGATGTCCTCCACCAAAACATGGAGAGTAACCAGAGACAGAAGAAGACAGGAAATAGAAGATCCAAGAGAGAGGGATGGTTGTAAAGGGAGATCCCAGTGGACAACATACAGCAGGCTCAGAGGGCAACCTGTCCCCATTAGAGTAGGTTGGAAGGCTCCAAGAGAAATTTCACTAAGAAAATGAAATGCATAGAAAACTTTTCTCCCCTGAATAACCTTTAGCGGAGATTCAGACAATTGGCAGAGGTTTGGTGTCGACTTAATAATAAGTACATAGAAAACTGAGCAAAACAACTATTACATCCAGAAAAAGACAAAAAAAAAAAAAAGTCACCATAGTTTCTGAAATGCTTCAGCTCTGAATGGTATACACAATCATAATAAGGTAAACCCAGAATATTGATCTAACTGAAATCAACTGAAATTACAATATAACTACATTGAGAGGATGGGGGTGGAAGGAGAGGAAAGAGTTAAATTATCTCTGTTGTTGTTGCTGTTGCCATTGAGTTAATTCTGATTCATGAATATATGTTACAGAGTAGAATTGCTCCAGTGGGTTCAAATCACCAGACTTTAGGTTAGCAGTCAAACGCAAATTATCTCTAGTGGAAGTCAAAGACTGAAATATCAAGACACGGCAATACAAGCATGCTCTTTATAGATACAGAGGCAAATACCAAAAGAATCAGTTAAGAGCTGAAAATGGTTGCTTCTAGAGAAGGAGATTCCTGGGTGGCATAAATGGTTTGCATTCAACTACTGGAGCCCTGGGGGTATAGTGATTAAGAGCTATGGCTGCTAACCCAAAGGTCAGTAGTTCAAACCCAGCAGTCGCTGGTTGGAAACCCTGCGGGGCAGTTCTACTCTGTCCTATGGGGTCGCTATGAGTCAGAATCGACTCAATGGCAGCAGGGGTTTTTTGGTTTTTACTCAGCTACTAACTGAAAGGTTGATTGTTTGAAACTACCAAGTGGCACCACAAAAGAAAGGCCTGGCGATCTGCTTTCATGAAGATTACAGCCAAGAAAACCCTATGAAGCATTTCTACTCTGTAACACGTGGGGTCACCATGAGTTGGAATCAACTTGACAGCAACAGGTTTGGTTTTTGGTTGTTGTTAGGTTAGACAGGTTAGGTTCTGACTCATAGTGACCCTATATGCAACAGAACAAAACACTGCCTAGTCCTGCACCATCCTCACAATCATTGCTATGTTTGAGCCTGTTGTTGCAGCCACTATGTTAATCCATCTCCTTGAGGGTATTCCTCTTTTTCATTGACCCTCTACTTTACCAAGCATGATGTCCTTCTCCAACGACTGGCCCCTTCTAATAACATGTCCAAAGTACGTAAGACGAAGTCTCACCATCCTCTCTTCTAAGGAGCACTCTGGCTGTACTTCTTCCAAGGCAGATTTGTTCATTCTTCTGGCAGTTCATGGTATATTTAATAGTCTTCACCAGCACCATAATTCAAACACATCAATTCTTCTTTGGTCCTCCTTATTCATTATCCAGCTTTCGCATGCATAGGAGGTGATTGAAAATACCGTGGCTTGGGTCAGACACACCGCAGTCCTCGAAGTGATATATTTGCTTTTCAACACTTTAAAGAGGTCTTTTGCAACAGATTTGCGCAATGCTATATGTCATTTGATTTCTCGAAACTGCTGCTTCCATGGACATTGATTGTGGATCCAAATAAAATGAAATCCTTGATAACTTCACTATTTTCTCCGTTTATCATGATCTTGCTTACTGGTTCGGTTGCGAGGATTTTTGTTGCTGGTTTTTCGTTAAAGAAGGGGAAATGGGGGCAACCCTCAAAGGACAACTTGATTCTCTGTATGCATGTATAATTGTGATTTAAACCCCCCCCCCAAAAAAAAAGATGGAAAAGAATATATACTTCCATCCCTACTCCTCCCATCTTGGTGACTTCTTGAGAGGCTGAATAAATATCAGAAGGACTTTTCATTGCTTACCAGCCTCAGGAGTGAGTTATTTGCAAACCATTTTAAGCAGATAGGCCCTTGCCTATAATCAGGCCTCAGAAACGCTCAGACAGATTGAAACTGAGATGGAGTTGCAACTTTAGGAGCCATGCTTGGAGTGCTTCCTTACCCCTTGGGCAGGTTTCCAAAGTTCTCCGGCTTCAAGAGAATGGATGGCGGGATAAACGGTAATAAGAGCAGGCTATGCAAAGTCAATCTGCCGGCAGGAAATCCAGAGGGGGAGGTGGGGAAGAGGCTGGTACCACACTCTGAGACCATGAGATCTTCCTTTAGGCCCCGCTGCCTGGCCATCGGGGTGGACACTAAGATAGCTCTGGGCCCGGAAAGAAGAAATCCGGGTCACACCATGCCACACTCATCCATGTTTACATAAAGCACGATAATTATTTACAAGAACAGAAATACTGAGCTAATTCACATTAAAATATACCGAACAGAACAGCAGACAAAAAGAAAACAGAGACTTCTGAGAAGAAAAGGGGTACCGTGTCCCAGCATCCTTGTTAGCAGGCTTCTCCCACCCTCTGCCACCCAGGCCACGCTCTGCTTGCTCTTGGCTGACAGGCAGACCATCCCTAATATTAACAAGCCCACTTATTCCACAAGTGAACCCAAGTTAAGAAAACAGAGCTTTCTTCCCAGACCACTGAGGACCCTGAGCCAAGTTATATCAGTACCCAGAGCTCCCTGGGGCCCAGTTCTCAAAGCCTTTTCCAAAGAAGTGTTCTGGGCAGTGTGAGTCACACAGCTGCTGTCCTTGGGGCCACAGAGAAGACAGGGACACCCTGGCCCCCACCTCCCAGTGAGACTCTCCTTGCTCATTCTGGGAAGCAAGCTTTCTGCTTCACCCAGGATTGGAAAGACGTGGAGGGAAGTTTTTGTACTAAATCTAAGTCCCCAAAAGCTGGTCTGAGGACCAGTGACGGTCAGTGACAATATTCTTCACAAGCAGTGACAATGGGAGAAAACAAGGACAAAAACCGGTGTGTATGAAAGGACTGTCTTTGCTTCTAGGATTATGTCTTTCTTCCATTTTTTGTCTAAAAGTAACATTTTTAAAAAACAAAATGATGGCGATTGTACATGATATACTTTGTTCCATGTCCTTGCTTTTGGCAACGTTGACAGTTGGCATCTCTAGTCCGTTCTCAAAAAATTGTTTTTGGAAATTTTATTGGACTACGAAATTCCAAAGTCCGGGACACACCGTGATAGATGACACAAGAGAATAATAAGACCAGGGTTAGAACCACAAACTCCAAGGGTGAGGAGGGCACTAACGCATCTAGTCCAATCTCCCTTTGACACCTAAGTGTGTGCTAGAACATCCTGCCAAATGCCTGACAGGCCCCCTGCTTGGTTCCCATCGGTGACAGGCAGCTCACTATCTCACGGGGGCACCCATTCTCTCTGTGCACGGCTCTAATGATTAGAAAGTGCTTCCTTGTATTGTCCTGAGACCTGTGTTCTTGGACAAGGGCCTATGCCCTGGGGCCACCTAGAGTGAAGTGTTTCCTCTTCCAAGGACAGCCTTCACCTTCATGGAAACGGGCTCCATGCCCCACTCCATCCCCACCCAGTCTTCTTTGGCTGTGGTCTGTTTGTTCCTTAGCTGTTTTTGCCCCACCCCAGTCCCCAGGCATTCCTCTTGTGAAGTGACTTGCCCAAGATCATATGCCTAGCAAGTGAATTCAAACCCAGATCTTCAGTTTCTGGCCCAGTGCCCCATCCCCTAGCTCTCTGGATGTGGCAGTGGCTCTGTGTCCTAAATTCATGAAATGGTCCTGGCTGTTCAAAATCAGTTGGAAAGAAACCAAAAAAAAAAAAAAAAAGCAACATACTGAAAAGTCAATGTGATCCCAATAAAAATTTATATATCTGCATAGAAAAACGTCTGGAAGGAAATATGCCAAAATGGTCATAGTGGTCATCCGTTGGAAGTGGGCTAATGGGTGATTTTTATCTTATCTTTGCTTTTCTGTATTTTCCCAGTTTATCCACAATGAACTGGATTTTATTTGTGTAATAGAATAAAATAAAGACCATTTAGAAAGACAAAATAAGAAAAGTAAAATTAAAAGACGTACTGTCCAAGACCCCATTTCCGTTCCCACCCACTTTCCTCTGGACAAGCTCTCAGGTGTCTGGTGCTCCAGAAATGGCCCCAGGTCCTGGCTCAGCTCTGTGGGCAGGGACTGTAGGCTAGGGAAGAATGAGCCTCCAAAAAGAAAAAAAGAAAAAAAAACCCAAACCCGTTGCCATTGAGTCAGTTCTGACTCATACCAACCCTGTAGGACAGAGTAGAACTGTCCCATAGGGTTTCCAAGGAGCAGCTGGTGGATTCAAACTGCTGACCTTTTGATTAGCAGCAGAGCTCTTAACCACTGCACCATCAACACCTCTATACTCACTGCGCTGTAATGCTGCCCGAGAGTCCTGCTGCAGCAGGCCGGCAGCTGTGGGTTGCCAAATGGTGAGCCCACATCCCCCAGACTGCAAACCACCAGGCCGTTTCCAGCCGTGCTGTTGGTCAGCCCCATCTCTCCCGTCCTCAAGCAAGGTTCTTCTCAAGCCTTCTGTCCCCCACCCCCACCCCCACCTGCTCCCTGAAATGGCAGAGAGGAGGGGTGGGGAGCATAAAGAAAGGTGCAAGGACCATGGCTCCCAGCCCAGCTCCTTTACACATCAAGGGTGTGCACACTGTCTTACAGACCAGAAGACGCACACTTGGAGGTCAGATGTGACACAAGTGGAATGTGACAGAGCCGGGACTAGACCCCAGCTCTTCTGATCCTGGCCCAGTGCTTGCGCCTTTGGGACTAACTGAGGCAGACTGTTGCTGAACTAGGTTGCCTGGGTCCCCTTGGAGTGCTGGGGCCACGGTGTCACCCGACAATGTCCACACCCACCTCCAAGGCAGGTCTCGTACCTCAGCCAAGCCCTGATTGGAAGGCGAGCCTGGCCTGGGAGGCGGAGACCTGCCTGCACTCTAGCTCTGCACACTGGGCCCTGGCAAGTCACTTTCCTCTCTGGGCCTCGGTTTTCCTATCAGGCTGGGGAGCATTTGATGGGAACTGAATTGAGTGGTCTCTAAGTTTCATTCCAGTCTAACATTCAGAGGTGCTGGCACTGACAGTGACAGCACCCCCCACCCCAGGTGTTCTGTATGTTTCTGTAATGATCTCAAATCCCATAAGGTATAAGGCACTATTATGCTTTCAAAATACATATGTATAAGCTCTCATAATATGAACTTAGAAATATATCTACCTTGTGAGGTTCTCTAACATTAACTATAAGTCATTAGAAACCTGTAAGTCTTAAGAAAGTTATTTAGAAAATTTCTGAACTTAGACATAGAAACATAGACACTTGTGAATTACGTAAAGAACATAAATAACCTTTAAGTTCACTTTGACCCGGCATACTGTGACACAAGAAAACATAGCAGAAATCTAAACAGCCGCCCTAGTCTCTAACCTTGAAGAAAAGATACGTCATCTGGCTACTCTCTAACCCTGGAGAAAAGACATAACATACTACTAGTCTTTGACATCACTCTGGCCCTTGTCATGTGGAGCCAAGGTGACAAATTCACATATAAACCCTAAATTTCTGCTCACTCAGTGAGAGAAGACAGAGATGAGATTCTGTCAGCCGCCGCCAACCTTGGATCCTGTCTATGAGAGACCTCCTCCAAGTTCAAGCCGTGGTTAAGTCTTCTTCTCAAGACCTCTTGTTAAAAGTAAAAGCCTGGAGTCTCAAGATTTGGATTCTGACCATTGAACTAACACGGTAATTGTTATTGTTAATTCTGATTGTCTGACTCTAAATGAATGTCTTACTTGCAAGCCTTACCACGACTACCCTGCAATAAACTAAACGAGTTTATGCATGACAAACCTGAGTATCTCTCTGTTACTTTTCTATGATAAAATACCACACAGCACGGGAGGGCAGAAGCATGCCATTAGCCCTGGCTGACTGCCTCTCAGCCCAGGCTCCATGGTAGGTAGTCCAGGTCTGAGAGAAGCCCAGCCACGCTATGTGCGCATGCTTGAGCACATGCATGTGTACAGTGTGTGTGAATGTGTACAGAGGTGTGCATGTGTGGGTGTGGGGACAAGTGGGTGAGTGGGTGTGAGTAGGGGGGCTAGAAGGACAGTCCCCATGTTGTTTCTGGTGCAGGCACATGCTCCAATCATTTCTCCTTTCCTAGGACTCCCCTTCTTTCCACTCCAAGGCCCCAGTTTCTCCAGCTGCCCTCACCCCACTGTCACATACACCCTTTCTCGTTCTTTGGGCGCCTCAGTCCCTGCCTCTAGTTTAAGCCTCAGCTTTATGTTCTTCTCTTTCTCTGTCTCTGCCCTTGCACAAGGCCTGCCACCCAGGAGGGACCATGTGGCCATTTGGTGAAAGCCCCCCTTCCATATCTCTCCCTCACAACACACCCCGCCCCCCATCCCTGGCCCTCTTTCAGGAGGTGCCCACAACTCTCAGAGCCCATCTTGTACCAGACAGAAAGGAAGATGAGCCATCACTGCATAATGACAGATTCAAACCATTATTCTGCCGAGATCTGAATGAAAAATAAGAGCAACTGACACTGCTGTGATTTGTTAACCTGACACGGCCCTCTGTGCATTGCACAAATTTTAATTAAAGCTCAGGAGTGATTTGGAAGCCCTTTTACTGTGTGCCTCTGGGCTCTTCCAGGCTGCCCTGGGGGAAGGGCAGGGTTTCTTCACAACCTTCCCGACAGGGACATGGCTCAAAGGATTGTCCCTGAAGGATGGGCAGGGAAGGGGAGGGGGCGCTGACTATGTAGGCAGATGCAGCATGTCAGGGTGCGAGGAGCCTTGGAGCACATAGGGAAACCCCCAGCCACCCCACCACTCCACCCATTTTACAGGGGAGAAAACCGAGGCCAGAGAAGTGGCTTGCACAGAACTCACCTGTTCCAAAGGCAGGGTGTGTGTCCTGGTTGTGTGGGTTGTGGGATTCAGCCCAGGAAAAATGGGGAAAGACAGAAGGAAACCTGGGCATTCAACTCCCGGCTCTTGTCTAGCAGGAACCTCTGCCTCCAGGAGGACTGGAGAAATGGAGTAGGAGAGAAAGAAAGGGGAGCCAGAGCAGAAATGCAGTGTCCTTCATGCCCATAGTTCCCCGAAGATGGAAGAAGGCAGGCAGGGAGGACAGTCCCAGGGCTTCAAGTCTCGCTCCTGGCTTCTTAGGGAAGAACCTGCAGGAAGTTCTAAGTCCTTCCAGGAAATACAGGGGTCAGCAGCCCTAGTACACTGTGGCAGCCTAAGCAGAAGAGCAGGGGGCTGAGGGGGGCAGGCAGTGGCTTGAGGGAGCACCCTGACTTCCCCAAGGCCCCAGTTGTTCTGCAGGGGATCCCCACCTTCCCACTTGCTACAGCGGGGAGCACCAAAGAAAGCAGAGGGAGCTGGCTGGTGCAGTCGCCGCTGGGGTGAGGGATCAAGTAAATGGTTAGCAGACAGCTGTAGGGTGGCTGAGGCTCAAAGGAAATCACAGGTGGGCCTGGGAGGGTCCATTGGCAAGGCCAGCCAGCCTCCACCTGAGTCCTGACTCACCTTCTTCCAGCTGGGAGACCTGAGCAAGTCACAGCCCCCTCTGCACCTGAGTCTGTCACCTGAACAACAGTGGGAGTCATCACACCTGTCCTGCCTCCTGAGACTGAAGCAAGGGTGGAACGAGGCCAGGTACATGTGAAACGTACTTGGAAACTGTGACATGCGGGGCCCTCTGCCTGGAGGTTCAAGAGCACCCCACCCGACCTGGGTTGAGTCTCTCAGCTGACCCATCCCACGGCACCGAGAACCCGCCTCTCCCCCTCCCCACTTCACTCTCCCCTCCCAGCAGGCATCTTGCATCCTCAGTAGATGCCAGTGATCCCAATCCCGGCCCACCCCACCATCATGGCCTCACCCTCAGGGCCGGCAGGGAGCTGACCTGGTCTGTGGTCAGCGTGGCCTCCTTGTAGTACTTCCCAGGGGGGCAGAGCTTCAGAAAGGTGTCATGGATGCTAAGAAGAGATAGGCATGATGGGGGTATGACCGGGGAATGGAGACTAGCAAGCCCCCTCCCCTGAGGGGCTTTCCTTGGGAAAGGGGGACTCAGGAGTTGCTTGACACAGAAAAGACAGTAATAAATCATTCCACCCATCTGCAAACATCCCTGAGACTCTAGGGTGCCCGGCACTGGGCTAGACACCCACCGTGGGGGTGCAGAGATGACCCAGGCTTGAGGAAAGTCACAGGAATGTGTTCCATGTCCTAGACACGCTCCATAGCATCAGTCATAGGATGTCAGAGTCCAGAGGGACTTCTGTGGGCCCTCTGTCTGTCCCTCATTCACAAAGTGAGAAACCACTAGGGTCTGGGGGCAGCCAGGGTGTCACCTCAGGCCATCTGCCTGGCCTGCCCCCAGCCCAAAGAAGCAAAGAGGTCATGCAGTGGCTGTGGCAGAGCCAGGATTAGAGCCCCGCTGCCTGCACCCAGCAGACCACACGGCCGCCCATGGTCCCCCGGCATCAAGCTGAGCAGTCTCCCTAATTGTTCTTACAACGCATGTCTCGGTCTGCAGACCCCCATCCCAGAGTCTGGAGCTGTGCTTGTAACAGCAAACGCCCGTGTGGCCCCTGAGAGGGCAAGGGCGGGAGGGAACTCTGCCTCTATGCTCCCCACCCACCCTGGACACAGGTTCCCACCCACCAGCGGGCTCTGTAGGACCAGTGGACCAAGACAGCCAGTGGAGAGGAGACAATGGCCTCAGACCCAGACATCATCGTCCTCCACCGCCACGGAGGGGCTGTGTGACCTCTGGCAACTCACTTCACACCTCTGATCCTTAGTTTCCTCCTCCAGAAGGAGGGTGGGAGTTCACTTGACTGTGAAAGGCTTTGTGTGTACGTGTGTGTGCATGCACGTGTGTGTGCATGTGTGTATGTGTGTACATGTTGTGGGAGGGGGCTGTAACCACAGGCTGGTTAAAAGCACAGTCTCTAGAGCCAGACAGACCTAAACTCAAATCCAGACTCTGCCACTTAATAGCTCAGAGATCGTGAGCAAGGTACTGAATCCATCTGCACCTCAGTCTCCTCAGCTTTGCAATAGGGTAATAATCTCCTTTCCCAAGTGTATGAAGATTAAATGCTAGTGCCTGGCATGTAAGAGTGCTTGGATTATATCAGCCCTCAGAGGTGACCCCGAGCCTTCCCACTTCCCTGTGTCCCTGTCCTAAACCCCAGATGCCACTGTGCCCTCCGACTGTCCAGAAGTCAGATCTAGACTGTGATGGTGGAGGCCTCTCACCTACCCGAGGCCTGCCCTCACCTCCTCGTATGGTCCTTCAGGCTCTAAAATGACTACTTCCTCCTTCACTCCTTCCCTAGCCCTCTCCTCTAATCTAAACTTCTAATCTCAGCTGAGTGTTAGGAGGCAAGAAAGCTGATAAAACTAATTCATACACAGGCGTGAGTGGCTAACAGTCACTCCACAGACACTCTCAGGGTATTTGAATGCTAAAACAGGGGACTTGTTAACCCAAATGGACCTCGGATAGGTAGAGTTTAGGGACCCATGACTAAGTGGAGCGTGATTTTATGGTTGATGATAGAGAAGGAGGCCCTCCTAGGACCCTTTACACCGAGGTCCAACACCAGGGGAACTCAGAGCCACATTCTACTCCCCTTCTAGCCACTCATCTTTTCACAGCTCACTGACTAAAAAAATGTCCTTTAGATCCCAGCCTTGGAGCAATGGAAAGGAAATAAGCTCCTTATTCTGCTTGCCCATGGCCCTGCCCAGACCCTGCTCTGTGCCCTGCAGGCTGGTCTCTACCCAACCTGCATCCTCCCACTCCCTGCCCTCTGGCTCCCAGGGGACTGAAGGTGGTGAGAGAGGTGGGGTTATTGCTCCCAGCCCTCGCAGCCTCAACACCATTCTGGCAAAGTCCATGTCCCCCACGCCAAGCAGTGGCTTCCACAGCTCCATCCTTTACTGGGAACCTCAGAACTAACTGTTGCCATCGAGTCCACTAATGGAGTGCCTAACCGTTTGCACCACCCAGGCGACCGACCTATTTCAGGACCGCTGTTGTTACTTCTGACTCATGGCAACCCTACGTGTGCAGAGTAAGTCTGCTCCATGGTGTTTTCAAGGTTGTGACCTTTTGGAAGAAGATGGCCAGGCCTTTCTTCTGAGGTGCCTCTGGGTGGACCTGAACTGCCAACCTTTTGGCTAACAGTAGAGAGCTTAACCATTTGCGCCACCCAGGCGATCTACTTCAGGACTAGGAAGAGGTAAGGGCTAGTCCTTGGGTGCCTCAACGTTCCTTGAGGTTTCCCTCAGCTTCTGTGAATAGTTCCTTTGTTAGAAAGTATCTTCAAAGACCCCAACTGAGTATGCCGCCTGCTTTCCGCTGTGATAATGACAGACTCAGAGCCAGGCAGACCCTAGTGGAATTCTGATCCCCCTACCCACCAGCTGTGTGGCCTGAGGCAAGTTGTTTGCCCTTTCTGAGCAGGCAGATCTAGGTTCAAATCCTGACTCTGTCCAATGGGGAGATAATCCCCATTAAATGATCCTGTGCTGCCTCATGAGAAGGGCCTGACAGGTGGAACCTGGAATACTTCATGAGATTCATGGGTAGTGCCATGACTACCTTGAAGGGGCCCTGAGCTGTCACCAGAGGCTCTGCTTCTCGGCAAGTTTGTGAGGGAGCGAAAACCAGGGTGTGGAGTCGAGGGTGGGGATGGGGAGACCATCCCCAGACAAGATCTGAGGGGGCACTTCAGAGCAGCAAGGAGGAAGGGAAAACCATCATCAGTGGAGCACCCAGAGGCACACCACAATACGGGCTGCGCTGGGAGTGGTCTGCCCCAGCCAAAAGAGTATCATTTTATTACTGACATTGTTAGAACTGTTGGTGTGGGGTGATAATAAAAAGAGACTAACTTTTAGTAAGTGTCATTAATTTTAAAAATTTCTCTCAGACAACGCACCCCTTGGCCTCACCCAGGGCAGCCCTCTCCTGAGGAGCCCACAGCAGTGCGTCACTGGGAGTGCCCACTGCACCCTGCCGCTCCACGAACAGTTTATACGTGACCCGCGTGACAGCCCTGCAGGGAAGGGCCCACTGCCTCCATTTTGCAGATAAGGACACTGAGGCCCTGGAAGTAGAATAACTTGCCCAAGGTCACGCAGCAGAGAGTGTTAAAGCCAGAGCTTCAGACACCAAATCTCCTTCCCCCGGGAGCCCAGAGAACGGCCATCCTGGCAGGACCGCTGGGGGAAAGAAGGAACTCCCCACTGCTGTGCTGCCCCCACTTCTCATGTGCGGGATGCACCCAGACACATTGCTGCACTGGGTCTTCCCAGCACTCCCTGTGGGAGACTTGTTGTTGTTGTTGTTGTTATTGTTATGTGCCCTCAAGTCCGTTCTTACCTATAGCGACCCTACAGGTTTCCTATAGGAAACCACCATAGGGTTTCCAAGGAGCAGCTGATGAATTCAAACTGCTGACCTTTTGGTTAGCAGCCTGAGCTCTTAACTACTGCGCCACCAGGAGAACTGTAGAGTGATACACTCCACAGGTGCACAAACTGAGGCTCAGAGGGGCTAATGGGCATGCAGCTAGAAAGAGGCTATGGGCGGTTGTCATGGATTGAATTGTGTCCCCACAAAATATCTGTCAACTTGACTAGGTCATGATTCCCAGTATTGTACATGATTGTGTAATCTGATGTGATTTCCTTATGTGTTGTAAACTCTATCACTATGATGAGGTTATATGTGATCTCCTTATGTGTTGTAAACTCTATCATTATGATGAGGTTATACTGATGATGTCTACAAGATTAGATAGTGTCTTAATGCAATCTCTTCTGAGATATAGAGAGAAGCGAGCAGAGACACATGGAAACCTCATACCACCAAGAAAGCAGTGCCGGAAGCAGAGAGTGTCCTTTGCACCTGAGGTTCCTGCACAGAGAAGCTCTCAGACCAAGGGAAGATTGATGAGAAGGCTGAAACAGAGAAAAAGCCTTCCCCTGGAGCGGATGCCCTGAATTTGGACTTTTAGCTTACTTGACTGTGAAGAAATAGATTTCTCTTTGTTAAAGCCATCCACTCGTGGTACTCTGTTAGAGCAGCACTAGATGACTAAGACAGAATTTGGCAACGAGGATGGGATGCTGCTCTAACAGACACCTAAAATCGGTTTTGAAACTGTGACTGGATAGAGGTTGGCAGCGGCAGAGAACCAGCAGTGGCAGAGAACCTGCAGCAGCAGAGAAGGGGCAGTGACAGAGAACCAGCAGCAGCAGAACCAGGAGACCGGTGCGAGACGGTGCTGGAGCCGACCCACGGAGCGAGAGAGCTGAGTGCCTGTGCGCGGGAGGCTTCCTGGCAGAGTGGGGTGCTTCCGGGAACTTACTGGTGGAGCTACCCAGCTTTGGAAAACTTGCCCCAGCAGGGCAGATGCAGGCGTGAGGCCCGAGGGCTGAGAGGCCACAGGAAGCAGAAGCTGAAGAAACAAGGAACACAAGAAGCCAAGCTGCCTCAGTCTCAAAAGGTATGGCCATGACCTCAGGGGTTTCAAAGCGTGGAGCCATGGCCTCTGGTGCTTCTTAGGGTAGAGTTGTCACTCCGATGAACTAGGAGAATGATTTGCCTGAAGCTGAGGGAGCAGAGTTGCCGTCCCAGTGGGCCTGGAAGGTCGAGCTGAAGCCCAGGGCCAAGGGGCCTCCACTCAGAATCCAGAGACTGTGGTCAATACCTGGAGTCTGGAGGGCAGGACTATTGTGTAAATTGTCTCAGAGAACAGAAAATTATTTTCAAAGCCTTGAGGGCTAACGTAATGTGTTCTGCTGACTTGTTTGGAGCCTGTTATCCCTTCTTCTCCTCCAGTTTCTCCCATTTGTAATGGAAATGCCTAGCTTGTGCCTGTTCTGCCATTGTACCTTTAGAAGCAGACAACTTGTATTCTAGATTTCACAGATGAAGAGGAATTTTTGGATTTTGGACTCAGAGTTGATTTAAGACTTTTGATATGATATGATGGGATGAATATGTTTTGCATGTTGCAAGGACATTAATTTGGGGGGGCCAAAGGGTGGAGTGTCATGGATTGAATTATGTCCCCGCAAAATATCTGTCAACTTGACTAGGTCATGATTCCCAGTATTGTATATGATTGTGTAATCTGATGTGATTTCCTTATGTGTTGTAAACTCTGTCACTATGATGAGATTATACTGATGATGTCTACAAGATTAGACAGTGTCTTAATCCAATATCTTTTGAGATATAAAAAAGAGAAGCAAGCAGAGACACATGGGAACCTCATACCACCAAGAAAGCAGTGCCAGAAGCAGAGCGCATCCTTTGGACCTGAGGTTCCTGCGAAGAGAAGCTCTCAGACCAAGAGAAGACTGATGACACGGACCTTCCTCCAGAGCTGATGAAGAGAGCGTTCTCCTGGAGCTGATGCCCTGAATTTGGACTTGTAGCCTACCGGACTGTGAGAGAATAAACTTCTCTTTGTTAAAGCCATCCACTCGTCGTGCTTCTGTTAGAGCAGTACTAGATGACTAAGACAGGAGATGAACCCTAAACCAGGCTCTCCCAGCTGTGCTGCTCACCTCCAAAGGGTGTCCTCCACCTCAAGCTGAAAGACTCAGCCCCAGTTCCCTGGAGAGCTTTCTGGGGAGGGGTGCTGCGGGGAGGGCCCCACGCCCCTGGACTTCATGCCCTCCCAGGCTGCCAAGTGGGCCGGCTGCCTGCAGATGAATCGGGGCTGCTTCTCGGCTGCCACAAAATATTTTCCTCCTCCAAATATGGATCAGCCGGCTCTAAGTGGAACTCTGAAGTAATCACTAACGGACTCAAAAGTCAAAGCCATTTGAAAAACACACATACAGCCTGCCAGACTGCCGCTCGCTTCCTCACCTAGCACACTCATGGGGGGAGGGCCATCTGCAGGAGAAGGCCTGAGTCGGGGAGAGGCCAGCTCCCCTGCAGCCTCTCCATGGGACCTTGGGCCTTCCATAGCTCCTCTTGGGCCTCAGTTTCCCCCTGGCCTCCTCCAGTTCAGGCATGCTGTAGTCCAGGTTTCTGTGCCATTCTCTGACATCATGTCTATGCCCTTGCTTCTGAGATCCTCCCAGTATTGACCACGTGCCAGGCACTGCCCTAACTCCCTGCCACGGACTTGATCATTCCCCTGTCCAAACAACATCCATGTGAGGTTAGCTTCTATGACCTTCATATCACACTGCTTTATGAGTATGGAAACTGAGGCTCAGTAAGGGTAAGAAACTCGCCCACAGTCTCACACAGCTAGTACGTGGCAGAGTTGAGCCTCAAACCCAGACAGCTGGACTCCAGAAAACAATCCTGTAGCCACTCTGTTGCTGACCTTATGTGCTCTGGGGAGGACACAAGGGCTGATGGCCAGGCAGGGCCATGGAGCCTGTGAAGTGCCAGGAGCCCTGAGGGGGCTAAGAGGCAAGAAGGGTGTTGGGGCTGGGTCACCCTGGGCTGGGGCTAGGAGAAAGCTCAAGCTCCAAAACCAGGCCCACACCCAACCCCAAGACAATGTCAGGAGCAATCCATGAACAATGCAGTGTAGTCCAAAGATCTCTGAGCAAATCAGGCTGACCCAGCACCAGCCATGGAGGTCTGGACTGGAATCAGTCGGTGCCCTGGCCAGAAAGCCACACGTGCCCTCCCTAAAGACAGGCCCCAGAAGCAGCGTTTGCAGCCACTGCTGAAGAAAAGTTCCCCAGCAGGGCCTGTGGGCTGAGCCCAGAAGAGACATCTGGGAAGCAGAAGCAGCGTTTGCAGCCACTGCTGAAGAAAACTTCCCCAGCAGGGCCTGTGGGCTTAGCCCAGAAGAGACATCTGGGAAGCAGGGGCTTCTAGGGCAGCCAATTCAACCAGAAGTCAGAAATGGCTGACCTGGAGCTGAGGCTGAAAGGGACCTTCCTATTTCAGAGACCAAACAGAGGTGAAAGAAAATGACCAGGGGTTGGAAATTTAGGGTCAGCAAATCCGTTTTAGGAGAGCTGAGCCAAGGCAGCCCTGGACTGGGAAGGAGCTGGCCCCAAGACCAGAGTCTGTCACATGTGGTTTGCCCCTCCCAGCACGTGTCATCTGCAAATTGGGTGACCAGGCCTTCATGTCCCTACACAAGTCACAGATAAGAAGGTGGAAATGTGTTAGACCACGACACAGCCACCCTCTCAAAGGTTACCTCTATCTATTGGTCTCTTGGATACTTTCTTTCCAACTAGCTAAATCCATCCAACTGGACTGTCATCCAGCCCACGTCTCTGTCACCTTCATATGAAATTCACAACACGTTGTCAGAAGCCACAAAGGGAAATCATTCACAAGTGACCAGGGCTTAGCCTGGCCTGCCTCGGCCTCAGCAGCCATGATGGCTGCTTTCTTCCCTGAGCATCACATGCCATCTGCTCCCTGGGCCGCTGCCAATGCTGCTGAGCGTCCAGATCAAAGCCTGCTGGGCCACAGTTGCCCAATCTGCCCCTTCATTTCACAGACAACACACTCACACTAATGCTAATATGTGCCATCCCCAGGCCCCATCCAAGAAGCTACCCTAGTATTAATTTACGTGTGTCTGTGTCCTTCCAGAGGTATCCTCTGTGTGTGTGTGTATGTATGTATATCCCTTTATTTTACAGAAACAGTAGCATCCTGTATAAAACTCATTGCCATTGAGTCAATCGTGACTCATAGGGACCCTATAAGACAGAGTAGAACTGCCCCATAGGGTTTCCAAGGCTGTAATCTTTACAGAAGCAGACTGCCTCATCTTTCTCCAATGAAACGGCTGGTGTGTTCAAACCACCGACCTTTTGGTTAGCAGCCAAGCACTTAACCGCTATGCCACCAGGGTTCTGCATCCTCTATACACTGGTCTAATTTTCCAAAGTAATACAGTTAAATAGGTTAGAGAGCAAATAGTACTCTAAGACTTACAATTAAAAGTACCAGTACTCTGTTCCCCATACCCCCTCTCCACCCCTGCTCTCCAGAGGAAGCATTTCAAAAATATTTTGCTATTTCTCTTGGTTTCTACTTAATATTTATATATTTCTAAATACTATGCTGACACTGATAATTGTTGATTTTTTTTATTATAGACATTATCTTGTGACTTCCTACTACAAAAAAAGAGGATTTAACTCTATGTATACTTCTCCTTCCCCTAATCTCCCAGTATAAAACAATTTGATTGAATCAATATTCAGTGTTTATATTATTATTATGCAAACATTATTTACAGCTGAGTTCCCTAGTACACCATGATTGTATTTCCTTCCTTGCAAGGCTTTTTGTTTTTCCCAGAGTTAACAATCATTTTGTTTTTCATTTGCTCAGGTCGCAGTGTATTCATCTTCAGACTTTCTGCAGAATTGTAAAACTCCTCTCAATATAGTCAAATGTATTGTCTAATCTACAGGTTCATTTTGTTTTCTTGGAGACATCACACCTGGAACCCCCTAACCCCTAGTTCTAACCTTCTTTCCAGTCCTTCTCCCTCTGTCATCCTTGGATTTCCCTTCGCCATCATCCTGAGAATTCATTTTGCTTTCCTCTGTGTTGGAATCCTTTGATTCCTGGATCCCCGGTCTTTTTCCTTCTTGTTTCTTTAAAGTAGTTTTAACAGAGCACATTCTTGAAAAGCTTCCTAAAAGCAGATGCACAGAGATTTTTTTTTTTTTTTTTTAGAATTCATATGCAAAAATTTTTGATATTCTGCCTTTATTCTATCTTCACCGTTGATAGTAGTTTAGCTAGGACTTAATTCTAGAAGTAAGTTTTCCTTAGACTCTTGAAGGTGGTTAGCTACTGTCCTCCAACATACAAGTCCAAAGCTGTTCTGACTCCTGATCCTCTGGCTGAAATGGTTTTTCTCTGTGGAAGCTTTTAGCATCTGCTCATTATCTCGGGTGTTCTGAAGTGTCATGATGACATGACTTAGTGTAGGCTTTTTAGTCCTTCCTCAAACACACGGGGCCCCCTGGCTTTCAATTCATCCTTACAGGCGAGGGTCTGAAAGGCTGACCAGAACTCAGCCACTCTTCTCTGTGCCAGGAGGCCCTGAGTCAGGAGCCTCTCTGCTGCAGCTCTCTCCAGATGGCAAACTCCTGCCTTCTGCTGGGGTAGGGAAGGGGGAGCCGAGTGGATTCCAGGGCAAGAGAAGGAAACGTATAGGACTTTTTATCTTTCTGTTTTCAGTCTGACCCCACATCCTGGCATTCAGAAGCTTTCTGGGTTCTTGATTCCATCATCCTTACCCCCTGTAGGCAATTTGCTTTCAGCTTTGCTCTAAGTCTGTGTCATGGATCTGTCTGCTTTCCATTTTTGAACATTTTGTTGACCTCTCCTTACCTGTTGTCATCTCTTATGTTCTTTTTGTCCTTATGGTTTCTTTTCTTTATTTCTTTATTCTCCTTTTACTGGAGGAAACAGAGTTAAAAGAATATGCTCTATTCTCCCTGTTAACTGGAAGTTTCCTGCACTTTGCTTTCTTTATTTAACAATCTATCTTGGAGGTGGCTCCACATCAAGCGTAAAGATCCTCCTCCTCCTTTCTAAAGGTAGTCTTCCATTGATGGCCATATCAGGATCTACTTCACCTGTGGCCTCTGGATGTACATGGAGGGGCCAGGTCAAAGAGCTTTCCCTTTCTGAACCAGGGACACATGGGCATCTCCAGCCTGCCAGTGCTTTCCTGGTCCTCCTCCATTCTTCAAAGGTCTTGACAGCTGTTACACATCTTCAGCTGCAGATGCCCTTTGCTCCCCAAGATATGGTTTTCTGGGTCTGCAGACCCAACTTGGCTTGAAGCAGCAGAGAGCTCTCTCTGGTATCACTCCAACCATCTTGGAATTTCTGTTCCCTCTCAGTATTGTCCCCCTCTGTCTTATCTAAAGATCTCCAATATGGAGAATCAAAAGCAAAGGAGTTGAGCCATGTGGAGTGACCTTCATTGTGCTTCCTTACCTTGTGGCATCCTCAATCTCCCCAGCAGTAACCCGTTCCTATTCTTTGAGGCCTCAGACGGTGGGAATCTCCTGGGAAGAAGTGGGGCATTGGCCCATAAGCTCAGGAATGAAGGTGTCAAAAGAAGGACGGGGCCAGGAAGAGTTTTGAGAGAAGCTTGTTAGAGAAGTTTGAGTGAGAGTGCAGCCTTCTCTGGCTATGCCCTTCCCCGGGGGAGGTTGCCTGTGACAGGGATAGAAATAGGTTGGAAACAGGATCTGGGCAGGGGTCACCTCAGGGCCTGAGTGCACAGTCCAGAAAGAAGGATTCTCTAAGGATAGCTTTCTTGCAAGGAAATCTTTTCCAGAAAACCAATATAGAATAAGTGAAAATGGAAGGGCTATGTTCCAGAGAGAGAACCTGAACCCCCAATCCTGCTCCCTCTCCTTTAATCTCCCACTACCACCATGCTCCCTCCTTGACAGCCTCTGAGACTTGTGAGGAGCACTGTTGTTAGTTGCTGTTGAGTTGATTCTGACTCATGGCGACTACAGGTATACAGAATAGAACTGCTCCATAGGGTTTTCAAGGATGTGACCTTTTGGAAGCAGATTGCCAGGCCTGTCTTCAAAGGTGCCTCTGGGGGGGTTGAACTACCAACCTATCAGCTAGTAGTTGAGCACTTAACTGTTTGCCCCATCCAGGGAACTTGAGGAGCACTAAGGATCCAGAGAATACCATTTGAAAGCCCCTGACTTTCCTGGTGTGAAAAGAGGAGCAGGCATGGTCATGCCCATTGTGGAGAGTATAAATTGGTGCAGCCCCTACGAAGGACAGAATTATCATACCTATCCAAATGATCAGAGAAGAACATCATGCTTGGTAAAGCAGAGGGTCAGTGAAAAAGAGGAAGACCCTCAACCAGATGGATTGACACAGTGGCCGCAACAACGGGCTCAAGCATAACAATGATCATTAGGATGGCACAGGCCCGGGCAGTATTTCATAGTGACCCTATGAGTTGGAACCAACTCGAGGGCACCTAACAACAACAACCCTTTGCCCAAGGAGCCCTGGTGGAGCAATGGTTAAGCGCACAGCTGCTAACTGTAAGGTTGGCATTTGAACCCACCAGTCACTCTGTGGGAGAAAAGACCTGGCAATTTGCTCCCATAAAGATTTTCCAATGGGGCAATTCTACTCTGTCATATAGGGTTGCTATGAGTTGAGATCAACTCAACAGCACACAACAACAAAACAACCCTTTGCCCAGCATTTCTATGGCTAGGAATTTCCCCTGTGGATTTATTCTCACATGTGGGATAAGCTCTTTTTACATAAATGTTTAGTATAGCACTATTTGCAAAATTAAAGACCATAAATCACTTAAGTACCCATAATAGGGGGTCGATAAAATAAATTATGTTTCATCCACAGAAAGGAATGCTCTGTAGCCATTAAAAAGGAATGAGGTAAATCTCTATGCGTTTCATGTAAAACCATCCAAGATGAAAAAAAAGACGGTACAGAGCTATATGAATGCTACACTATGAATGGGATAAATGCTGAAGTATGAAGTAAGAACATTAAAGAATATGCATGTAGTTCTATGCATAAAAAATTCTTCTGGAAGGCTAGAAGAGAAACTAATGTGAGCAGTAGCTACCTTCAAGGAGAAGGCCTAGGAAGAGGGGAGGTATTTACTTATCATTTAGAACTTTCTATACAATTTCAATTTTCTAGCCATGCTTACATATTACTTTTCTATTTTATATTCACGTTACTTTTTAATAACATGTGAATAAATATAATATTATGTTCGTAATGTAGCATATTGTTACAGAGCCCTGGTGGTGCAGTGTTTAAGAGCTCTGCTGCTAACCAAAAGCTTGGTAGTTCGAATCTTTGGAAATCCTGTGGGGCAGTTCTACTCCGTCTTACAGGGTCGCTGTGACTCAGAATTGACTCCACAGCAGTGGGTATATGTTAATATAATTGATAATGTTTAGTAACAAGGGTTGTATAGGTAGTAGGATGTGGGTCATTTGGAGTTTTGTCATATGTTTCTGTATTTTTAAAAGTGAATGTTATTTTTAAAAGGAAACTAACAGCCCATGACTGTCCCCAGTCTCAGTGGCTCCCTGTGCCCTGGCCACCCCTCTGCCCCATTTGCACCTGAAGAGTCTCACACTTGTGGCAGTCAATGCCCACCTGAGACCCTGAGCAGGAAGTGTCGTTTCCAGGCTGAACGTAATGGCTGGGGAGAGTGAGTTAAAGCAGAGAAGATGAGGGGAAAGGAGAAGATCTGAGAGTCTAAACATGGTCTTCTCACTCCAACCTCACCCCATCTACCCCCAGAATGTGTTAGTGAGCTCACTCATTCCTCTAATAGGTTTTGTTGAGCACCTGGCTTGGGCCAAACACTGACACCCCTTCCATCCCATTCATTCTCTCCACAGTCCATGAGGGGATATTTGTAGCATCTCCATGCTGGCACTTATCAGGCACTGAAGAGAGGCTGAGGAAGGAAGGGAGAGGAGAGAGGGTGGGCGAAGAGATATTCAGTAACCCATCCAAGTTTACCCAGCCAGTGAACAGCCAAAATCCCTTCCTTGTCTGCCCCATTTCCCCAAGAAGGCTCTATCCATCTTTGTCATTCTACGATGAAATCCCTCCTTGGTTCTCTGGGAAAAAATAGCCACCAAAAGCTTTATGTTTCAGTTACTTCCAGGTGGACTCTGGGAATCATGACCCCTGAACCCCCAGGGTTGGAGACTCTCTGCCCTGTCCCAACCCATCTCCAGGGTTAGGTGGCTCTGAGCAGGGACCACACTCAGGAACCAGAGTGAGGCTGTACCAGGGCAAGAACCTGGGTCAGGGGGAAGGAGAAGGGAAAGGGGCTAGAGCTCAGGGGTCCCCTTTACTCACCAGAGAATCTCATTTCTGGTCAGGAAGGTCAGGGCCTACAACAAACCACAGATAGGTGACCAGCCTGTTCAGTCCGGCCCTACACTCAGCTCCAAACCTGACCCCTTTGGAGAGTGGAGGTCTTTGGGAGTTAGAGAGGAAAAGCCCATTCTCTCATCCCACAGCTGGGGAAATGAAGGCGTCCACACCATAGGTAGTGGGCCTGAGGTGGCAAAGGAGGAAATGGATCCTTTCTCTCTCCCCTCAGTCTCTGACAACCTTGAGAAGGAAGTGTTGGTTACAGGCCTGGTGAGTGGATCAGAAACAAGATTAAAACCCTGTGCTCTGGAGCAAGAGACAGATGAGGGGAGGCAGCCTCAGAGGACTGGTCTGGGCCACGTGGATGCATGTTTAGCAAAGACAAGGGCGTCACTACCCTAACTGATAAACTCCAGAGCTCCAGACAAGAGTTCTCCCATTTACCACCTGCCTCAGGGAGCTCTCACCCCCTGCCCAGAATCTCCTGCCTGATCTGCCCACCTGGTACTCCTCCAGATCCTCCCAGCACATCTGGTGCCTCAAACATTGCCCCATGGCAACCCCGCCCTGCTCTCTCCCAGCAGTAGAACCTCAGCCCCAAGGGCTCACCAGCTGGTGCAACCAGTTGGCCTGGTTGCCATGGTGACTCGCATTCCACCTTCTGCCCATTCTACCTGAGCCCCTGAGGGGGCCAAGAAACAGATTCTTTTGGTTCCCAAGGCTAACAGACATCACCCAAAACAATTAACAGAAAGGCAGCCCAATAGTAAGGTTGAGAGTGTGGGCTCTGGGGTCAGACTCTCTGGGGTCTAGTCCCAGATCTGCCACATTCTGGCCATGTGAGCTTGGGCAAGTTATTGAACCTCTGTGTCTTCATTTCCTCATCTGTAAAATGGGATAATAATCATGGGATTTGGGGGAGGATTATTTGACTTAATGCAGATAATAATGCCTGGCACATAGTAAGTGCTCAACAAACATTAGCTGTTAGAACCATGTCCCAAGTACTGAGCCAAGCATGGGGGACAGAGATGAATAAGCATAGATCAGGCCTCAAGAAGCGGGCCCAGAAAAGCACATTCCACCCCATCTATCAGGGTCCCAGTAGGCATACTCAAAGTAGGATAATATCAAGAGAGGTTAATAAAGGGGCTCTTCACACAGGTAAGGTCAGGGTTTGGGGAAACCACCCAGGATAGTGCAGAACACCAGAGCTAGTACCAACAGAGCTGCTACCAGCCCTGGCTCAACAGGACATGGAATAAATACCCCAGTGTCACTCTGCTTTTTCTTCAGTCTCCTGCTGGGAGATAAAACAAAATGATACATGGAAAGCTCTTAGCAAGGTACTCCACATATAATGAGATCTCAATAAAGCGTTGTTTTTGTTGTTAGGTGCTGTCTTGTCAGTTCCAACTCCTAGCGACCCCATGCACAACAGAACACTGCCTGGTCCTGTGCCATCCTCACAGTCATTGCTATCTTTGAGACCATTGTTGCAGCCACTGTGTCAATCCATCTCCTTGAGGGGCTTCCTTTTTTTCATTAACCCTTTACTTTACCTAGCACAATGTCCTTCTCCAGAAACTGGTCCCTCCTGATAAAATGTCCAAAGTATGTTGGACAAAGTCTTGCCATCCTTGCTTCTGAGGAGCATTCTGGTTGTACTTCTTCCAAGACAGATTTGTTTGTTCTTCTGGTAGTCCACAGTTGAATATATATTCTTTGCCAACAACATAATTCAAAGGCTTCAATTCTTCTTTGGTCTTCCTTGTTCATTGTCCAGCTTTCACTTGCATATGAAGCAATTGAAAACACCATGGCTTGAGTCAGACAAACCTTAGTCCTCAAGGTGATACCTTTGCTTTTCAACATTTTAAAGAGGTCTTTTGCAGCACATTTGCCCAATGCACTGTGTTTTTGATTTCTTGATGCTGCTTCCATGGGTGTTGATTGTGTATCCAAGTAAAATGAAATCTTTGACAACTTCAGTATTTTTTCCGTTTATCATGATGTTGCTTATTGGTCCAGTTGTGAGGATTTTTGTTTTCTTCAAGTTAAGGTATAATCCATACTGGAGGCTATAGTCGTTGATCTTCATCAGCAAGTGATTCCAATCCTCTTCACTTTCCGCAAGCTAGATTGTGTCAGCTGCATATCATGGGTTGTTAATAAGTCTTCCTCCAATCCTGATGCCACATTCTTCTTCATATAGTTTAGCTTCTTGGATTATTTGCTCAGTATATAGATTGAATAATTATGGTGAAAGGATATAACTATGATGAACATCTTTCCTGATTTTAAACCATGTGGTATCCCCTAGTTCTGTTAGAACGACAGCCTCTTGGTCTGTGTACAGATTCTACATGAGCACAATTAAGTGTTCTGGAATTCCCATTCTTTGCAATGTTATCCTTAATTTGTTATGATCCACACAGTCGAATGCCTTTGCATAGTCAATAAAACACAAGTAAACATCTTTCTGGTATTCTGTGCTTTCAGCCAGGATCCATCTGACATCAGCAATGATATCCCTCGTTCCATATCCTCTTCTGAATCCGGCTTGAATTTCCAGCAGTTCCCTGTTGACGTACTGCTGCAACTGTTTTTGAATTATTTTCAGTATAATTTTACTTGCATGTGATATTAATGATATTGTTTGATAATTTCAGCATTCCTTTAGATCACCTTTCTTTGGAATGGGCACAAATATGGATCTCTTCCACTCAGTTGGGCAGGTAGCTATCTTCCAAATTTCTTGGCATAGATGAGTGAGTGCATCCAGTGTTTCATCTGTTTGTTGAAACATTTCAGTTGGTATTCCGTCAATTCCTGGAGCCTTGTTTTTCGCCAGTGCCTTTAGTGCAGCTTCGTACCATCGGTTCTCGATCATATGCTACCTCCTGAAATGGTTGAATTTCGACCAATTCTTTTTGGTACAGTGACTGTGTATGTTCCTTCCTTCTTCTTTTGATGCTTCCTGTGTCATTCAATTCAATGTGTCATAGAATCCTTCAATATTGCAACTCGAGCCTTGAATTTTTTCTTCAGTTCTTTCAGCTTGAGAAATGCCAAGCGCGTTCTTCCCTCTTAGTTTTCTAACTCCAGGTCTTTGCACATTTCTTTGTAATACTTTATCTTCTCAAGACGCCCTTTGAAATCTTCTGTTTAGCTCTTTCACTTCATCATTTCTTCCTTTCACTTTAGCTACTCAATGTTCAAGAGCAAGTTTCAGAGTTTCTTCTGATATTCATTTTGGTCTTTTATTTCTTTTTAACGACCTTTTGCTTTCTTCATGTATAATGTCCTTGATGTTATCAGACAACTAGTCTGATCTTTGGTCATAGTGTTCAATGTGTCAAATCTGTTCTTGAGATGGTCTCTAAATTCAGGTGGGATATACTTGAGGTCGTACTTTGGCTCTCGTAGACTTGTTCTAATTTTCTTCAGCTTCACCTGAAGCTGATAGTCTCTTCCACAGTCCGCCCCAGCCCTTGTTCTGACTGACAGATGATATCGAGCTTCTTCATCATCTCTTTCCACAGATGTAGTCAATTTGATTTCTGTGTATTCCAACTAGCACGGTCCACGTGTATAGTTGCCATTTATGTTGTTGAGAAAAGGTATTTGCAATAGAGAAGTCATTGGTCTTGCAAAGTTCTATCATGTGATCTCTGGTGTCATTTCCATCACAAACACCATATTTTCCAACTACTGATCCTTATTCTTTGTTTCCAACTTTTGCATTCCAATCAGTAGTAATTATCAATGTATCTTGATCACATGTTAGATCAATTTCAGACTGCAGAAGTTGGTAAAAATCTTCAATTTCTTCATCTTTAGCCTTAGTGGTTGGTATGTAAATTTGAATAATAATTGTATTAACTGGTCTTCCTTGTAGGTGTATGGATATTATCCTATCACTGATAACATTGTACTTCAGGATAGATCTTGAAATGTTCCTTTTGACAATGAATGTGATGTCATTCCTATTTGTCATTCCTGTCATAGTAGACTGTTACGGATTGGATTGTGTCCCCAAAAAATGTATGTCAACTTAGCTAGGCCATGATTTCCAGTATTGTGTGGTTGTCTACAATTCTGTCATCTGATGTGATTATCCTATGTGTTATAAATCCTAACCTCTATAATGTTAATGAGGCAGGATTAGAGACAGATATGTTAATGAGGCAGTACTCAAATCTACAGGATTAGACTATATCTTCAGTCAACTTCTTTTGAGATATAAAGGAGAGAATTGAGCAGAGAGGAGAGGGACCTCATACCAGCAAGAAAGAAGTGCTGAGAGTGGAGTACATCCTTTGGACCTGGGGATCCTGTGCTCAGAAGCTCCTAGACCAGGGGAAGATTGATGACAAGGACCTTACACTAGAACTGACAGAGAGAAAGACTTCCCTGGGAGCTGGCACCCTTCTAGCCTCGTAGACTGTAAGAAAATAAATTTCTGTTTGTTAAAGCCATCCACTTGTGGTATTTCTGTTATAGCAGCACTAGATAACTAAGACATAAACTATATGATTGTCTGATTCAAAATGGCCAATACCTGTCATTTTGGCTCACTAATGACAAATTTCTAATGATAGAACTTTGCAAGACCAACGACTTACATACTTTGGACATGTTATCAAGAGGGATCAGTCCATGGAGAAGGACATTATGCTTGGTAAAATAGGGGGTCAGGGAAAAAGAGGAAGACCCTCAACAAAATGGATTGACACAGTGGCTACAACAATGGACTCAAGCATAGCAACAATTGTGAGGATGGCACGGGACCAGGCAGTGTTTCATTCTGTTGTGCATAGGGTCGCTATGAGTCAGAATCAACTCGAGGGCACATAACAACAACAACAATGCCTAGTGTCTTAGTCATCTAGTGCTGCTATAACAGAAATACCACAAGTGGATGGCTTTAACAAAGAGACATTTATCTTCTCGTAGTAAAGTAGGCTAAAAGTCTAAATTTAGGGCGTTAGCTCCAGGGGAAGGCTTTCTCTCTCTGTTGGGTCTGGAGGAAGGTCCTTGTCATCATTCTTCCTTGGTCTGGGATCATCTCTGTGCAGGAACCTCAGGTCCAAAGAACGCTCTCTGCTCCAGGCATGGCTTTCTTGGTGGTATGAAGTCCACCCTTTGCTGACTTCCCTTTCCTTTTATCTCTTGAGAGATAAAAGGTGGTGCAGGCCACACCCCAGGGAAATTCCCTTTACACTGGATCAGGGATGTGACCTGGGTAAGGGTGGTGTTACAATCCCGCCCTAATCCTCTTTCACGTAAAATTACAATCACAAAATGGAGGTCAACCACAGAATACTGGGAATCATGGCCCAGCCAAATTGATACACACATTTATGGGGGGACATAATTCAATCTATGACACCCAGGTATATCAATCTTTATGTGTTCCATTTCATTTTTGACGACTTCCAATTTTCATCAATTCATATTTCATCATACATACCACATTTTGATTACTAATGGATGATTGCAGCTCTTTCTTCTTGTTTTAAGTCATGCCACATCAGCAAATGAAGGTCCTGAGAGCTTTACTCTATCCATGTCATTAAGGTTGACTTTACTTTGAGGAGATAGGCTCTTCCCCAGTAGTATTTTGAGTGCCTTCTAACCTGAGGGGCTCATTTTCCAGCACTATATGAGATAATGTTCTGCTGCTATCCATAAAGTTTTCACTGGCCAATTTTTTCTGAAGTAGATCATCAGGTCCTTCTTCCCAGTCTGTCTTAGTCTGTAAGCTCCACTGAAATCTGTCCACCATGGGTGACCCTGCTGGAATTTGAAATACCAGAGTTACAGCTTCCAGCATCACAGAAACATGCAAGCTACTGCACTATGACAATTTGACAGAGAAGTGGTAGCAATAAAGGGTAGATAATATTATTAATTTTTTACTAATAACAACAGCAACAACAAAGCTGGACCTGGAAGAAAAGGTAGGACTTTGGCAGGCAAAGTCAGTAATTAAATTCCATCTTCTGCTAAAACCTTTCAGTATCTACTATCATTGGTTGAACAGCTCCTATCTGCCACATGTGTTCATGTGAACAGTCTCACAGCTCTGTGAGGTCAGTGAGGGTTTCGCTCCTTCACTTTGGGGAAAGCAGATGCTTGGTAAGGTTTAGTGATGCTGTCAGGTCACTCATCTACCAAAAGGGCCAGTGAGGATTCAAGCCCAGGTGTGCACTTGCAGGCCTGAGGACTCACTAAGGCAGGTAGGAAACCCTGGGAAGCCAGGTGACCGCAGATCACAACCTCAGGATGCTGCTTCCTTCTCAAGTCCTGCCCAGCACTCTTAATTACATAGAGGAATAAGCTCAGCCTTTAACACCTCACCAACACTCACTAGTTTCCTTAAAGGAGAACAAAAATAAGCTAGGGAACAGGTATCAGCTCAGAGCTTTCAGCTACTTACTTATTCATCAAGTATTTCTTGAGCTGGGTGGAGTCCCTAGATGGTGCAAATGGCTAATGAGCTCAGTTCTAACCAAAAGGTTCAAGTCCACTCAGAAATGCCTCAGAAGAAAGACCAGGATATCTGCTTCTGAAAAATCAGCCACTGAAACCTTATGGAGCACAGTTCTACTCTGGCACACATGGGTTCGCCATGAGTCAGATTTAATTCAACAGCCACTGTTTTTTGTCTTTTTTTAATTTATTGAGCTAGCCAGTGGAGATGTGAATAAGACAGACCATGTTCTGCCCTCTTGGAGCCAGATACGCATATGCAAATTGCAATGCCCCTTATATAGCCTAAGTACTGTGAAAGAAATACAGCAAGGAATTGGATAGGGAGGGGGTGGAGTGGAGAGGTTGGAGGTCAGGGAAAGCCTTCCTGAGGAGGCCTATCCTAAGAAGGCCCTATCCTGAGGAGGCCCTATCCTGGGAAGGCCCTATCCTGAGGAGGCCCTATCCTGAGGCCGTATCTTGAGGAGGCACCATCCAGAGGAGGCGCTATCTTGAGGAGGCCGTATCCTGTGGAGGCACTACCCTGAGGAGGATGTATCCTGAGGAGGCAGTATCTTGAGGAGGCCCTATCCTGAGGAGGCACTATCTTGAGGAGGCCCTATTCTCAGAAAGCACTATCCTGATGAGGCCCTATCCTGAGGAGGCCCTATCCTGGGGAGGCACTATCCTGAGGAGGCACTACCTGAAGAGGCGCTATCCTGAGGAGGCGCTACTGAGCAGAGACCTGAGTGGTGGGGAGAGGGGAGCCAGGCTTTGGTCAGGAGCAGCTCTCCAGGCCCGGAAGGCAAAGGAACCTAGCTAGAATTTAATAACATTGTTGGTTTTCCTTATATATTTTTTTTAAGGTACTTTCCATTTTGTACATGAGGCAGGTTTGCCATTTATGACTGTGATATAAGTTTCCTTTATAAATATATGTTTAATTAAAAGAAATGGAAGCCCATATAAAGAAAATTATTAAGTAAATAATTATGCAGGTGATAAATGAATATGGGAGAAATAATGAGGGTCTTGGACCGCCCCCCCACAACACACACACACAGACCAGGGTTTGCAAACTGCTGTCCTGGTCTCCTTTAGCTTTCATTACCTCTTTCCTCCACCCCTAGGAGCTGTGATTTCATCCCTGCAGAGGGTTCTTATTGGTTCCTACAAATAACAGTAGTAACAACAAGAATATCACCTTACATTTGAATATTCCTTTATAATACCAAAATGTTTTTCTCCATACCATCTTATATGCCTAAGAAATAAAAGCCTGTGCTCCTTCAAAAAAAAAAAAAAAAAAACCCTCAACATGATTCTGCCTTTGATGCACTAACCAGCCAGCATCCTTGACCTACTAGGTCTCTCTAGCTCCTTTTTGCCTGGTGTCTTAGTCATCTAATGATGCTATAACAGGAATACCATGAGTGGATGGCTTTAACAAAGAGAAGTTTATTCTCTCACAGTCCAGTAGGCTACAAGTCCAAATTCAGGGCATCAGCTCCAGGAGAAGGCTTTTTCTCCTCTGTCAGCTCTGGAGGAAAGTCCTTCTCATTAGTCTTCCCTTGGTCTGGGAGCATCTCAGCACAGGAACCTCAGGTCCAAAGGATGCACTCTGCTCCCAGCACTGCTTTCTTGGTGTTATGAGGTCCCCATGTGTCTCTACTCGATTCTCTGTTTTATATCTCAGAAGAGATTGGCTTAAGACACTATCCAATCTTGTAGACCTCATCAGTATAACCTCATCCTAGTGATAGAGTTTACAACACCTAAGGAAATCACATCAGATTACAAAATGGGACACAATCATACAATACTGGGAATCAAGACCCAGACAAATTGATACACACATTTTTGGGGGGACATAATTCTATCCATGACACCCGGGATTTTGAAAGGGATAAAAGTGTTCTCAAATAAGCAGTGAGCAGACTTCTGGGCCTGCCTCCACAGCTCTGCATCCTTCTTCTCCAGGCTCCACCCCAGCACAAACCCTCTGCATGGGACGGAACACATTCTTTGCAAGGTTTCTGTCACCATCCCAGCAAATGAACTCCCCAGACTGTTAAAAGTCCCTGCTCCCAACCTTGATTTAGAAGTCTCTTAAAATTCAAGAGGGCTTGGAAAGGAACTTGTATCCAGAATATATAAGGAACTCTTACAACTCAACAGTATGAAGACAAATAACCCAACTCAAAAATGGACAAAAGATTTGAATGAACATTTCTCCAGAGAAAATATACAAATGACCAACAAGCAGGTGAAAAGATGCTCAAAGTCATTAGCCATCAGGGAAATGCAAGTCAAAACCATAATGAGATACTACTTCATGCTCACTAAAAAAACAACCAAACCTGCTGCCATCAAGTCAATTCTGACTCATAGAGACCCTACAGGACAGAGTAGAACTGTGCCATAGGGTTTCCAAGGCTGTCATATTTACAGAAGCAGACTACACATCTTTCTCTTATGGAGCGGCTGGTAAGTTTGAACTGTTGAACCTATTGGTTAGCAGCCGAGTGCTTAACCACTGCACAACCAGGCCTCCTTTGACATCCATTAGGATGGCTAAAATGAAAAAGACAAACAAAAGCAAGTATTGGTGAGGCTGTGGAGAAACTGGAACCCTCATACACTGCTGGTGGGAATGTAAAATGGTACAGCCACTGTGTAAAACAATTAGGCAGTTGTCAAAAAAAGTTAATTATAGAATTACCGTAAACCAAAAAACCAAACCTGTTACCGTCAAGTCGATTACGACTCATAGCAACCCTACAGGACAGAGTAGAACTGCCCCATAGAGTTTCCAAGGAGCACTTGGTGGATTTGATCTGCTGACCTTTTGGCCAGCAGCCACAGCACTTAACAACTATACCACCAGGGTTTCCAGAATTACCATACCACCCAGCAATTCCACTCCTAGGTGTATAGTCAAGAAAAATGAAAACATCTGTCCAGACAAAAACTTGTACATGAATGTTCACAGCAGCATTATTAATAACAGCCAAAAAGTGGAAATGACCCACATGTCCATCCACGGATGAATGGATAAACAAAATGTGGTGTATCTACACAATGGAAAATTATTCAGCAATAAAAAGAAATGAAGTATCGATGCATATTACAACATGGATGGACCTTTAGAACATTATAATAAGTGAAAGAAGCTAGTCACAAAAGGTCACATATTGTATGATTCCATTTATATAAATTATCTGAAATAGGCAAGTCCATAGAGACAGAAAGTAGCTTGTGGCTACTCTGGCTAGGGGAGGAGAGGCTAGGGAGTGACTGCTATTAGGGTTTCTTTTGGGAGTGATGAAAATGTTCCAAAATTAGATAGTGGTGATGACTGTACAGCTCTATGAATAAGCTAAAAAACATTGAATCACACACTTAAAAGACTGAGTTGTATAGTATGTCAGGTATGTATCAGTAAATCTGTTGCTAAAAAGCATTCAAGAGGTATCTTAACTTAATGCCTGGCACATAGTAGGCCCGCCATCAATACTGTTAAAGGAACCTCTAAGTGAGATCAAATATTTTGAAGTAGTCTCAGATCTGTGTCCTCAGTTTCTGACTCTTGCAGCTCCGGAGACTCCACCCACTGAAGTTATTCTGTGCTGTTAGGCAAGGACAGATCCTGCTGGAGCAAGTCCCTGCCCAGTTCTCAGCATCAACTAGATTTTTGTTTGAGTTCCCAGCAATCCAGCAGGCTGGAAAGCCATGCTTTGTCTGGAGGGAGGGTTTCCTAAATTCCTTTGGCATGGCAAGAGGCTGGCCTGGAGGGTGCAGATCCTGGTTTCTGCAGGGGCACCCCGTGCAGGCAGGAGGAAAATGAGGGAAAGCCTGCCCTTCTGGTCTTGGACTCCATGGGGATGAAGAAAGCAGTGAGGCAGCAAAACGGTCATGTGTCACAACCCAAGGATGGGGGTGCTTAGAAACATCCTTAGTGCACTGAGAAACTTGACGCTAGAGTCACGCTTCTCCGGAGCTCAGTGGGAAAGTGGGAGGGGTGCATGCTTCTAGAAGCCTGCCTTATGCTCTCAGCCATTTCCAGCATGGTGCAGAGCGAAGGTGCCACAGTGGTAGGGGAGGCGTGCAGATAGAGGGCGCGTGCCAGGCTCCTGGCTTCCCACGTGCCCCAGGGAGAGGATGCAGGGGGCTGAGAGCTCAGTGACCTAGCAGAGGCCTGGCCAGGATGTAGAAGCCACTAAGGCACATTCCCAGGGACAAATGCTGCATATGCTAGTCCCCAGCAAAGATGTACAGAACCAGCATGGATCCCAGACCCCTCCCTCCCCACTGTCAGGCAAGCCCCCCTCATGTACCAGACACTGACTTATGGTAGAGGAAAAAAAAACTGTTGCCATCGAGTTGGCTCTGACTCATGGTAACCCTGTGTGCGTCAGGGTAGAACTGCACTCCATAGGGTTTTCAAAGGCTGTGATCTTATGGAAGTAGATCTCCAGGCCTTTCTTCCAAGGCATCACTGGGTGGATTCAAAATGCCAAACTTCTGGTTAATAGCTAGCACTTAACCGTTTGCACCATAGGAACCTTAGAGCAGAGAAGGAGGTACAAAAATCTGCAAACTGAATATCTACACAATGGGACTGGCTCATCCCAAGAAACCTATTTAAACCAGTTTTATTCTCCTATTCACATTGCTGGGGAAAAAGTCAGATTTTTATAGCAGGAGGAAAAAGCTAGAAAGAAGGAGTAAATCTCTGAACAGACAGAATAGTTACATGGGAAGGAAGTTATTTAACCTGGAAGACACTGAAATATTATTAATGGCAGGTCTAGAGGGTGGGAGCTTCAGAGGAAGGATCTGAGCAGTTGTAGAAAATAAATTCTGTTTTCTTTGCACACACCAAGGAAAGCTGCAAAGCCAGGCCAGGAGGGGAATGCTGAAAGGGGCCTGGGCAGCCAGCGAGAGCACGCTGGCCCATGAAGTGCTGATTCCGCTGGCCCCAGGGCCCTCACAGCCAGACAAGCGAGGCTGGAGCTGGACACCCACGGTGAGAAGAAGGGCTGGGCGGGAAGTTCCGCTGGAGAAACCCACACTGCCCTCCGCCCCTCACGTCTCTTCACTGTTAAGCTAGACACACCCAGGCTTAACTTGAGGGCAAATTTCCATCACTGTGTCTGGCTTCTGGGGGGTGAGGCCTAGTTCAGAGGAAACTGGGCCTCCTGACGAATGTAGGAAGCAAGTAGACATAGCTAGGGAAACTGGAGGGGACATATTTAGAGAAAGAGTTTCAGGATAGAGACCTAGATCCAACCTTTCTGAGAAGAAAAAGACTCCCTCCCGCCCTCCTCCAGTTGAGAGTGAAAGTTATTTTAGGATTAAAAAGAGTCACCCGGGGGAAGAATGTGAACAGATAATATCTTGAAATTTAAATCTTTGTGTTCTTTTCCCCACCTTCTCATAAGAGACTTTTTTTCCCTTTAGTCTTGCATTCATATTGCCTGGGGAAACGGAGAATTGCGACAGCAGAAGGAAAAAAGCTAGAAGCGGCAAATGTTTCTTTTTTAAAAAAAATTACTAACAAATCAGATTTTTGAGAATCAAAAGAGAAAGCTGAGGGAAACAAGGCCTCGAGTTTATAAAGAGGACAGAATAGGAAGACAGAGCGGACGGACTAAGCCACGAGGGAGGCTAGGCCAGGGCCTCCTGACTGGGGGCACTGCCATGGCCAGCCCCGGAATCCCCAAGCCTCCAGGCTGGCCACTGGTTAACTGCGAGGGGTCCCGCTCACTGCCCAGGTGGAGAAGCCACAGGAATGACCCCCTTCCGCTTGGTGGGAAAGGCCCTCCATCGGCAGCATCTAGCCCACCTCTGAGGGACTGCCCAGCAGAACCACGCCTGCTTGTTTCCTAAGACTTTGCCGAGACCCATTTGAATTTTCCAGGTAGACAGCCCCCCGCCACTAAACCAGTTGCTGTTGAGTTGATCCTCACTCATAGAGACCCCACGTGTTTCAGAGTAGAACTATGCTCCATAGTGTTTTCAATGGCTGATGCTTTGGAAGTAGATCACCAGGCCTTTCTTCCAAGGTGTCTCTGGGTGGACTCAAACGTCCAACCTTTGGTTAGCTACTGATCACGTTAACCGTTTGCACCACCCAGGGACTCCACACAGCCCCCCACCACAACCATATTCAATGGTCTGGGACACTGAAAAGTTCCCAGAATAGAGGGTGAGGGGCCTTGACACTCAGAGGGTGTCACAACCAAGCTAAGGCACCAAGGAAGGCCCTAGCACCTGCTCTTGGGTGGGGCTGGCCCTGCTCCTGTACCACCTGTATCAGACACCCCCGGTTCACCTCTGATATCAGCTGCTGCTGTGTGGACAGGGCCCAGGGGCTTTAGGCTAGCACCCACAGACAGCATTGCCTCTAGGACTCTCAAGTCTTTTTATTTCCTGCCCCGGGACTTCTTTACCAAGAAGCCTCCACAGCCTGAGGGTAAGCACAGCCCAGAAGTGATACTCCCGGGGCAACATTCAACCAGTGGGGGTGGGTGCTGGTGGAGAAGGGCCCCCACACCCATACTCTGGCGACAGCTCTGGGAGGCGTTCTGTTGTGGCTTCTCAGCAGGTCCCCAGATGCACACCCAACCTTAACTTTTTCCCCTTGCCCTCTCCTCTCTCCCTCACTCCCTTTCCCTTGGCTCAGCCCTCACGCAAACTACCTACAGAACCAAGCTAAGACCCCATGGTATTGTCAGGAGCCTCTTGTGACACTGCCCTGCCACCTGCCCTGAAAGCAGAGAACAGCTACTTGAGAAGAAAGAGGGCTCCAAAATGTTGCTTTCTGATCTGAGCAGCTCTGAATTTTTACTTCTAAATCTTCACAGACAAACCTTAAAGATCAGCTCGTTGCATGCCTTCACTTTACAGACGAGTAGACTGAGGCCCAGAGAGGAACCTGCCTGAGGACACGCGGGGCAGTGATGAGGGAGCTGGGTCTGACCTGTCGTGGGTCTCCTCCCTCCTATCAGCCCTCTAACAGCTGGCTGCTGCAGGTCACAGAGCAGTTTAATGAGATCCTGTCTGTGGAAATGCCTTGTAAACTGTTAAGTATTATACAAATAAAAATGCTATTTGTCATAATTTGTGCCAGACCTGGGACTGGAATCCAGATTTGCCAGCTCCCTGGCCAGGGCTTTAAGGCGGCAATAAGAAGATGGCATTAGACAGCAATTTAGGGTTTCTTACTTTTATAGACACCCTCTCGGGCGCTTCCTCACTAGAACCCCACCCCAGCCGTCGTCTCTCTGTGACTGCTGCCTACACTGCCTTCTGCTAGGTAGCTGGGGCTCGGGGTGTGACCAGCTGCTTTCTTGCCCATCTTGTACTCACTGATTCCAAAAAGTATTTATGGTCAGGGGGAGTGAAGCAGGATGAATAAGTGGAGCACGGGGCATTTTTAGGGCAATGAAACTGTTCTGCGTGATGCTGCAATGGTGACACATGACATTAAGCATTTGTCAAAACCCATAGGACTGTACAACGCAAAGAGTGAACCCTATTGTGAACTATGGACTTTAACAATAAGTCGTCAATATCAGTTCATCAATCTAATAAATGTACCACAGGAATGGAAACCTTGGTGGCATAGCGGTTAAGAGCTATGGCTACTAACCAGAAGATCGGCAGTTTGAATCCACCAGGCGCTCCTTGGAAACTCTATGGGACAGTTCTACTCTGTCCTATAGGGTCATTATGAGTCGGAATTGACTCAACAACAACGGGCAACGTGTGACCGCAGGAATGCAAGATGTTAATAGGAGAAACAGTGTGCGGGGGGAGAGAGTAAATGGGAACCCCCTGTACTTCCTGCACAATTTTTTTTTTGTAAACTGAAACCTGCTCTGAAAAATAAAGCCTACTAAAAAAATTATTTATGAATCTTCAAAAATGTCCTAGGCACTTTGCTAGTGCTGGGGATATTGTGGTGGCCAAGACAGACACAGTCCCTGGCTGAGGGAGATTAGAAGCTAGCAGGAGAGAAGTAGGTCCCTGGGTGGTGCAAATGATTTGCGCTCAACTGCTAACCTCAAGGTTATTGGTTTGAACCTACCCAGCAGCACCACGAAAGAAAGGTCTGGCGATCTGCTCTGCTGCCATAAAGATTCCAGCCAAGAAAACCCTATGAGGCACAGTTCTACTCTGTAACACATGGGGTCACCATGAGTTGGAATCGACTCTACAGCAATGAGTTTTAGGGGTAACATGTATTCAGTAATCACTCAATTTACTATATAATTACGGCTGTGCTGGGTGCTGTGAATGAAGAGTGCGGATACAGTGACTGGGAGTTAGTAGGGGTACCTAACCAATGCTGGAGGTCAGGGAAGCTTCTCTGAAGAGGGGACATTTAGGATGACACCTGAAGGATGAATAGCAGAGCAGCAGGGAGGAAGGGAGGGTGTTTCTTGGCAGGAGAAAAGCATGTGCGAAGGCACCAGGCAGAAAGGACCTTGAGGTGCTGGCCGAGGAGAGCAGGCACTGTGGATGGACTGTTGTGTCAAGGCAGCCAAGACTGCGAGGGGCTCCTTGAGGATGTATCTTCAGAGCAATGCGAAGTCATTGAAGGGTGTTACTCAGAGAAATGACATAATCAGCTTTTTGTTTTCAAGACATCGTTCTGCCCAGAGGGTGGCTGGCAAAAATATTGGAAGGAGACCAGAGTGGCTTTAGGGAGAACTGTGAGGAGACTACTGAATAAGCAAGGGAGGGGGACGGTTCCTGGGACCAGGAGGGACCTGGATGAGCTCATGTGGCATTTTAAAGGTGGAATCAGCAACACTGGGAGAGTGGATGTGGGAGGGGAGGGAGCAGCAATTGTCACAGTGGCCTGGGCTTCTGACATTGCAGCACTATGGACAGAGAAGATGCCTTTCCTGAGCTGGAAGCCTAGAGGAGGGACAGATTTGGGTGGAAGAACAAGATTTTGGATGTGTTGAGTCTGAGATGTCTGTGCAATGGCCACATGGAAATGACAGGTGGCCATTAGACATGTGGGGCTAAGTCCCTGGGTGGTGCAAACGGTTAAGTACTCAGCTGTTAACCAAAAGGTTGAGGGTTCAAGTCCACCCAGAGTGCCTTGGAAAAAAGGCCTGACAATCTACTTCTGAAAAATAAGCCACTGAAAACCCTATGGAGCACAGCAGTTCTACTCTGACACACATGGGTTTGCCATGAGAGGGCTGGGCTAGAGACAGACATTTGGAAATGCCCAGGCAGAGGTGATATTTAAAGCCATAGATGAGATCAGCCAGTGATCAAGACAAGGTCCCTGCCCTCCTGGAGCTTACATTCTGTTGGAGAGGACGAAGGTTTCTACTTCCTGTGATATCAGAATGGCTTGTCATAGACCAATCTTCCCACCAAGACCAAACTGGACAAAATCCAAAAACCATCTGTTTGGAGGTAGCCAGGACCTGACAGGTCTGGATCCCAGAGAGAAGGGAAGCACGCTGAGTTGCCTTTCAGGGCTCTTCTTCCCCTTGAAGCATTTGCTGGCTCATGAGCAGCGTGGGACCAAGAGGCTGAAGACCCAGTAGAAGGGTGGATAAGAAGCTGAGAACTTGAGCTTGAGGTTTGGGCAGTCTCATGGGGCTGGGAGACAAATTGGGAGTTCAAATGACCAAGGCAAGCAGGACTTGAAGGGTCCAGAGTCCTGGAAGAAGAGAAGCACATTGAAGTTAGTGCTCTCTTCTTAAAGCACTTGCCAACTCTCAAGCAGCCCAGGCCAAAGGAGTGAAGAAGCTGAGCAGAAAGCGTGGCTAAACTGCATGGCGTTTTTGGCAGGCTCATGGAGATGGGGAGAGAAAACTTGGAATTTAAGGCCCAAATAAGAGAAAGGGTGCTAGAAAACAGTCCAGGCTTCCAGTTATAATCCCAGAAGGGTTACACACTAGGAGTGAGGGTGAATCCGAAAGAGAGCAGCTTTCACAAAATCCGACGCTCAGCTTCAAACCGGCTCAATCCCAGACTGGATTAGGATGACCTTCCGCTACTCTGGCTGCCTTCCAGAAAGCAAAAATAAATCCTCTATGATGAAAGATTACATCAGCCAGAGCCAAAACTCATCTCTGTAACAGAAACAGACCCACAGGTGAACCAGATACTAGAGTTATCTGATACATACTTTAAAATAACTGTGATTAATATGTTCATGGGCACTCTGGTGGCGCAGTGGTTACACTCTTGGCTGCTACCAAAAGGTCAGCAGTTTGAACCCACCAGCCCCTCCACAGGAGAAAGATGTGGCTATCTGCTTCTATAAAGATTTATAGCCTTGGAAACCGTATGGGGCAGTTCTACTCTGTCCTATAGGGTTGCGCTATGAGTCTGAATCGACTTGATGGCAATAAATTTGTTTGTTCTCGGTTTTTTGGGAATATGTTCAAGAAAATAGATGAAAGGGGGAGAGAATTTCACCAGAGACCTGGAATCTTGACCAAAGAATCAAATGGAAGTTACAGTGAGTGGAATGGATGGAATGTAGAAACTGATATCCTTGAAGAGTGGCTAGTAGCATTTTCCCATCCAGACAGGAGGCAGGACATCCCAGGGGAAGTCCATGTGACACAAGGCCCCCAAGTGGTAGCCTGCAAACAGAATGGACTGGGGGAGGGGTGTTATGGATTGAATTATGTCCCTAAAAATAGGCTTGTAAATCCTAAACCCTACACCTGTGGAAGGAGTCCCTAGGTGGTACAAATGGTTAAGCACTCAACTACTAGATAAAAAGTTGGCAATTCAAATCCACTCGGAGGTGCCTCAGAAGACAGGCCTGGCCTGTCACAAGGTCACAGCCTTGAAAACCTTATGGAGCAGTTCTACTCTGCACACATGGGGTGGGCATGAGTTTGAATGGACTAGAAGGCAACTAACAACAACATACCTGTGGATGTAATCCCATTTGAGAATAGGGTTTCTTTGTCACGTTAACAAGGCCATATTAGTATAGGGTGTGTCTTAAACCAATCACTTTTGAGATATGAAACGAGCAGATTGAGCACACAACCAGGCAGGCCAGCACAGGTCGGGGAAGACAGACGCCACACCACATGAAGTTCACCGAGGAACCGAGGAACAGAAGCTGGAAAGAGATCAGGACCTTCCCTCAGAGCCAAAGCCTTCCCTTGGAGTTGGCACCCTGAATTCGGACTTCTGGCCTCCTAAACTGTGAGAAAATAAATTTCTGTTCATTAAAGCCACCCACTTGTGGTCTTTCTGTTATAGCAGCACTAAGAAACCAAGACAGGGGCCTGGCAGGAGGATAGCAGTATTGAGTGGAGGAAAATTCAGGGAAGAGCAGTTGGACCCACATTATGTTGGAACTCAAACACCAGGTGAAAGAATCAGAATTCTGTTCTGCAGATGAAGATCAAACAGCGGTTATGTTTGTTTGTATCTTTGTTTTATTTTAGTTTGCCTCAGGGTCAATTTAGAAAAATTTTAAAATGATATAGTTTGCATTTGTTTTAATTACCTTTCTTTTCTCAAACTTCAGGAAATGTGGTATCTGAATCAGTACTTAAAGCATTTTTAATTATTTCTCTATCCCTAAAGAATTCTATCTTTATTTTTTTTTTAAACTAAATAACAAGCCTATACTACAGTTTCAGACTGTAACATTGAACTTTTAGACAAGTTTTGTTGTTGAGCAAGATCTTTTTCAGCTGGTTTATTTTGTCCTTCCTTTACTGACCTTGTAAACTACTTAATTGCGAAATGCGGTTTGTTTCAGAGTGCCGCTTAACATTGTATTCTTTAAAATAGGAGGTTTTTCCATTGCATAGGAGACCAACAGCAACATCTTTAACACACTCACACACAAAGCAGGGCTCCTCCTTCCGCTTACTTAGAGACATATGGTTTTCATCAGCCACTACTCTCTTCTTGGCAGCAACTGTTGGTAAGGATTTAAATTTTATTTAGCAAATAGCCACCCCCCTCACACCAAGTCCCTATTTGATGCTCTCCCTCTTCTGTCCTACACACCCCCTACTCTGTCTCCATCCCCAAACAGTGTTCCAAATCGCCTCCATGTAAACCCAAGTGATCGAGTCACCCATTTGCCCAGCCTGGCCAGCAGAGCCCTGAAGCACTAAATCAGCCCAGTGGCCTCTGGGAGTTGGAGCAGACCAAGCTGAGTCTGAAGCGTCTCTCATGAGAAAGGGCAGGCCAAGCTGAGTCTGAAGCGTCTCTCAAGAGAAAGGGCTCCTGAAATTAGATTGGCTGGCCAGCTGTGAGTCGCTCCTCACCACTGCAGAGAAGAGGAAGCTCATGAAGAAGGTTTAGGGATTGGTGACTGCTGACATTTGGAGTATCTTCACCCATTGTTGATCCAGTGGGGATACCGAGCTCCATCCCTTGCCATGGGTTCCCCACCTCCTGTTCCTGCCAATGCTTGCCTTCCTTGGCATCATTACAAGGGAGGCAGGTGGCTTCTACCTCAGTCCCCTTCTAAGTGGCAGGAAAATTTGGTGAGCCCTCAAACCTCCTGACCATCCTTCCTCCTGGGGTTGGCTGATGCACCTGAGTCCTACTAAACATGGCCCTGAATGTCCCAGTATCCTCATCTCCACCAAGTGTATTGCAACTTATCATTTCTACCTCCAAAACCTACCTTGAACTCATTCACTTTTCTCCAACTCACTGCTTCACACTAGTCCAAGTTCCTGTCCCCTCTTGCCTGGACCCCTGCACTAGCCTCCCAGCAAGTCTCCTCTTGCCTCCCTTTAGTCTGTTCTCCAAGAGACAGAGCGATCTTTTAAAAACACAGATCAGACCATGTCAGGCCCCCCATTTTAAAACTTCTCCAGACTTTCCATTGCACTTAAGAGTAAAATACCTACTTCTCACCATGACCTACAAGGCCCTGCATGATCTGGCTCTTGCCCATCTCTCCAACCCATCTTGAGTGACTCTCCTTCACCAGCTACTCCCCAGGCATGCTGGCCTCCCTTCAGTTCTTCAAAACTCCAGCATCCTGAACCATCTAGGCCATGGGCCTGCACAGCCTTGGCCCCTCTAGCTCAGATGGGCCTGGCTCCAGGCACCATAGTGATCTCCTGCTACAAAGAAAGATCGTCCCATTCTAAGACCTCAAAAGCCATGCAGTCCAACCACTCTTTTTTCAAATGAGGAAACAGAGGCCCAAACAGAAGGAGTTTGCCCAACACTTGAGATGAGCCTATAGCAGGACCAGCCCAGAAGCCTGGTGTCTGGGCTCACAGGGCAGTGCTCCTTTCTCTTCCCCAGGCTGCCTCAGCAAAGGGCCACTCAGGGGCAGCCAGAGGAGCAGAGGAAACCAAGTCTGTGTGTGCATAACATATGGGAGACCCAATTCCAGTCTGACGGTCCCCTCCAGGACCCAGGACATGAGACTACTCTGATTTGGACAGACTAACATGTCTTGGGGCTTCCCATCAGCTGGGTGCTCCACCAGGAGCTGGGAACTTGTCAGGGCTCGCCATTCTTTGATCAGATAGGGCTCTAGGGGCCCTGTGTCAAATCGCACATTGGGAGACCCTCCCTGTAGGAGAGGCAGGGTGGCGTGAGGCAGGGTGGCGTGAGAGACGGACCCCAGGCAAGCATCCTGACTCATGACATCCCTCTGAGGAGGAAGAGGGCCTTACCATAGTTCAAGGCACCCTGCTGCTGCTGGTATTCCAGCTTGGGAGGCAGTGAGACCTAGGAAATGAGAGCTTGGGCCCTTATACTGGGGAGGTGCTGACAAGGGCAGGGGGGTGGGGGGCGGTGCCGTGGAGCCAGGTGGGAACCAGGCAGGTGGGGCTGATGGAAACATCTCTGGTCTACAGTTAACATAGGCAGCAAGAAAGAGAAAGCTGCTATTTAAACAACCAAAGAAATTATTCTAGTCACTTCTATCCTCCGAAGCAGCATCATAATCCATATCAAAAGGATGATAAATCTTTACATGCCTATTGAGACCGGTAGAGAAAGGAGTTAAGACTAATAATTTGATTGTGTTAAAGGAAAAATTCATTTCAAAGCTGATCCTTAATAAGTTTCTGGGCAGGCAAAGATTGACCCAGAGGCAGTCTGGGGTGGGCTGAGCTGCTCTGCAAGAGAAATGGAAAGGTTGCTATGGGAGGCTGGCTGTGAGAGTAAGGAGAAATTGAGAGAGAGAGAAACAGACAGACAAGACCTGGAAACGCAGCAGAGACAAGATGGCTAGTGGGGGGTGAGGCTAAGAGGTCATGTAGCTCTCCCAACTACATACAGAAAGAATGTGTCACATATGCCTTATGCTGGGGCTACTTGGGAAAACCAAGAGAAAGGGTCTGTCTTAGTTATCTAGTGCTACTATAACAGAAATACCACAAGTGGATGGTTTTAATAAAGAGACGTTTATTTCCTTACAGTAAAGTAGGCCAGAAGTCCAAATTCATGGCATCAGCTCCAGGGGAAGGCTTTCTCTCTCTGTCAGCCTTCTTCTCTTCAGTGTTCCCCCGGACTAGGACCTTCTCTGCTCAAGGACCCGAGGTCCAAAGGACACGTTCTGTTCCTGGCACTGCTTTCTTGGTGGTATGAGGTCCCCCACTCTCTGCTCGCTTCTCTTTCCTTTTATCTCTTGAGAGACAAAAGGTGGTGCAGGCCACACCCCAGGGAAACTCCCTTTACATTAGATCAGGGATGTGACCTGGATAAGGGTGGTGTTACAATCCCACCCTAATCCTCTTTAACATAAAATTACAATCACAAAATGGAGGCCAACCATACAATTCTGGGAATCATGGCCCAGCCAAATTGGTACATTTTTGGGGGGACATAATTAAAACTATGACAGTGTCTGTTTCGCATTTGGCTTAACACAAGACAGAGAGAAGCAGCAGCTTCATGAGACAAATAAATACAAATAAACCAAGCAAGTAAGTAAGAAAAAGAGAAAATTCCATAGAAACAGGATATCAGAGTAAGTGGGAGTTGGGAACAAATCCCTGAAAGTCTTGCAGGAAACCTTGGGTTTCGCTCTGTCATGGATTGAATTGTGTCCCCCAAAAAATGCGTGTAGCAACTTGGCTAGGTCATGATTCCCAGTATTGTATGATTGTGTTATCTGATGTGATTTCCTTATGTGTTGTAAACTCTATCACTATGATGAGATTATATGGGATCTCCTTATGTGTTGTAAATTCTATCACTGTGATGAGGTTATACTGATGAGGTTGATAAGATTAGATAGTGTCTTAATGCAATCTCTTTTGAGATATAAAAGAGAGAAGTGAGCAGAGACACATGGGAACCTCACACCATCAAGAAAGCAGTGCTGGGAGCAGAGCATGTCCTTTGGACCTGAGGTTCCTGTGCTGAGATGCTCCCAGACCAAGGGAAGACTGATGCATCACAAGGACCTTCCTCCAGAGCCAACAGAGAGAGAAAGACTTCTCCTGGAGCTGATGCCCTGAATTCGGACTTGTAGCCTACTGGACTGTGAGAGAATAAATTTCTCTTTGTTAAAACCACCCACTTGTGGTATTTCTGTTAGAGCAGCACTAGATGACTGAGACACCCTCTATTGTGGGTTGAGGGTTTGTTTGATCCATTTTCTCTTGGATACTAAAAGGCAGTAGGACTTGGGAACACCCAAACAGCAACAGACATCTGGGTTTTAGTCTTGTGTGTAACTTACCAAGGGATCAGAAGAGGAAAGAGAGAGAAGCAAGACTTGGTGAGGTTCAGAGTGTCCTTAAGGGGGCACCTGAGGAGATTTGTTGTCTGGGGGGTCTAAATCCAGGCCCGTTCTGTTGAAAGCAGGTCCTCAGGTCCCCTTACAGAGGGATTATACAAACTGTTGCAGAGTCAGGAAGGAACACACACACACCCTCAGCTCAGATAATGATGAGGAGAAGTCTGGCCCAAGTGTCTCCCTGCATCCTTCCTCCTCCCAGTTCTTAAAGCCACTTTTAAATTATGGATCAGCTCATTAATAGCCAGTTAAGATGACTGAGTGGTTTCATCTATATTTCAGTGCAGCCCTGGGGTCCTTTTGGCCATAAACAAGGACACACTCCTTTTGATTTCCCTTCCCACTTAGAAACTGAGGTTGCTCAAGGTGTTGAGACCTCTGAGAACTCCCCATGGTAGAGCTAAGTTGCTTTGTTCTTTATAGAAGTGTAGCTACTTCAAATCACATATTGCTGTGATCAGGGTCCCCCCAAAGGCCTCTCCAGCACCTGACTCATGTGTATCAACCTTGTATCTCTATTTCTTCAGAGAAGAGTTCTAGACCATCATGTACTTTGTTGTAATACAACCCTTAGAGAAGGATGGCCAAGGTGGGAGGGGAGTCCTAGAAGCCATCTCAAATATAAAATGAATCTAAAGAAGAGTACTTCAGGGAGAACATGCAACTGCTAGTGAGAAGTCTCATAAGTGAGGGAAATTAGATTAAGCAAGGAAAAAAGTTGTTGGCTCGTGTAAAAGTGAGAATCAAAGTAAGCTTCAGGAATGGCTGAATCCAGTAGCTCAACAATGTCTTTGGGGTTCTCTCTGTCTCTCTCCTCCAACTGCCTGTTTCTACTTGGCATTATCCATGGCTGGATCCTAGGCCTCAAACTATATCCTCAGGGCTCTGTCTCACACCATTTCTCAGATTTTCTCTTCATGTGGCAGGATGCTTTCCTGGCCACCAGTAACCCTAGACTCATATCCTACCAGCTAAGAGACCTCATGAGAAAGAAATGATCTTTCCTAACAGCTCTGTCATAAAAATCCTAGGCCCAACTCACTGGCCCAAACGTGGATCACAAGCCTGTCTCTGAACCAGCTGCTGTGGCCAGGAGATTAGATGCTCTTACTGGCCAGGCCTGGGCCACAAGGATACCCCCTGTTTGGAGAAGACAGCAATTCAGTTCCACACAAATCGCTTGGAATAGATTCCCCACAGGAAAAAGGGGTTCTGTTACCACGGGAGGGGTGAAAGAGGTGCGAGACAAAGAAGAGCAGCAGATGCCTATAACAACTGTCTATAAATTCATGAAATATTCTGGGTTTTTTTCTTTCTATATAATGTAAGTGTGATCATGTTACTTTCTTGCTAAATATCTTTCAATGGCTCCCTGTGGCCTACGAGATAAAGCCCTGTTCCTTAGAATGGCCTGCCAGGCCCTTCACCTCTGGCCCTCGCTCCCTGCTCACCTGTACCTCATCCTGCTCTCACCCAGCTCTCTCCCTCTGGCATCACTGCACCCAGAGCCAGCCTGGCCTAGGTCACTCCCATCTGAAGCATGGGTCAGGCTTTCTCTTGATTCTTGATACCACAGGAAAAGACAATTTAACAAGACTTCCTGGACTCTTAGAGGGCAAAGGCAAGCACACACCACAGAGTATCCTTTAACTGCTCTTAGAAGGAGCTCTGCTGAGAGCCACACCTGGAGCTAACTTCAAAGTCCTTTATGAGCCCACCCCCACCTCACCCACCAACTGCCTCCACGTGGCCAGGGACGAATCGCCTCCCACCACCAGGTCTAATCCAACCATCCCCTTCCTTGAAGTCCGGGTCTAGGTGAGTCTTCAGCCCCATGAAGTAGGTTTTTCCTCTCGGGTCTAAGATCTGCCTCTCACAATTCTTGTCCTGACTCAGAATTAGACTCTTCCTTGCATGACTGACAACAGGAATATCAAAAGAAAATGCCTGCCCAGACATTTCCCAAAAGCTGAATGGCCCAGTCCGGGTCACTGGCACAGTGTTTTTCCAGCCTAACATGAAGAAGTCACGTGAGCACCTCCTTCCCACATTCCTTTCGATCCCAGCTCCTCACCCTCTACCAACAATTGACCTCAGAGTAACATGTGCAACTTGGCAAAAACATACCAATTTCAGGCATAGGGTACTCTGATTCCAAATTAGGGATGGGGGGTCCTCTAAATAAAACAATTCTTAAAAGTGTAATTATAAAAATTCATGAAATGTATATTACGAGAGGGTATAACATTTGACTAAAGAATCTCTTCTAGGGCCCCCCCAATGCATTTCCATACTCATCAAGAATGATAGGTAGGTCCTTCCTTTATTAGCACTGCTAAAAGGGCCTATACAAGTGGTGCATTCCAAAACAAAGGAGTCTTCAGTAAAGCAGATTTGAGTCTCCACCCTAAAAGGCAGACACAACTTATAACCTTAAAAGGCAGACACAACTTATAACCCTAAAATGGCAATTTTTCTAATTAAAACAAACAAACAAACAATGTCTAGAATCCACTAGACATTCATTATAAAGTAATTTTGTAATTCTAGGACAGAGGACAAAGGAGAGAGAAAGGGTCAAGACTGATGTCAAGATTTTGTCATAGGAAACCTACTGAAACATCCAATCAAAATAAAAAACTAATGAGACATGAATATCTCCCTTCACCTGCTCCAAACACAATGAAATTTTGTATAATTGTTGAAATTTTAATTTAGAAAAGTTTTACTTTATAGCCAAGTTCAAAAGCAAGAAAAATAAAATTTCTAGGTATCAGAAATGAAGCAGAAACCTATAACCAGAGAGGGTCAGACTGGACAAACCCCCAAAAGACTAGGAGGAGGCAACTATGAAACCACCTCCATAAAGAGGCATTAACAACTTAGGGCACTTACAGAACTCTTGTGGAAAAAAACCCTTATTGAAGATGCATTCACAGACAAAAATTAAAACAGTTGAGGAAGTCTAATGCCAAAATTAGACAGTCCACTTGCCCAACAAATGGGATAACTCACACCAGAGGAACTAGAGAATAAAAGATGATCTGAAAAGCTCCTTAAATTTCATTAAGAGTGCAAAGACATAAAGGGAGGAATAGGCCACATAAAACAAGAATAGAAGATTATAAAATAAAAATAAGTGGATTTGAAATCTCTGACTATAATTGTGGGTTTGTCTGTTTCTCCTTGCGGTTCTGTTTTTGCTTCATGTATTATTAAATTTTATTATGATAAAATATATATAACATAAAATTTGTCATTTTAACCATTTTTATGTGTACAATTCAGTGACATTAATTACATTCACAAGGTTGTGCAATCATCACAACTATCTATTCCAAAACCTTTTCATCATTCCAAAGAGAAACTCTGTAACCATTGGGCAATAACTCCCCATTCTGTCTTCCCCCCAACCCTGATAACCTCTAATCTACTTTTTGTCTCTACAAATTTGCCTATTCTGGATATTTCATATAAGTGGAATCATACCATGTTTGCCCTTTTGTGTCTGCCTTATTTCTCTTAATATAATGTTTTCAGCTTTCATCCATATTGTAGCATGTATTAGAATTTCAATCCTTCTTATGGTTGAATAATATTCCATTGTATGTATATGCCACATTTTGATTACAAATTCATCTGTCGATGGATACTTGGATTGTTTCCACCTTTTGGCTATTATGAATAATGCTGCCATGAACATTGGTGTACAAGTATCTGTTTGAGGCCCCTACTTTCAATTCTTTTGAATATACTTAGGAGTGGAATAGGAGTCCCTAGGTGGTACAAATGGTTAAGCACTCAACTACTAGTGGAAAAGTAGGTGTTTCAAACCCACCCAGAGGCACCTTGGAAGACACGCTGGATGATCTTCTTTCAAAAGGTCACAGCCTTGAAAACTCTGTGGAGTAGTTCTACTCTGCACACATGGGGTCGCCATGAGATGAAATCAACTAGACAGCAACTAATAACAACAGGAGTGGAATTGCTAGGTCATATGGTAATTCTACATTTAACTATTTGAGGAATCTTCAAACTATTTTCCACAGTGGCTGTATCATTCTACATTTCCACCTGCAATGCACAAGAGTTCCAAATTCTCCACATCCTTGTTAACACTTGTTATTTTCTCTCTCTTTTTTTTTTTTTGGATAATAATCAGTGGGTGTGAATAGCAGGTGCGAAGTGGTCATTTCATTTATTTTGAATCCTTGTTATTAGGTATATAAACATTTGAATTATTATATTCTCCTGATGAATTGATGCTTTTTATTGCTAGGAAATGACCTTATTTATGCTTGGTAATATTCTTTGCTCTGAAATCCACATTTTGTAAGATATTAATATAGCTATTCCAGCATTCATTTGATTGGTGTTAGCATAGTATACCTTTATCCATCTTTTTTCTTTTAACTTATTTATGTCTATATTTAAAGTGGATTTCTTGTAGGCAGTATATAGTTGAAACATGCTTTTTGTTTGTTAGCCAATCTAATAATCTATGCCTTTTAATTGGGTGTTTAGGACATTTACACTTAATGTGATTGTTGATACGGTTGAGTTTAAATCTACCATTTTGTTATTTGTATTTTATTTGTCCCATCTGTTCTTTGTTCTCTATTTCCTCCTTTTTGAGTTAACTGATATTTTTTCTGATTTAATTTTCTCACCTTAGTTGGCTATTAGCTATGTCTTTGTTTTGTTATTTTAGCGGTTATTATAAGATTTATAGCATATATCTTTAACTTATCACAGTCTATCTTCAAGTGATTATTTATGTATAGCTTAAGAACCTTACAATAGTACAGTTCCATTTTTCCCCTCCTGACTTTTGTGCTATTGTCATACATTTTATTCTATGTATATTACAAACCGTAATTATCCTGTAAATAAATTTAAATAATAAGAAAAAATTTACATATTTACTCATGTAATTACTATTTCTGGTGCTCTTTATTCCTTTGTATAGATCCATACTTCCATCTGGTATTTTTTTTTTCTGCCTGAAGAACTTCCTTCAACATTTTTTGAGTTGTGGGTCTGCAGTAATGAATTATTTCACCTTTTTTATGTCTAATATTTTGCCTTAGTTTTTGAAAGCTATTTTCACTGAATATGGAATTCTTTTTTTCTTTCAGTACTTGAAAGATGTTGCTCCATCGTCATCTTACATGAATTGTTTCTAATAAGAAATCTTTATCTTTGTTCTTCTGTGTATAATAGTCTCCCTCTGGCTACTTTTAAGATGTTCTCTTTATCACTAGTTTTGAACAATTTGATTATGATGGGCTTGATGTAATTTTCTTCATGCTTCTTCTGCTTCGGGCCTGTTGAGCTTCTTGGATTTAAGCTTATGGTTTTCATTAAATTTGGAAAAATTCTGGCTATAATTTTTTTCAGTTATTTTTTCTTTCATCTTCCCCTCGTCTCCTTCAGGGATTCAATTAAACATGTATTAGACTACTTAAGTTTGTCTAACAGCTCACTGACACTCTGTTCGTTTTTAAAATGTTATCTGTGTTTCATTCTTGATAGTTTTATTGCTATGCCTTCAAGTTTACCAGTTTTTTCATCTTCCATGTCTGATCTGCTATTGATCCCATCCAGTGTATTTTATTAAAAAAAAATTATTGTGCTTTAGGTGAAAGTTTACAGCATAAATTGATTTCTTATTCAAAAATTTTTACACAATTTATTTCGTGACATTGGTTGTAATTCCCACATTGTGTCAGCACTCACCCCCTTTCCCTTTCCACCCTGGGTTCCCCATGTCCATCCATCCAGTTTTCTTATTTCCTGATGCCTTCTCATCTTTGCTTTTGGGCAGGTGTTTCTCATTTGGTCCCTTGTACTTGATTGAACTAAGAAGCACATTCCTCACATGTGTTATTGTTTGTTTTATAGGTCTGTCTAATCTTTGGCTAAAAGGTGGACTTCGGGAATGGGTTCAGTTCTGAGTTAGCAGGGTGTCTGGGGGCCATAGTCTCTGGGGCTACTCCAGTCTCTGTCAGACAAGTAAGTCTGGTCTTTTGTGTGTGTGTGAATTTGAATTTTGTTCTACATTTTTCTCCCTCTGTGTCCAGGACTCTCTATTGTGATCCCTGTCAGAGCCATCAGTGGTGGTAGCCTGGCACGATCTAGTTCTTCTGGGTTCAGGCTGGTGTAGGCTGTGGTTCACGTGGTCCATTAGTTCTTTGGACTAATATTTTCCTTGTGTCTTTGGTTTTCTTCATTATCCTTTGCTCCAAATGTAATGGGACCAATAGATGTATTTCAGATGGCTGCTCATAAGCTATTAAGACCCCAGACACTATCCATCAAAGTAGGATGTAGAACATTTTTATGAACTATGTTATGCTAATTCACCTAGATGTCCCCCGAGACCATGGTCCCCAGCCCTCAGCCCTAGTAACTGGTCCCTGAAGGTGTTTGGATGTGGCTAGGAAGCCTCTAGGACTTTGCCTTGGTCAAGTTGTGCTGATTCCCCCTGTATTCTGTGTTGTCTTTCCCTTCACCAAAGTTAACACTTGTATACTATTTAGTTACTAGTGATTTCCTCTCCCTACCCTCTTAACCATCAAAGAATGTTTCTTTCTGTGTGTGAACCTTTTCTCAGTTTTTTTATAATAGTGGTATCATACAATATTTGTCCTTTTGTGATTGAATTATTTCACTCAGCATAATGCCTTCCAGATTCATCCATGTTGTGAGATGTTTCACAGATTCATTATTGTTCTTTATCATTGCATGGTATTCCATTGTGTGTATGTACCATAATTTGTTTATCCATTCATCTGTTGATGCACACTTAAGTTGTTTCCATCTTTTTGCTATTGTGAATAATGTTGTAATGAACATGAGTGTGTATATGTCTATTCGTGTGATGGCTGTTATTCTTCTAGGATATATTCCTAGCAGTGGGATTGCTGGAATGTATGGTGTTTCTATTTCTAGCTTTTTAAGGAGGCAACATATCGTTTTCCATAGTGGTTGTACCATTTTACACTCTACCAGCAGTGCATAAGAGTTCCAATTTCCCTGCAACATCTCCAACATTTGTTATTTTCTGTTTTTTAAAAATGTTTTTATTAGTGCCAGTAACGTCAGGGTGAGATGCTATCTCATTGTAGTTTTGATTTGCATTTCTCTAATGACTAATGATTGCGAGAATTTTCTCATGTGTCTGTTAGCCACCTGAATATCTTCTTTGGTGAACTGTCTGTTCATATCCTTTGCCCATTTTTTAATTGGATTATTTGTCTTTTTGTTGTTGAGATGTTGAAGTATTCTATAGATTTTAGAGACTAGATCCTTGACGGATATGTCACAGTAAAAAATTTTTTCCCAGTCTGTGGGTTCTCTTTTAACTCTTTTGGTGAAGTCTTCAATGAGCATAAGTGTTTAATTTTTAGGAGCTCCCAGTTACCTAGTTTCTCTTCTGATGTTTGTGCATTGTTTATTATGATTTGTATTGTATTTATGCCATGTACTAGGGCCCCTAGCATTGTCCCTAGTTTTTCTTCCATGATAGTTATCATTTTGGGTTTTATATTAAGGTCTTTGATCCGTTTTGAACTAGTCTTTGTGTATGGTGTGAAGTATCGGTGCTGTTTCATTTTTTTACAGATGTACATCCAGTCATGCCAGCATCATTTGTTAAAAAGACTGTCTTTTTCCCATTTAATGGAATTTGGTCCTTTGTAAAAGATCAGCTGACTATAGGAGGATGGATTTACATTTGGATTCTAGATTCTGTTCCATTGGTCTATCTGTCTGTCATTGTACCAGTATCAGCTTGTTTTGACTACCATGGTTGGGTAGTAGGTTCTGAGATCAGGTAGTGTGAAGGAGTTTTTTAATTACCTCTTTTATCTCTACTCTTTTTATGGGTCTGTTCAGATGTTCTATCTCAGTTTGTGTTAGTTTAGGTAGGTAGTGTGTTTCTAGAAATTTATCCATTTTCTTTAGGTTCTCAGATTTGTTGGAGTACTTTTTTTCATAGTATTCTATTATGATCATTTTTATTTCAGTTAGGTTGTTGTAATGTCCACCATCTCATTTCTTATTTCAGTTATTTTTTTCTGCTCCTGTTTTTCTTTTGTCATTTTGGCCGATGGTTTGTCAATTTTATTGACCTTTTCAAAGAACCAACTTTTGGTCTTATTGATTCTTTCTATTGTTTTTCTCTTCTCTATTTCATTTATTTCTGCTCTAATCTTTATTATTTCCTTTCTTCTGGTGTCTGTGGGCTTCTTTTGCAAACCAAGACTTTTTTAATTTTTATTTTTTTATTGTACTTTAGATGAAAGTTCACCCAGAACAAATAGTTTCTCATTAAACAGTTAGTACACAAATTGTTTTATGACATTGGTTAACAACCCCACAACATGTCAGCACTCTCCCTTCTCTACCTTGGGTTCCCTATTACCAGCTTTCCTTTCCCCTCCTGCCTTCCAGTCTTTTTCCCTGGGCTGTTGTGCCCCATTAGTCTTGCATTGTTTCATGGGGCTGTCTAATCTTTGACTGAAGGGTGAACCTTGGGAGTGAACTCATTACTGAGCTAAAAGGGTATCCGGGGGCCATTCTCTTGGGGTTTCTCCAGTCTCTATCAGGCCAGTAACTCTGGTCTTTTTTTTGTGTGTGAGTTAGAATTTTGTACTACATTTTTTTCCAGCTTTGTCTGGGACCCTCTGTTGTGATCCCTGTCAGAGCAGTCTGTGGTGGTAGCCAGGCACCATCTAGTTGTACTTGACTCAGTCTGGTGGAGGCCAGGTAGTTGTGGTCCATTAGTCTTTTGGACTAATCTTTTCCTTGTATCTTGTTCTCTTCCTTCTCCCTTGCTCCCGAAGGGGTGAGACCAGTGGAGTATCTTAGATGGCTGTTCACAGGCTTTTAAGACCCCAGACGCTACTCACCAAGGTAAAATGTAGAACATTTTCTTTATAAACTATGTTATGCCAATTGAGCTAGATGGTCGCTGAGACCATGGTCTCCACAACCCTCAGCCCAGCAATTCGTTCTCTCAGGGAGTTTGGATGTGTCTATGGAGCTTCCATGACCTTTCCTTGTACATGTTGTGCTGGCTTCCCCAGTATTGTGTACCGTCTTGCCCTTCACCAATGTTACCACTTATCTATTGTCTATTTAGTGTTCCCCCCACCCCTCCCATCCCTCGCAATCATCAAAGATTGTTTATTTTTGTGTGTAAACCTTTTCTTGAGTTTTTATAATAGACGTCTCATACAATATTTATCATTTTGTGATTAACTTATTTCACTCAGCATAATGTCCTCCAGTTTCAACCATGTTATGAGATACTTCGCAGATTCATCACTATTTTTTATAGTTGTGTAGAACTCTATCATATGTATGTACATAGTTTGTTTATCCATTCGTCTGTTGATGGGCATCTAGGTTGTTTCCATCGTTTTGCTATTGTGAACAATACTGCAATGAACATGGGTGTGCATATGTCTATTCATGTGATGGCTCTTACTTCTCTAGGATATATTCCTAGCAGTGGGATTGCTGGATCATATGGTATTTCTATTCCTGGTTTTCTAAGGAAGTGCCATATCATTTTCCAAAATGGTTGTACCATTTTGCATTTCCACCAGCAGTGCATAAGAGTTCCGATTTCCCTGCAGCCTCTCCAACATTTGTTATTTCCAGTTTTTTTTTATTTGTGCCAGTAAAGCTGGGGTGAGATGGTATCTCACTGTGGTTTTGATTTGCATTTCTCTAATGTCTAGTGATCACCAGCATTTCCTCATGTGCCTGTTGGCCGCTTGAATGTTTTCTTTGGTGAAGTGTCTGTTTATTTCCTTTGCCTATTTTTTAATTGGATTGTTTGTCTTTTAATTGTACAGGTGTTGGATTTTCTTGTAGATTATGGAGATTAGACCTTTGTCTGATTTGTAATGGCCAAATTTTTTTCCCCAGTCTGTAGGGTCTCTTTTTACTCTTTTGGTGAAGTCTTTTGATGAGCATAACAGTTTAATTTTTAAAAGATCCCAGTTATCTAGCTTATCTTCTGGAGTTTGTGAATTGTTGGTCATGGTTTGTATCCTGTTAATGCCATGTATTAGCACCTGTAGTGTTGATCCTATTTTTTTTCTATGAACTTTATAGTTTTAGGCTTTATATTTAGGTCCTTGAACCATTTTAAATTAGTTTTTGTGTATGGTGTGAGGTATGGGTCCTGTTCATTTTTTTGCAGATGGACATCCAGTTTCGCCATCACTATTTGTTAAAAAGACTATCTTTTCCCCCATTTGATGGACTTTGAGCCCTTGTCAAAGATCAGGTGACCGTAGATGGATGGATTTACATCTGGGTTCTCAATCCTGTTCCACATGTATCTGTCGTTGTACTAGTACCAGGCTGTTTTGATTACTGTAGCTGTATAGCAGGTTCTGAGATCAGGTAGTGTGAGTCCTCCAACTTTATTCTTCTTCTTCAATAGCGCTTTACTTATCTGGGGCTTCTTCCCTTTCCATATAAAGTTAATGATTAGTTTTTCTATCTCTTTAAAGAATGCTGTTGGTATCTGGATTGGGATTGCATTGTATTTGTAAATTACTTTAGGTAGAATTGTCATTTTCACAATATTGAATCTACCTATCCATGAGCATGGTATGTTTTTCCATTTATGTAGATCTCTTTTGGTTTCTTGCAGTAGTGTTTTGTAGTTTTCTTTTTATAGGTCTTTTACATCTCTGGTTAGATTTATTCCTAAGTATTTTATTTTTTTAGGGGCTATTATAAATGATATTGATTTCCTGATTTCCTTTTCATTGTTCTCTTTGTGTATAGGAATTCAATTGATTTTTGTGTGTTTATCTTGTATCCTGCTACTCTGATGAATCTTTCTATTAGTTTCAGTAGATTTCTCGTGGAGTCTTTTGGGTTTTCCATATATAGTATCATATCATCTGCAAATAGGGACAGTTTAACTTCTTCATTACCAATTTGGATGCCTTTTATTTCTTTTTCTTGCCTAACTGCTTTAGGTAGGACTTCCAGCACAATGTGAAATAAGAGTGGTGATAAAGGACATCCTTGTCTTGTTCCTGTTTTCAGGGGGAATATTTTCAGCCTCTCTTCATTAAGAATAATGTTGGCCATTGGTTTTGCATAGACACCCTTTATTATGTTGAGAAATTTCCCTTCTATACCTATTTTGTTGAGAGTTTTTATCAGGAATGGGTGTTGGACTTTGTCAAATGCCTTTTCTGCATCAATTGAGATGATCATGTGATTCTTTTATTTATGTGGTGGATTACATTGATTGATTTTCTAATGTTGAACCATCCTTGCATACCTGGTATGAATCCTACTTGGTCGTGGTGTATTATTTTTTTGATATGATGCTGAATTCTATTGGCTAGAATCTTGTTGAGAATTTTTGCATCTATATTCATGAGAGATATTGGTCTGTAATTTTTTTTGTGGTGTCTTTGCTTGGTTTTGGTATCAGGGTTATGCTGGCTTCATAGAATGAACTCGGAAGTGTCATTTCCTTTTTTATGTTCTGAAATAGTTTGAGTAGTACTGGTGTAAGCTCTTTTCTGAACGTTTGGTAGAATTCTCCAAATTCTCCAAGCCATCTGGGCCAAGGCTTTTTTTGTTGGAAGTTTTTTTTATTACCTTTTCAATCTCTTCTCTTGTTATGGGTCTGTTCAGATTTTCAACATCACTTTGTGGTAGTTTGGGTAGGTAATGTGTTTCTAGAAATTTATCCATTTCCTCTAGGTTTTCAAATTTGTTGGAGTATAGTTTTTCATAATACTCTGTTATGATCCTTTTTATTTCAGTTGGGTCTGTTGTAATGTCTCCCATTTCATTTCTTATTTGGGTTATTTGCATCCTCTCCTGTTTTTCTTTTGTCAGTCTGGCCAGTGGTTTGTCGATTTTGTTGATCCTTTCAAAGAACCGACTTTTGGTTTTGTTGATTCTTTCCATTGTTTTTCTGCTGTCCATTTCATTTATTTCTGCTCTGATCTTTACTATCTCCTTTCTTCTGGTGGCTGTGGGCTTTTTTTGCTGTTCTCTTTCTATTTGTTAGACTTGTGCAGTTAATGTTTTGATTTTGTCCTTTTCTTTTTTGATGTGTGCATCTATTGCTATAAATTGTCCTCTGAGGACTGCCTTTGCTGTGTCCCAAAGGTTTTGGTATTATGTGTTTTCATTCTCATTTGATTCTAGGAATTTTTTTATTCTATCTCTGATTTCTTCTGTTACCCAGTGGTTTGTAAGCAGGGTGTTATTCAGTTTCCATGTAGCTGATTTTCTTTCCTTGCTCTTCCTTTTGTTAATTTCTACCTTGATGGCATTGAAACCAAGACATTTTTGAGAAGACAAATACTAAACCAGATGGAACACCAGGACAACAGGCATAAACCAGAACTGTCTTGAGCAAACTAGAACATATGATCACCCTACTATTGTCTGTTATATTTGTTGCCAATTTTTTCTACAAGTCTTTTAATTGCTTTTTTTAAACATGGAAATCAATTTAAAAAAAAAATTTCTAAATATCTTCCTATACATGCTAGATTTTGTGTCTTTTTTTAAAAGGCCTTCTCCCCTCCAATGTTATATGAATACGGTGCTATATTTTCTTTATTTTGTCCTTATAATTTTATAAGTCAGTTTTTTACCTGTAGCTTTTTAATCCATTTGAAGTTTACTTTGTATATGGTGTGAGGTAAGGGTCTGTTGCAGGTAGATACTTTAGATTGGCTGGCTCAAGACTCATATCAATGCCCTTCTAATGTGTCTTCCTATATTGTAGATTCCCTTGAAGGTAGTATTCCAGATGTAACGTAGATGCTGTCAAAATCCACCACAGCTCCAAGCCAGTAGCTGAGTATGGAGAGGGTACTAGGAGATGGCCATTTCTTTCCAATATGGGAGTCCTCTGTGGGTAATGTTTGTGGTAGCCAAGACTTTCTCAAAGCTGCACCACAGGCTGAGGCTTTTTCTGTCCAATTCTCCTTCCTTCTCCCTTTCCTTTCATTGATGTCAGACCTATATCACAGTCTAAAGACTTTCTGTGCTACTCTTGCTCCCTCTCCCCTTTATCTTTCATAGGCATTACCCCAACACATTTTTTGCCCTCCTAACTCCATCTTGGTGTCTGTTTCCTGGAGGACCTACTACTTTCATGAAACAAAGTTTCAGATACTACTTGCATGAAACATAGTTATGTGGAGAAAAAGGCAGCACCACCTCCATTGTGCTGGCACAGATCCTGGCAGAGGTGGTGTGATTTTGGAACAGCATCCATAGCAAAAGCTTTCTACTATCTGGCAGCTTCCAGATGGCAACAGAGGCATCAGATCCTTCAGTGGCTCAGTTCTGCAATGTGGCTTTGGATGTCATTCTGGGAAGCTCAACCTAAAGTCTTTTTCTTCAGCACTCCCTACAAGCATCTCCACTATACACAACCTCCCTTGAATTCCTTTCTGCTTAAAATAAATAGAATGCATTCTCTTTTCAGGAAGTAAAACCATTATCAATTAATATATAACATGATTTTCTTCCAAAAACATTCTTGAACAGTCAATCCTTACCTGGTGATTAAAAATTCCTCTTTAGCATACCTTAAATTTTTCCATATAGACATGGATTCATTTCTTTACTCTATTTCATTGATTAGATTACTGTTCTTATGTCAGTATCACTCTGTATTGATCATTTTATAGTAAAGATGTATAATTGGAAGAACTGATTCCCCCTCATTGTTCTTATAGTGTCAAAATTTGCTTGGCTATTCTTATGCTTTTTTTTTTTCCTAGACAATTTTTAGAATTAGCTTGTAAAGTTCCATTTTGAAACTCTTGTAAATTTTTATTGGGATTTTGCTGAATTTATAGATTAATCCCAGAAGAATTTATGTCTCTACAATATTGAATTTTCACCAGGACCCATTTGTACTAGGGGGTGGCTACATGGTTTGGGAATGAGTTTGAAGCTTCAAGACACAGAGCTGGACCAGGCAATTGAATCTCGCAAAGAGTAGATCATTGATGTCTTAGAGGGAAGTTTGCAAAATGGTGGGAATGCAAGTCAGGCCGCCTGGAATGATTTGATGGCAATGACTTGAAGGATAAATAACTACCTTACTTCTAAAAGGAAGAACTTTAGGCTATATACTGTGACAGAGGAAAGGACTCTGGGATAATAAAGTGTTCCATGAAGAGGCTAACTTTATGTGCTTATGTAACCAAAAGACTCCCAATTCTGAGTGTCGTCAAGATGGTACCAGAGAGGAAACAACACTGAAGCCTCCAGACAACTTTGAGCCAGAGGAGAATGGAGGAAAAGATCCAGCTTCTGGTTCCTTGGAGGCCTGGGTACCTGAGGGAGATGCTGGCAGATGTGAGAGAAGGAGATGGGACTAGGAAGAGAGGACAGACATTTTGGAGTCAGGAAAAGAAAGACCAGCCTTAGAAGGGACTGGATTTGGGCACTGAACAAAGTTTCCAGAGTCAAGGCATCCATCCCTATGCGTGATTCACCTCCAGTGGCAACCACAGATTAGCCTTGCATCCAGTATCTGGGTAGAGCATGCACGTCTCAAGGTTCCATATGCATGAGTCCTCTCCCTGCAGGAAGAGTCTTCGGTTTCACTTGATGCCACTGTCTTAGATGCATATTGGTATTGCTGACTTATTGCCCAAGTAGGGAGTAAGAGCCCATGGGAGTTATGTCAGCCTCCCCAGAGCCAGAGCCTCAAGCCCTGAATGGTGGAGGGGATGTGTCAGAGAAGGCAGTGAGATACACCACCATCTGCTCAGAGCTCAAGCACTGGAATGCTTTCCAGAGGTCTTCTGGACTGCCCCAAAGTCTTCGAGAGTCACTCAGATCTTTGCAGTCACTGCTAAGCTCCATACTGGATCTTTTCTCTTCTACCTTTATCCAAAACCAGTTGCCATCGAATAAATTCTGACTCACGGTGACCCTGTGTGTATCAGAGTAGAACTGTGTTCCATAGGGTTTTCAATGGCTATGGTCTTTCGAAAGCAGACTGCTAGACCTTTCTTACAAGGCATCTCTGGATGGACTCAAACCTCCAACCTTTTGGCTTGCAGATGAGCACGTTGTTTGCACCATCCAGGGACTTCTACCTTTATATATGTAATCTGGATAATAAGTTTATATTCATTATCTCATTTGATCCCCTACAAACATTATGATTTAGGTATATCTATAATTACCGACGAGGAAACTGAGGCTCAGAGATTATTTGACTCATCAAAATGCACAAAGCTACTAAGTGCCAGACTCACGTATTCATTCAGTAAATATTTCCTGAGGGCCTACTATGTGCCCAGCACAGAGTTGAATGAGATCTGTCTCCTGTCATCAAGGAGCTCCCGGGCTAGTGGGCAGACAGACTCATGAACAGGCAATTCCAACACAGCACAGGTCCACACCCAATATAAAGGTTGCACAGGAGAAAGCCCCCAGGGTGGCCTGGGAAAGTCCAGAAAGTCTTCACAGGCAGAGAGGCAGTATTTTTGCTGAGACTTGAGGAAGACTAAGAGTTTTCCAGGGAGAACAGCAGGGAGAGCATATTTCAGGAAGGGAAGAGCATGGATAAAGGTGCCCTGCATAAGGGAATGTGGAGTGTTCGGGGAAATTACAAGTTGTTCTGGATCACTGAATGATACAGTAGCAAGGGTGAGGGGAGGTGGTGCAGAATGGTGAGCAATTAAGCTAGAGGGCTATTCATGTGATGGCTAACATGTACCCCAAGCACTTGGCACATATGAACTCATTGAATGTTTACAACATCCTAAATACATAACTACCGTTATGATCTCCATTTTATGGGGGAGACATAGAGTCAAAGAGAGGTTAGGTGACTTGCCCAAAGCCATGTGGCTAAAAAGCAACAGAGGTGAGATTCAAGCCCAGGCAGTCTGACTCAAGAGACCATCCATTCTCTTGACACCACATTGACACGAAGAGCCTTGCATGCTGGGCCATGGAGTCTGATTCTATCCTATAAACAACAAGGTTGTTTTAAACCAAGGAAGGGAGAGACATGATCATTCCTTTTTCAGAAAGCTCATTCAAGCAGCAGCACCAGGAGAGATGACACTTGAGGAGACAGACGATTCTTAAACCAGGACAGCTGCAAGGAACAGAGGGGAAGTGCTGGATAAGGAGCCATTAGGACTTGAACTTCAGACCCAGACTCCAGATCAAAGTGAAGACAGCTTCATACCACATTGTTATTCATTCATTCTTTCAACATTTATTAAGCTCCTACTGGGTTTCTGGGCTGTGTGCTGGCTGCTAGGATACATCCTGCTTCTGCCCCAAGATCTGACCTAGAGCTTAAGGGCAACTGATCAGAGCTGCCCCAGCAACACCACATGACAAGAGACCCCAGCTCCCTTGGCTTCCAACAGCTTTCCCTGCACAGCTGTCACTGGCACATGGGGCTGGCACTGTGTGTCTTCTCACAGTGGAGCATCTGGAGCCCCAGGTCCAGCCCTTTCAGCTTGTGCGTTGTTAAATGATGACCACATTCCCAGGGACAGGCCCTGGGAAATCTTTGATGTGTTTCTCTCCTTGGCAACCTCAGCCCTGTGCAAAGAAACACTGGAGTGAAAGTCATCAGCAGAGAGCTAGGGTCTAACGCTGGGAGGATCTGGCTCCTAAATGCTTGCTGATTGACAAATGTCAATAACTTACATTTTTGAATGCTTCAGTGTGTACAAGACAGTTTCACATAAACTTGGTAATGTAGGTAGGGTCCAATAAGAGCAGTTGCTGTGGAATCAACTTTGACTCACGGCGACCCCCTGTGTGTCAGAGTAGAACCGTGCAGTGTTTTCAGTGGCTGATTTTTCAGAAGTAGATCATCAGGCCTTCCTTTTGAGGCACCTCTGAGTGGACTCGAACCTCCAACCTTTTGGTTAGCAGCCAAGTGCATTAACCATTTGCACCACCCAAGAACTCCTCTTCTGGATCTAAAAACCCATTGCTGTAGAGTCAATTCTGACTCATAGTGACCCTATTGGACAGAGTAGAACTGCCCCATAGTGTTTTCAAGGAGCAGCTGGTGTAGATTTGAACTGCTGACCTTTTGGTTAGCAGCCGAGTTCTTGACCACTGCGCCACTTCTGAGGCTGTAAATCATTTGCTCTGTGAGAGGGCAGCTGAGGGTAAGTAGCAGGCAGAGTCCAGATAAGGAGTACAAAGATCTGGGTTCAGACCCTGGCTCGCCACTTACCGGTCCTCTGTTCACTCCTGTAGCCCCGCAGGGGTCACCTTCTTCATCTATAAGATGGAGGAAAGTAATTCCTGCCCATTGCTTTCCCAAGTGAATTCAGAGATAAAACACGATAAAGGTGAAGCAAAGGTAAAAAAAAGTCACTCTTGCTAATAATGTGTGAGCATCTGCTTGGACCGAGGCATTGTGGTAAGAACTTTACATCCTTTGTCTAATTCAACACTCGGCCCTATAAAGTGAGCACTATCCCCAGTGGTGTGCAGGAACGTGCTTTACAACTAGCCCTCTGAGAAGCAAAGCCCTGCTTTATAGCGTTTGCTGGTTTCTGTGGTATAAATACTTCCATCCTGCCTGATTTCAAGCTACCCAACCTCATATTACCGAATGTGAGGTTGGTTAGCTGGAAAGAGATGCGTACACTCAGCTTTCGGGAGCCAGAATGACCATATCCACTTTATTAGAAAGCTGAGTTTCAGACACTTGCCCAAATTCACACAGCCAGTACTAGCAGGCAGGATTGAAACCCAGGCCTGACTAAAAGTTCAGTGCCCCTTCCTCTCACCACACTAGTGCCCTCTGCTCAGGGTGAGGGGGTTGTCTGTGCTGTAATGGTGCTATGAACTCAAAATCAACAGATGGGGGTTTGAGGCCTGGCTCTGCCACTTTCTAGCTGTGAAACCTTGGACGCACCACCTAAGGCCTCGGTCTCCTCATCTGCTAAATGGGAGTATGCAGAACATGCAGTTTCTCTGTGGCTCCAATGAACAAGACCATGCTTTGTGACAGAAAAGCTCTAAGCAGGAGCAACTGGCACCACAGTAGGAAGACAGGGAGGAGGCTCACCCAAGGAGCCTGTCTGGCTTGAGGAGGCAGCTCCCAGCAGGTCTTGGGGCTCACATTCCACTGCTTTTTGCCCACTTGTCTGTAACCAAAGGTGGGTAGGCACCCACAGGGCCTGCTGCAGTTCCACCATGGGGCTCTGCTCCCTCCAGCATTCCAGCATAAGCCCCTTCCTTCAGCCTCTCACCCGGGAGCTCAAGTGCAGCAGAAACCAGACCCTTTCCAGAGCTGCTGGTTTCTTGCGCCCCATAAATCAGGATGCATCCTGAGCTGCCAGACAAAGGAAAGCTCTGGAAAAGTGAGTCAATCCCTGATGATGGTTTCCAAACGTTATCCCACGCCCCAGAGCTCAGAGCCCCATGATTAAGCTGTCTTCCAGCACCATAACCACCCTCCTCGTAAGGATATCTGGGGCTCAAACCTCCCTTTCTTGATACTCAAGCAGCATGAGGTGGAAATGGCCCGGCAGTGGGGTTCAGGGCTCTTGGAAACCATGCCCTGCTCTGTGACATGACCCAGAGGGAGTTCAGCTGTCCTCATGGAACCTGCACGTATCCAGTCTGACGGAGTTTGAAGGAGAGAGGCAAAAGGCCTTTGAGGGCCTTGGCAAAAGAGAGACATTGAGCTCTCTCTTGGGACTAGGACAAATCAAGCCTATCGCAAACCATGTGAATTCACACTTGCACACATACGCACGCATACACACAAGCACATACACCTATACCCAGCCTAGAGCACCTTTGAATTTCAGAGATGCACATTGTGAGGTTGACTCTGGTCCTCGGAAAGAACTAACCCCTGAACCCCTGGGGAGCATGTAGGGTTGCAGGAGGGGGAAAGCATGGGCTCGAAACTGTGGGGGCACCAGAAACAGAAGGTAAGACTTCCCAAGTAGAGGAAGGGGACTAGAGCCGATTCCTGGTGCTCAGCTCACTCACTGAGCAGAACCTGGCCAGCTGGGGCCTTATGGAGGGCAAGTGTGCCCTGGAACTGTGGGTCAGATTTAAGAACTGAGAAAGGGACTACTCTTTTTAAGTGGCTGTCAGAGCTAAGAGAAAGAGCTTAGGCCCAAGATAGAAGGATGGAATGGAGATGGTCCAGAGTCAGCTGCAGTCCCCCTTCTCCACTTGGGAAGTCCCTCCTCCTGTTTCTGGTGCCCGCAAAAGGACAGGGTCACAGCAGACTTGGGGCTGAGCCTGGGCCGCCTGATGCCCATCCTTCCTATTACAGATCATTTTACTACTCCCAGGGGAGCCCTGGTGGAGCAGTGGTTAAGCACTAGGCTGCTAACCGAAAGGTTGGCAGTTCGAAACCACTAGCCACTCTGCAGAAGAAAGCTGTGGCAGTCTGCTTCCATAAAGATTACAGCCTTAGAAATGCTATGAAGCAGTTCTAGTTCTTCTCTGTCCTATATGGTTGTTATGAGTCAGAATAGACTCAACGGCAAAGGGTTTACTGCTCCTAAGCCCCTGCTCCAGATCCTGAGACAGAAGAAGCCTTCTGGAGCCCAGGCAAGGGCCCTGCCACCCCTCCCCACTTTCCCAGGATGAGAGCTGGTAAGGGCCGGAGTGAACTCTGGCCAGGGCAGGGAAATGCTGTCTAAACACACAGTGGGGCCTGCATGTCTGGCGCGGCCGGCTGTCACCCGGGCCAGGTGGGCCTCTGACACACAGCAGGAATTTTCCGTTCGCGCATCCTCTGGCTGGTTGGGATCCAAGGCATTTTCAAGCCTTTCTTTTTCATTCCACTTGTCTCCCCTGCCCCATGGGGATGTACCCTGGGGCCCAGGGTAAACCAAAAAAAACCAAACCTGTTGCCGTCGAGTTGATTCCTACTTGTAGCGACCCTATAGGACAGAGTAGAACTGCCCCATAGGCTTTTCAAGGAGCGGCTGGTGGATTCGAACTGCTAAAACTTTTGGTTAGCAGCCAAGCTCTTAACCACTGCACCACCAGGTCAGGGGGGGTCTAAATTCTCAGGGATGCTTCAGGAAGCCCCACCTTTCACCACCCAGGAGCCCGCCTATCTTAGTCATCTAGTGCTGCTATAACAGAAATACCACAGGTGGATGGCTTTAACAAGGAGAAGTTTATTCTCTCACAGTCCAGTAGGCTAAAAGTCCAAATTCAGGGCTTTGGCTCCAGGGTAACACTTTCTCTGTTGGCTCTGGAGGAAGAGCCATGTTGTCAGTCTTCTCTTGGTCTGAGAGCTTCTCTGCGCAGGAATCTCAGGTCCAAAGGACCTGTTCCCAGCACTGCTTTCTTGGTGGTATGAGGTTCCCATGTGTTTCTGCTCGCTTCTCTCTTTTATATCTCAAAAGAGATTGGCTTAAGACACTACCCAATCTTGTATTCCTCATCAGTATAACTGCTGCTAATCTACCTTATTAGATCATAGTGATTGAATTTACAACACGTAAGGAAATCACAGTAGATTACAAAATGGTACACAATTATACAATACTGGGAATCATGACCCAGACAAGTTGACAGATATTTTGGGGGGACACAATTCAATCCATGACACCACCTGTCAGTACATGGAATATAGAGTCCTAGAATGTTGGAGCAGGAAGAGTCCTTAAAGCAAATCTACACAGACAATGACATTGAAGTTGAGAGAGAAAGGCCACATCACCAGTAAGTGGTAGAACCAAGATTCAACAGCTTTGTCCAACTTCTGACACTATCATATTTCTACAGTACCACTTTCCCAAGGCCAAGAGCCAAGGTCACTGGAAGACACCATAAGCCAGGTGATGGAATTCCAAAGATGAAGCTGCATATGGGAGCTGAGCCATCCGCGTGGGAAACCGCCCAGTCACGGAAGCAGTCCTTGGAATAGGCAGCCTAATGTGCTGCTGACACACACTTCCCCACACTCCTTTATCCTTGCCAGACAGCTGCAATTCCAACAGCTCTTGATCAAAGGCAAGGCCAGTGGGTGGTGGCTCCACCCCTCAGGGCCTGTGACCCCTCCTCCTGCACCCCAGTGGTGGAGACCTTTCTGGGTTGGGGCAGGTGCACCTGACCCTGAGCCCAGGGGATTCCTTGGGCAGTGATAAGGGCCGTGACCTGGTGAGCATCCGTGGAAGACAGACTGGGAGGCTGGGCCCACATGTTGGAGACCAACTGTACTGCAGTCTGAGTCTGTGGGACCTTTGTCAAACCATGCAGGGGGCTGCAGGGGGCAGTCGCAGTCAGGAGGCTTGTGCCCCAAGGCAGTGTGCCTGGTGGCCAGGGCAATACCTGTGTCTGAAGGGCAGGTTCACAGCCAAGGGAAAAAGACTGATTCTGTGGGTTGAATGGAGTCCCTGGGTGGTGCAATTGGTTAAGTGCTCAGCTACTAACCATAAAACTTTGCAGTTCAAACCCACCCAGAGGCACCGTGAAAAGTCACAGCCTTGAAAATCCTATGGAGCGCAGTTCTTCCTGGCACACGTGGGATCAACATGAGTTGGAATCAACTCAATAGTAACTGATTTGATTTTTTGGTTTTGATGAGTTTAGAATAGAGTCCCTGAATGGTGCAAACGGTTAACATGCTCAGCTGCTAACCAAAAGGTTGGAGGTTCAAGTCTACCAAGAGGTGCCTCTGAAGAAAAGTCTGGTGATCTACCAAAAAATCAGCCATTGAAAACCCTATGGAGCACAGCTCTACTCTGACACACATGGGATCAACATGAGTCAAAATTGACCTGAGGGAAGCTGGTATGTGTTGAATGGCATTCTGTAGGCTCCTCCCTTGGACCCTGGGAGTGTTTCCAGAATAGTAACCATTTCCCCAGAGCTTGGGCCTTCACAAAGCTGCACCTCAGAGAGGCGGACAGGTGGGGAAGATGATGATAGGAAGACCTGGCATATGCCATGTGCCTGGAGCTACCTCCCACCACTCATGAAACTCCAAGAGCAGAGTCCCCTTTTACAAGCCCAGAGTTTCCTAAAGCAAGTTCTGAGAAATGATGTCAAAGGGTGTTAGAGAGAAAAAAATTCTGTGATTAAATCAATCCTGGTTCTTAAACTTACTACAGATTTCCCGCAGAAATCTTAGTGCAGTGATTCTGAACCAGGGACCAATTTGTCCCTTGAGGGACATTTGGCAATGTCTGGAAACATTTTTAGATTTTTAGTTGCCACAACTGGAGGAGTGTTACTGGCATCCAGTGGGTGGAGATTCAGAGGCTGCTAAATATCCTACACAGGACCCTAGAACAAAGAATTATCTGGCTCAAATTGTCAATAGTGCTGAGATTGAGAAGCCTTATCTGGGAGCATTGCAATCTCCCAAGAGCAGTAACTAGGGTCCCCAGGGTAGAGAACATGTGTCATTTTTTTTAGGCCACCTGGCATCTGCTCTCCCTTCCTGTGTGTGAAGATTTCCCCTGTGTTCTGAGGCAGAGGTTGCCTCCCAGGGCAGAAGCTGGAGGTGGCGAGTTCACACAGTCTCAGCCTCTCTTGCAGCTAGAGTGCAGGCACATGACCCCACTCTACCAATGAGATGCTCTCCCCTGGCTTTGAATCCAAAACTAGTGATGCATAGAAGCAAGGACTATGCAGAATCCACTCTAGTGAGGGTAGTGGCAGCTGTAATCTGCTTCCAGAGGCTACAGTGGTGGTGGTTCTACAAGCAGCATCCTGTGTTGGTGGAGCTAATAGCATAAGCTAAAATGTCTGTGCCCGATGGTGGCAGCCATGGGGTCTTCCTGGGGCCAGTCTTATGATACGGCTTTGGGCATTATTTCTGGCTGCTTTGCCTCTGACCTAGGTTTTCTGATCCTACAGGAAATTCTGCTAGCTACCTAAGATCCTTAAGATGTTGTTGTCAGTTGCTCTTGAGTTGATTCTGACTCATGGTGACCCCACGTGTGCAGAGTAGAACTGCTCCATAGGGTTTTCAAGGCCACAAACTTCCAGAAGCAGATCACCTAGCCTGTCTTCCAAGGTACCTCTGGGTGTGTCTGAACCACCAAGTAGTCTAATGCTTAACCGTTTGTGCCACCCAGGGGCTCCCTTTTAAATCTCTTTTAAGCTTAAATTAGCAGAGTGAGCTTCTGAAGCTTATAAACAAGAATGCTGAGTGGTGCTCAGAGTTTCCCAAACGTATGTGACCACGGGTTTTTTCTTTTGCGGAACATCTCAAGGAGCCATTGTTCTGTGAGCATACTTTGAGGAACACTAACCAAAATGATAGAGTCAAATAAGGCTTTCCAGGAACCCCTGCTCCAGCCAGAAGCAGAACACTGCAATGACCCTGCCTCTATCCAAGGCCCAGGACCACTGAGGACACCCAGCAGTGCCAGGGTTTCCCCAACATCTCTCTCCTGGTTATAGCTGAGTGAAGGCTGCCCCACAACCACCCACCTCCCCAGTGCCAACAAGGGTTGAGAATAACCACTGCTGGCTTTGGCCTCAATAACCAGAACATAATCAAGATGTAGAAATAATTGGCCTTCTCAGAAGAAGGTGGAAGGAACTGAAAATTTTGCTTGATTGGCCTGGCAGGTCAGGGACAGGTTTCTAAAGAAACTTGAGGTTTTGAGAATCTGTGGGGCCAAGAAGGAAAAGGGGAAAATATGTAGGGAAAGTCAGCTAACTACTCAGAGAAAAGTGAAGCTATTTTAGGGAATTCTGTACCTGGATTTCATGGAAGTTGCTAAGCCAGGTTTCAGGTGTGTTTAAAGAGAGAAATTTTGAATGCCATTCATTCAATGACTCAACAAATACATACTGAGCACCAGGCATCGAGCTGGTGCTGGGCAGACAGCATAGACAAAACATCATTTTTACAGATATTCAGGCATGTCCCCGCCCTCATGGAGCATATAGTCTAGTGGGGGAAACAGAAGCCCAGTGTTTAAGCTACAACTAATCTTTCTGTTATACTGGTGTTCCATGGTCCAGAGGAGGACCAGAAGAACCAGAAGACATAACATAAGGGACCTAGTCCCTGGGGAAGGGACTTTGAGCTAAACTCATCAGAAGAGCAGGAGGGAGCCAGGCGAAGGGAGGGCAAGCCCCGGTGGAGGTAACAGTCACATGGAGGCCAAGCACAGCGGGTTTGAGGACCTGAAAGAAGATTCCAGTTGATGAAGCCCAGAGGGGCAGGGTGAATGGACTGCAAAGCCAGTGTATACCTGGAGAGGTTGGCAGGGGCCAAGTCACATGGGGGCCTTGCAGGCCACGTTGAGGACCTAGGTCTGCATCCTGAGAGCAATGGGAGCCATTGGGTTCAGACTGGAAGCCATGTGACCTAAGTAAGCTGAGGTGGACCTGAAGCTAGAGAAAACCACAGCAGATGAAGGGAGCCTGGCCTCAGAAGGGAATTGGGAGTCCAGGTGAACTAAAGAGGGAGGCAGAAGGGGAAAGAATGGGCATTGTGAATCACCTGCAGTGTGCCCAGGTGTTGGGCTGGGTGACATTGCATCACAGCAGAGCCAAAATAACCATAAAAGTGGTCTGGCTCACACAAAGCCAGAGCACATTCGTCCCCGTGCCATTCTCCCACGTGTTTGCTGTCCCAGCTGAAGTCTGTCAAGAAGTTCTGGGAGAAACAGGCAGGGCCCTGGAGAAGGCTGGGGGAGGGGACAGCTAGAGCCACTCCAGGGAGTGAGCCAAGAAAGAATTAGCACCATAAATTCCATAGTCAGAAAGGATCTTAGAAATCTTCTGACCCAACCACCTCACTTTACAGATGAGGAAACTGAGGTCCAAGGTGCAGGGGCAGAGTTGTAAATAAAGCCCAGGTCTTGGGTTCCTCTTCCAGGTGTGTGCGTGCATGTACATCTGTGAGTACGTGCATATGTGTGCATGTACATCTGCCAGTGCATGCATATGTGTGCATGTACATCTGTGAGTGAGTGCACGTGTGTGTGTGTGCATGTACATCTGCCAGTGTATGCATATGTGTGCATGTACATCTGTGAGTGAGTGCACGTGTGTGTGTGTGCATGTACATCTGCCAGGGCATGCATATGTGTGCATGCGTGTGTGTGCACACACATGTATTTGAGGCTTAGACAAGGCCATCTGTGTCTTCATCCACCCATAATCCAGGCTGGCCATGATGTCGACATGAATTAAGATGTTTGTAGAAATGAAAAAAAAAACCAAAGTTTAAGAAGTTAATCTCTACAGGGGGGTGTCTAGTTTCAGAAGGTTAATATCTTGATTTTTTTAAATCCCTTTTCTGTTTTATTCAAAGAGGATTTGGTGTTCTCAGTCCCAGCTGGGAGCTTAAGAAAACAGAACAGCATTTCTCTTCCTGCTGCCTTTCCCCACAGCTGCAGGCCCCTCTGGCTGAGACTGTGGACAGGGATGCCTGGAGCCTGGCCTTGACTCAGGCCAGCTCCATGCCTCAGTTTCCCTCTCTGTACAGAGGTCTGGGCCTCTTGGTGGAGAGGGTTGGTCCAGCCCAAGAATGACAGGGCTCAGACACAGGAGGTGAGAGGTTGGATTTTCAGTTGAAGGAGTTGAGGGCACCTGGCCTGGCAGCTGAGGGAGAGCCACAAGCTTCAAGCGAGGCTCTAGAGGTGCATGCAGAGAGGAGGAAGATGCATAAACTGCAGTGTGTGCTGGGAAACAAGCTAGGAGGGCCGCCTCCCCCACTTCTGTCTGGGTGAAATTTGGAACCACCCTCTTCCTTGGGGAAGTGGGGATGACAGTGGGAACACGTGTGCAGCAGATGTGCTCAGAAAACCGTATCTCAGGGCAAACGTGAGAGTGTATCTGTAGGGTCACCTTTGGTGGATGGACAGGACCATTGGTGTGGCCATTTTTATCCCCAACCAAGCCACTGGAGATCAGCCCGTACTGTCCCAGCCCATCAGAACCAGCAGGCCCCTGGCCCAAAAATCCCAGGAAAGAATTCCTGCTCCCCTGCCACAAGGTGGCGTGGGGTGAGCTGAGCCCCCACCCAGGACTAAGTGGGTTCCCAGCAAGTTTGACTATAACAAAAAAGCAGGTTCTGGTTACTCCAGATCCCAAAGGCCAACACAAGAATCTGTGCTTAAATCTGGTGCCTTGGCCATGGCCTAGAACACAATCGTCTCTTTGCTAGGCAGAGATTGTCCTTATTAAGACTCATAGCAGTGGGGTTTGAGCTCAGTCAAGCCCCAAGTGCCATCCTCACGTTGATCCCCTTGGCCTTTCTCCTCTCTGGGCCTCTGTTTCCTCATCTATTAAATGGGAATTTAGACCAAATGACCTCCTTCTACCCACACAAGTTCCCTTCGAGATTCTAAATTTCAACTGAGCCCCTGCTGAGTCTCTTACCTGCCTCTGAATCCTTCCACAGCCCACTCACCTCAAGCCAGACGTGGGAAGGGCCGTCTCCCGGTCAGATGGGCTGAGCCTCAGGGTTACCTTCCTTCCTGGGCTATGGAGCCAGGGTTGTTTTCTTCAGCCTTTATTATCAAGAAAGAAGGGAACAGAGAGAAGGGGAGGAAGCACTGGCTACCTACCAGTCCTGACTTCCCTTATCTCACTTAACCCTCTGAGCCCCTAAGTGGGTGCAGCCAATAGGCCATCTTAAGGAGAGCCGGTAGAGTGACTTGCCCAAGGTAACACAGCTGGGAAGGAGCAGGGCAGGACTGACCCAGGTATGCGACTCCAGAGCCTGTGCTCCGCCCTCTGCCTCACACCACCTGGAGCACTCTGGAAAAATGAGGCAGAACTCTCCCTGGCCAGAGACCTGTCCTGACTCCTTTCAACAAGCATTCATTAACAGACCAGAAAGCTTGCTTGGCAAGGTATTAAAAAAAAAACCTTGCCATTGAGTGAATTCCAAGGGCCAGGGGACCTCTGGGGTGAGTCCTTGCGGCCTCTGGGCCAGGCCCCTCCCCCAGAGCAGTGTCAGGCCATCATCGGATACCCCTGGGCCTCTGGCAGCCATTTTCCTGCTTGTCCTTTTGTATCCAGCAAGTTGCAGCTCATTCCTTCGGCCCACATTGTTCCTTAACAACATCACTTTTTCCGTCTTCCTGACAGCGCCATGCCCTTCTGCCTGAGTGCCGCTTCCCAGCTGAGTGCCATCTCCTGTCACGTGCTGTGGCTTCCATGGCTCACCGGACTGGGACAGCTCTGCATCATGAGAGCTACGCAGCTCAGAGCCGGGCACCACCTGTGCCTCCCCATGGCCACCCAGCACCATGGCCAGCCCTCATCCATGGAGGCACTGTCCTTCCCCCAGGCACCCAGCCCAAAGCCTCAAATACACACTTCAGTCTGTGCCCAGTTGTGCAGCCCCGTCTGGGTCCCTGCTTGTTATCCCTGCCATGGACAGCCCTTCCTCCTCCCTCGCCTCCACCTCAAAGGGTCACTGCGTCCCACTGGTTCCCTGACAGTCCTGTCTCCCTGCCCCTAAGGTTGTCCCTTTACAACTGGAGCCGCTTGGCCTCACCCACAGCTCTGCTGTCTCTCCTACTCGAAGTCCAGCATCTGCCCTCCCAGGACAGGCCGGGGTGCTGGGTCCTGGCCCCTTCTACAGCCTTCCTCTCTCTGTGCTGCTCATTCCTCCGTGCAGCCAGCGTTTTTCAAACCCTAAACGTGTGCTGGCCCTGCGTCTACAGCACCTCCTGTCCTCTTCCCCCACCGCTGCCTTTCTCTGCCCTCATTTATTTTCCAGAGACGCGGTGCAGCCCAAATGGGAAAGTGGGGACTCTGGAGTCAGACTGGCTTTGGAGTTAGACAAGTCGCTTCGCTCTGAGCCCCAGTTTCCTCATCTGTCAAGTGGGAAAGATGCTGCCTACTTCCTAGGGTTGCTGGGAGCACCGAGTGCAATTATATATGTATAATGCGCATTTCGGGCATAATGGCAAGAAAGAGCCTGGTGCTTTGGTGAAATTTGGAAGAATACAGAAAAGTAGGTGCAAAGAGCCCTGAGTGGAGCAACAGGAGACGAGGCCAGAGGTGGGCTGGGCAGACAGGGGATGGCATCGAGGCCCCGCTGAGGGATCATCATGTAATACCCCTACCCGAGCACCCTTCTGTCTCCCCACTCACTCCACATAGTGGGGCAGGGTTCCTCGAGTCTTCCCAACAATCTCCCTGCCAGCCTTCTCTCCCACCACTCCCGGAATACGACAAGGAGTAAAGTGGCCTCTTTGCAGCTTGTCTCCTAGCAAAGGATTCACGTGGGGGTGCTGAGGAGCAGGGTGCTGCTGAGCCTGCCTTGTGCCCCACCCCCTATATCCCCTAACTCCTCTTCCCAGCAGAGCCTGATCCAGGGGAATGTGAGGAAACTGGAATCAGCTCTTCTCAGCCCCCATCTCTGAATCAAGGTTTCTTCCCTACCTCCATAAATGCCCAAAGGCTGTGCATGGCCTGGCAAGGCACATGTTGCCAATCAGTGCCAGGGCACCTCTCTGAGGACAGACCAAGGCTTTGGTCTAATTACGTGTGCACCGGCTGTCTGAGGTCGCTCAGGCCAGGAAGGGCCTGGCAGGTGCTGTCAGGTGGCCCCCTGGGTCTGCTCCAGTGAGGACACCCTGCTCTCAAAGCTACAATCATGCAAACACAGCAGAGAGAAGGCCTGGGTGGGAGAGGGGAACCTGGGTCCCCGCTGTTAATAGCATCCGCACCTTTTAATAGAATAGAATCTTCACTTGGCATCTCCAGCCATTGTGTGAGGTAGGCTACGTGGGAGATCGCACTCCCCATTTTCCCATGTTGAAGAGGAGGAAACTGAGGCTCACAGAGGGGCCCATCCAAGGTCTCACAGCTGGTCAGTGAAGAGTTGGGCTAAAATTAAAAGGAATCCTGCCTTCTAGTCCACTCTACCGGGCTGCCTGTCTGGTGAGTCTGGGCCACGCCAGTTGCTCGGTTCCAGCCCAGAGTCCTAGAACTCAGTGCTAGAAGGGACCTACATTAAGAAGCCTGGTGGTGTAGTGGTTAAGTGCTATGGCTGCTAACCAAAGAGTCAGCAGCTCAAATCCATGAGGCGCTCCTTGAAACTCTATGAGTTGGAATCTACTTGACCCCAATGGGTTTGGGGTTTTTTGGTTTCAGAGAATTAGCTCTTCCTCAGGAGAAGGCAAATGCCATGTGAACCAGCACAGAGATGCCAGGAACACAACTGTAGCCCAGTGTCTTATCTGTTTCCATCTTACTCACCACCCCCTCATTTCCAGGAAAATCCCCCCCCCCATTTCTTCACACCGTTACATGACCCAACTTCCCAAAAGATGCTGGGACTCAAAAGCCACTAAATCATGGTCCAAAAAATTACAGCTGAGTGTTTTGGAACACACATTTCATAAAATTTCTAGAGGAAAACAGTGAATACCAGGAGGGTATTCATATTTTTAAAAAAACATGTGACTTCAGTTATTTTCAAAAACATAGTCTGAATAATTAGATCCTGTAGCATATATTTCCATGTTTGGGGATTTCAAACAGGTTCTTCTCTTGCTGGTCAGCTCACTTTAGCCTGGGCTAGAATTCAAGATCAATGGGCTAGGATATCAAGCTTGGAATGGGTCATCTCTAGTCCATCCCACTCATTTGACAGATAGCTAAACGGAGGCTTAGGTTAGAGAAATGCTCTTTCCAGGGAAATTCCGCTCCGGCTCCAGCTCCAGCTCCGTGGCGATGGGGCCAAGCCTGCACTCAGGTCTTTGATTCTCTGCTGAGCAACATTTCCACAATGCCACAGCCCCTCCACCACCTGAGATCTGTGAGCCTGGGGAAGGGGCCAGTGGGCCACTTTCTAAGCAGCCCCTGGCTTCAGCCCAGCCAGTCCAGGCCTGAGTCTCTGGCTGCTTTGATGTTGCTACTCACGCATGTGTCTGGCTCAAACGACTGTCCCTTCGGACTGCTGCAAGGGGCTGATTAGATGTAATTGCTTTGCCTAGAGCGAGCTATCTGCTTAATAGAATCAACTCCCAGTAATTAGCCTACCAGAGGCCCATTTCCCTTGCTGTAGTCCTAGGGCCCCCAGGTCCTTACTCCAACCTGTGCCTGTTAGACCTGTGTCTGTGGGTGAGTCTAGGGCTGAGGGCAGGGTGGGAAGGAGGCTGGGAGGAAGCAGTGCTGTGGTGGCTCAACAAGACCTCCAGATGCAGCCCTCTCCTGGGCCAGGGAGTTACAGCATTTCAAGGGTGGAGGAACAAAAAGCCTGGAACAGAAAGGCTGTTCCACAAATGTCGAACTGGATCCAACTGAACCACAAAGGGCATCTAAGTTCAGCTCCACATGCAGTACACCCAGCGATCAAGTCAAAAGGCATTTCCTGCAGACCTACTATGTGTCAGGCACTGTACTAGTTCCTTATTGTTGATGTTAGTTGCCATAAAGATGATTCCAACTCACGGCAACCCCATGTGTACGGAATAGAACTGCTCCATAGGGTTTTCAAGGCTGTGATCTTTCAGAAGCAGATCGCCAGGACTGTCTTCCGAGATTCCAAACCACCAAACTTTTGGCTAGTAGTTGAGCACTTAACTGCTTGCACCACCCAGGGACTCCTATCTCCTAGATTCCTTCCAAGACAGCCTCAACCCAAAGGATCAACCAGGCTGTGCTTGCATGCCTCCAGTGACCGAGAGCTCATTACCATTCTGAGAAGTCCATTCTTTCTTCAGCGGCATGGGAAATGCTCCAGCTCTCCCTGCAGATCACTGGTCCCTCCTGGGCCAAACGGAGCAGAGGTAATCCCTCCTCCACATGACAGCTCACATGCTCCTTCTGTCTTTTCTTCAGACTGAACATCCCAAGTCTCCTCACTTGTGCCACGTACATCATGTTGGTGAGGTTTCTCATTAATCTGGAACCTGCTTCTGTTTGTCAGTCCCTTTCTCCCAGCACAGTGGGGACCACAGGGATCAGGATCCTTCCCCCCACAGAAACAACTGCAGTCCTGGCCAGAACATGCCACTACCCACTGAGTGCCATGGCAGCGACCCTTCCCTGAGGGATAGATACCCACCCACAAGCTGCTCTTTGGGAGTAAAGAGTCACCTCCTCTACCTCCTCCTCCTGCCCCTAGACACACACACACACACACACACACACACACTGCTGCGGATGCTCACAGGTGCCACTCAATACTCGCCGGCTGATTAATCATTGCAAGTGTTATTCTAATTATTGTGTTTGGTGCTGAGAACACGCTGCCTCTGCTTGCTTCTCAGAAGCCATAAGGCTGCAAAGAAGGATTTCAAGATCTGTGAGGCTGTTTTGAGGTTGCCAGGCTCGCTTTCTTGGCAGCAGCATGTTGGTCAGGGCACACAGGCAGGCTGTGGCTGCCCCAGGGCCTGTGCAGGGGAATGGGAAGGGGATGAGGTTAGGGGTCCTAGCTTGTAGCTACAGGAAGTCAGGATAGCTGCACTCTAGTCCCAGCTCTGAGCCAGCAAGCTGTAAGCCTTGGGATGCTCACTGCCCTGGCTGGGGCTCAGTTTCCTCATCGACAGTGGATGGTTTAAGGTTTCTTCCTGCTTTAATTATTCTGTGATCCTCGGCCGAATACAGAGAAGAATGGAAGTGGAGGGGAAATAAGAAGGCCCGAGAGGGAGAAAGGGCAGAAGAAGAGACCAGGACCAAAGCCGAAACTCTCAGGCTCACAGCCTCCTATACACACACATACACACACACACAGAGACACACACACACGCAGACACACACACACACACACACACACACACACACACACACACACACACACGAGTTCCCAGGCTGGAGGAACAGCTGCTGGTTCTCTCAGGCCTCCCTCTCTCCTCCCCTGCAGGCTGCCTGAGACGCCGGTAGCTGCTGGGTCTGTCCACTGCCGCTACCCGAAAGTGCGTGGGAGGAAGAGGTGTTGAAGGGGGAAGAAAAAGGGAGAGAAGAGGGCAGGGACGAGCAGAAAGTACGAAGGCATACAAATGGCAAAATCAAAAACATGGGTAATGCCAGCATCAGCAGGGACAAAGCAGGCACTGTTGTGCACTGCTGGGGGGAGTGAAACCAGTACAGTCATCTGAGGACCACCCGGCAGCACTTAGTGATGTGCAGCGGGCATAAGCACTGTGACCACTTCTGGGTGTATGTCCTAGTGAAAATATTTCCCAGTTGCCGTCGAGTCAGTTCTGACTCAAGGCAACTCCATGTGTTTCAGAGTAAATGACATTCCACAGGGTTTTCATGGCTGTACCTTTCAGAAGTAGATTGCTAGGCCTTTCTTCCGAGGTGCCTCTGGGTGGGTTTGAACTGCCAACCTTTCAGTTAGTAGTCCAGCACTTACCCATCCAGGTTTGTGCCACCCAGGGACTCCAGTGGAAATATACCCAGGTCCTTAAGGACACACATATGAGGATGTTCATCACAGCATGGTATTAAGACTCAGAGAGATGGCGGCCGCCAAGGAGGCTCTCTCTAGGGGACAGGAGCAAATGTGGCAGACGAAGACATTGGAGTGAGGACAAAGGCTCATGCTGATGAATGGCAGCTGTGGACAGGAGCCAGCCTGGTCCCAACAGCAACACCAGAAAGAGAGGGCTGGAGGTATTTCTCACTCTCGCTCTGTTAGGAGACACAAGTCCACATCTTGGTGGGGCTAGACTCACAGACCTTTAAGTCTGAGGCCCCATCTGACAGGTGGGAGCTCCACGGCCCAGAGAGAGGCAGTGCTTCCCCGCGATCACACAGCGCGCGTGTGCAGGACCAAGCAGAGCCAGGTGTCCAGTCCCCCAGCCCCGCGCTCTTCCCCAGCAGCTCACAGAGCCTCGCTCTTTGTTAACAGTTGCCTTTTGTGTTTGATCTGGGCTTGAAATGTTAAACAAATAGTGTCTCTTGACAAATGCAAGCTGGCTGCACTGGGACCTGTTACGCTCTGTAAAGACAGACTAATCCCTGACTTCTCGCCACAAAGAGACACTAAGAAAAAAAGCATCCTAAATCTGCTCAACCTGTTCCCTGCCCCTCATTGCTCCTGGGCTCACTGCACTCCTCCCCCTCTCAGGCCTGCCCCTTGCTTGATGTTGAGATGGCTTTATTATAGGACAAGCCTTCCTACAGCAAACCATGGGCCCCAGGCCCTGCCAACCCATCTAACCCAGCCAGGCCTACTGGGACAGATGGAGGAGTGTTTACAGAGCACCTTCTCTGTGCCAGGCTCCATGCCTGGTACTGTGGGTGCAAAGATGAGTAAGGCCCTATCCTGCCCTCCAGGAGTTTATGGCCTGATCTAGATTCGATGGACCAGAATTTCATGTGAAACTCTGGTCCAGCTAGTAACCGATGAAGTCTGGATTTGAACTCTGGCTTGTCTGACTCTGTATCAGCTCTTTCACTCCCTACTTCAACCCCTTCCCCATTCTCCAGTCCAACTGGCCAATAAAGGGAGGTGGAAAGCAGAGACAGAGAGGCCCCTCGGCCCCTCATCCTTCAGACCACATTCTTGGCCCTTGAAGAATTAGCACTGTGAGTCAAAGGGTCAGTAGAAAAGGAAACTGAGGCACAGAGATGCCATCTGACTCTCTCAAGTCCACCCAACTAGCTGGTGGCAGCTCTGAAACCAGGCTCCAGATGTCTCTACTGCACTTCCTCGGGCCTCGGGACACCACGCAGCTGTCTTCCTCCTCCTCCCCTAAGCCAGTCTGGGCTTGCTGCAGCTTTAGAGATGTCTGCTACAGAGTCACAGAGCAGATTAGGGTCTGACGCAGGGCCTTTCTCTTCCTGCCTTCCGGACTCTGCCGGTCGGTACCCGTCTCCCACTGACACTGCTGGTCTCTAACTCAGCAGGTGTAGAACGTTTCTGAGTCGTCACTTGTGTGTTGAGTACATGAGGATGCCCTACAGTCACTCAGGAAACATGCTGCGCAACTCTGATGTGCAGAGCCCTGTGCTCACCACTGCAGGAGGGCTGGCATGAGTGACCGGGGTCCCCAACCAGGAGATGACACTGAGCCGGGGGGGAAGACAACTGTTAAAGAGCCTAGGCGGGAGGAAACACACACTGAAATGAAGCTTAGAAACGAAGCTTCGGAAGCACAAAGCAGTGAGTCTGTTTAGAGGCAACTGGGGAATGCTTCATGGAGGGAGTGGCCCTTGGGCTGGGTCTTGAAGCCTGAATAGGAGCCTGACAGACAGAAGATGGGAGAGGTGAGGAGGTAGCAGCATCCCAGCTTAAGGGAGCTACATGAGCCAGGAGGGAGGTACGAAAGTACTCGGATTGTCTAAAAGGAATAAAGTCGAGATAAAGCTGGAAAATAACATGTATACTGCTTGCCCATTGCTACTGAGTCGATTCCAACTCATAGCGACCCTATAGGACAGAGTAGAACTGCTCCAAAGAGTTTCCAAGGAGTGCCTGGTGCATTCGAACTGCCGACCTTTTGTTAGCAGCTGTAGCACTTAACCACTACACCAGCAAGGTTTCCAGTATACCGTTTAGTGCATAGTAATTTGGAGCCCTGGTGGCACAGTGGTTAAGAGTTCAGCTGCTAACTGAAAGATCGGCAGTTCAAATCCACCAGCCACTCCTTGGAAACCCTATGGGGCAGTTCTACTCTGCCCTATAGGGTCGTTATGTGTCAGAATCGACTCCATGGCAATGGGTTTTTAATGACAATTAGAGGAGCCCTGGTGGTACACTGGTTAAGCACTCAGCTGCTAACTGAAAGGAAGGTCAGTGGTTCAAACGCACCAGCCGCTCCTCGGGAGAAAGATGCGACAGTCTGTTTCCACAAAGATTACAGCCTTGGAAACTGTATGGGGCAGTTCTACCATGTCCTTTAGGGGCACTATGAGTCAGAATCACCTCGACGGCAACAGGGTTAATGATAATTAAATTCTGTACCATTTGTTCTAACTCTGATTGTGTCACTTTCTTCACAAATTAGTCTTAAAAGCAGTGGTCAGAACCTCTTTTCACCTGATTCTTAGGAGAACTGGGGAAACAGAGGCATAAGCCAAGCGGGAAGGCCATGGGATGGTATAAAGCTTGCACATTTCCTGGTCCAAAGCCCTCCGTTTATGAATGTGGAAACCGAGGCCCAGAGAGAGGAGTGACTGGCCCAGAGTCCCACAGCAAGCCAGTGGCAGAAACAGGACTCTAGCCAGGCCCCCCAACTCCCATTCTGTGCTCACCATACTGGACAGAATTTCAGAAAACCATCACACAGAGGGCTGACCTGCATCACGACTTGAGGGATGTAAAAACATCTTGCCTACCCCGAACTCTCTCTAGTTACCCCAAAGCTGCCTCCATTAGAGTCGCCAATGGACTGAAAAGTACAGAAATACATGGGAGAAGCCACAGCTGAGTAGCTTTATCATTTATTTTAGACAAAACTAATAGAGGTGCTTTCTGACATTTGGGGCCTGGGCAGAGGTCCTAGAAGGAAAGGAGCAGGATAGGCTGCTAGACTGTTGGCACAATTCCACCCAGGGGGAGGGTGGGAGGAAGGGACGCCTGCTTCAAGTCCCAGGGGCTGCTCAGAAACTTTGACTGGGACCAGCATGGGTCCCCACCCACTGAACGCCCCTCCACAAGGGAAAGGAGGCGGGAGGGGCAGGAAGAAGGAGACCCAGGTTGCCCTCCTCCTGGGCTCCGGGGGCTCTCTGACACCCACTGGAGGGTGTCCTGATGCCGTACACAAAGTGTACTGCCAGGAAAGCCCCCGACCATGGGCATGAGTTCCAGCCACCCCTTACTCACGGTATGACCTTGGGTAACCCCCCTCGTCCTCTCTGGGCCTCAGTCTCCTCATCTGTAACTTGAGAGGGTTGGATTAGACGCTCTCTAAAGGTCCTTCCAGTTCTGAAGTACTGTGAGAACAAGCTTCATCATAATTAATAATAAATGCTCTGCCCCTGAAGAGAGCTTTTTCCCTTTTCCAAAGCTCTTTCACTCCTAATATCACCTTTCATCTGCACAGCAGTCTGGCCTGGCAGCCAGAAGCAAGCAGACCCTGGACGCCCCGCCGTTTCACACTGAAAACCAAGTCTACTGAGCCACTTGTTCATCTAGAGAGGCTTTGCGGGAACTGGCTTCTGGGGTGGTTGTGGTCAGGAGCCAGTAGGGGTCATACCCTCACTCCTGGGAAGGGAGGAATAGCAGTGCTTTTCTTCCACGCAGCCAGAAAATGCCAAGGGGAGAGCCTGAAACAGGCAGGGTTCATGGCCCCAGGGCAAGGCTAGAACATTTGCATCTGCAAAGAATCAAAGCTCTTGGGGAGGGGAGGAAGGGTGAGGGGGAAAGACAAGAAGCCAGGAATTCAGGGCCTTCCCATCAGGCTCTGGTCCAGAGACCTGAGTCCTAGGGAGCAGAAATTGTTACAGAGCTTCATATGGTCTGATGTGCACACATATGGTCTCTTTTGATCCCTTACAACAACTTGCTCAAGAGGTGGGTAGAATCAGCATAATTACCAACCCCATTTTACAGATGAGAAAAATTGAGGCTCAAGGAGTCATCATGGTGAAGACCACCGGCTTGGGCTGAGACAGATCTGAAGCCTCTTCCCGGCCCGGTGGCCTTGGCTGCTTCTACACTCAGTTTCCCACTCTGTGAAGTGGGATAATCCTTTCAGGTTTTGGTAAGGACTAGAGACAATCGACAGCACCTAACAACAACAACAACCACAGAGATAATGAACTTAAGCGTTCAGCCTGACACACAACAGGTGCTTGATAAATACTTGTGGAGTGAATGACTGAAGGAACGAATGTGTTGGTGGTTTTTCTGTGGTGCCTTGGAGAAGCAGTGTAATGTCCAGCAGTGACAGGTCAGCTCATCATGTGGGCAGATGGTGCTCCTGCTTCTGGCTGGCTGCCTCCTGAGCTTGCCCTTGGCCAGGGCCTTGGGGCCTCTCTCATGTCTCTCTGCATGGCCCATGCCAGGGTCCCATGAAGGACTTTTTGACCCTCCTTGGCACTGAGATTTGCATTCCAGTCATTCTACTCGCTCAGGCCATCCAAGTCTGGAGTTGTTTGGATCTGAGCAAGGCCTGTGGGATCATCTGCAATGGCTCCTCATTGAGGAGATAAGGAAACGAGCTCGGAGGAGGGCAGTGGTGCCTTCCCTGAAGTCCCACTGCCTGCGCCTCCTCACCACCACTGCCACCATGTTGGCAAATGAAGAAACTGAGGCACAGGGAGGACTCTAGTTCCTCTAGTCTGTCAGTAGCCTTCTGTCTGGCCCCTCCCCCTACCCTATTTCTGGCAGATCTGCTTGGAGGCCTGAGGGTAGTGCCTGGCCTTATCTCAGGCAGCCCCTGGTGCAGAGCAGCGGCCACAGATGTCTGGATAGACCGACAGTCTCCTGGGGAGCAGAGCAGGAGTCCCTGGGACTACGTGCTACCAGCCTAGGCTACCAGCCTGTGCGCTCTCGGCAAGTTCCAGGAACTGTGCTGACCTGGGAAAGGACGGACTTCCTGAGAGCAGAGCTTTCCCTTGGGTGCCAGCTCATGTGTGCCCAGCTCCACAGCTGTGCCCTGCCTGCTTCTAAGACAGCCAGCAGCCTGGCACAGGGGAGGAAGTGCTGGCCTGGGAGGTGGGAAAGCCTGGCTGAGCCCCAGGGCTGCCACTAACTTACTGTGGCCCCTTGCATGTCACTTGACCTCTCTGTGTCTCAGTTTCCTCATCTGTATAATAAGGAGCAGGACAGCGAAGGTCTCTGGTCCCTTCCAGCTAGAACATGCTGTGATTTCGTTGACGGATGGGAGTAGGGGCTCGCTCTGCCTGTTCCTCTTCGCTTCCTTGCTTTTCTCTTTTTCTGTCATCAGTTTCTCTCTAGTTATTCAGCTTTCCTATCTGTCCCTCTTTCTGTTTCCATCTTTCGCTCTCTGCCCTCTCTCATTCTGTAATTTTCTGCTTGCCTCTTCTTTTTCTGTGTCTATTAGTCTACCTCTGGTTTAGCTCCTCTGTGTCCCCTTCCCCGCCCCCCACCCCGCGTCTCCTTTCCCCTCATCCCTTCCTGCCTCTTTCTCTCTCCCTCTATAGTTATATGCATTTCTCTGTCTAGTTCGTTCCCTTTGCCTCTCTCTCTCTGTCCTGCTGGGTCTCGCCGTGGCTCTCCTGCTCACCCCCTCCCTCCCCCTCCGCCAGCCCCCTCCCTCCTCCCGCCTCCCTCCCTCGGCGC
>NW_004443988.1:6707302-6716040 GCF_000243295.1 Trichechus manatus latirostris
GGGCCGGAGGCGCCAGGGGGCCGGCGGTGGCCCGGGCGGGACGATGAAGCGGCAGAACGTGCGCACGCTGGCGCTCATCGTGTGCACCTTCACCTACCTGCTGGTGGGCGCCGCAGTCTTCGACGCGCTCGAGTCGGAGCCCGAGATCACCGAGCGGCGGCTGCTGGAGCGGCGGCAGCAGGAGCTGCGGGCGCGCTACAACCTCAGCCAGGGCGGCTACGAGGAGCTCGAGGGCGTCGTGCTGCGCCTCAAGCCGCACAAGGCCGGCTTGCAGTGGCGCTTCGCCGGCTCCTTCTACTTCGCCATCACCGTCATCACCACCATCGGTAACTACTCGCCCGGCGCGGGGCGGGGACCCGGGGGCTGAGTGTCAGGTCTCGGGGTATTCCGGATCCGGCTGGGGCTGGGGGTTTTACCTTCAAGAGGGGCCAGGCGCCGAGCCCTGCGCTCCTAAGAAACCCGAGTTCAGCCCGGTGTGTCTGCTCCGCGGGTGCAGCACTCGGGGAGGCGTCGATTCCTGGCTCCGGACCTGACTCTTCGGCCGGGCCAGCCCTAACTTGTCCCTGCCCCGCTGCGCGAAGCCCCCCGGGGACTCCGAAGTGTGTGAGAGGGGCAGGAACGACTGGCGGAGGCTCGGGGAGGAGGGGTGTGGCCGGGCAAGGCCCTGGGGCAGGGCGCTGAGTGTGAGCAGGCGAGGAGCCCGCGGCTCCGCTGTGTCCCTGAGGATGGGCTTCCCAGCCCGGAGTGTATACGCCCGTTGGGACTCCAGGGCGTCGTGTGGCTGCAGGTTCGCCCCGCTCTGCAGCACTCCAGGCCACTCTGGGTACCTGAAACAACCTATAATTGCGGCTGAGTGCCGCTTGGTGTGTGTGTGTGTGTGTATGCGCGAGTGCGTGCGTGTGCATGTGTGTGTGTGTGTGTGTGTGTGTGTGTCCAGCGCCAGGAGTTCGGCACCACCAGCCAGTGCCGGTAATTTTCTTAGGGTAGCAGAGCTGGCGCTGGAAGCCAGAATCCAGCCTTATCCGCCTTCTTCTTGGCTGTCCTAGCAAAACAGTCACCTCACAGGAAGGGCCCCAATTCTCTCCTCCGAGTCAGGGCAGACCAAAGCATAGTAAGCCACACAAGCACCCAGATTCCTTCCCAACATAGGCACAGGCACACACACAGACACACCTGCCACACATGGGCGCACGCAGACACATACATATGCATGTGTCCAGGAAAGAAATCTCCATGGGGCCCTTGCTGGATCCTCCATCCTGAGGGGCAGTCAGAGGGAAAGAAAAAGAGAGGGAGCTTAGGGCCAGAGGGAGGTGCCCCCACTCTGGTTCACCAAGAGATATTCCTGCAGCCCTCCTCTCCCCGGCAAGTCGAGGCCCCTCTGCCCCTTTCTAGAACACAGGTGAAGGTTCGGTTTCAAGTGTGCTACTCAAAGGTGTCCAGACAGGAGGAAATGCGTTCCTCTTCTCTGCCTCTGATGCTAATGCAACAAGACCCTATGATTCCAGCCTGCCCCATCACTGACCCTGCTACATGACCTTGGGCAAGTCTCTTCCCAGCCTCTGTCTCAAGTCTCACCTCCAGACAAGAGGTTGACTGAAATGATCTCAAAGGCTCCTCCCAGCCCTGACGTGCTAGGATTCTGGGACTGGAGGGCCACCTTCCCACAAAGCCCATTGGGATGCATCCAGGAGCTGCTCCCTCCACCTTCTCCATTCCTTCTCCTCTCCTGATCCCCCTCCTTGCCTTGGCTGAGCTCCCAGAGGCTCACTGCCACTTGGCGTGGCCCATGACAAGATGGCAGTGTTTTCCTGGGAGTCAACAGGAGTGGAGGGGGTAAAAGGCAGTACTGGACACAGTCCCTGCAGTGTATCCACTGAAGGACTCTGTCCTGAGGCTTCGCTGCTCTCTTGCGACCAGAGGCAGCTATGCTCTGTGGTTTCTGGAGGCACCTCTGGGTCCTGCTGACCCACTCAGGCCTGCTCAAAAGGTGCCTGCTTCCCTGAGAAGGACCAGACTAGGTGTGTTCACTCTCCTACTACGTGCCAGAGGTTCAGTAGTTGTTCAGCTGTCTGGGAATCAGACTGCACATCCTCAGACCTTCCCTCTCCCTCTTCCCACACATCGACTCCTTGCTTGTGCCCCCCCCCTTCCTTCTCAGTCTCATGGTCCCCAGCTCCACAGTAACCTCCCAAATGATCTCCTTGACTCCAGCCTCATTCCCCCAAGGGGCCAGCTGCCCTGGAGGATGCTACCAGAAAGAATCTCCCCCAAAGTACAGCTCTGACCATCCCAATCCCCTTCTCAGAAGCCCTCAGTGGTCCCTGCTGCCTGTGGAAACTGTTCTACGCTCCTTATCCCAAGTCGTAAGGACTTCCATACCTGGCTTCAACCCCTGTATCCAACCTCATTTCTCAGTTCTCACTTACATGAGCCCTTTACCACTGCCAAACTGTCCCCTAGAACACCTCACATCTGCCTGTCTGACACACCTCTTTCCCAGTCTTCTATTTATCTGACCCAGCTCAAATCCCGTCTCCTCCTTGAAGCCTCCTAGACCATCCCAGGCCACTGCTCTGGACAGTTGCAGGACTTACTATCAAGAGAACTTGGTGACACTATGTCGGTGGTTTTGAATGGTTATTTACATTTTAGGTGGCGTGTTTTGTCTCTTTAACCACATTGTAATTAATCTCCAGGTGGGCAGTGGTTTGTGGTTCCCATTCCTGCCCTCCCAGGGGCAGCAGAGTACTGGGCATCGGCACTCAGAGAATGCTAGTGAGGGCTTTAAGGTGTGTAGAAATGAAAGTGCATTGTCTTTTCCCTCCATCCCTGCCGCTTCCCAAAGTGCTAAAAGCTGGGGGTGGAGGCAGGCAGAGTGCAGTCTGACGGGTATTCATTTATAAAGTGCTGGGCAAGAGGAAAGACAGCATCAGAGCACTGCCCCAGCTCTGTGGGGGTCCCAGACACACTGTCCGCTACCTGCCCCACCCAGCCGTCCCTGGTGTTTCGTTACCTCCCCAGCTGGCTCGGCCACAGGGCTGTGCTATAGGAAAAGCCTGTCTGGGCTGCGATCAGATGGTTGGAAGGGGTCCCATGTTGGTCTGACCGTGACCCAAAACTCAAGGGCAGCAGCCCATGACCACTTGACCCCTTTGGGGACCTGAATGGGTCACCTTCTGAGACACCGGGAATCCCATCAGGATGGGATAATGATGAAATCTCCCATTCATTTCATCTCACTTCTTGGTTTTTCATAGTTCACAACTCTGAAGTTGTAAAGTTGCGGGGGCAGGTACTGTGAGCTCTGCTTTATAGATGGAGGTTCGGAGAGAGGAGGAGACTCCCTTAAAGTCACCCAGCTGGTGAGCAGAAGAGTTGGAGCTGGAACTTGGGTCTTCTGACTCTAAGCCCAGTGCTCTCCCTGATGGTCTCTTGGCTGCATCCTTTGCCTCCATATGCTGTGAGGCCCAGAGCCAGCCGGGCCTGCCTTTGCCAGGACATGCTCTGTGATGCCGGCTGGCAAGGCACTCATGTTGATTTGGCGGATGGTCGTCAGGATCTGAGTTAGTCATTCACCTGGTTAGTCACAGTCCCCACTGGCTGCAAGGATTCCTCCAGCTTCCTCATCCCCAGTCTTCCAGCCAGGAAACCTTTCCTTTCTGTGTCCCCAAAGTTCATCAAATGCAGATGGAAACTCTTTTCTCTGGAAACCTTAACCTCTCTAGCTGTTGAGTCATTAAACTCCTCCAGGGTCCCAGCCCCATCTATTCATAGCCCGGAGGCTGTCAGAGTGGAAGGGGCCTCAGTGATCAGCTGGTACCACCCCCTCCTCTTACAGATAAGGAATAGGGCCCCAACAGGTGATGGGAATCATCCAAGGTCATTCAGCCAGACAGTAGCTAATCTGACTCCCAGGCTACCACTCCTTCCACTTGTTCTGTGTGCCCCTTTGTTTATTATTTTTATTAACAACAGCAGCAGCAGCAATAATAATCGCAGCCACCATTTACTATCCATTCTTAGACAGACTCTGTACCAGACACTTTATATGCACCCCTCATTAATTCTGTCACCAACCCTTCAAGAAAGACATTGCCCCGATTTTTCAGCTAAGCAACCTAAGGCTCTGAGAGTATAAATGACTCACTCAAGGCCTTACGGCTTGAACGTGTGCCAAGTGCCCATAGTCCACTGGGCGCTCGGGCTCTCATGCTGTGGCCGTGGCTTTTTCGCTAGTTCTTTCTCCATTTCAAGGACCAGCCCAGACCTTTGTATCTCAGGGCACCGAGTTAGCAAGGCTTGCCTTTTCCCTGGCAAAGCTCTACCTAGAAGGAAAGGGCCTCTTTCCCCAGCACACGATAGCCAGCCTGCTGCCACCCCCAACTCTGCCCCCTGAGCAGACCAGACCAGGTGCCAGGGCTTGCCCACAACCAGGCTCTCCCTGAGACCCCACGGCTCACAGGTGCCCATTCTCCCACTGCCGGGAATCCTTGTGGCTCTCAGGCAACAAGCAGACCAGGTGATTGATAGCGACGGAGCAGGGGCAGGAAGCCTGTCCTGCTCTGTCCTCAGGTTCCAGCTCATCCTCAGCCGAGCACAGCCTCCCATTGCCATCATGGGGCCTGGGAACCCTTAGACTGTGAATGCAAGTGGGTGACTCATGAAGGAACCTCTATTTTTTGCATCTTTCCAAGAAGAATAAAAACACAGAGGGGACTCGTCACCCCCAAAATCCGAGTCCTAAAATAAAAGAGTGAAAGGAGACATTAGCAATCATTCCATCTGACCCATTCAGGCCCAGAGAAATGAGTGATTTGCCCAAGGTCACACAGCAAGTTGAGGGGACAACCTTAATTAGAACCCAGGTCACCCCAGCTTGTTCCCTCATGACCTGCCATCTCTCTTAGCATTGAGACCTCCAGCTGCTTATCACCATGCTGTTCTCGTGACCTCCTGGGCAGGGGAGGGGGCAGGCCAGTCTGGAACAGTCCCAGTGCCCACTCTTAGTCTGCATGTGCTCCTTCTCTGCTCACAGGCTGGCCCTCTGCTTTGACATCACAGCTTGTCTGCTGTAAGAGCACCAGTACTGGCTTGGAAGCCGAAGTGCCTGGATTCATCTCTCAACCCTCATCCCCACCCGCTAGCTATATGACCTTGGTCAAGTTACTTAATTTCTCTGCACTTGTTTTTTTCTTTTACACATGGAGATAATAATATCTGCCTCCTAGGATTAAATGGGATAAAGTAGAGAAAGTGCCTGGTCCAGAGTAGACACTTAATAAACAGTATCTGCAATTATTACTGTTAATAATATTGTTCATGTATTATTATTTCCCCCCCACAGAAGGGAACTGGTATACCTCCCAAAAGTTGCCATGACCACAGCTACCTTTGCTTCTTCCTAGCAGGTGGGGACAGTGGGGTTGGGGGCCAGGAGGCTGCCCACCATTCTCCTTCTCCCCCACCTCACACCCTCAGGTTTCACAGCTTCTCAGCCATGCCCAGAGACCCAGGCTCAGGGGCAGTGTCCCCTCCTCTGAGCAGGCAGACCCTGAAGAAAACTAGTCAGACAGTGAGGCACGCAGGGGATTGGAGCAAGGACGCGAAAGTTCTAGTTCCACTTATCTCGGTTGCTGGCCTTCTATGACCCAGTTTCCTCGTCTCTAAAATGGGTATATTTGACCATAGATACCTTCTGACTCTGCCACACCACCAGCCTGCATGTCCAGTTGGGGGCTGGAGTCATGGAGGGAATAGAGGCAAAAATAGGACAGAAATAGGAGACACATGCCTGGCCACAGCGGGGACAGGACAAACACAATAAGTATTTTCAAAGAAAATGTCAACAAGCACAGATGAATGTAGTGCAAATACCACTATAAACAGCTTTCAGCTGGTAGTGCAAACGGTGAATCTGTGAGCTTATTTTGGAATAAAAAAAAGGAAAAATTGTTTCCGTGCAGTCAGCCAGCAGCAAGGGAAGAGAGCAGGCTCTAGCTGAGACCAGTGTGGTCTCCGGAACCTCTGAAAAGGCCCAGGATGGCAGCCCTGCCCTCTACTCCAGCTGGGATGCAGGGAGCTGGCGTGTGTCTGTAATGTTCCGGGCGCAGTCAGAGGCATTGCTTGTTACCTGCATTCCCCTAACAGCCCTGGGAGAACAGGTGGTACTGGCCATTACTGTCAAGGAAAGGGAAGCTCAGAAAGGTGTGGACATGTGCCTAGGGCCCCACAGATATAAATGGCAGCACCATGACTACATGCAGGTCTGCTGGTGTATCTTTTCATCTAGCCTGCAGCCCCTGCTCCCCATGAAGCCTCTGCAGTCCCTTCTATGTGAAAGTAAAAAATGATGGGTTATGGGTCCTGGAGTCTATGGGTGCTAGACCCCCAAAATCTCGGCTGTGGCCTCTGCTTCAGGGTCTCTTCCTCAGAACTGTGGACGGAGCATTAGCTCGAAGAGAAATCAGAATTTCAGCTCCGACTCTCATTTTACAGTGGAAACGGAAGTTCAGATTGGAGAAGGGGCTTGCTAAAGGTCACACATAGTTATCACCAGAGCTGGACTGGAGTCCCTGGCAGTGGCTCCTTGCCCTGTGCTCTTGTCCCTCCACAGGCTCTGAGAGAAGAGAACAAGCCGGGCCTCCTCTGCCTGCCCTGGGCCTCCTGGGGGCCTCCTGACAAATGCCTTTCATAGCACTTCAGAGCGCAGTCAGGCGCCTCCTGAGGCCGCCACCTCCCAGCCTGTCCACACTCCTTTGTTGTCCAGAAAGGCACCAAGGCAGCTCCCAGGTGGCTCCCAGAGACTCCCCTCATCTGAGGCCACTCTGCCCCAAGCTGCTTCCACGTCCCTTCGCCCTCCTCTCACAGGCCCACCGACTGCCTTCAGTCGCCCCATTGGCTGGAGCCGGAAGCTCTGTTCCTCCTGGTCTGTGGGCCTCTCTGGCTGGGCCTGCTGTGATCCTTGCCAATGGGGCCAGGCCTGGAGCCAACCTCCCACCCTCACCCCTTGCCCAGCCCCCTCAGAGCAGGCAAAAGCTGCTCCTTACTACCCCACTGCTTCCCCTTGCAGCTTCCTCCAGTGACACAGCAAGGACAGGTGGCTCTTTGTTCCAAAGACCCCGTGGTGAGGGGGACACGTGGCTGCTGAGAATGTGAGGCAGGAGCCTGGCTTTGGGGCTAGAGAATGGGTTCTCTCTCCCCTTGAGAGGCCTGAGATAAATCAATCTCTCTGTCCTCTCTCTTCTCTCCCCTCCCAGCCCCATGCCCCTATAAGAGGAAACCCAGGGAAGGCTCCACCCCTCCCTGGGTTTCCAGGTAGCCAGGAGAGGACCAAACACTCCTGGTGTGCCCCAGCTCTCAGTCTTCAGTCTGCATGGAGGTTCTCCACAGAGGGAAATGAGGAAGGCTAGCTCAGCAATGGGAATTCTCCAATGAGTGCTTCTCAAACTGTAACGTACAGGGGATTACTTGGTTGATCTTGTTTAAAGGCAGATTCTGAATCACTAAATCAGGGTGGCCTGAGATGCTGCATTTCTAACAAGTTCCCAGGGGATGCTGATGCTCCTGACCTGTGGTCCACACTGTGAGTAAGAAAGATGTAACTAACCTAGAGACCTGACTTCTGGAAACGGACATGAGGTGTAGACTGTGGTTTTAAGAGAGAATGTTCAGAGCCAGAAAAATCGCTAGGAATCTGGTGGTGGAATATTAGAGCTGAGGGCCTCAGAGCTGGGCGCACACTTCCCTGAGGCTAGAGCGAGGCTGTGGCTTGCCCCAGGAGAGCCAACATGGAGCCTGCGTGAGGGTCCTGCTGCAGCCGTCCTGTAGGGTGGGGGAAAGGGAGGTGGAGAGGGCAGAAGGAAAGGGAGCACAGAAGTGGAGAAGAGCTCGTCCCAGGGGGAAGCCTAGAGCTTCAAACAGGAGTCCATTGTGCTCAGCTGTCCTCCTTTCCTCCCCAGTCTGCCAGGGAAGCACCTTAGGTCAGTGGAGAACTGGTGCCCCAGAGATTCACCGTCAAAGTGGGAAATTGGCTACTCCCTCATGGCATGCCCAAGGACCTCCAGCCCCATTAGAAGAGGCTCAAGCCTTTTTCACACTCTTATTCAACATTGTGCTGGAGGTACCAGCCAGAGCAATTAGGCTAGAAAAAGAAATAAAGGACATCCAAATTGGTAGGGAAGAAGTCAAAGTATCTCTATTTGCAGATGATATGATCTTATACACAGAAAACCCTAAAGAATCCAGAAGAAAACTGGAACTAATAGAAGATTTCAGCAAATTTTCAGGATACAAGATAAACATACAAAAATCCATTGGATTCCTTTACACCCACAAAGAGAACCTCGAAGAGGAAATCACCAAATCAATACCATTTACAATAGCCCCTAAGAAGATAAAATACTTAGGAATAAATCTAATCAGAGACGTAAAAGATCTATACAATGAAAACTACAAGACACTACTGCAAGAAACCAAAAGAGAGCTGCATAAGTGGAAAAACACCTTGCTCAAGGATAGGTAGACTCAACATAGTGAAAATGTCAATTCTACCCAAAGCAATCTACAGATACAATGCAATCCCGATGCAAATTCCACCAGCATTTTTTAATAAGTTGGAGAAACAAATCACCAACTTCATATGGAAAGGGAAGAGTCCCCGAATAAGTAAAGCATTACTCAAGAAGAAGAACAAAGTGGGAGGCTTCACACTACCTGACTTTAGAACCTATTATACC
>NW_004443988.1:6716140-6775010 GCF_000243295.1 Trichechus manatus latirostris
GAGCAGCTGATATTTGGCAAAGGCCCAAAGTCCATTAATTGGGGAAAAGACAGTCTCTTTAACAAATGGTGCTGGCAGAACTGGATATCCATCTGCAAAAAACTGAAACAAGACCCATACGTCACACCATGCACAAAAACTAACTCAAAATGGATCAAAGACTTAAATATAAAATCAAAAATGATAAAGATCGTGGAAGAAAAAATAAGGACGATGCTACAAGCCCTAATACATGGCATAAACACAATGCAAACCATAAGTAACAATGCACAAGCACCAGAAGAGAGACTAGAGAAATGGGAGCTCCTAAAAATCAAACACTTATGCTGGTCAAAAGACTTCACCAAAGAAGTCAAAAGACAACTTGCAGACTGGGAAAAAATTTTTGGCTATGACGAATCCAATCAGCGTCTAATCTCTAAAATCTACATGATACTGCAAAACCTCAACAACAAAAAGACAAATAACCCAATGTAAAAATGGGCAAAGGATATGAACAAGTACTTCGCCAAAGAAGATATTCAGGTGGCTAACAGACACATGAAGAAATGCTCACAATCATTAGCCATTAGAGAAATGCAGATCAAAACTACAATGAGATATCATCTCACCCTAACAAGGCTAGCATTAATCCAAAAAACACAAAACAATAAATGCTAGAGAGGTTGTGGAGAGACCGGAACATTTACACACTGTTGGTGGGAATATAAAATGGTACAACCACTTTGGAAATCGATTTGGCACTTCCTTAAAAAGCTGGAAATAGAAGTACCATACGATCCAGCTATCCTGCTCCTTGGAATACATCCTAGAGAAATAAGAGCTGTCACATGAATAGTTATATGTATACCCATGTTCATTGCAGCACTGTTCACAATAGCAAAAAGATGGAAACAACCTAGGTGCCCATCAATGGATGAATGGATAAACAAATTATGGTAAATCCACACAATGGAATACTACACAACGATAAACAACAAAATAAACAACAACGATGAAGCTGTGAAACATCTTATAACATGGAGGAAGCTGCAGGTCATTATGCTGAGTGAATTTAGTCAGTCACAGAAGGACAAATATTGTATAAGACCACTATTATAAGAACTCAAGAAAAGGTTTAAACACAGAAGAAAACATTCTTTGATGGTTATGAGGATGAGGAAGGAAGGTGAGCATTATTTACTAACTAGAGAGTAGATTAGAATCATCTTAGGTGAAGGGAAGGACAGCACACACTACAGGCGAAGTCAGCACAACTGGACTAAAGCAAAGCTAAGAAGTTTCCTGAACACAATCAAACACTTTGAGGGACAGAGTAGCAGGGTTAGGGGTCTGGAGACCATGCTTTCAGGGGCATCTATGTCAATTGGCGTAACAAAGCTTATTAAGAAAATATTCTGCATCCTACTTTGGTGAGTGGCGTCTGGGGTCTTAAAAGCTTGCAAGCGACTATCTAAGATGCATCAATTGGTCCCAACCACCTAGAGTAAAGGAGAATAAAGAACACCAAAGACACAAAGAAAGTATTAGCCCAAGAGACAGAAAGGGTCACATAAACCAGAGACTTCATCAGTCTGAGACCAGAAGAACTAGATGGTGCCCCGCAACCACCAATGACCGCCCTGACAAGGAACACAACAAGGAGTCCCGGATGGAGCAGGAGAAAGGCGGGGTGCAGAACTCAAATTCTAGTAAGAAGACTAGACTTAATGGTCTGACTGAGACTGGAGGAACCCCGGAAAGCATGGCCCCTGGACTCTCTATCAGCCCAGAACTAAAACAATTTCTGAGGACAACTCTTCAGACAGGGATTGGACTGGACTGTGGGACATAAAGTGATACTCCTGGGGAGTGTGCTTCTTGGCTCAAGCAGATACAAGAGACTAAATGGGCGGCTTCTGTCTGGGGGTGAGATGGGAAGGCAGAGAGGGTTAGGAGCTGGTTGAATGGACATGGGGAATAAAGGGTGGAAGGGAGGAGTGTGCTGTCACAGTATGGGGAGAGCAATTAGAGTCACATAACAATGTATGTATAAATTTTTTTATGGGAAAAAATTAAAAAATGGAAAAAAAAAAGAAAAAGAAGAAGAGGCTCAGGCTCATTTCCTCCTTTAAGAAGGGATCCCTGCTGGCCATGGGCTGGGATCCAGGCAGCAAAGGCCCATGGAGGTCCCCAGGCCCACTACCCAGGGACAACAGGAAACACTCACCGTGTCGTGGGCTGCAGTGTGAAATGCAGGTGGTTTGCTCTCTTCTGGACCCACTGGGCCGCATGTATATGCAAACTTCAAGAGGTCCATCAACAACCTGAGGAACAGCCAAAGGAGGCGAGCACATGTCTCATGTGGGATACTTGGGTGGGGCGGGGTGCAGATAGCATGAACACCACCTTCAAATACCTGCTGGACCATTGAGAGGTAAAAGGACCAGCCTTGTTCTAAGGGGCCTCAGCCAGCACCAGTGGGAGAGTCTATAGGAAGACTGAATTCAGTCGGATGGAAGGGCTTGTTAGAGTTGGAGCTGACTGAAGTGGGACTGGGCTGCCCCGAGAGGCAGTGGGCTCACCACAGGGAGTGTGCAGGCAGACCCCGGATAGGAGTGGTTCAGGGGCCACCAGATCAGTCAGGGTTCAGCTACAGAAGTAGAACCAGTAGAAGATATACATGTTGAGATTCATTGCAAATAATTGGCTTATGTGATGGTAGGGGGATGGCTCTCCTCCCCCGCCCCCCAGTTGCTGTCACATCGATTCCGACTCATGGTGACCCCACTCGTGTCAGAGTAGAACTGTGTTCCATAGGGTTTTCCAGGCTGATTTTCTGGAAGTAGATTACCAGGCTTTTCTTCTGAGACACCTTGGAGGTAGATTCAAAACTCCAAACTTTCCATTAGCAGCCTAATATGTTAACAATTTGCACCACCCAGGGACTCCAGGGGATGGCTAAACCAAAAAAAAAAAAAAAGCCAAACCCGTTGCCATAGAGTCGATTCTGACTCATAGTGACCCTATAAAACAGAATAGAAGTGCCCCATAGGGTTTCCAAGGAGCGGCTGGTGATTTGAACTACCAAACTTTTGGTTAGCAGCTGTGCTCTTAACCACTGCACTACCAGGGCTCAGCAAGTCCAAAATCCAAAGGGCAGGCCTTCAGAAAGAACAGGCTAGAACTCTCCAGCACAGACTGAAGCTGCCGTCAGATGGAATTTCTTCTTTAGAAAGCCTTGGCTCTGCTCTTAAGGCCTTTCAACTGATTGAATCAGACCCACCCAGATTATCTAGGAAAATCTCCCTTACTTAAAGACAACTGATTATGGACTTTAATCACCCCTACAAGATGCCTCCACAGCAGCCTCTAGATTAGTGTTTGAATAATTAGGGATGTTAGCCTAGCCAAGTTGACATATTGAAAAGACCATGGCACACCCCATATATCAGACTGGGGTTCAACAAGTGGCTTTTAAGATCCTTCCCAGCCCTGATGAAGAAATCCAAAGATGTTTAGATTTCTTGAGCTTCAAGGGGGCAGCCTGGAGAGTCAGGGTACCGGAGTGGGATTCAGGAGTGTCCTGGGAGCCCCAAGGCCCTCTGGTCACCTTCCAACTGGAACCAGCTTTTGCCTTCATTTCGGTTGACTTCACCGGAAACCATTTCCCGAGATCTCCTTTGTCGAAAGCACTATACTGGAGGAATAGAACACCAAGACCTAGATCCTTCCCCGAGGAGCCTCTGGTCTAGTGGAATCCTGAAAACCACAGACTGAATAGCATACATGCTAAATGCAAGTGAAGTGACTCAAAATGAGGGTCTGAGAAGGCTTCCTGGAGTAGGCAGTATTTGAGGTAGCCTTCAATGAAGAGTGAAGACTTAGGTGGTGATACTGGCAGTGAGAGCTTTCTGGGCTAAGGAAGCAGCATGGGACAGGCTGAGGGCCACAAGAGTGCCTGAGAATGATGGTCAGGAGCAGATCCTGGAGGTGCCTGAGGGCCACAAGAGTGCCTGAGAATGATGGTCAGGAGCAGATCCTGGAGGGGCCTGAGGGCCACAACAGTGCCTGAGAATGATGGTCAGGAGCAGATCCTGGAGGGGCCTGAGTGCTGGACGCTGGTGGGTGGACTTGATTTGATAGGCACCAGGAGTCACTGAAGGCATGGAGGAGGGAAGGACAGACCTGCCCTGTGTTCTGCTGCCTGGATTCTGACCAGGAGTACACCCATGACCCTAGCCGAACCAGAGGAGACCTGGATCCTGATTGCCCCAGTTCACCCTTGCCCTGGTTACCCAGAAGACCTTAGCCAGCCCCAGAGAGTGTGCCTACTCCCTCCTGCTCCCACTTTTCTGGGCCAAAGGTCGACTCTGGAGCTGAGACCAAACACAGCAGATAGTCTTTTTGAGGGTATGCAGGAGCCTCTGGGGCAGCACTGGGCTGAGGGAGATGCTGACACCCAACTCTGTGTGTGCATGGACAGCCCCTGGCCCCTCTCCAAGTCCACATTGCTGGGCCCCAAACACCCACTCCGGGATCTCAGCTCGAGGCTCCAGAACTTGGCCCGCACCCGATGTCCCTTTTCAGGAATGTGCAGGGCCGCTCCTGACCACAGCTCTGATTCAGAAATAACCATCTCAGAAACATCTGGAGAGTCACATTCCAGCCTGCCGGCCATAGGACTGTCTTGGGGGCTTTCTCCAGAGACCCAAACTGCCGGGCCCCATGAGGCCCCCTGGAGAGAACAGCCAGGCTCACAGACAGGGGGCGCCTTCTCCTCCCAGGACCAGATCTGGCCTTCCTGCCAGTGCAGTTGCGCTCCTCTGGGGCTGTGGGGCTGGCTAGGTCCGGGCAGTCCCTGGCAGGAGCAAGCCTCAGATCAATGCCACAGTCTGCTGCCTGGCTGCTCCGTGCAGACCTGGCCCCAGAGAAGCAGCCACTCCTTTAGCAGCCTGCCTCAGTTTCCACGGCTGTGAACCAATGCTGCCATTCTCTGGCAGTTCCTCTGGGCAGACCTCATTTAATCCTCACAACCACCCAGGAGGTAGGCACGTTAGAATGCCCACCTGACACAGGAGGAGGACCTTGAGGCGTTAGGGAGCACGCCCAAAGCCATGCTGCTGGCAAATGGGAGAACGCGAATGTGTACAGCACCCACAGCACTGGGTTACAAAGCAGTTGGTTATGTAGTATCTCCTCTAAGCCTCATGACAACGCCAAGGTAGAATATCATTATTCCTACTTAGTGAATGAAGAAACTGGGCTTGAGAAGATTAGGTCACTTGCCTGCGACACAGAGCCGGTAAATGTGGAAGGAGTCAAATCCAGATTTTCCATCCCTAAAACCAAGCTCCTCCTCTGGAACACAAGGGCCCTCACTCCTAGACAGTGGTTGTGGGTGGGCGATTCTCACAATGTAGACGTTAGGGGCATCATATAGCCACATGTCACTCTGTGGAGGGCAGATAGGATAGTGCTGGGAGGGGGATTGTCACGGAGTAGCCTCAGTTCCATGCATTTGTCAACACCATCCTACCAAACAGGATGGGGGCCTGAGGGGATCGAAGTGACAGTTCTTCAGAGTGAGTGGATATTGAGTGAGAAAGGGGACCTTATTGGGGGTGACTTGGGCAACTCACCTGCTCCACGATGTGTGTACAGGAGGAGGCAGTAAGATGGCCCTGCTGTGCTGAGTAGGATGGCTGTCCCCCATAGTCTGGCCTGGGATAAGCCTGGGAGACTTAAAGTTTTCAACACTCTCCAGGTAGTTGGAATCTACACCCAGGTTTGGGAACCTCAGGGCTAGAGACTAGCTTGTTGGGATCAGCATTCTGTACTTGGGAGCCTGGGCCACTCGCCAGCTACTAGCATTTTCTTTCTGGGTTTCCTTGGTACGTAACATTCAGGGAGTGGGTGGGGAAGAATCTTTGCTAATTCACAAGCCAAACTGTTAAAAAGTGCTCCTGGAGTGTGCCGTGTGGCAGAGATATCAGGAGTCAGTGGGCGGTCCCAGGAGAAGGTCATATCCCCCCTCCCCACCAGCTCCACTCAGGAGAGTCCCTCAGAGAAGGGGAGTGAGAGGGTCTGAGTGGGGGTCTTGAGGACAGGCTTTGTCTCCCCCTTCGTGGCTTTAGTTCTCAGCCTACTCCCAAACAATCCCAGGGGCAGGGGACCAGCCCAGGGGAGACCCCACGGCTGTGTGAGCTGAGAGGATCACCTGCCCAGCATAGAAGAGATAGAAAGGCTTGGACCAGGCCGAACCAGCATGGCTTCCTCTTCGGCATGACTGTGAGTCATGGATTGTCCACTGTGAAGGTCAGACAGCGTAAGACCTTTTGGGACCTCCGGGGGTCTGGAGCAGGGGCCACCCTTGGTTCTTGGCCCCCGCCAGGCAGGGCCAGACAGAGCGAGAAAACCTGGAACCAAACTCGGGTGCAGCACTCCTTCCCTGGGTGCCATGTCCAGCTCAGTGGGCCAGAGTCCTAAGCACTCATCTTCCTGGGGCATGGAAGAGACCCTGATGTCCCCTGCCTGCCCTTATTGTGACAGTCCAGGGGATTCACAGAGGCAGGCTACCTTCCTTCCATGGAGCTGTCTGGACTTGAGAGAGAACCACTGGTGCACTCCAACCCTTCTGTCTTCCAAATGAGGAGACAGATGCTGGGTGCAGCTGAGCTAAGGAAAGCGGGGGATCCAGTCGCTTCTGCTGTTTCTCTGTTCCTACTTGGCTAGGAGATCTAAGGCAAGTCACCCCACACCCGGCCTTATCTGTGAGGATTGGGCTGCTGGTGCCTGGAGCCCCTTCTAGCTTGGACAGTTTCTGTTAGATCTACCCTGGGTCCCCTCCCTGCCCCTTCTGAGAACCACGCTACCCAGGGTCACGCTCTTGTCCCCACTTCACCTCGTGCTGTCAGAGCCCTGGAGGACTTCCTCTGTGTCCAGTCCCAAGAATAGGGCTCTGTCCAGAACCTCCAAGTCACCTGTTTCTGGGAAGAGAGTGTTTCTGACTGTGGCCGAGGTCCTGCTTATCAGCAGAGCGAGTCTGCTGCAGCAGCCCCTGAGACAGCTGGAATGCAGGAGCCTCCCCGCTGGAGTAGTACGCAGGAGGGAGTGGTGGTGCTGACAGCAGGCTGACCTCAGGCAGTGACTTCTAACGGGGTATGGTCAGGAGAGAGGCTGCAGACAGTCCTTGTTCCCAGATTGTCTTTGCACCCACGCCAGCCCAGCGTCAGCCCTGATGTCTTCTCCTGCATCCAAGCCCTAGGTTTGCTCGGAGGTTCCCAGATCCCTGGGAGCTGAGGGCCTGCCGCACCTGGAGCAGCCTCCAACATTCCACTGAAACCCATGCACCTCAGCCGCTGGATCTCTGAGGGGCCCCAGCGCTAGTCCCATGAGTCCTCACAGTGGTTTTGATATCTTGAAGTGTTTATGGGGCTTTGTGTGATTACCTGTTGCAGAGTTTACACAGGCCAATAAGGGTCATGTCAGGCATCTTACTTTGCCTTTGGCTGGAATAGGGTCCGTTCAGGATGCAGACATTCGCACGCTGGCTTAGGTTGGCTGTGGATGGCATTTACAGGAATTCTTGGGGTCCTTTGGGTTCTCTGAGAACCACTGATACAGTCTGACACTTCTCTGTTCCAAATGAGGAGACTGAGACCGAGGCAGGGTATGATGAGTGACTCGCCCAAACCACACAGCAGTTCAGTAACAAAGCCAAGCCTCAACCTGGGCCTCCTATCTCCACCTCCCTAAGGCATCCCCAAGGAGGCTGGTGGCGCAGTGGTTAAAGCTCTTGACTGCAAACCAAAAGGTTGGTAGTTCGAACCCACCAGCCACTCCACAGGAGAAAGATGTGCAGTCTGCTTCTGTAAGATTTACAGCCTTGGAAACCCTATGGGGCAGTTCTACTCTGTCCAATAGGGTCTCTGTGAGTCAGAATTGACTTGATGATAGTGGATTTTGGGGTTTTTAAGGCATCCCCACAGTTCAGTCCTCCATTCCCTCTGTTTTTCTGAGCATCTGCTATGTGTCAGGTGCCATTTTAGGCCCCAGGAACTCAGCAGGGGAAAACGCAGTCCGTGTTCTAATGTTGCCTACATTTCAATGGAAGAAGGTAGTCAATAAACTAAATTATGTTGTAACAAACAAACGACATAATCTCAGATAGTAACAAGTGCCAGGAAGACAGTCAAACAAGGGGATGTGGTAGAGGGTGGTGGAGAGGAGGGATGGGCAACATTACCAGGGTGACTGGGGAGTCTGTTGAGCAGAGGGCCCAGTGTATGCAAAGATCTGGGAGAAGGCAGGGGAACAGCAAACACAAAGGTGGAAGGTCGGCAAGAGTTTGGGCTGTTTGAGGAACAGGCAGAAAACCATGTGGCTACAGCATACTGAGCCCAGAGGTAGAGGAGGTGGAGGCACAACAGGGCACGGAGGCCTGGTCAAGCGTCTGGATTTTATTCTCAGTTTGATGGAAGTCACTGCAAGGTTTTATGCAGGGTTGTGATATGATATGACTTAAATTGTTAAAAGATCTCTCTGGCTGCTCTGCTCTGTGGAGATCAGATGCTCGTAGTACGGGGGAGAGCAGGGAGACCAGCCAGGCGCTGGTGAGCAGTTCAAAAGGGAGCATGGTGGCGGATGAGACCACGGTGGTGGTTGTGGAGGCGGAGGCCATGGGTGGTTAAGGATATGATTTAGAGGCAGAGTCACTGATGGGTGTATGTTGGAGAAAGGGAGAGGGCTGTGGGAATCCAGGGAAGAGAATAATCAAGAATGGCTCCTAGGTCTTTGACCTGAGCAGCTAGGCAGAAGGTGAGTGTTTACTGAGATGGGAAACAAAACTTGGACAGTAACAGGTTTGGCAGAGAGACCCAAGGCTTCTGTTTTAGACATACAGGGTCTTTTTGAGATACTTATTACAAATCCATGAAGGCTGTACAATATACAAGCCTACAGCTCAAGGGAGAGGTCAAGGCTGAGATGTAAATTTGGAAGATATTAGATAGAAATAATATTTAAAGTCATGTGGCTAGATGAGATCAGCTGGGAGAGGACAGAGCTGGAGAGAAGAGCAGAGGACCCAGCCCTTCCTCCAATGCTGGAGGCTGAGCAAGGAAGGGAGCCCACAAGGACACTGAGAATGATGGGACTAAGTTCAGGGTCCCAGAGGCCAAGAGAAGTGTTTCAAGAAAGAGAGAATAGGTAATTGTGCCAGCAGCTGCTAAGAGATCAAATCAGATGATGAAAAAGAGAAACAACCGTTGGAATGGGGGGGTCACGGAAGATGCAGGCTATACAAACTTAATGTTACATTCAACAGCTGGTTCCAGGAGCAAAGGAAGGGGCGAGGGGTCTCTTGTACTCATCAAGCCTCAGGTGAACAGAGGAGCAAGATTCCAGGAGAGGCGGGGGAGAGAACAAACAATATCTCAGCTCTTCCTGTTCCCAGGTCCTTTCATAAATGCTTCACAAACCTCCTGCAGAGACCTGGGAGGTAGTTATCATTATGTCTATTATGCAGAGCAGGCCGGAGGCCCATCAAGATTATGGGCCAGGGCACACAGCCAGGAAATGCCACCTAGAACCCCAGTCCAGCTGTTTGACTCCAAAGCACCTGCTCATCATACCGTGCCCCCCGCCCAAACCTTGCCCCCTCTGGCTGCTTCTTTCCATTCGCCCTCCCCATCCATCCTTGTTCTCTGATCATTTCTGTCAGCTTCCAGAAGTCTTGTCCTCTGCCTCCCTCCTCCAGCAAAGCTCTGTCTTTCTCTTTGATCCCTGCACGTCTGTCCTCTGCTGTGTGTCCCCAGCTCGGCCCTATGTCCCTCCCTCCCTGTCACTGCAGGATGTTACCGTATCTTCTGCCAAAGGTGAGGGGCTGCAAGAGTTTCAAAAGAGCCTTGGAGGAGACTGGGTCTGAGGGACGGAATGTGGTCTCCTGCTCCCTGAGTGCTCTTTGAGGCTCTGTGGGCCTGGTGGGGCTCTATCCGGCCCTGGCTCCAGAGATTCGAGCTCATAGGCCAAGGAAGCCTCTGGAGGCAGCCAGGAACAGGCAGACAGAAGGGCTGTGTATTTTTACTCTGATGGATCAGGAAGGGCCTCAAAGTTCTTCTCGAGAGAATGGTACAGGTGGAGTCCTGAGAAGGGAGACATCATTGGCAGAGCCAGCCACCTGGCTGCCGCCGCCACACCACCACCACGTGCACTCTAGAAAACAGAGGGGTTCAGGACCTTGAGGTTGCATGTGGAGCTGGGGTGATCCCAGTGGGAAGTCATGGGCAAGGCCCAGAGACAACGTTGGATAAAAAGAGAAGCCTTGGCGGGAGCCAGGGGGCCTAGCTCTCTGCCCAGCCTGGGCCCTGACCTGCCTCCCTTCTGGTCTCTGAGATGAGGGAGGCAGCCCAGGGGGCCCGAAGCTGCCTCCAGCTCTGACTCCCATGATGCTGAGGCCCTTCTGCCCTCGCTACTCTGGGAGTAGCTGGTACCTGCCTCCCAAATGGGAGAGAGGACAGAGGTGACCCAGACACCACTGAGGCCAGGCCCATACTCTTATGAGTCCTGACAGGGAGGTTGCAGTAGTAATTAACTCCTCACACATCCCCTGGGTTATTTTTAAGCCCCGTTCTTCCCTGGTTTATTTTTAAAGTAAAGTTGGCATGTGGCTGGCCTGCTGCCCTCCCCAGGTGCCTGTGCCAATTTGGGCCAAGAATGGAGCAGGCTGAGATATGCCCCCTCCTGCAGCGGCCCCCACTGAGCGCCTGAGTAACCAATCCCGCCAGATGGCAAGGGAGGTTTCTGCTGCACCAAAACCTGGGTCTTGCCTGGGCCAGCAGGTAGGCAGGCAGCAGAAGACCCCTGGGAAATGGAATGCTCAAATCTCTGTCCTACTTCTGATATACCCGATACACATGCATTGTGTGACTTTGGTCAAGTCCTCGCACCTGTCTGAGAGAAGGGATTTGTTGTCTTTGTTAGATGCCATCAAATCAGTTCCCACTCATGGTGACCCCAAGTGTGCAGAGTAGAACTGCTCTATAGGGTTTTCAAGGCTGTGACCTTTCAGAAACAGATTGCCAGGCCTGTCTTCAGAGGCACTTCTGGGTGGGTTTGAACCACCAACCTTTCAGTTAATAGTTGAGTGCTTAACTGTTTGCGCCACCCAGGAACCTGCCTCACTAACTATCAAAAGTGAGCAATTGAGTCAAAGGCTGCACAAACAAACATAAGGAATAGCTCTCCATATAAACACCCTGCCCCCCACTGTCCCACTGAACCCCTCCAAGCCATGTCTTTCTCCCTGAGTGAGTAATGCTCAGTCTATAAGAGGCTCCTCTGTCCCCATTCATCCCTTGCCCACTCACCTGAGACCTGCCTTCCCCTTAGTCTGGCTGAACTTTAATCCAGGCCATGGGCCAGGGCGGGGGAGTTGGTGAAGGGCAGCTGTCAGGCTGCCGGTGGCCATTAAAAGGCTTTGGCTTGGGATGGGGATGAGGAGAGGGCACAACAGAGCCACCCCTACCCCAGCACCTTTCCCACCCATCTCTGTGCAGGCAGCCTTCTGGACAGCTTAGCTATGGAAAAGCACTGTCAAAAGTTAGCTCCAAAATCCTTTCTTTGGTGCATAGCAATATAACTAAGGCAGGAGAGTTATATCAGGGACATATTGCAGAGGATGTTGAAAGGCAGGTTGAAAGTTTGGGCTTCTTTCCCTACAGGCAATCGGGAGTCATGGAAGAAGGTTTTTGAGCAGGGGAGGGACATGGGTGGAGTAGAGTACAGTCTGGAAGTAGGTGTGGGGAAGACTGGGTCAGGGGACTAGCAGCTGCAGCCAGAGTCCAGACTGGGAAAGGTGAGGGACTAGACTCGGGGGGCGGGGATGGCTGTAGGAGCAGAAAGGAGAGGCAGGGCTGGGGAAGAAGTGGCTGGGAGTTGATATGGGAGAAGAAGGGAAGGGGAGAGGCAAGGTATTCAGCTTTGCTTGGCTGAAAATATGAGGACATTAACAGAAATTGTGTGGTGCAGAGGGCCAGCTTGGGGCAAATGATGCATTCAGGTAGCCAGGCCAGGCTTGGGTGCTCCTGGGTCAGCCAGGTAGTGACTGGAGACACATGGGTCAGAGCTAGAGGCAGAGCCTTGGTGACCTTCCATTGGGCCAATATCAGAGCAGCCCAGGTGGAATCTTGGCCCACTCCTACAATCAGAGTAGACTGCAAAGAGGCAGCAGAGAAGTCAGAGGCGGAAGGGCCAGCAGGGCTGAGCATGACCAGAATACAAAAGAAAATGAGGATGTCAGCAGCCAGGACAGCCACGTGTGATTGTCCAGGCTGTGCACTGTTCAAAAGAACCCAGTGACGGACTGAAGGGGGCTGAAGTCCAACCTGTTTACCAAACCACACACTCCCTAAAGCTGCATCCACCCAGGAGGGCCCCTTTTTTCTAATTTTCCCCAGTGTGCCATGTAGCCAGGGTGACCCTGCCCACAGGGCAATGGGTTTGGCACTCGAGACATCCCAGATGCCCTTGGCAAGAGTAGTCCAGTGGGAAGTGGGGGCAGCCCAGTCAGTGAAGGGGAAGTAAGACCAAGGAGAGGGGTTGGGTGGCCTCCGTCCCCCACTCCCTGACTCCTTCACTTCCCTTTTTAAAGACTTGAGGCCAGTTGGGAGAAACTAGAAAAGGAGTCTCTCTGGTGGTGCAAATGATTAATGCGCTCAACTGCTAAAAGTTTGGAGGTTTGAGTTCACCCAGAGGCACCACAGAAGAAAAGCCTGGTGATCTAATTCCAGAAAAAACTATGCAGCACAGTTCTACTCTGACATACATGTGATTGCCATGAGTTGGAATCAATTCAATGGCAACTGGTTTACAGAGGACAGTTTAAAAATACCTCCAAATGCGGGGGAGATGCGTCTAGGAGCAAAGCCTGGAGGAGGCACTGAGGGCAGGGGCAGAGCACAGCTAGGGGCCACCCCCTCTGAAATGGGAGAAGGGAGCAAAGCACACAGCGACAACCAGGAGAAGCAGTGTGGGGGAGAGCCCAGATGTGCCATGTACTTGCTGTGTGATCTTGAGCAAGTCATCAAACTCTCTGTGGCTCAGTTCCCACATCTTCAAATAGGGATAATAATTGTATCTCCTAAATAAAGTTGTTTGAAGATTAAACGAGGTACATATATTAGCTGGTCTAGAGCAGTGCCTGGCACATAGTAAGTGCTGTATAAACGTTAGCTAGTATTGTTTTCAATTAGGGAGGAGGGAGCATTGACAGAGGCATTTAATCATTTGAGCTAAGTCGAGAGCAGAGGAAGCCAGCTTGCCAGACTCCACGTTGGGGTGGAGGGAGGGGCACTGTAAGAGCTGGGTCCTGGGGAGGCTGCCTGGGTCCTGGGGAGGCTGCCCAGCTTGGAGCTCTCGGAGCTCCATAAAAAGCAAGCTCAGGACATAAATAGGCAGCCGCTATAGGCCATAGGAGCCATGAAGTCATTCTCCTATTATACCCTGGCCTGGTCGATCTCTTGTCCAATTCTGGGCTGTGAACAGCAGTGTGGATGGGGAGCGTGGATGGCGGGCGGAGTGGCAGAGATAATTGAAAAGGCCCGGAACGCAAGGTCAGAGAAAGGAGCAAGATGGTGAGTCAGGCCTGGAGAGGCAGGCTGGGGCTGAGCATCTGCTCCACATCCCTGTGTGAAGGGCAGTCTCCCCGAGGATGGGGCCGCTGTTTGCTGTCTCCACAGAGGTCAGGCTGAGAGGGAGTGGCTAGGCCTCAGCGATTTCGTTCTCCAGCAGAAGTGTTTCCGACAGGAGTAGGGTTGAGTGAAGTGTGCTTCCATGGAGAGTGATGGAATCTTAGCCTCTGAGAAGAGACTGTTCCATCCAGCCTAAGCCTGTGTTGTCGGGGAGGGGGTGGGTTCGGTGGCTTCTTAGACCCCTAACAGCCTGGGACTTGAGGTACAAACTTTCCTGCTTGTGTGCGTCTGTCTGTCTCAGCACTTATCTGGTTCTTGTGCTTTCTGCCCTGGATGGTGGCTGGAAGGTATGTGGGGCTTTGGAGTGTGTGGGTATGTGTACGCACGTGTCCCGGTGTGTGCGTTGGGGTTGGGAACACTACGTCTTCAGGTTGGCTCAGAGGGAGCGAAGGTCCCTGTTGCTTGGAGTCCCTCTCCTCCTGGGCACTGTGCCTTCCAACACCATCTGAGCTCCTGGGCCCTGGGGAGGGTGCTGAGCCTAAGAAAAGCCTCCTTTCACATCTCCTGGCATCTTCTCCCAAATTCCCTGCCAGCCCAGAGCTGTCTGGGCCACTAGCCATGACCAAAAAGGAGAATGAGGGAGCAGGTGACGGAGACGGGGCCCACAGTGGACATGCTGGCTCCAAGTCCTCCTAACCAAGCCCAACTATTAGGGCCAGCTTCACTCATTTGCTGGGCCCCCTCGGTGGGCACTGGGCAAGGTGGGGCGGTGAATGGGGACCCAACACTATGTAAAGCCCAGTGCCTGCAGAAAGTGGCGAGGCAGAGGACAGTGTGGTTCCTCCAGCTGGGGGCCAGGAAGGGGTCCCAGAGGAGGCAGCCCTGGAGCTCTCCTTAGGGGCAAAAGAGACAGGGGTGGGAACTCCAGGCAGCAGGAACAGCATGAGGAAGTGCTCAGAGGTGAAGCGTGCGGTATGTTCAGGGAACCCTTGGAACAGGGGACCAGAAGCATCAGGGGAGTTGGAAAGAGCAGGCTAGGCAGGAGGCTGGGTCAGGTTGGGCTTGGATAGCTTACATGCAAGACTAAGAAACCCTGGACTGTATTGTGTGGATTTGAGGAACTAAGGAATGTTCTGAGCAGTGAGCGGCAACTCAGAGCTTTGCTTAAAAAAATAATATGAATAGTGTCTCCCATTTCATGAGACCCTCCACATGCCAGGCCCTCAGGTAGGCACTTTACACACTGTATTTCTAATCCCAAGGCCACCCTAGTAAGAGATGGGCTTAGAGGGCCCACATGGGTGGTGGAAGAAGCAGCAGGCCTGGAATCAGGAGACTCAGCTCTGGTGCTGCAACCTTGGGCAAGACACCCAAATTTTCCAGGCTTTCATGTCCCCAACTCTCAAATGGAGGTCACCCTGCCCAATGGGCCGCACAGGAATGTTCCTTAATACTGTAGAGTGCTGTGCCCATGTAGGTCTTCTGAAACCAAGCAAGGGTCCTTCTGCAGGCCGCTCACCTTGCAGAACATGCCTGGGACACAGCATTTGGGGGCCAGGCCCCTCTATCTGGTGTGGCTGGGGTATAGCCAGGGCACAGCACCCCTTTGCACCTGTGCAAGTAAAAGGGGGCTTCTGAAGGGAAAAAGAACCACTCGGTGCTGACAGTGTCAAAGGTCAGTAGTCAGAAGCCCAGACCTCTCCCTCCATCTCTCCTGCCCTGCATTATCGCTGTCTCTACTTCTCTCAGTCACTCTCTGGCTTCTCTTCCTCTGTAACTCTGACTTGCACGTGGTTTTGGCTCACTCTGGTCCCAGCTGGGTTCCAACTCTTTCCAACTTTGCAGCTGAGTTCCCCGAAGTTGACCCAACCCCACAGGTCCCAATCACAATGGCTCAGCCCAGCCAATAGCTCGGGTCCTTTTGGATCAGGTGCCTATCCCAACTGGCTGTGGCCTGGGCCACAAAGGGGCTGCTTTGATTAAGACTGTTGAGGGGAGGAAAGTTCCAAAGAGACGTAAGTACGGCAGGCACTCCAAACATGACCACTATAGATGGCCATCTGGGAGCCCTAACCCCCAGCCCTCCAACTTCGCTTTCTTTACCTCCTGCTTCATCTGGCTCAGGGCCAGACATCCCTGGGGGTCTCCTAAGAGAATCTCCAGGGGGCTTCTCCCTGGGATAGAAAGGACTGACCATTCAACCTGTGGACTGATCAGAGAGCAGGGGAGGGGCTCAGCAGAGAGGGTCTTCTCCAGGATGGCACCCAGCGCCCTCACATGGTTTGAGCACCCACTGCATGCAGGCACCAAGACCTACATCTGGCCCTGGTGATGCTGGCATGATGTTCTGCTGGAAGCATTTTCCACCCTCCATTAACAAAGTGGGTAGTCCCAGGGACACTCTGCTGATGACGACACTTGAAAATACCTGGACTTTAAAGGCCAAAAGACCTCAGTTGAATCCTGGCTTTGCCAATTTTTATCTGCATGAACTTTGGCAAATAGTATTTAACCTCCCTATGCCTCAGTTTTGGTGAAAGATTTATTAACAACCTGCTATACGCAGATGACACAATGTTGCTTGCTGAAAGCAAAGAGGACTTGAAGCACTTACTGATGAAGATCAAAGACTACAGCCTTCGGTATGGATTACACCTCAACATAAAGAAAATAAAAATCCTCACAACTGGAACAATAAGCAACATCATGATAAACAGAGAAAATATTGAAGTTGTCAAGGATTTCATTTTACTTGGATACATAACCTACACCCACGGAAGCAGCAGTCAGGAAATCAAGCAGCACATTGCATTGGGGAAATCTGTCTCAAAAGACCTCTTTCAAGTGTTGAAAAACAAAGACACTACTTTGAGGACTAAGGTGTGCCTGACCCAAGCCATGATATTTTCAATCACCTCATATGCATGTGAAAGCTGGCCAATGAATAAGGAAGACCAAAGAAGAATTGATGCCTTTGAGTAATGGTGTTGGCAAAGAATATTGACTATACTATGGACTGCCAGAAGAATGAACAAATCTGTCTTGGAAGAAGTACAGCCAGAGTGCTCCTTGGAAGCAAGGATGGCAAGACTTCATCTCACGTACTTCAGACATGTTATCAGGAGGGACCAGTCCCGGAGAAAGACATCATGCTTGGTGAAGTAGAGGGTCAGCAAAAAAGAGGAAGGCCCTCGATGAGATGAATTGACACAGTGGCTGCAACAATGGACAGTGTTTTGTTCTGTTGTACATAGGATCTCTATGAGTCAGAATTAACTTGACAGCACCTAACAACAACAACAACATACCTCACTTGAGCCCTGACCAAAAGGTCAGCAGTTCAAATCCACAAGCCGTTCCTTGGAAACCCTATGGGACAGTTCTACTCTGTCATATAGGATTGCTATGAGTCAGAATTGACTCAATGGCAGCAGGTTTGGTTTTTTGTATGCCTCAGTTGAGACTTCACTGAGTGGCACAAATGGTTAAGTGCTTGACTACTAGCCAAAAGGTTGGTGGTTCAAACCCATTCAGAGGCATCTTGGAAGACAGGCTTGGTGATCTGCTTCTGAAAGGTCACAGCCTTGAAAATCCTATGCACACATGGGGTCACCATGAGTTGGAATCAACTCCATGGCAACTAAGAACAACAACATGCCTCCATTTCCTCGTCAAAATGGAGCTAATGTGGCCTTCTTGAGGGCGGTGGTTAGGATTAGAGTTAATGAACAGCACCCAGGTTACCTGACGCCTTTGCCATTATCAGTAGAAGCACTAATAGCAGAGAAAGCTCGAGCTCTGTTCTAGCACGTGTATGCCTCCCTTTCTCTCCCCTTCCATCTGCTTACGTTCCTTGTCTCTGAGCCCCACCTCTTGTACCAGACCCAACCACACAGAGCAGGGGCCCAGGAGGCAAGACCCCATCTAGGGACCAGGCCTGGACCCTGACCAGCTCCCTGCCCCCAAGTTCGCCAGCCCCCACCCCCTATTCTGTGCAGGCTGACTCCACCGAAGGGGCTTTGCTGGCAGAGCTATCACGGTGCATAAGGAGATGAGTAGATGTGCCAGGCAGGGTCTGCCAAGAGAGACCGAGTGAGTGGCAGAGGTGGATGCTGTGTGGACAGCAGAGAGAAGGGGCTGCTAATGGGCCAGAGCAGGAGCAAGGCTTCTTGGGAGAAAGTGGCAGGGCAGGGGTCTACAGGAACACAGCAGCCAGCAAGGCATCCATGAATGGAGGTGCTGAGTGTTTAAACAGAGAAAGGCATGGGATTATAGTTGGGGGGGGCAGGTCTACAGTTTTGACTGTATTTAAGATTCAATACCAGGTAAAAATCTCTTGAAATATTAAGAACAAATGTCTTTTAAGGCTTAAACACACACACACACACACCCCAAACCGGTTGCCATCAAGTCGATTCCGACTGATAGTGATCCTATAGGACAGAGAAGAACTGCCCCATAGGGTTTCCAAGGAGCGGCTGGTGGATTTGAACTGCTGACCTTTTGGTTAGCAGGTGAACGCTTAACTACTAGGCCACCAGGGCTCCCTTTTAAGGCTAGACCTAATAATTTCATTTTAAAAATACCTAAATATGTTTACATTTCTTTTATGTACTTGATTTGCTTTCATGTGTAAATAATGAAATGTCTTTTTCTCCCATAAAAAAAGGAAGGAAGATATTTCACAGTAATTCTGTAAATATAAAACTGTTCTAAAAATAAAAAGTTTATTGTAAAAAATAATAAATGACAAAATAAAAAGGAAGGAAGAGGGAAAAGGCATCTGGCTTCAGCCAGTGACCTTGATCCAATTTCTACTGACAACCAGGGCCTAAAACCAGTTGCCATCAAGTCAGACTTGTGGCGACCCATGTGTGTCAGAGTAGCGCTGTGCTCATAGGGTTTTCAATGACTGGTTTTTTGGAAGTAGATCACCAGGCTTCCTTCAGAGGCACCTCTGGGTGGACTTGAACCGCCAACCCTTTGGTTAGCAGCTGAGTGTGTTAACCGTTCGCACCACCCAGGAACTCCAGCCAGGACCTAGTAGGGTCCAAACACTACTGAGGGTGCTCAGACCGACCCTGAACAACGAGGCTACTTCCAGGAGCCCAGGCCCTCTTTGACAAGACTGCCGGTGGCTCCTGAATCCTGCCCCTGTTCCTGGGTGCCCACATCCCACCTTCCCCAAATGGACCCCTCTGGCACAGACGAGCACATCTTGGGGTAAGCCCTTCCTTCGGTGACAGTCTCTCCCACCTGCCCTCCACAAGCCTCCGTGCCCAGAGGGCAAGACCTCACCGGCCTCCTCTCTGTCGCCCACCTAGCACTCAGCCTCGCATGTGCGTGGCACAAAGTGGTAAGTGCTGAAGAAATGTTTGCTAATTAATTTAGACAAGCTAAGAGGGAAGGAAGCCATTTAGCCTTGCTGATTTTCCAGCTGATATTCTTGAGAGCAGCCAAGTGCTGCAGCCCCCTGGGGCCCCTGCTTCCTGCTCAGCCTCCCCAGGCACTACACTCCCTCTTCCAGAGGCAGGGACTTCTCCCTGGGCTGGCTGTGCGCTCCCCCACCGCCTGTGGCCAACTTCCGCTGGTGCCTCCTGCTGTCTGGCTCAGGCATTCTCAGGCCTGGCTGCTTGTGGGGAAGGGTCTGGGCGAGCAGGAGAGTGGCTCTGAGCTGGAGGGAGCACCTTCCTTGACGGGGAAGGAAACGTGAACTGACCTCTCTTCGCACCATTGCTTTCCCAGAACAACTTTAAAGAGGAGCCATTCATGAAGGTCCCTCTCCAGTCCAGATGGGGCAGGCATCCCAACCTCTAGCCCCAGCCCAGAGGCCCTGGAAGCCACCAAGATGTAGAAAAGATTCTAGGAAGCTCTGCAACATAACTGTGTGACCTTGTCCAAGACACCCAGCTGCCCAGCTCAGTTTCCTCCGCTGGGCCTGCACCTGCCTTCAGAACTCAGCATTCATTCCACTAGCACCGGTTAGGCTGTATGAGATGACAGACCTAAACTTGTACCTTGACTCAGGCCACTCACTACCTGTGTGGTCTTGGATGCACTACTAAAACTTTCTGTGCCTCAGTTTTCTCATCTGTAAAATGGATATAATACCTATCTCTTAAGGTTGTTGTGATGATTAAATAATGCATGTAAAGCACTTAGTACAGTGCCCCAGCACACAAATAAATGTGAGCTTTATATTTACTACTACTACTAATACCACTACCACTACTGTTAGCTACTGTGTGCCAGGCACGGAGCTACTGAGACGTACAACGCACCATCTCTGCCCTCAGGAGCCACAGAGTCCAGAGGGAGACTGAGGAGACAAATGAGACCAAAAAACAGAAGAAGCCAAGACTCAAGGCCCCAGGAGACTGTCTCTAGGGTTAGATGGGGATGGGGTTGCCAGATCCCTCCTTGAGACTCAGTGGTAGTGGGGAGAACCTGGGGAGCAACAAAACTTCCCAAATACTTGAGCCTGTCTTGGCCCTGGGAGACCCGGGCAGGGACCCACAGCCATCTCCCTGACTGTAGCTCTGAGTGCTGGGAGGCTGCCTGGAAGGGTAGTGGGGAATGAGGTGAGTTTACATCTCTAAAGTGTTTGCTCTGGCTGCCCGTGCCCTTGAGTTGGGAGAATGTTATACAGAGCAGGGCTTTCCAGTCGCTCAGCTCTGGCCTCTCCTCCCAGGATAGCCAAGGGCTTCTCACCCTCTTCATAGCGTCTCATCAGTGCCAATGGGGACACACACGCCCCAGCAGCTGTGGGTCTAATGTGCATCCAGAGGCCTAGTTCCATTGCTGTGGGAAGCCAACAGTCTCACTGTTCTTTTGTCCAGCCACCCCCACTGGGCCTACTGCTTTCTGCACTGTGTCTGGGAAGGGAACAGAACCCTAAAATGTTGAAGGGCCTCAAGAACACCTCCTCCAGCTCCTCCACGTCCCAGAGGAGGAACTCAAGGCCCAGAGAGGGACAGGGTCTTGCTTACAGTCACCCAGTACCACAGCTAGAACCAGAAGCCAGATTTTCTGACTTCAACCCCAGTATGAAGAGTCCTGGAGCAGGCAAGCACAGAGGAAAGAACTGCCTTTGAATTTCAAGTTTGGTCCTAGAATTTATGGCCTGAGATAAAATACTGAGCCTCTCAGAGACTCAGCTTCCACATCTGTAAAATAGGAATAATAACAACACCTCCTCTACAGGATTGCTGTGCGAGCTCAAACAATAGAATGTATAAATGATAAAGCCCTGAACAAATGACATACAGCCAACGATTGATTATTATTATTCTATAATGTAGAGCCCTAAACCTATTAAGGACTCACAAATGTCTGCCGGTTGAATGGATGAATGTTTGTGGGATGGTGAGTAATGACCACAGGGCTCCAGGAGCACTGCTTTGCTTAGGTGGGTGGGATCAGAGAAGGTTTCACAGAGAGGGTGACATTTGAGATGGGCTGTGATGGAGGAGTCGAAGCCCATCAAGTTAAAAAAAGAGCATGAGCAACATCCGGAAATGTGGAAAGGCCTCCAAAGAGCCGTGGATACCAATTCCACATACAGGTTTGACACCAGACCCTGCTCAAAACTCACCCGTCTCCTCAGGGACTATGCATGGTACATGGAACAAGGGAAGCTAGCAATTTATAAAATCCTAAAATATGACTCGTCAGAGAAGAAGAGACCTTAGGGACCTTCTAATATAATTTGCCATTTGATAGGTAAGAAAACTGAGATTTAGAGAGGTGACATGCCTTAGCAAAGACCCTGCAGCAGGGTTGGCAAACTATGGCCCACGGGCCAAATCTGGCCCACCACCTGTTTTTGTAAATAAAGTTATATTGGAACACAGCCACATCCCTTCATTTACATACATTCTACGGCAACTTTCCTGCAAGGATGGATGGCAGAGTCGAGTAGTTGCAAGAGACCACCTGTAAAGCCTAAAATATTTACTATCTGGCCCTTTACAGAAAAAGTTCACCAGCCCCTGACCTATAGCAAGCTAGTGACAGAGCTGAGATGGGAGCCATGCCTCCTGACTCCTAGTTGGGTGCTGTTTAACTCCTGAGCCCCTCACCCCTTTGGGACCCACCCTAGCCCCTGCAGATAAGCATGCGCTGGAACACGGCCAGCAGGTGAGGTCTCAGGCAGCCAGGCTCTCGGCAGGCTCAACTTAGGCCATCAGGGAAGATGGAGCAGAAGCCCCACCTCGCCTGGCACTGCTGCCCCCCGTGACCCAACAGGGCTTCTTACTGGGAGCAGCTCAGCGCCTTTTGGGAGTCTGGCAAGGAGAGGCCAACATGGGCCTGCTTCTCCTCCATGGCAAAATGGGAGAAGCCAGGAGGCGGCGTCAATGTGTAAGACTTGGGCCAGTCAGATGCTAGAGTTACAGACACAGCTTTGAGAGCAACAGCACTGGTATCTCCAGCCATCTGCTGAGATGGCCAAATCCACTTTAAAGTGTGCTTCAGAATTCCTTTCTCAATGCCAGGCTGTCCCTGGTGGATTTATTTAATTAAAACCCTACCAGATTCAATCCGTTAGAAGTTCTGAGCTCACAAATGCCTGGTCCAGCTGGTCATAAGGACAGGCCTGGGCCATGGCCATCTGGCCCAGTGGCCTAGAACAGAGCCCAGAGAGCCCACAGGCCCCAGGTCAGTGCCCTTCCCAGAACACCCGGGACAGCAACTCTTACAGCCTTGCGATGTGACATGGCCAGCCGGGGCCTCAGCTTTCTCCATCCTCCCTGTCCCCACCCTGTCCAGACCTCAGGCTCATCTTTGAATATCCCCTCATCCTAATCCATCCACTCAACAGGCGTTTATTAAGTGCCAGTTATGTGCCAAGCCCTTGGTCAATGTGGGGAATAGAGTAGTGAACAGAAGAGACAAAAATCCCTGCCCTCCTGGAGCTCACAGTTTCAACCCACAAATGTGGTCCCACACATTGTCTCAGCTCTTCTCTCTCTCCTCCGTCTCCTCCTCTCTCTCATTTCTCACCCTCTCCTCTCTCCCCTCCCACTCTCTCCTCCCATTTCCCCTTTGCTCTCCACCTCCCTTCCTCCTTCTTCTCTCCCCCTCCTTCCTTCTCCCTCTGCTCCCATCCACCCTCCTCCCCTCCACCCTCCTCCCCTCTCATCTCCTGACCTCTCCACATCCTCTGCTTCCCTCTGGTTCAGGCCTGAGCCCTTGACATCTGGACCCCTGCAGAGGTCTCCTAGTGACCCCCTGCCTCCTGTCCCCCACTGCCACCAGCCGGGAGAAATAGCTCTCAGAGCCTCTCTGAGCGTGTCCCTCCTCTCGCAGCTGTCAGTGGCTCCTTGCTGCCTTCCAGTTAAGATCTGAATTCCAGAGCTCTTCAGATCTGAGCCCTTGCCCACCTCACTAAACTTCACTGTTCAAGTGAACTCCGCCCCACGGAAACCAGAAGAATTTTCGTTGTTGTTAGGTTTTTAGTATTTATCGTTTTCTATTTATAAAAGTAGTAAGATTTTTCGTAGAAAATACCGGGTGTATAAAAAGAAAATTAAAGTCAATCATGGCCTGTTATTCAGAGATCAACTCTGTGAGCTTTTTAGTGTATTTCCTTCCAGCTTCTTTTTCTATGTGTGCATGTGTGTGTTTATACATTTTTTATATTTATATATTTAGAGTGGGATCCCACTATACATAAAGTGTCATATCCTACCACTTTTATTTAATATTATATGGTAGGTTTCTATGTAATTAAAACATCCCTCAAGAAGAGCACTTTAATGGCGGCATAATATTCTGCCACGTATAATATAAATATACCTCAATATGTTTAACCAAACCCTATTGATGAACATTTGGACTGTTTACAATTTTTCACAATGAAAATACTGCTATAAACATTCTTGTTCATAAATCTTGGTTGCGATCTCTGGTTATTTTCCTAGCGGAGAGATTTCTTAGAAGGGACATTGCAGAGTCACCGGTAGGAACATTTCTAAGTTTCGGCTGGTCCCCACCCCACCCTCATTGGTGAGAACGCCCATCAGCCTCCTCCCCCCAGATCTATGTTTTTTTCTGCCCCTAGCATGCCTTGTGTCTTCCTAGCATTGTATCTTTGCTTCCCCTCATTTCCTATCCATCCTTCAGAGCTCAGCACAAATGCCGCCTCTTCCATGAACCCCTCCTGGACACCCCAGCTGGAAGTTCTCCACCTCCAACCTTCCTTCTGCCAGCTCATATGTCTCCTAAAGCATTTACCACCTATGCCGGGCATGGGCTTTGTTAACAATTCTTGTAACAAGAACCTCTTGTTTGTTTTCGGCATTGAAGTTCTCAAAGTGCTTTCACTGAGATGCTTCATCTGATTCACTCCCAGACCGAAAGCGTTTTGAGGTCAGGGACCTTGGTTTGATCGCCTGGGTCTCCTGCCCCAGGCCCCATCACCAACCTCAAGTCTAACACAACCTCCAGTCAGCCCTGGATTTAATGGACATTTAACCCAGCCGCCTTGGCCTATCAAAAAAGACTTTAAGATGCTCCTCTCTGCAGAGTGGGTCAGTAGAAGGAGGACTGAGCTGGGACAAGGACCCTGGGTTCCAGTCCTAGCTCTTCCATTGACCTTGGCCTGGTCCCTGCCCCTCTCTGGGCCTCTGTTTATCCATATATAAAATGGGCAAGCTGAATGACAAGTCTCCACACTTCTGGTCTGATGGCTCCAGAGGCCCCTGCCCCCAGGCACCTAAAGCAGCCCCCGGTTGTCCCCGAGGGCCTCAGAGTCAAGCTGCCTCTGCGATGGGCTAGAGGGAGCTGGCCAGGGAGGCAGGCCTGGCTCTAGGCCAGGCTGTGTCTGCAAACACTGACCTTGGCTGCTGCAGGGATTTTTCCATGACACCAGCACCCTCCCCCTCAGCTCCCCCCAAAGCCACATGCGCCTGGGGTGGTGAGGAATGGGAGCATTGGGGGGCTGTCCTATACCAGAGACCCCCAAATCTGAGTGATAGGGGCACCTATGGGTGGGGGACAGCTAAAGGAGAGAGCAGTGGGCCCACGAGTGGAAAGCCCAGGAGGAAGGAAGGGGTTAAGATGGGATCAGCTGGTGGGACTGCAGAGAAGAACTGAAAGAGATGGGAAGAAGGGAAGAGAGGCCTTGGAAAGGGGCAGGGAGGAGGGAGGGAGGGCGCTTGCTTCAGAGCTGTGCTTCCAGGCACTCTGGCCTGGAGGGGGACAAACTCCAGACCCAGTTCTCTGCACTGGTCCCCACCCCCACCCCAGCTCCGTAGTCCTGGTGGTTTCCCAGGCCTGGCTGGGGGATTGGCCAGGCTGGCTGGGAGTTGGGGGGCCTCTTCTGGGGCCTTGAAGCCGACCTCATTTTGAAGGGGCCTGGGGGTCACAGGGAGAGCAGGAGCGATGAGTCATCAAAGGCCCCTCCTCCCAAAGGCTACCTCCCCTCCCCCTGCTGGCAGTCTATGGGGAATTTTCCCACCCCCCACCTCCCCGCCACTGACTTCAGCTTCAACAGCAAGGGCCTCCTCAGATGGCTTAGCAGCATTTTCTGAGCAGCTGCTCCCAGCAGACCTCAGGCCGGACACTGAGGGGAGTTGCTCGCCCTTCAGGAGTCAGAACCCTGTCAGGACCCCTCTGTGAAGCAAGTGCCCAAACATGGGGCTGCTGCGAGGAGGCAGAGAGAGAGACCCCTCCAGTCGCTGGGAAGGATCAGGGAAGAAAAGGTGATGGATGAGATGGATCTGCTCTCTCCTCATTGCCACCAAGCCGGTGGCCTCCTCCCTCTCCCTCCCAGGGGCCTGGCTCCTCCCTCTCCCTCCCAGGGGCCTGGGCAGCTGTCAGCCACCTTCCCCTCATCTCCTTTAACACACCAATCAGGTTCCCCCATGAAGCTTCAGTCCCACCTCCTGGCTCCACACCAAGGGCAGCGCCTTTTCTGACCTAGATCCCTGAGGACGCAGGGTCACTGCTGGGCCTTTCCCGGGTGCCCCTCAGGTCCAGGCCTGGCTGCGCTCTGCAGGCCCAGCAGGAGAGGCCGGCCCCTCTGGGAGCATTTGTGTCTTGCAGCCAGTCTCCTGAAGCTGCCCATGTCTCCCAGCCTCTTAGTCCCCAATCCCCTTGGCTGCCCTGTCCCAGGCTCAGGCAGGGCCCTAGGATCAGGCGCTCCCCATTTCCATCTTTGCGGCAGCCCAGATCACCCCTGAGGTCACAGCCTTTGGGCACCTCAGGCAATGGGTCACCTCATCCATCTTCCTCAGGGCAAACATCAGCCTAGTCAGTGCCATATTTACGCTAGATAACGCCGTCCACAGGGAAACAGGTTACAGCCCGGAACGGGAAAGGGCTGTGTGTTTCTCATCCACGTGAGGGCTGGGCCACCCAAACGTGAGAGATGAGAGAATCTCAAAGTCAGAGACCTGGAAGGACCTCAGAGGCTCTTGATGCTGCAGAAAAGTGTTTCCCAAACTGTGTTCTAAGGAACATTTGTCTAGCAATGTGCACCCTGTGAGAAAATGTTCGATGGCCAAGCAAGTGGGAAAACTTAGCCTGTTCTCCTGGACAACTTTAACTGACCTTGCACATTAGCATGTGTGTGGCTCTGAGAAAGCCTGCACTTAAACGACAACAAATCCTGTGTAACTCAGCATTTCCCCAAGTTAATTTAACCAAGTGGCACAGTGGTTAAGAGCTTGGCTGCTAACTAAAAGTTTGGCAGTTTGAATCCATGAGCTACTCCTCGGAAACCCTATAGGGCAATTCTACTCGACTCAAGGCAACAGATTTGATTTTTTTTGGTTTTCTCCTCACCCGACAGTCATGAACAGCCATGGAAATGGTGTTCCAGGAAATTAACTTTGGGAAACACATCATAGAACATTGGTGCTGAAGCCAGCTTTAGAGACCATTTCATCTTGGGTTTCCCAAAGCAATCATAATAATAATGAGTAGTTATTGATCTGTATGTCCTCAGCATTTTAAGTCTATTAACTTACCAAATCCCCACAGCAAGTTTATGAGGTAAGTACCTCATTATTCCCATTTTACAGATGAGGAAACTAAGGCACAGAGAGTTAAGTAACTTGGCCAAGGTTACAAAACTGTATGGCTCCAGAGCCTGCACTAAACTGCAGAGATCCCCTATCTATTTCCAGCATTTCAAAAACATAATAATAATTTAATTCAGTCTCATAAAATCAGTCTTCCATGCTAACTGGAAGTTCTGACTGGCAGACGTGTTCTTAATAATTTTAATGGGAAAATAAATTAATCATGGATTCACCAAGTAATTAACCTGTTAATTTAACAATTATGTATTCAATGCCTGCATTATGCAGTACCTACACTGCACTGATCAACACATCATATTTAATAAATAAAATCTTTCAAAATTTAGACTCTGTGAATGGATAGATGAATAGAGAAAATAATAAAAAGCATCCATAGCAATAAAAAAAAGTGGGAACCTCCTATCTTTCCCTGTCCTGCCATGTCTCAGTTGAGGAAAACTGAGGCCCAGAGAGAAGAAAGGACTTGCCCTAGGCACAAAGCTAGTCACGGTCAGGGCCAGGTCAGACCCCAGACTGCCTGCCTCCTAGCCCCATGCTCTTTGCTCCACCCAAGGCTGTGGCCAGCATTCTGGCCTTGTGGCCAGCTAGGCCAGGGGTAGGAGGTCAGGCAGGAATGGGAGGGCAGTGGAGGGGTTGTAGGGAGCAGGCAGCCGAGTCCAGTCCAGCCAAGGCCATCACTGATGGCGCAGAGTGGCTAGTGGTGCGTTGACTAGAAGGAAATAGGCCACTCAGAGAAAAAGAACCGAAAGAGGGCGATATGGGCTCCAACTCCTTGCATCTCCCTGGAAGATGGAGCTCCAGCCAGTTTCTAAGCTCCTCGTGATTCTGGGAGGCAAAGAGAAGAACTGAGGCCCAGGGGTTCCCTCCCACCCCTCATTTTTCCTCCAACCACAGTGCTCTTCTTCCCATGGGGCTTCCTGGGGTGAATTCTATGTCTCCAGCCAGGTTCCAGAGCCATCTCATTGAGCTGTCCCCAAGCAAGGGGTGGCTGGGCCCGCTCAGTGAACAGGCCCAGCTCTGTCACACCTGAGTCAGAGGCAGAGGGCAGTGGACAGAGCATTGGTTTCAGAACCCGGCATCCTGGATTCTAGTCCTGGCTCTGCCATTCACCAGCTGTGTGCCCTTGAGCAAATCACTCTCCCTCTCTGGACCTCCATTTCCTCATTTACATTTACATTATAAAGTAAATTCTGGGCCAAATGATTGCTAAGGGCCTTTCTGGTTCTGGGAGCCTTTAAGTCTATGGTGGATTCAGGGGAGGGCAGGTGGTAGAGGAGAGACCAGGACAGCTACGGAGGCCTGAGCGACAGTGGCTGAGTCTTATTATCAGGGCATGAGTCTGGCTGGTCAGTGCATACTATGTGTGAAAGGAGGTCCCCAGAGAATCAGCCCCAGAGAACACAGCCTCTGTGTCAGTGGCACACAAGGACATAGACTAGCAGGACTGGGCAGCAAGGAGAAGGTGGGGGGCACCTTTTTGCCCCTCTCTTCCTTGTAAACCCAAGTTTGATTCAGGCAATGACCAGGAAGGCAGGGGGCCTTCTGACAGGCAGGCAGGCCTTGCCAAATTCCCAATTACTTCCCAGAAGTCTCAGGGCCCCTGGGAGTGGCTCCACCCTGGCTGGCACCCCTCCGAGCTGGGCGCAGACGTCAGCAGGTCCTCACAGCTCCCTCACCCTTTCACCCAGTGACAACAGGACAGGCGAAGGGGCGGGGGCATGCTGACCCGGAAGCGCCTGTCTCGCCAGGCATCCTGCTGCCGCTGTCACTTCTGCCACATCCAGCTCAGAGCAGTGCCCAAGGATGAGGCTCCAAGTGGAACGCTCTCCTCTCCAGCCTTCAGCTTCCCATCCTGGCTGCCTTCTTGGGGTTATAAATTGGCTCCTGCTGAGTCAGAAAGACCGAGGTTGCTTTATTTGCTATAAAAAATGTACTGAGGGGTAGCCTTGGGCAACTCACTCGGTCTCTCTTGCCTCCATTAGTCTAACTGTAAAATGGAGTCATAATACTGACGTTGTAGGAATTTTTTGAGGATTAAGTTTAAACTATATTAAAGGGTAAGAGATTATCATTATAAGCCTCAGCCTGTGGTAGGAAGTGGGGGCGGGCTCTGGGGGCATCTGACCCAGGGGTGAAGCACGTCTGGGCTGGGGCTGCCCTGGACACTGCAGTGACTGTGGTGGTGGCAGTTGAGAGTCTGCCCCAGATAAGAGTCTTTGGTGAAGCCTGAGTGTGTCACTTGCTTGGAAAGTCACTAAGTTCAACAGGAGGGCAGGGGAAGGAGTTGTCACTTCCAGCTGGGAGACAGGGAAGTATGAGGGCGCTGAGGGCCTCAGGGGTTGAGCAGCAGAGCAAGGGAGGAGGGCAGAGTGAGAAGAACCCTACGGGGAGAAGGTGACAAGTGTCTGGGGTGGGGGTGAAGGTGGGATATCCCGTGTGCTGGCTGAGGAGGTCCAGCAAGAGAAGGGGCTGGGAAGGTGGCTGGAATCAGATCGGGAAGGGCCTCAGACACTGACTTTTTGCTCCCTGAAGTTGGGGGGGTTTGGCAGGCAGCCTGCAGTGGGCAGTGAGGCCACCAGGCAGACTGGCTATGGGTTTTCCTAAGAGGTGCAGGGATGGTGCACCCAGAAGAAGGCATAGCTTATGAAGGACCACAGGGCTAGCTGGCAGCGGTGGTGGAGAGGGGGGCCTTCGCCCTGGTGGTGGGAGGTGGCTGCCTGACTCCAAGAGATCACCCCCTCCCAGGACTGCGTTCTCAGTCAACTTTCACGTGTAGGATCCCAGCACGTGTGGCTGTCAAGCAGCCACAGTTTCTGCAGTACTTTCTCGTCCAGCCTCTCTTTTACTCCTAACAGCAGCTCTGGCAGGCAGCCAGGGTGGGGATGGATAGCTCTAGTTCAACCCAAAGAGCAGACTAGGCAAGTGAGGTCCAGAGAGGAGAAGGAATTTGCCCCAGGTCACACAGCCAACATGTGGTCAAGTGGGGGCCAGGCCCACACCCTGACTCCCTGTCCAGCCCGGTCCGCAGCGCCATGCCCTCCCCCACGCCTGTGCAGTGCAGCCTGGGGAACAGGGAAGGACAGGATGAGCAGCAGCTCTGGCTCCGGGCCTGCCCAGCTGTCGAGGTGAGTTGTGGCCGGGCTGCCGCAGCCGTGCTGGCCGGCACAATCTGTTCTCACCCTGCTGGGGCATGGATGGCCCAGGCACGGTGGCTCAACAGCTCAGCTGCCGGGCCCCTGGCAAGGGGTGAAGAGTCACCGACTCCACACTGTGGTAGGGGCAGTGGAGCCTGTTCCAAGAGCAACCCCACAGCTGCACACACCGTGAGCAGCTGTGCCCAGACTTCTCTTAGCTTTAAGATTCAGATGGCCCTGGGCTGGCAGAGATGCCAGCTTTACTGCAACTGTGCTGCTCCCAAGACTGGATGCCCTCTCGGAAATGTGAAGGAAACCTGGCACTTTGTTCATTGTTAATCATAGTGAGCCATTATTGAGCACTTGATATGTACCAGGCTCGAGGCTAAGTGCGTTACACACATCATCTGACTTACTCTTCCCAAAAGCCCTGCAAAGCAGGAGCTATGTATTATCCCCATTTTACAGATGAGGAAACCAAGTCTCACAGAGGTTAAAAAAAAAAAGGCTAATTCATAGTAGAGTCAGGATTTGAACTCAGATCTGACAGCAAAGCACATGGTATTCTGCCCTGCCATTCACTCTTCAAACATATTCTGGGCTCCTTGGGCATGGCTGGCCATGTGGGGATGGAAGCCAGGGATGGAAGCCAGAGACGAACATGACAAGGTCCAGACGTGCCCCATCTTGAAACCAGTGTTTAGCTGTACGCATGTATTTGGGAGCTCTGGGAGGGACAGAGGAGGAAGAAGCAGTGGTAATATTGGCCCTGGAGTTAAAAGCTGAACATTCTCTGTCCCACTCAAATAAGGCAGAGATCACTTACAACTGTGAGGAATTCAGGAAGGCTGCATGGAAGAAGAAGCATTTGGTTAAGTTTTTATAAGGCTTAGAAAGGAGAAAAAATGGGAACGGCTGCCAGCATTATTTTATTATCATAATTCTATTAATAAAAGTAATAAGTATCTCAACAGCTTGGTGAAAGAAGCAGGGCCAGTAGACCTCATTTTACAAATGAGGAAACAAGCTCAGAGAGGGAGAATAATTTGCTTAAGGTCACACAGCCACTAGAGACAGGGCCAGAACTTGTGGCCAGAGCTTCTGAGTTCCCAACCAAGGTCCCTCACCTTTCAGGTCGACTGGCAGAATTGTTGACTTAAGGCCATTTGATGGCTGCCTCAGAGTGAGGCTTTGCCTCTGCCTGGCTCCCGGCTCAGTGTGGGCTCAGGGTGGGGGCAGTGTCTGGCTGGTGATGGTAACACACCTCAGAGGACACCCAGGGCTCCTGGGTAACATCACCTCCCCATGAGGACAGACTTCACTTTAGGGCCAGGCACAGAAGGTGGCCCAGGGCCCCCAGGCTGGTGAGGGCCCTAGAGCACTAATCACACATCTGGGGGTGGGGGCAAGGGGCACATCTCCTTTCTCCCTCTCCGGCACTGGTGGGCCACCCACCCTACCGCCAGTTGCCAACTATCATCAAGGAGCCATTTATACCTCAGTTTCCCTCCCTCCATACTGAATAACAGGACGTCAGAACCCATTCAGTCTAACCTCCTCCCATTATAGCCAAGGAAACTGAGACCCAGAGAGGACTAAGAATATGTCCAAGGCCCACAGACACAGAACGAGAACCCAGGTCTCCCATCTGACTCGTCAGTATCCTTCCCATTATCCCTGCTGCCTCTAGACAAAGTTCCCAACAGCGCCATGCGTCAGTTTTTTCTCTAGATATAAGTTCAAAGGCAGGCTGCTTTGCTTCCAAACCTTGGAAAAGTCACTTAACCCTCCCAAACCTGCTTCCTCTTTCCTCCCTACCTACCTTATGGAGTCGTCACAAGAGTAAATTAGAAAGCATAAGCAATGGGACTAGCACACTGCTTGGGGACAAAGGAGCGCCCCTAACTGTTAGTTTTCTTCCCTTTGACTAGAAGGAAAGAGACCCAGAATCTGCAAGGTGGGGGTGATGGAGAGGAGAGAGAGGGGAAAGGCAGAGGGTTTCTGGAAGGCAGTCCAACAGCATGTGCTTTCTCTCCTCTTCCCCACTTCCCTCAGGCTACGGCCACGCAGCTCCCAGCACTGATGGCGGGAAGGTGTTCTGCATGTTCTACGCGTTGCTGGGCATTCCGCTCACTCTCGTCATGTTCCAGAGCCTGGGCGAGCGCATCAACACCTTCGTGAAGTACCTGCTACACCGCGCCAAGAAGGGTCTGGGCATGCGGCGCGCCGATGTGTCCATGGCCAACATGGTGCTCATCGGCTTCTTCTCGTGCATTAGCACGCTCTGCATCGGCGCCGCCGCCTTCTCCTACTACGAGCACTGGACCTTCTTCCAGGCTTACTACTACTGCTTCATCACACTCACCACCATCGGCTTCGGCGACTACGTGGCGCTGCAGAAGGACCAGGCGCTGCAGACGCAGCCGCAGTACGTGGCCTTCAGCTTCGTCTACATCCTCACGGGCCTCACGGTCATTGGAGCCTTCCTCAACCTCGTGGTGCTGCGCTTCATGACCATGAACGCTGAGGACGAGAAGCGCGACGCCGAGCACCGCGCGCTGCTCACGCGCAACGGGCAGGCAGGCGGCAGCAGCGCGGGCTGCGGCGGTGGCGCTGGGGGCAGCGCGCACACCACCGACACAGCCTCGTCCACCGCGGTGGCCGGCGGCGGTGGCTTCCGCAACGTGTACGCCGAGGTGCTGCACTTCCAGTCCATGTGCTCGTGCCTGTGGTACAAGAGCCGCGAGAAGCTGCAGTACTCCATCCCCATGATCATCCCGCGGGACCTCTCCACGTCCGACACCTGCGTCGAGCAGAGCCACTCGTCGCCGGGAGGGGGCGGTCGCTACAGTGACACTCCCTCGCACCGCTGCCTCTGCAGCGCGGCGCCGCGCTCCGCCATCAGCTCCGTGTCTACGGGCTTGCACAGCCTGTCCACCTTCCGCGGCCTCATGAAGCGCAGGAGCTCCGTGTGACCGCTCCGCGGGCCTGGCGCACTGGGAGTGCTGCCGGGCCGGGCCTGGCCGGGCGGGAGGCTCCTATCCAGAGCAGCAGCAGGGGTCCTCCAAGAGGCCGCCAAGCAGCCTTCGGCCCCGTGGGGCGCCTCCTACACCCCTCACCACCCTCCCCCCTCCATCTCCGACTGTGCCTGCTCGCACCAGCCCAGCCGGCAGGAGCCCGGGAGCCCCCATCCGTGCCCTGCGAATTCTGAGAAATGTGAAACTTGGGGGGCCAGGGGGCAGGAAGACAAGCTGGGAGCCTCCCCGATCCCTTCGGAAATCTAAGGAGCTCCCCAGTCCTCAGAGGCCCTGCTGGTCCCCAGGCCCCCACCTCCTGAGGGGGTCTTCGTGTTCCGTGTACATTTGCATCTCTATTTATACCTCTGTCCTGCCAGGTCTCCCACCTTCCCTTGGCTCCAAAAGCCAGTGTGTCTTTGTCCGGGTCACCCCCTCAGTCCCACTTCCCGCTCCTCATCCCCACCTGTGTCTCCCAATCTCCCACTACCTTTTGTGTTGTTTTGCATGGCTTTGCAGTATGGAGACAGTGGAAACCTAGCAGTCCCTAAAGCTAGCCCCCAGAGGGCGGGACAGTCGCCAGGAAGGACAGACAAGCGGCAGGAAGAAGGGAGAGGGAGTGGAGGAGGCAGTGGCTTCTGGGTCTGCAGGGGATCCCTGCTGTGAGAGCTAGCTGACCTCCAGCCACATTCTCTTGAGGATGGAGGGGGTGGTCCACCCTTGGGGAGACTACCCTTGAAGTTTGGAACAGAAAACTCCAGATTTGCCATCCATGGCCACTGCTAAGAATCACCATCTCTTAAATGGGGGTGATTTTTAGCCTCTGAAAACCCTGTCCTGGCTACTCATTCCTTTGAGTCTCACAACACCCCAGTTAGATGAACAGAGCAAGAGTTCTCATTCCCATTTTATAGGTGAGAACACTGAGGCCCAGATAGGTGAAGTGACTTGCCCAAGGTGACACAGACAGCAAAAGGCAAAGCGGAGCAAGAATCCAGACTGCGTCTTCCCAGTCTAGTGCTCTTTCCTTCCAATTCCCCTCCCTGCTCTCAGGAGCCAAGCTCCTGCTTTCCCCACCTGGCACTGGATGGGCAGTTGGGGCTTAAACCAGAACCAGAAGCCCAAGGTCTGGGGCACTGCCTGCACTGCTCTTGGCCAGGAGGTGGGGGATCTGGATGAGCCCCTGAGACAGGGTAGGCCCCTTGGTCTCTGGACTGCCCTGTAAGCAGGACTGGGTCCAACAAAAGCAAGGCCAGGAGCTGCAGCTCTAGGAGTTTGGGAATTGGGCTGAGCAGCCAAGAGAGCTGACAGGCATATCTCATTGTTGTTGTTGTTGGGTGCCGTCGAGTAAATGGCAACTTATAGCGACCCCATGTGACAGAGTAGAACTGCCCCATAGGGTTTTCTTGGCTGCAATCTTTAGGGAAGCAGATCACCAGGTCTCTCTCCTACAGATCCACTGGGTGGGTTCGAGGGTTCAATCATCCTACTGGGATATTATTCCTAGCCCCACAGCCATTGTTGGTGCCTGTGTCCCAAGTAGCTAGAGATAAGCCGATGCTGCAGCAAAGAACACCTCTCCCAGGGGAGGAGCTTGGACCTGGTGTGCTCACTGCCTAAACCACCTGCAGTCCAGAAGCCCAGGTAGAGTACAGCAGGCAAAGGGGACACCCTCAGCTCCGCTGTCAGGACCCAGCCTGGAACTGGTACAGTGACCCAGGACAGCATCAAGTGGGAGTGGGCAGAGGGCCTCCCCTCCCTCAATACTGCCCTCTGGTGCTGTCTGGTGTCAGCTTCTCAGCACTGCCAAGCAAGGCCAGCCCTGGCACTGGGGAAGCAGGAGTGGGAGGCCCACAGGGTGATCAGCCTCAGGCCCACCCAGTCATGTCCTCTGGCCTCTGGAAACCTGTAGGGAGGAAGAGTCTTGTCTAGCGCATGTGTGAGTCCAGTCTCGGTAGCTGGCTGCCCATGTGCTCCAGGAAAGCAGGGCCCCGACCTGGGGTGATGCCCTCTGTGTGCGTGTTGGAGGGAAGGCAGTGCTGGCTGCCTCTGTCCTGTGTGTGACCCTGCCCTCGAGGGGTCCTGTCCAGTCAGTCCCGAGGGAGCCACAACCAAAGTTGCAGGAAGATGGTGAGGAAGGAGGTGGAGTGGCCCTGGGTGCAAAGCGCTGCTTACTGCTCGGTCTCCGGCTGCGTCTTTCCCAGGGAACTGGAAAGCCAGTGTTGCTTCCTCTCCTCACCCCCTCCCACTGCAGGTAGCCTTTCTGCTTCCCCAATGCCTTATGCCTGGGCACACTGCCACAGAATATGCAATATGTGTGGGTAACAAGCCCCCACAACCACACCCCCACGGGCAGCCCTTGGACTCCCAAGGCTGTGGTTGCCACGGCCTCCCCTCAGCTCCTCCTGCCTATCTGTCTTCACACTGAGAATGGCGCCTAATAAATGCTGTCCATGGAGACCAGGCTCAGGCTCTAGCTGCCTCTATCATCACAGACCTTCGGTGCTGCCAGGGAGTAGCTACGTCCCCCTGTTCCATCAGGGTCTACAGACACACCAACTGTTGCACCCTGGGTGGACTAGACCCTTTGCTTCAGGGGCCTTAAGAAAGAAGCCAGGTGGGCAGCATTGGCTTCCCTTTTGTGGTTTCCCCGAAGATAGAGTTTCTCAGTGTCATCCTGGGACAGACCATCAGAGCACTCTAAACCAAAAACCCAGCCCATTGCCATCGCGTCAATTCCGACTCATAGTGACCCTATAGGACAGAATAGAACTGCCTCATAGAGTTCCAAGGAGCACCTGGTGGATTTGAACTGCCGACCTTTTGGTTAGCAGCCACAGCTCTTAACCACTACGCCACCAGGGCTTCCCAGAGCACACTAAGACCTTAGAAATCACCTGGTCCAATCCTCCCCTTGTAGATGAGTAAACAGGCTCAGAGACGGCAGGTCACTTGCCCTGAGTCACACAGGAGTGAGTAAGACCAGGGATTAGAAGCCGAACCGGCATTCATAGTCCAGTGCTCTCCTCTCTTCACACAGCCTGCGGAGTCTGGACTGGACGCACCACAGCTGACTTGGCCTTGATGCGTCAGTAATACCTCCCTGCCAGCCAGGAGCAGGGATGACTTTCTCCTCCAGCAGGGGCTCCTGAGACAGAAGTGATTGACACAGAAACATCTCTTTCAAAGGGGACAAGTCACAAGCACCTTTCTTCAGGGTACGTTTTCCTCTGGGTCTGGAAGGACTGGGCTGACGTGGTAAGCTGGTGTGAACTCCGGAGAGACTCAAAGCGCAGATCCACCTGCCCAGCTGCAGCCATCCCTGGAGTCAGCTAGCCAGCGGCTTCCTAACTTCATTGAGTACGAGCCACAGTAATACATTTTACAGCACAAGCCCATATACATCTGTCTATCTGTCTATCTATATACCTGTCTTTCATGAAATAATACTTAACCCCTACTACATCCAATGCACTCTGATACTTTCTATTCTATTTCATTTTTTAAAATTGATATCTAAATTGATTTCTCTACCCATTAATGCTTTGCTACCTGCAGATGGAAATACACTAGAGAAATAAGGGGAGGGGTGGGGATGAGGGCACTTTCCCCCAGGCCTCCCACCCACTCACATAGTCCAATTGAAAGATGCAGAGAGAGACCTGTTTATTGGGGTGCAGGTGTGGGGTTCAAAGAAGGAAATTGTGGCACACATGCCGCTGGGAGGCAGGACACCGCCAGCGCTGTTGTCCTGTGCTCCTGGCTGCCCCCTGAGGCTGCAAGCAGGCTCCTGGGATAGGCTCCTTATCGGCCTTCATCCCTCAAGGAGGCGTCGGTGGAACTGGGGCTCAGCTCCTATTTGCTCACCCACTCCTGAGGCCACATCAGAAGCCGGGCCTCACTGCCCATTGCCGGACTGGCCCGGTGTTTCTTAGAACAACTAAATGCAATAACAGCAGAAACAATTTCATTTTTGAGGTCAGAAGTGGCCAGCAGTGGCCAGCACAAGGTTACTTTATGTCCTTGCTGGACGTAAACATGCTGACACTTGGTCTCCTTTCTTAACCACCTGGTTAAAGTATCACAAACAGAACCCTGAAGGAATCCCAGGGGCTGCTTTCATCCCAGTCTTCCTAGGGGGTGATCAGCACGGAGACAGCTGTGAATGGCACCCCAACCCCTTGCCCAAACCTCCTAAGAGCTCAGCATTGCCCGTGGTCCCATCTCCACCCTCCTCACTTCCACACAGCATCTGAGGTCTCCTGCAATAAAAGATATATGCACGAGCACAACAGAAATAGAACCACAGGGTAGGGGTGGGGTATAATATACCAAGATCCCAGGCTGAGATGGTGAGTCGGTGTGAGCATCACACAGAGACAGAAGATTCCTGGGAGCTGAGAAAGAAAGAACTAGCCATGGCCACTCCTCCCAAAATGTGTCCCATGATATGTTTTGTGGGAAATGGTTCCTTGGTCAGATGAATTTAGGGGAACGCTGCCCACGTCACCTGTTCATGGAGCTTCACAAGGCATCTTAGCTTAGTAAATGTTATGAAAAGTCCTGCAGCAAAGACAGCTCTTTAACTTTGTTTAAGCCAGCATTGCCCAAACTCATCCCAAACACCAGACCTCTGTGTGCAGTACATCCTTTCACATCTTGGGTTCCACAGGAACACACTTTGGGAAATGCTGATCTATGGAAATTTCATTGTCTGATGAGGAAAGAAGATAGATCCCTTCTGTGACTAAAGGCCACAATAATATGAAAAACTGCTTTTATTCTCAGCTGAAACCTAGGCTGACAGCAGCTCCCTTGCCTAAGACCAGGCAGCGACATGGCAGCAGAACTGGGATAGGAATCCAGGCCTGATGGCTCCAAAGCATATGCTCTTACCCACCTCACTGTGCATGGCCCCAGGATGGCCCATGTCTTCAGCACAGGTTTGGCAAAAGTTGCATAGCAATTTATCACCTGGTCACTTCTTACACAGAACATTGGTAAGAGGGGTAACCTAAAAATGTCACCCTTCAAAAGTGACAGATTCTGATGGAGCTAAGAAATCCTGTTCACCCCAGGTCCTCCCACCCCCACATTTGGGGGCACTCACTGAGCTCTTCCACAGGTGCAGCATTGCCCCCCACCCCCACAAGCCCAGTAGCCTTCCCCCAACTTATGTCAGGAAGCCAGGGCAGCAGAGGGCTGACTGGGGCCAGGGAAAAATTTATTCAAGATGGACATATTACCAAAAGAAAGAGCGACTGCCCACACTGACCATACCAGCCCCCCTGCCTGAGAGCACGTCTCCCCATCACCACCAGGAAGCATGAAGCTGATGCCCCCTCATGCCCAAAGCTGGGAGCAGGTTAGAAGGCTGAGGGACCCTGTGTCCTGAGTGGCTCCTGAAACCTCGTCTACAGTGGACTCAATCCCCTCGCCTGGCCCCACTGGAACAGCAGTCCTTGGGCACTGCCATAACCTTTTGTCAAAGATAATAAAGAAACGCATGTGTGTGCCCACGTGCGCGCGCGCACACACACACACACACACACACACACTCCTTTAGATCGTGGGCCAGCTCCCTCTTTCTCAGAGGAAGAAATTTTGGTTCACAGAAAGAAAGTGACATGCTCAAGGTCATAAAGCAAGATAATCGGGTAGCCAAGGTTAGTATACAGATATCCTAACTTCCTACCACCCTCCCTAACCACACACACACACACACACAACACACACACACACACACACACACGCACACATACACACAGAGTAGGGGTCCAGCCTCCTCTGACTCTAATTTCAGAAGAAAGGTGTTAATCTCTGGGGCTGAGTCATTCTGATGCTAGAAATTTACCACATCCACATCTGGGCAAACTGGGACTCACACCATCACCACTACCCTACCCCTCGGTCTCCCAGCTGCAGTCAGGGGGCCATGGGGTGGTGCTGCCCCTCTTCTGGCAGCGGCCGTGATGGAATTGACCTCCTTGATCGTCTCTGGCCAATGAGCTCCAAGAATTCACATTGACAGCATTTTCCATTTACAGAGCTCTCCCACGTCATTCTATCATATGATGAATGGGATGATTCTGTGAGTTAGGCACAGATTAACATCCCCATTTTACAGATGAAAGACTAAAGCTCAGAAAGACCCAAGGGCCTGCGAGCAGGGACTGTTCCACATCCAGCTCTCCATCTGAAGCACTGGCAGCACCTGGCATTCCGTTGGGGCATAATAGGCTGGAGCCCAGTGCCAATAACTCTGGGCCAGCAAGTGTCCCTGTCATGAGCCTTGCAGCTTCCTAGGCTGATCCCAGTGGGTTGGAGAGGCCCTGGTGGACATGGTTCACAGGACCCATTAGCAAAAGGAAACAAGGATTCATGAACACTTGACCCACTTCACCATATGCCCTGGGCAAATTCTGCCCAAAGACCTAGACTTTGGACGAAGGACAGCAGAATACCCAGCCCATAACCCTGCCCTTCAGCAGAAAGACAAGGTAGAAGAAACAAGGACTCCTGGGGAAAGGTCATGCCTATAATGTAGGTCAACTCCCCAAACCAACACTCTTCCCACCATTCGTGTTCCTTGGAAAAGAGAAAATTTGACCAGGTTCATCCCTAACAAGAGAATATTCTGGTCTGACTACCAGGTCAGAGTGGCAGGAAGGAGGCCCATATCCCTGAGCCCAGCATCAGGGTTTGAGAGGTTTCCCACGTCCACCTGGTGAGACCAGAGGTGTCACTGGGCAGGGAGTCTGGCACAGGCTGTGTTGTGCTGTCTATACCTCTGGTCCTTGGCCCTTCTTAGTAGTGAAAGCTCACATTGCCAGAAGGGGCCTGTCTGTATGTCCTGGGTACCCTAAATGGATATTTTCTGGGTGGCCCTCATTCTGGGGCAGATAAAGCTCTAATGACACTTTGGCTGCCTGTACAGTCTTGCTAGCTTCTCTCCAAAGGTAAAGGAGACACCAAAGAAAAAAGGGTACAGCCATTATTGAGCACCTACTATGTGCCACACACTTTACAAATCTCACAGCCCTGTGAGGCAGGCACTGTTACCCTCATTTCAGTAGATGAGAAAAGTAAGACTCAGAGAGGGTAAGTGACTTGTCCAGGGTCACACAGCTAGTAAGTGGCAAGGCCCCACCCAGGACCGTCTGACTCCAAAGCTTCTGCACTTACCACTGCACCTTTGTACCTGGAATTCATCTAGTCCAGCCTTCCTCCCAAAGCAAGAATCACCTCAAGAGTTTCCCTTACAGGTTGTACAGCCTCGACTGGCAGAACACTCCCTCTCTGAGGCAGCCCATTCATTCCCCGTTGAGTAGCAGCTCTGATGGCCATAAATGGCTTCCTTCTACTGAGATGACTACTGAATATAGTTCTGGCTCTGCCACCTGGAGCCACATGAGTAAGTCCCTCCATCATGGGCATTGTTCTAAACAATTCACAATGGCTCCCCACATTGACAAGTGCCTCTGAGGCTTCTTTGGGTAAATGACTTCATTCTTTCAGTCACACTTCCTATGACAGAGCTTCTAGACTTCTCACCAACCTGGCCCCCTTCTCTGGAAAAGCTTCAGCTTATCTATGCCCCATTGTGGCCCAACCAGCTCAGTAATGGTGACCATCCCCTCCCTTGCTGCAGATACTAATCTCCTATTAATGCAGCCTAAGAGTACTGCTGATTTTTAGGTAGCCGCTTCACAGTGAGCCTGCAACCCACCAAAACCCACCAGAATTTGTCATGTGAATGATTGTGGCAGACACTGTTGGTTATCTAAGCAAGAGGCATCCCTACTCCTTGATGACAGAGGACTAAAACTTATCAGTCACTTCCCCAACCCCAGGGTTTAAGCCAATCACAGTGGCCTCAAGCATCTTGCCGAAGAATGGATTAGGTATGGATGTATGATGAATTTATTATTCAGGGAAGTCTGCTGAGGGCTTCCAGTAAAAGCTTCCCTCTTCATAAAAGAAATCATCCCTAAATCATCCTAAAAGAGAGGGGAGGAAACACCCCTCTGCTTTAACTGGACTTGACGGGACTATGTGTGATGCTTAGAGCTGTGGCAGCCATCTTGTGACCATGAGGACGTGTCTGTGGGCACTGAGGATGGCAGAGGGAGGAGATGGAGTGTCTTAGTCATCTAGTGCTGCTATAACAGAAATACCACAAGTAGATGGTTTTAACAAACAGAAGTTTATTCTCTCACAGTCTAGGAGGCTAGAAGTCCAAATTCAGGGGGTCAGCTCCAGGGGAAGGCTTTCTCTGCCAGCTCTGGAGGAAGGTCCTTGTCATCAATCTTCCCTTAGATTAGAAGCTTCTCCATGCAGGAACCACAGGTCCAAAGGACACACTCTGCTCCTCGCGCTGATTATTGGTGGTTTGAGGTCCCGGTCTCTCTGCTCGCTTCTCTCTTTTATATCTCAAAAGAGACTGACTCAAGACACAATCCAATCTTGTAGATTGAGTCTTGCCTCATTAACATAACTGCCGCCGATCCTACTTCATTAACATCATAGATGTAGGATTTACAAAACATAGGAAAATCACATCAGATGACAAAATGGCAGATAATCACACAGTACTGGGAATCATGGCCTAGCCAAACTGAATCACATATTTTTTGGGGACACAATTCAGTCCATGACATGGAGAGCTTAGAACCCCTGACCTCAGGACGTTCTTATCACAGGATATGGGAGATGACAGACCTAGATGGAAAGTCCGATAGCCCACAAGCTCCTGTGACAGCATTATTGAACAATCTGAACCTGATAGAGCACAAGGAAAAAATGGTTTTGTTATTCCTTCCTTCACCACCGTTACCAGTGCTAAGTTGAGGCTCCTGTTCCCGTCACTTAAATAACAGCTAGGGCCAATCCCAAAGCTTTCTGGTCACTCCTAGGTATAAGGAAATCCAGTCCATCTAGTCCAGTTTAAAACTTCAGTCTCAAATTCATTTTAATGCTAATTTTCTTCCTGTCCCAGAATAGACCATACCTAGCCTGAGGGACTTAGAAAGGGGAGGAGGCGTGTTCTCCCCACCACCACCTTCTATTTCTGGCTATTCCAGGCTGAGGACAGAGAAAAAGGGACTACAAAGACAATGTAAGCCCTCTGTGTGGTGAAGCTCCAAGTGCTGGTTCTCAGGACACCCATGTAGGGTTTTCAGAATCTGTGCAGGAAGCTCTCCATGGCCCTGCTCCACAAGGTGAGGGGCACTCAAGACCCCCACAGCTTCAGCCTCTGAGGGTCCCCGCAGCTTCCTGCTGCCCCTCCTCTGGCCCAGCAGCCAGCCCTCTTGGGTGGAATACTGCAAAAATCTGCAACCTTCCAGGGTCTGCTTGGCCCCTGGCACACACACATCATGACCATGCCAAACTGTGGGAATGCACACAGCCCCTAACGACCCCGGCCACCTCTCCTCAATTCTCTGTGCTCTTGTTCAAATAGGCATAGACAGTAGAGTAAGTAGCAGGCTTGCTTCAAAAGTAGACATCAAACCAGGGAAGAAGATGTCATCTCCCCTTCTAGTAGCTTCTATGAGTGATACACTGGAAGCCCGCCACCCCAACTTGGCTAGGCTGGGGGCAAAGGGGGAGCCTCAGCCTTCCTCCCCCAGGCCGACAACTCACAACCAAAGTGATCTTCCCTCCTCTGTCTGATCTCCTGCTGATTTACACAGGCCAGCAAGTGCTGAGGACATCTCTTCTTCCTTGGCTGTGCATCCAGGTGGCAATTCCAGGGCAAGAGAAAAAGTCGGTGCCTAGAACACACCTTTCAAGCCAGGCCTTTCCTGTGCTGAAGCTGAGCAGTTCATTTTTAGTCCCAGTGGAAGATGGCACACAGATCTCTAAGAGATTTCATCTGGTTGGTTCCAGGTCTTGATGATGCCCCAGGAGTTGAAGCCTGGTCCCACCATTAAATGTATTCATGCTCTCTCCTAGCTCCGTGTCACCCACAGATTTGATAATCCAGCCTCTGTGCTATTTATTATTCAAGGCTTTGATGGAAATATTAAAGAGGATATGCCAAATATAAGACCTTGAATTCAGGCTGACATTTATTCTGGCATGTTCTTGGTGAACTGTTGCTGGCTCCAGCTACTCACCACTTCCTTTTATCTGTGCTCTAAAATTGTCTGCTTAATCAACACTCACAGGTGGCTGGGCTCCAGTCTCATTAGCACAGCTCCTTGATCTCATATCAGTAACCTGGGCTGGGGATTAGAACTTGCTGTAAATAACAAGTGCTTCCGCGCCTGGCTCAGTTTCCACCAACACCCTCCCATCCGTGACCACCACCACCTTTTCTGGGCTTCTTCATTTAGCTATGCTTTGCCCAGCCCACATCCCCATCCTATCCCCAGCTCATGAGCTGAGCACTGCCCTTCTCATCCCCTTCCCCGCTCAGACTCAGCTCCTCTCTCAGGCTGGTTTGTCCCTGACGGGGGAGAGGGAGGGCAGGCACTGAGCACTCAGTATGGCCCCCAAGAGTTGAGATCTGCCCCAGGAAACTGCTGATGCCCAGAGTCCTTAAGGAGCAAAATACTATTTATTTTATTTAGCACCTACTGTAACTGCTCAGCTACTAACTGAAAGGCTTGCAGTTTAAGTCCACCTAGAGGCATCTTGGAAGAAAGGCCTGGTGACCTACTTCTGAAAGATCAGCCATTGAAAACCCCATGGAGCACAGTCCTATTCTGACACACATGGGGTCACCATGAGTCAGGGTCAACTGCACAGCGACTGGTTTGGATTTTGGTTATTTGCCAGGTGCTGGACTGCTTGTGTTGTTGAATCCTCATAACAACCCTGGAGAAGTTGGTATAATTATCTGCATCTCACAGGTGAAGAAACAAGTTCAGGGAGGTCTGTCACTTGCCCAAGGTCACCTGACGGTAAGAGGCAGAGGCAGGTTGCAAACCCAGGGCTGTGTGGCTCTGCCTTCCACACCCAGCCACCACGCCCTCCGCGTTTCTGTGCCACTGTTGTTTTCCTACCAGGGCTTCAAAACTGTTTGCTCCAGTTCGAACCCCTGCTGAGAATTTGCATTTCTAACAAGTTCCCAGATAATGTTAATGCTGCTAGTTAGGGACTAATTCTGAGAACCACTAGTAAAGCCCCAAAAACCAAACCAAATCCACTGCCGTCGAGTCTATTCCGACTCATAGTGACCCTGTAGGACAGAGTAGAACTGCCCCATAGGGTTTCCAAGGTTGTAAATACTTACAGAAGCAGACTACTACATCTTTCTCCCTCGGAGTGGCTGGTAGGTTCAAACCACTGACCTTTTGGCTAGCAGCTGAGCGCTTTAACCTCTGCACCATCAGGGCTCCTACTAGCAGAATGGTTCTCAAAATTTATTATACATAAGAATCACTAAGGGATCTTGTTAAAATGTAAATTCCGATTCAGTGTTCGGTTCGAATACCGTTTCGCACCTTCCCAGGTTCTCCTCCCAGGCTACTGGGGACCCTAGATGCTGCTTCAGTGGCCTCAAAGCAGGGTAAGCCTGAGCACAGCCCTTCCTGACACCGGGAGGGAAGAGCAGGTTGGTGGGGTGACATCACTCCAGTGTTCCCGAGACCTGAGTGATTCAGGATTAATCTTCCAGATCTGGCACCACAGAGGCGATACGAATGTGCCACTGTCGCATCCCCCTCAGCCCCATCACGGTGAACAGATGGGCAGACCCGTCTCTGACGTTTAAGTAGGGCACTGCTGAGGCTGCTAGGGGGTAGGGAGGGAGGGAGGTCAGCCACAGGGAACAGTAGGGGCAGACCCAGCTCCACCCATCTGCCTGGGCCCTGAGGTAGGTAGAATCAAGGGTCAGCTCTTGGGTGGGACTGCCACATAAGACAGGGACTCCCCATCCCTGGGAGCGTTCATGCATTTTCAGGGGTTCATGCACCAGTAAGGTGGTGTGATGGTTAATGTTGTGTCAACTTGGTAGGCCATGATTCCCAACATTGTGTAATTGCCTCCATTTTGTGATCTGATTGACCTCCATTTTGTAGTAGTATATAGTTATCCTCCATTTTATGTGTTGTAATGAGACAGGATTAATGTGGGGTGTATCTTGAGTCACAGCCTTACTAAAGGGCATGACTCAGGTCATAGTCTTATTCTAGTCAGTCTGACCTGATTCACCCGTTTCCACAGCCCTGTGAGCCAGCAGCCTGTCATCTGACTTGCCAGTTTGGGTTCGTCAGCCCTTGCAACCATGTGAGTCAGGAGAATCCTCCAGCCTGACGCCTGACTAATAGATTTGGGACTTGCCAGCCTCCACAACTGCATGAGCCATTTCCTTGAGATAAATCTCTTTATATGTATATATTCATATATATATATACATATCCCTTTATATATGTATATACATGCTTCACTGGTTTTGCTTCTCTAGAAAACTGAGCCTAAGACAGGTGGTCACGCAGACCATATTTGACGTCCCTTCTGATACAGTCTGCGCTACTACAGCTGAGGAGCACAGAGACTTACTCCTTAAGGCTCCAGAGGGTGGCTTGGGCAGCAAGATGCCCAGATACCCCCTAGTCCTGACCATGCCCAGCCCCGGCCGTCACCCTCACTGTTACCATGAGTGCAGCAGGGTTGGGTGGGGCGTGGGGTATTGTGATAATGGAGAAACACAACAATAGCAGATGTGACAACAGGAGGGACCTGAGGAACCCTGAGTCCAACCCTTTAAATTTCAGAAGAGAAAGCTGAGACTCATGGAGGGGAAGGGACATGCACAGGACAGATCGGTGACAAATTCAGGCTTCTGGGCTCCCTGACTAGTGCTTCATCCACATTCAAACAAGCTGCAGAGCTTTATTTGCAAGTTTTTTGGGTTTTTTTGTTTGTTTGTTTTTAGTACATATATTGTTTTATGGCATTGGTTAACAACCCCATGACATGTACTCTCCGTACTCGACTTTGGGTTCCCTGTTACCAGCTTTCCTGTCCCCTCTTGCCTTCTAGTCCTCGCCCCTTGGCTGGTGTGCCCCTTTAGTCTCATTTTGTCTTATGAGTCTGTCTAATCTTTGGCTAAAAGATGAACCTCCAGGAGTGACTTTATTACTGGGCTAAAAAGGTGTCTGGGGGCCATACTCTCAGGGTTTCTCCAGTCTCTGTCAGGCCAGTAAGTCTGGTCTTCTTTTGTGAGTCAGAATTTTGTTCTACATTTTTCTCCTGCTCTGTCTGGGACCCTCTATTGTGATCCCTGTGAGAGCAGTCAGTGGTGGTAGCCAGGCACCATCTAGTTGTACTGGACTCAGTCTGGTGGAGGTCGTGGTACTTGTGGTCCATTAGTCCTTTGGACTCATTTTTCCCTTGTGTCTTTAGTTTTCTTCATTTTCCCTTGCCTCTGAAGGGTTGAGACCAGTGGAGTATCTCAGATGGCCGCTCACAGGCTTTTAAGAGCCCAGACACTACTCACCAAAGTAGAATGTAGAACGTTTTCTTTACAAACTATGTTATGCCAGTTGAGCCCAGTGTTCCTTGAGACCATGGTCCCCACAGCCCTCAGCCCAGCAATTCAGTCCCTAAGGGAGTTTGGATGTGTCCATGGAGCTTCCATGACCTTACCCTAAACAAGTTGTGCTGGCTTCCCCAGTCTTACCCTTCACCAAAGTCACCACTTATCTATTTTCTATTTAGTCTTTTTCCATCCCTACCCCTCCCCTCCCTTGTAACCATCTAAGATTGTTTCTTTTTTGTGTGTAAACCCTTTCATGAGTTTTTATAGTAGTGGTCTCATACAATATTTGTCTTTTTGTGATTGACTTATTTCACTCAGCATAATGCCTTCCAGATTCATCCATGTTGTGAGAAGCTTCGGAGATTCATCATTGTTCTTTATCGTTGTGTAGTACTCCATTGTGTGTATGTACCATAATTTGTTTATCCATTCATCTGTTGATGGGCGTCGAGGTTGTTTCCATCTTTTTGCTATTGTGAACAATGCTGCAATGAACATGGGTGTGCATATGTCTATTCGTTTGACGGCTCTTATTTCTGTAGGATATATTCCTAGGGGTGGGATTGCTGGATCATATGGTATTTCTATTTCTAGCTTTCTAAGGAAGTGCCATATCATTTTCCAAAATGATTGTACCATTTTGCATTCCCACCAGCAGTGCATAAGAGTTTCAATCTCCTCACAGCCTCTCCAACACTTGTTGTTCTGCTTTTTTTTTTTTTTTTGATTCGTACCAGCAATGCTGGGATGAGATGGAATCTCATTGTGGTTTTGATTTGCATTTCCCTAATGGCTAGTGATCATGAGCATTTTCCCATGTGTTTGTTAGCTGCTTGAATGTCTTCTTTGGTGAAGTGTCTGTTCATTTCCTTTGTCCATTTTTTAATTGGATTATTTGTCTTTTTGTGGTAGAGGTGTTGGATTTTCCTGTAGATTTTAGAAATTAGAACTTTGTTGGATTTGTCATAGCCAAAAATTTTTTCCCAGTCTGTAGGTTCTCTTTTACTCTTTTGGTGAAGTCTTTTGATGAGCACAAGAGTTTAGTTTGTAGAAGATCCCAGTTATCTAGCTTATCTTCTGGAATTTGTATGTTGTTAGTTATGGTTTGTATTCTGTTAATGCCGTGTATTAGGGTCTCTAGCGTTGATCCTATTTTTTCTTCTATGATCTTTATAGTTTTTGGTTTTAGACTTACGTCTTTGATCCATTTTGAATTAGTTTTTGTGTATGGTGTGAGGTATGGGTCCTGTTTCATTTTTTTGCAGATGGATATCCAGTTTTGCCAGCACCATTTGTTAAAAAGACTGTCTTTTCCCCATTTGATGGACTTTGGGCCCTTGTCAAAGATCAGGTGACCGTAAGTGGATGGATTTACATCTGGGTTCTCAATTCTGTTCCATTGGTCAGTGCATCTGTCATTGTACCAGTACAAGGCTATTTTGACTACCGTGGATGTATAGTAGGTTCTGAGGTCAGGTAATGCAAGTCCTCCTACTTTATTCTTCTTCTTCAATAATGCTTTACTTATCCAGGGCCTCTTCCCTTTCCATATAAAGTTAACGATTAGTTTTTCCATCTCTTTAAAGAATGTTATTGGTATTTGGATTGGTATTGCATTGTATTTGTAGATTGCTTTGGGTAGAATTATCATTTTCACAATTTTGACTCTACCTATCCATGAGCATGGTATGTTTTCCCATTTATGTAGATCTCTTTTGGTTTCTTGCAGTAGTGTTTTGTAGTTTTCTTCATATAGTTCTTTTACATCCCTGGTTAGATTTATTCCTAAGTATTTTTTTTTTCAGGGCTATTATAAATGTTATTGCTTTCCCAATTTCCTTTTCGTTGTTCTCTTTGTTGGTGTACAGGAATCCACCTGATTTTTGTGTGTTTATCTTGTATCTTGTATCTGAATCTTTCTATTAGTTCCAGTAGTTTTCTCATGGAGTCTTTTGGGTTTTCCATATATAGTACCATATAATCTGCAAATAGGGACTGTTTTACTTCTTCATTACGAACTTGTATGCCCTTTATTTCTTTGTCTTGCCTTATTGCCCTAGCTAGAGGTTCCAGCACAATGTTAAACAGGAGTGGTGATAAAGGATGTCCTTGTCTCATTCCTGTTCTCAAGAGGAATGTTTTCAGCTTTTCTCCATTTAGAATGATTTTGGCCGTTGGTTTTGCATAGTTGCCCTTTATTATGTTGAGGAATTTCCCTTCTATACCTATTTTATTGAGAGTCTTTATCAGGAATGGCTGTTGGACTTTGTCGAATGCCTTTTCTGCGTTAATTGAGATGATCATGTGATTCTTTTCCTTTATTGTATTTACATGGTGGATTACCTTGATTGATTTTCTAATGTTAAACCATCCTTGCATACCTGGTATGAATCCCACTTGGTCATAGTTTTTATATATATATATATATATATATATAATGCTGAATTCTATTGGCTAGAATTTTGTTGTGAATATTTGCATCTATATTCATGAGAGATATTGGTCTGAAATTTTCTTTTTTTGTGGTGTCTTTGCCTGGTTTTAGTATCAGAGTTATGCCAGCTTCATAGAATGAATTTGGAAGTGTCGTTTCCTTTTCTATGTTCTGAAATAGTTTGAGTAGTACTGGTGTAAGCTCTTCTCTGAATGTTTGGTAGAATTCTCCAACGAAGCTATCCAGGCCAGGGGTTTTTTTTGTTGTTGTTGGAAGTTTTTTTTTTAACTACCTTTTCAATCTCTTCTCTTGTTATGAATCTATTCAGATTTTCAACATCAATTTGTGATAGTTTGGGTAGGTAGTGTGTTTCTAGAAATTTGTCCACTTCCTCTAGGTTTTCAAATTTGTTGGAGTATAGTTTTTCATAGTACTCTGTTATGATCCTTTTTATTTCAGCTGGGTCTGTTGTAATGTCCCCCATTTCATTTCTTACTTGGGTTATTTGCGTCGTCTCCTGTTTTTCTTTTGTCAGTCTGGCTAGTGGTTTGTCGATTTTGTTGATCCTTTCCAAGAAACAACTTTTGGTTTTGTTGATTGTTTCTATTGTTTTTCTATTCTCTGTTTCATTTATTTCTGCTCTGATCTTTATTATTTCCTTTCTTCTGGTGGCTATAGGCTTCTTTTGCTGTTCTCCTTCTATTAGTTAGAGTTGTGTAGCTAATGTTTTGATTCTGTCCCTTTCTTCTTTTTTGATGTGTGCATCTATTGCTATGAGTTGACCTCTGAGGACTGCCTTTGCTGTGTCCCAAAGGTTTTGGTATGATGTGTTTTCATCCTCCTTTGAGTCCAGGAATTTTTTTATTCCATCTTTGATTTCTTCTATTAGCCAGTGGTTCTTAAGCAGGATGTTATTTAGTTTCCATGTAATTAATTTCTTTCCTTGCTCTTCCTGTTATTAATTTCTACTTTGATGGCATTGTGATCAGAGAAGATACTTTGTATTATCTCAATGTTTTGGATTTTGTTGAGGGTTTCTCTGTGGTCTAAGATGGGGTCTATTCTGAAGAATGCTCTATGTGCACTGGAAAAGAATGTGTACTTTGTAGCTGTTGAGTGGAGTGTTCTATATATGTCTATGAGTTCAAGTTAGCTGATTGTGGCCTTTAGATCTTCTGTATCTTTGTTGAGTTTCTTTCTAGATGTTCTGTCCTTTACTGAGACTGGTGTGTTGAAGTCTCCTACTATTATTGTGGAACCGTCAATTTCTCTTTTCAGTGCTGTTAAAGTTTGTTTTATGTATTTTGGAGCCCTGTCATTTGGTGGATAGATATTTATTATGGTTATGTCTTCATGATAGATGTCCATTTAATCATGATGCAGTGCCCTTCTTTGTCTTTTATGGTCGGTATTGTTTTGAGGTGTATTTTATCTGAAATTAGTATTGCCACTCCTGCTCTTTTTTGGTGGCTGTTTTCTTGATATATTTTTTCCATCCTTTGATTTTTAATAAATTTATGTCTTTGTTTCTAAGGTGTACCCCTTGTAGACAGCATATTAATGGATCCTGTATTTTTATCCATTCTGTCACTCCCTGTCTCTTTATGGGTGCATTTAGGCCATTTACATTCAGTGTAATTATTAATAGGTGTGAGTTTATTGCTATCATTTTGTAGTGCTTTTGTGGTGCTGATGATTTCTTTGTTCCTCTTACTCGCCTGTGCTGAATTCCTTTTGTTTGTGGATTTCTTTTCATTTTTTGTTTTTGTAGATTTTGTGTTTACTGAGACTTTATGTTTTTCTTCTTTATTTTGATGAGTAGGTTTGTTAACTTTCTTTGTGATTACCTTGAAATTTACCCTTATCTTCCTAAGTTTGAACCAGTCTATTATTACTTAGTATCTCCTTGCCTTCCTCTCCATTAGAAAGTTCTATAGCTACACCGTTTACTCCCTCTTTTATTGTTCTGACATTGCTGTCATTTGCAGATTAACCTCTCTGGTTCCCTGTTGTAAAGCTTCTGGTTTTGAATAGTCCTTGAGAGTTCATTTCCTAGGTTGGTATCTGACTGGTGCAATCTTGAGTCCTAGATTCAGGCTGTCATCTGATGCTGTTTGTTCTCAAACTGAAGGACTCCTTTTAATAATTCTTGTAAGTTTAGTTTGGTTTTTACATATTCTTTTAATTTCTGTTTATCTGGAAATGTCTTAATTTCACCATCATATTTGAGCAAGAGTTTTGCAGGATATATTATTCTTGGCTGGCAAGTTTTTTCTTTCAAGGTTTTATATATGTCATCCCATTGCGTTATCGCCTGCATGGTTTCTGCTGAGAAATCAGAGCTTAGTCTTATTGTTTCCCCTCTGTATGTGACTTTTCGTTTTTTCTCGAGCTGCTCTCAGGATTCTTTGTCTTTGGTTTTAGTGAGTGTGATTATGATATGCCTCAGCAATTTTCTTTTGGGGTCTATCCTATATGGGGTTCGTTGAGCTTCTTGGATGGTCAGCTTTTCATCTTTCATGATATTAGGGAAGTTTTCTGTCAGTAATTCTTCAATGATCCTCTCTGTGTTTTCCGTTTTCTCTCCTGTTCTGGAACTCTGATCACTCGCAAAGTTTTGCTTTTGATTGTATCCCATGTAATTCTCAGGGTTTCTTCGTTTTTCTTTGTTCTTTTTTCTGATTTTTCCCTGAACAAAGTGATATCCAAGTGTTTGTCTTCAATTTCACTAATCCAGTCTTCCATTGTTTCAAACCTTTCCCTCAGCCCTTCTATGACACTGTCCATTTCTGAAATCTTGTTGTTTATCTTTTGGATTTCTAACTGTTGTTTTGTATTATTTCTAGTTATGGATTTATTTTGGCATTTTGTTCTTGCATTATTTTCCTGAAGGCTTCCATTTTTTTGTCTGTATTTTCCATAAATTTGTCTGCCTTTTCCATTAGTTTCTCTATTTTTTCCTCATTTTTGTCTGCTCTTTGCTTCAACTCTTGATATCTCTGAATACTAGAGATTTGAATTCCCTATCAGGTAGTTCTAGTGCCTTTTCTTCTATTGGAAAGTCATCTGGTGTTTTATTTTGGATGCCTACTGGAATCATCCTGTCCTGTTTTTTAACATGTTTTGATATTGTCTGCTGTCTTAGGGACATTCAATAGTTATTTTCTTCATTTATTGATTGTAGATTTGTTTGTTTAATCCTGCTTTTTTGTTTTATTTGGTTACGTCTGAGCAGGTGGGCTGTGTGTTCTTTGTTGTTTGCTCATCTGTGGATGTGATATTTTTCACCTTCTTGTCCAATGGGCAGGGCCAGTTGCTCAGCTATGTTGTAGCAGGGCAGGTCCAGCTGAAGGACAGAGGCTGGGATGGGTTGTTTGTGTACTTGGGCCAACAAAATAAGCCAGTGGTCATGCAGGGCAGGTTCCAGTAGGTTGTGCCTGTGCTTCTCAGAGGTGCAATGGCCAGCACCTGGTGCAGATAGGCAGGAGGTAGTGGGAGGGGGAAGTTGTGACGTGTGGAGCTAGGTTGGGTATGGAGAAGAAGAGAGAGAGGAGAGAGAAACAGGGGCCAAAAAAAAAAAATGCTGAGGGAGCTTGCCATTGTTTTGGAGATAAAAGAAACTGAGAAATGGAGAAAAACAAAAAGGGGGAAAAATAAATCAATTTAAAAAAAAATTTTTTTAATTACAAAAAATTTTTTAAAGGCCCTCAGGGATCTCATGGCGAGGATGGACAGACTGAGGAGTGGCTCCCAAGCCGTGCAGTATAGCCCAGCTATAAGGGGTGGAGATGATACACAGCACCAGGTAGTCAGGAGACAGTAAAAGAAGGTAAGTAGAAAGAGACAAGAAACCAAAAAACAAAGAAAAAGAAAGAGAAAACAAATAAACAAACACAAAAGCCCCCAGGGATCCCATCAGTGTGGCCACGTGGACTGGGGAAATGGACTAGGGAAGCAGTTCCCCAGCTGAGCAGTGCTTCACAGCCTGTCAAGCAGAAGCAAAGATGGCACACAAATAGAGTCAGGTGTTTGAGAGAAAGGAGAGGGAGGAGGTGAAAGGCCAGGAAGAAACTAAAAGAGGCTGAAAAAAGCAATACCAGCAACAAAGAAATGGCACTGAAGAAGCTGGCCAGTGTGGGTGGGGCAAATTCGTGTGGCATGGAGACTGCGCCTACCGTGCTGGGGTCACGGCCCGCTGGGGAGTGGTGGATCAGCTCTCCAGGAAGCTGGGAATCCGTCTGCCAGAAAGCAGCAAATTGGCCTGCTGGGAAGCCAGGAATCTGCCTGCTGGGAAGCAGCAGACCAGCCAGCCAGGAAGCAGCAAAGGTGAAGCAGCGGGAGGCAGAGTGGCGGGTGGAAAACCGTGTCTCGCTGGTTACCAGTTGTTCTATCTAGTGCTGGGAGCTCCATGAATCTGCTTTCCCATACTCCCTGTCCACTGATCTCCAGCAGGAGTCCAAGATGGCAGATCCGTGCTGCATTAGCTGATAGGGGACCTCCGCTCGCAACTCTCCTCACTCTCTGTTCTCTGTCAGTTTCTTATACCATTCGGTGTTTGGTTGAGTTCTTTATCTCTTCATTTGATGCTTAGGGTTCCAGGATTGACATTTGTCTCTGTTTTACTTAGTTTTTTGGATCTTTGCTGTAGAGGGACGGTGTGGTGTTTCTGTCTATAGCCAATGTTCCCAGAATTCTCCTATTTGCAAGTTTTAACAGCCCAAAACTGGGAACAATGCAAATGTCCATCAACAGGCAAGTGGATAAGCAAACCGTGTACATCCATACCATGGAACACCACTCAGCAATAAAAAGGAATGAACTATCACTACCCATAGCAGCTACACTGCATGGCTGAATCTCAAAATAATTATATTGAGTGAAAGAAGTCAGAGCAAAAAAGAGTACGTATTGTATGAGTCCATTTATATAAAACTTTAGGAAATGCAAAGTAACCTAGAGGGAGAGTAAGCAGATGAGTTGTTGCCTGGGGTGGAACAGCAGGTGGGAGGGATCACAAAAGGGCAGGAGGAAAGGTTTGGGGTGATGGATAGTTCGCTATCTTGACTGTGGTGATGGTTTCATGGGTGTTTACATGTGTCGAAACTTACCAAATTTTACATTTTGAATAAAGATGTTTAAAGAAACAAGCTGCAGAGGCATTGAATGCAAGTGAGCTAAGTACTCCCACCCCACCCTCTCTGTCCTGGCAGCCAGAGTGTGGGGAGTAAAAAGGGCCAGTAGGGAGGCCACCAAGGCTGCCAACTTCTGCCCATGCAACGCAGGCTGGCTATAACCAGGGCCTGTCAGAGTCACCAGCATCCTGCAAAGCCATATATGTCTCATGGCACATGGCTGTAACACGCAGTCATGCAGCCCCCATGGGGTGTTGCTGGCACAGCCAGACATTCAGCAGAGGATGGTGGGGAAGTGGATAACGTGACGCTTTGTGGCTCTGCCTAGTGAAACCAGGCCTTCCAGGCCCTACCAGCCTGAGGAAAGGAAAGTCCTCAGAATCCCCAAAACAACATTTCTCTGGCTTTAGCCCCGCTGGCTCTAGTGGGGTCTTGGGCCTTTTTAAAATACCCCTCCCTTCAATGTCTCTGAATTGTGCATGTAGAAATTGTTGAATTGGTATACGTTTTGCTGTGTACATTTTTAACAAGAAAAATAAAATATTTTTAAAATTAAAATAACCCTCCTAGCTCCTTCCAAGAGTCTCAAAGTTCTCACACCACCTAAGCCACTATGGAGTGGCCACTGTTGGCCTCCTCAGCTCCTGGGTGGCACCCACACCAGGGTGATGGATGGGGCATCATGAGGCCCAGACAGTCCCACCACCTCTGCCTGGGGCTGGAGCTGCTCAAGGTGGGAGACCAGGGTGCTGCTCTTCTGCTTCCACAATAGTCAGACAGGCTCAGGATGCAGGGTCCCTCCCAGCCTCAGCAGCGACCCCAGTGAGGGCAGACCCTGCACCCCACCCAACTCGTGCTGCACTCGGCTCTGCAACCGCAGGGCCTGATGTCTGATGTACTGATGTTTCCTGTTAGGCTTAGTGAAACATCCTTTTGGGTTTTTACTCTCCTGAGTTCATGAAGAGGGGCTGAGCAGCAGGTACCATGCGAACCTCAAAGCCATGCTCACTATGTCTTTCCCTTATGAGCTAACTGTTTCCCTTCAGATGAGGCTCTCCAAGAAACACCTCAGATCCTGATGAAAAATGACCCCACAGGTTCTTCAGCCCAGTCAGGTAGATCTGGATTCCTGGAAGAGCCCAGCGCTGGCTCCGTGGGGACTTCCATGCTCTCCTCCAATGCCAGGAGCTAGGCCCCAGGACAGAACTGGACAGAACCAGTTGCTGCCCACCCACCAAGAGTGTGGTCACAGAGCTGACCAAGCTTTGCCGAAAGAGGTGGACATCAAGGTGAGGGGAGCAGTCCAGGGTCAGCTGAGACAGAGAGAGCTCTGGAAGCTGGGGAGGGGTGGACATGGGGCAGGGCTGGTCTTGAGCTGAGCCTTAAAGGAATGTTGGGATCTAGCAAATAGCAACAGCATCTAGGAGGCAGGAACTTGAGCAAAGTCCTGGAGAGAGGAGTGCTCTCAGAGGGACTCAGAACAATGAGAAGGACCCAGGGTCCCTTTACAAAGAAGTGGGAATGGGGCTGAAGAGTGAAGCTCCATGAGGTCAGGGCTGTGTCTGTCTCCTTCATGGTTATATCTCTGGAGCCTCGCATGGTACCTACACTTAAAGGCATCAACAGATGGTTGTGAAAGTGTGGGAGGGAGGGAAGGAGGTAGGAAAGGACGACAGTGGAAGGAAAACCTTGGTGATACCAAGCTAAGAAGTTTAGCCTTGTTATCCCACAGGCAACAGGGAGCCATGGAAGGTTTCAGAGCAGAGGAAAAATGCATATAATTGAGAGTTTCTGAAGATTCTCCCAGCAGCAAAATGCAGGGATCTCCATTCACTCCCAGTGGATGTTCCTGGGCCCAGCATCTGCTCTCCCACAGAGTTCTTCCTTTCCAGACTGGAGCTTCCCAGCCTGGGCGCGGAGTCTCAGGAGGGCACACAGTGGCACGTCTCTGCAGCTGGAGGGCCTGGGATGCCCCGCTGCTGCTTCCAGAGCCAAGAAAGAGGTACTCCCTCTGCCTGGCAGGGAAGCCAAGGAGGGCCTGTGACACAGGCAAGAAGGCAGAAGATTTTCAAAAGCTATGATGGAATCGCCCTTGCTCTTCCAAGCCTCACACTTACACAGCAGTTTCCAGCACACAAATCATGCTGGAGTCAGCTCTGGGCTGGGGGTGGGTAGGCGAGGGGGCTTCCAGGATGCTGTCAGGCTGTTCACACTTCAAGCATCAAAAACCAAAGCAACCCTGATATCAAAGCCAGACAAAGACACCACAAGAGAAGAAAATTGCAGACTAATATCCTTTATGAATATGGATGCAAAAATTCTCAACAAAGCACGAGAAAACTGAATTCAAATGCATACTAAAGGGATTATACACCATGACCAAGTGAGATTACTCCCACTTGGTTATGGTGTATAATATAATACACTACATCAATAGAATAAGGGAAAAGAACCACACAATCATCTCAATCAACACAGAAAAGGCATTTGATAAAATCCGACACTCTTTCATGAAAAAAATACTCAACAAACTAGAAATAGAAGGGAAATTCCTCAATATGATAAACGGCATTTATGAGAACCCCACAGCTAACATCATACTCAATGGAGAAAGACTGAAAGCTTTCCCCTTAAGATCAGGAGCAAGACGAAGATGCACTTTCACCACTACTGTTCAGTATTGTACAGGAATTCCTAGCCAGAGCAATTAGATGAGGAAAAGAAATAAAAGGTATCTAAATTGAAAAGGAGGAAGTAAGACTATACCTATTCACAGATAACATGATCCTATATGTAGAAATTCCCAAACAAAGCTACTAGCACTAATAAACGAATTCAGCAAAGTGATAGGATACAAGGTCAGCACGCAAATTTAGCTTTCTATACACAAGCAAAGAGCAATCTGAAAAGGAAATTAAGAAAACAATACCTAAAAGAATAAAATACCTAGGAATAAATTTAACCAGGGAGATAAAAGACTTACATAGTGAAAACTACAAAACATTGCTGAAAGAAATTAAAGAAGACATAAATAAACGAAAAGATATTCTGTGTTCATGGGCTGAAAGACTAAATATTGTTAAAATGTCAACACTACCCAAAGTGACCTATAGGTTCAATACAATACCCATCAAAATTTCAACAGCTTTCTTTACAAAAAATTGAAACACCTACACCAATGTTCATTGTAGAACTATTAACAATAGCCAAAAGATGGAAACAACTGAAATGTCTGTCAACAGATGAAAGGATAAACAAAATGTAGTATATACATACAATGGAATATTACTCAGCCATAAAGAGAAATGAAGCCCTGATGTATGCCACTACATGGAAGAACCTTGAAAACATCATGCTGAGTGAAATAAGTCAGTTGCAAAAGGACAAATATTATATTATCTCACTTATATGAAATAAGCACATACATACAACCCAAGGAACCCTGGTGCAGTGGTTAAGAGGTATGGCTGCTAACCAAAAGGTCAGCAGTTCAAATCCACCATCCACTCCTTGGAAACGCTATGGGGCAGTTCTACTCTGCCCTATAGGGTCACTATGAATCATAATTGACTCAACAGGAATGGGTTTGGGTCTTTTTCTTGGTATAGAAAACAAAGATTATTAGTGGTTACCAGGGGTGAGAGTAAGGTAGAAAGGAAGAGTTTTTGCTCAAGGGACATTGAGTTTCTGTTAATAGTGGTGGAGTGATTTGGAAAAGGGTAGAAAGAATGGTTGCACAACTTGAAGAATGTAATCAGTGTCACTGAATTGTACGTGTAGAAATTATTGAGATGGTGCAGGTTTTGTTACATATATTTTCACCAGAATGAAATAGAAAAAATTGAAAATCCAATTCTCAAATTAATATGGAAGTGCAAAGGCCTCAAATAGCCAAAACAATTTCAAAACAGAACAGAGGCGGGGACAAGATGACGGAGTAGTCAGACGCCTCCGGCGGACCCTCTTACAACAAAGACCCAAAAAAAAAAGTGAATCAATTATATATGACAGTCTAGGAGCCCTGAACATCTAAGGCAAAGTTGAGGAACTGGACTGAGTGGCAGGGGGAGCGAGAGACAGTTCAGAAGCAGCGAGGAGTTGCCAGACCTGACCCAGTGAGAGCCTGAGCCCTTCAGGCCTCATCAGCTCATGGGTGAGCGGTGAGGCAGGCAAGCAGCGGTGCTCGGGAGGCATGCTTTCCACACCGGGAGAGACCCAGGCCAGAGAGTCTACTCAGCAATCCAGAGCAGTGAGAAGCAGCCCACAATTGGTGAAATATAAGTACTTGCGTACGGCCTACTGTGCAGATCAAAAACACCCCCCTTAGAGGTTCCGGCAAGATGGTGCTCTAGGCAGAAGCACCACGCCATCCCTCCACAGCAAAGATCCAAAAAACTAAGCCAAACAGAGAATGCAACAATCCTGAAACCCTAGAACATCAGATGAAGAGATAAAGAACGCAGCCAAGCACCAAACGGAGTGAGAATACTGAAAGAGAATGGAGAGCCAGGAGAGATTCATGCAGAGGTCCCCTACCAGCTAACGCAGCGTGGATCCACCATCTTGGACTCCTATAGGAGACCAGCAAATGGGGGTACGAGAAAGCAGCCTCACAGAGCGCCCAGTGGGAGACAAAACAGCCGGGATGAAACAAACAAATCTACAATCAATAAACGAGAGAAATATCTACTGAATGCCCCGAAAACAGCAAACAATATCAAAATGTTTACAAAAACAGGACAGGATGGTTCTAGTAGGCGTCAAAATTAAAACACCAGATGACTCTCCTCTGGAAGAAAAATGCAGTAGAAGTACCTGATAGGGAATTTAGATCTCTAATACTCGGAATTTTCCAAGAACTGAGGCAAAAAGCTGACAAACATGAGAAAAAAATAGACAAATTCATGGAAAATACAGACAAAAAATTGGAAGAATTCAGGAAGAT
>NW_004443988.1:6785105-6794680 GCF_000243295.1 Trichechus manatus latirostris
ACACCAAAGACACAAGAAAAGTATTAGCCCAAGAGACAGAAAGGGCCACATAAACCAGAGACTTCATCAGCCTGAGACCAGAAGAACTAGATGGTGTCCAGCTACCACCAATGACCGCCCTGACAGGGAACATAATAGAGTCCCTGATGGACCAGAGAAAGGTGTGGTGCAGAACTCAAATTCTAGTAAAAAGACCAGACTTAATGGTGTGACTGAGACTGGAGGAACTCCAGAAAGCATGGCCGCTGGATTCTCTATCAGCCCAGGACTAAAACAATTTCCGAGGCCAACTCTTCAGACAGGGATTGGGCTGGACTGTGGGACATAAAGTGATACTCTTGAGGAGTGTGCCTCTTAGCTCAAGTAGATACAAGAGACTAAACGGGCAGCTTCTGTCCAGAGGTGAGATGAGAAGGCAGAGAAGGTTAGGAGCTGGTTGAATGGACATGGGGAATCAGGGGTGGAAAGGAGGAGGGTGCTATCACAGTACGGGGAGAGCAATTAGGGTCACAAAACAATGTATGTATAAATTTTTGTATGGGAGACTAAAATGTAAACTTCATTTAAACTACAACAATAAAAATAAAACAAAAAAAAAGAACAAAATAGGACTCAACTTCCTGATTTCAGAATGTACTATAAAGCTACAATAACCAAAACAGTCCAGTACTGGTATATGGAAAGACATACAGACAAACCTCATTTCACTGTGCTTCGCTTTATTGCGCTTTGCAGATATTGTGGTTTTTTTTACAAATTGAAAGTTTGTGGCAACCCTGCGTTGAAAAAGTCTATCGGCGTCATTTTTCCAACAGCGTGTGCTCACTTCATGTCTCTGTGTCACATTTTGCTAATTCTTGCAATATTTCAAACTTTTTCATTATTATCATATCTGTTATGGTGATCTGTGATCAGTGATCTTTGATATTACTATTGTCATTTTGTGGGGGATGCCATGAACCGCACGCATATAAGATGGTGAACTTAATAAATGTTGTGTGTGTTCTGACTGCTCCACCGATCAGCTGTTCCCCCGTCTCTCTCCCTCTCCTCAAGCCTCCCTATTCCTTTAGACACGACAATATTGAAATTAGGCCAATTAATAACCCTACGATGGCCTCTAAGTGTTCAAGTGAAAGGAAGAGTCATACGTCTCTCACTTTAAATCAAAAGCTAGAAGTGATTAAGCTTAGTGAGGAAGGCATCGAAAGCCAAGATAGGCCAAAAGCTAGGCCTCTTGCACCAAACAGTTAGCCAGGTTGTGAATGCAAAGGAAAAGTTCTTGAAGGAAATTAAAAGTGCTACTCCAGTGAACACATGAATGATAAGAAAGCAAAGCAGTCTTATTGCTGATATGGTGAAAGTTTTAGTGGTCTGGATAGAAGATCAAACCAGCCACAACACTCCCATAGGTGAAAGCCTAATCCAGAGCAACGCCCTAACTCTCTTCAATTTTATGAAGGCTGAGAGAGGTGAGGAAGCTACAGAAAAAAAGTTTGAAGCTAGCAGAGGTTGGTTCATGACATTTAAGGAAAGAAGCCGTCTCCATAATATAAAAGTGCAAGGTGAAGCAGCAAGTGCTGATGTAGAAGCTGCAGCAAGTTATCCAGATATTTAACTGTTGAAGGTGGCTACACTAAACATCAGATTTTCAGTGTAGATGAAACAGCCTTATATTGGAAGAAGATGCCATCTAGGACTTTCATAGTTAGAGAGGAGAAGTCAATGCCTGACTTCAAAGCTTCAAAGGATAGGCTGACTCTCTTGTTCAGGGCTAATGTAGCCGGTGACTTTAAGTTGAAGCCAATGCTCATTTACCATTCTAAAATCCTAGGGCCCTTAAGAATTATGCTAAATCTACTCTGCCTGTGCTCTCTAAATGGAACAACAAAGCCTGGATGACAGCACACCTGTTTATAACATGGATTACTGAATATTTTAAGCCCACTATTGAGACCTACTGCTCAGAAAAAAGATTCCTTTCAAAACATTACTGCTCATTGACAGTACACCTGGTCACCCAAGAGCTCTGATGGAGATGTACGAGGAGATTAATGTTGTTTTCATGCCTGCTAACACAACATCCATTCTGCAGTCCATGGATCAAGGAATAATTTCTACTTTCAAGTCTTATTATTTAAGAAATACATTTCATAAGGCTATAGCTTCCATAGATAGCAATTCCTCTGATGGATTTGGGCAAGGTAAATTGAAAACCTTCTGGAAAGGATTCACCTCTCTAAAGGCCATTAAGAACATTCATGATTCGTGGGAGGAGGTCAAAATATCAACATTAACAGGAGTTTGGAAGAAGTTGATTCCAACCCTCATGGATGACTTTGAGGGGTTCAAGACTTCAGTGGAGGAAGTAACTGCAGATGTGGTGGAAATAGCAAGAGAACTAGAATTAGAAGTGGAGCCTGAAGATGTGATTGAATTGCTGCAATCTCATGATAAAACTTTAATGAATGAGGAGTTGCTTCATATGGATGAGCAAAGAAAGTGGTTTCTTGAGATGGAATCAACTCCTGGTGAAGATGCTGTGAACATTGTTGAAATGACAACAAAGGATTTAGAATATTACATAAGTTTAGTTGATACTGCAGCAGCAGAGTTTGAGAGGATTGACTCCAATTTTGAAAGAAGTTCTACTGTGCATAAAATGCTATCAAACAGCATTGCATGCTACAGAGAAATCTTTCGTGAAAGGAAAAGTCAACGATGAGGCAAACTTCATTGTTTTCTTATTTTAAGAAATTGCCACAGCTACCCCAGTCTTCAGCAACCACCACCCTGATTAGTCAGCAGCCGTCAACATCAAGGCAAGACCCTCCATCAGCAAAAAGATTACGACTCGCTGAAGGCTCAGATGATAGCATTTTTTAGCAATAAAGTATTTCTTAATTAAGGTATGTACGTTGTTTTCTAGACATAATACTATTGCACACTTAATAGACTACAGTATAGTGTGAACATAACTTTTATATGCACTGGGAAACCAGAAAATTCGTGTGAGTCACTTTATTGAGATACTTGCTGTATTGCGATACTTGCTTTGTTGCAGTGATCTGGAACTGAACCCGCAATATCTCCGAGGCACGCCTTTATAGACCAATGGAATAGAATTGAGAGTCCAGAAATAAACACATTTATCTATGGTCAATTGATTTCCCACAAGGGTGCCAAGTCCATTCAATGGGGAAAGAATAGTCTTTTCAGTAAATTGTGCTGGGACAACTGGATCTCCACATGCAAATGGATGAAGTTGGATCCACACCTAACACCATATACAAAATTTAATTCAAAATAGATCAATGACCTAAATGTAAGAACTAAAACCATAAAACTCTTACAAGAAAACTTAGGGATAATGCTTTGAGACTTACTTTTCAACAATGGATTCTTAGCTACGACACCAAAAGCACGAGCAACAAAAGACAAAATAGATAAATTGGACTTCATCAAAATTAAAAGCTTTTGTCCATAAAAGGACTTTATCGACAAAGTGAAGAGACAACCTACAGAATGGGAGAAAATATTTGGGAATCATATATGTGATAAGTATTTAACACCCAGACTATATAAAGAACTCCTACAACTCAACAACAAAAAGACAAACAACTCAATCAAAAAATGGGCAAAGGACTTGAAGCAACATTACTCCAAAGAAGATACACAAATGGCCAACAAGCACATGAAAAGATACTCGAAGTCATTAGTCATTGTTGTTGTAGTTGCCGTGGAGTTGATTCTAACACATTAGTCATTAGGGAAATATAAATCAAAACCATGAGATACCACTTCACCCCCACCAAGATGGCTATTATCAGAAAAATGGAAAATAATGAGTGTTGGCAAGGATGTGGAGAAATTGGAACCCTCATCCTTTACTGATGGGATTGTGAAATGGTGCAAACCACTGTGGAAAACAGTTTGGAAGTTTCTCAAAAAGTTAAACATAAAATTACCACATGAACCAGCAATTCCACTCCTTGGTATCTACCCAGAAGACTTGAAAGCAGAGACTCAAACAAATACTTCACTGCAGCGCAATTCATAATAGCCAAAACGTGGCAACCATCTAAGTGTCCATCAACAGATGAATGCACAAACAAAATGTGGTACATACATACGATGGAATATTATTCAGCCATAAAGAGAAATGAAGTCCTGATACATGCTATGACATGGATGAACCTTGAAAACATTACGCTGAGTGAAATAAGTCAGACACAAAGGGACATATATTGCATGATCCCACTTATATAATATATCTGAAATAGACAAATGTATAGAGACCAAAGTTTATTAGTGGTTACCAGGGGCGGGGGAGAGGGGAAATGAGGAGTTTTTTTTGTTTAAGGGATACTGAGTTTATTAAGGGTGATGAAAAAAAATTGGAAACCGATAGTGGTAATGATTGCATGACACAGTGAAAGTAATCAGTGTCACAGGATTATACATGTAAAAATGGTTAAAATGGTAAATGTTTTGTTACATATATACATATATATATAATCACAATTTTTAAAAAGCAAATATCAACGACCTTCTCTCCCACTCTATCCTACTCTAGGGTGTTAGGACACACCTAGTGACCCAGCATGCACACACCGCCCTTTACGCTTGACCCCTCTGCTCATCCTCCGAACCTGTAAAGCAGGCAGGGCAGTCAAAATCATGCCCACTCTCTACAAATGACTCTCCGCATCAGATAGACCAGTGGACTTGCCTCAAGTCCCACAGCTAAAACGCTTGGGAAGAGGGAACTCCAGCTTCCAAGCCGGCCTCAAGAAGGGCCCAGAAAGCATGAGGAATGGATCTTCATAGGAAGATTTACAGACGACTCAGGGTGAGCCAAGCTGCCGGGCCTCAGTGTCTGTGCCATGACAAGGGCTCGACAAGACAGGGGCCACATTCCGCCCCCCCCCCCATCTGCGGATGAGGAGACCCGACACAGACAGCTGAAATCCTGTGTCCAAAGTCATACAGGTAAAGTGGCAGATCCAGGCTAGTGCTAAAAAGCTTCTGTGATTCTAACACACATGGAGAGGACTTCTCCCCTTCCTTCCTGTGAGTTCTTGGTCAGAAATCTGACAGTTGCACCCAGACAATGTCCATGCACCGAGGGCACACCAGCACTGTGGAGTCAGCCACAGGGTGCAGATGGCTTCCACAGCAGGCTGTGCAGGGTCCTGTATGTCTCGCCGTTCTGCCTTAGTCAGCAGAGAGCAGATCTGGTCACTGCAAAATCAGATCTGGCCAGAGAAGGAAACCAGGAGCATCTCGGCCTTCCTCATCTCAGCCATCAGAAAACTGAGGTCTGGTAAGGGCAAAGGAGGTGATCATGGCAGTCTGTACTTCAGTTGCTCTGAACTGAGATACTAAGAACCAGGGTCAGGCCTGGACAGGCTGGCCAAGGGGGTCCACGGGCACAGTTATGAGAGGCACAGGCTGAACTCACCCCCTCGCCTGCTCTCCCAGCACAGACAGACCCTCTGAAGCCCATCCCCCGAGGCTGATTTAATACAGGGAGGAGGAGAATGGCTACCACTTGTTGACTACCGGTCAGATGATAGGCATTGGTCAAAACAGGATCTTTCTCCCCATTTTACAGATGAGAGCCAAGGCTCAGGGAGGTTGAATGACTTGCCCAAGGTCACACAGGTGGTAAGGAGCAGAGCCAAACTGAAAATGCAGTGTTCTTCCTATACCACTTCGCTCCCCTGAAGCCGGGGCTATTTGCTTTAGGGTAGAATTGCCCTCACCTCAACTGCTCAGCCAGCACCTCTGACATTGTGTCCCTGTAGTTGCTCAGCCAGCTGTCTTCAACCATGCTATGGGTTCCTTCCATGCCGTACCCTCAGCTGCTGCCCCAGGGATGCCTGCCCATGGGGTGTCAGCTATTCTTCATGTACCTCCATGCAGAGTTTCCCTCCTTAGACAGTGCTGGGGCAGCTAGAACCGGTTCGCTCCCATGCTCTGCCAGCACCAACTCACCAGACCCACCCTCTAGAATCTCCAGGTGATGGGCCTGGGAATCTATGTTTTAATAGGCACTCACACCCACTCCCTGTGACTCTTAACCCCAGGAAAGTTCTGGAAGCACTGTTTTGGAAAAATAAAGTGAAATAAGGGCTGTTGTTGTTCTTAGGTGCCGTCGAGTCGGTTCCGACTCATAGAGACCCTATGTACAACAGAAGGAAACACTGCCCAGTCCTGCACCGTCTTCATAATTGTTGTTATGCTTGAGCCCATTGTTGCAGCCACTGTGTCAGTCCATCTCATTGAGGGTCTTCCTCTTTTTTGCTGGCCCTCTGCTTTACCAAGCATGATGTCCTTCTCCAGGGACTGATCCCTTTTGATGACATGTCCAAAGTATGTGAGACATAGTCTTGCAATCCTTGCTTCTAAGGAGCATTCTGGTTGTATTTCTTCCAAGATAGATTTGTTCATTCTTCTGGCAGTCCACAGTATATTCAGTATTCTTCGCCAACACCATAATTCAAAGGCGTCAATTCTTCTTCGGTCTTCTTTATTCATTGTCCAGTTTTCATATGCATATGAGGTGATCACATGCATGGCTTGAGTCAGGCACAGCTTAGTCCTTAAAGTGACATCTTTGCTTTCTAACACTTTAGAGAGGTCTTTTGCAGCAGATTTGCCCAACGCAATGCGTCATTTGATTTCTTGACTGCTGCTTCAATGGGTGTTGATTGTGGATCCAAGCAAAACGAAATCCTTGACAACTTCAATCTTTTCTTTGTTTATCATGATGTTGCTTATTGGGCCAGTTGTGAGGACTTTTGTTTTCTTTATGTTGAGCTGTAATCCATACTGAAGGCTGTGGTCTTTAACCTTCATCAGTAAGTGCTTCAAGTCCTCTTCACTTTGAGCAAACAACATTGTGTCATTTCCATAACGCAGGTTGTTAATGAGTCTTCCTCCAATCCTGATGCCCTGTTCTTCTTCATATAGTCCAGCTTCTCGGGTTATTTGCTCAGCATACAGACTGAATAAGTATGATGAAAGGAAACCACCCTGATGCACACCTTTCCTGACTTTAAACCACGCAGTATCCCCTTGTTCTGTTCGAACGAATGACTGCCTCTTCATCTATGTACAGGAAATAAGGACTGGGACCTGCTTTTCCAGGGAAAGCCCTCGGGTTTGTTTACAAGAAAGTAAACCAATTTCTACTTTCCTCAGCCGGGGCCAAAGCAAGCCATTATGCTGCCTCGGTGGAATTGAAAAGGAGCCCCTTCTGGGAGGCAGCACCTCAGGTGGTGTGCAAACAGCTCCTCTGTGTGTAAAATAGGATGCTCCTTCCTCCAGGCTAACCGAAAGGTCAGCAGTTCGAACCCATCAGCCTATCTGCAAGAAAGATCTGGCAGTCTACTTTCTTAAAGATTACAGCCTTGGAAACCCTATGGGGCACTTCTACTCTATTCTACACGGTTGCAGTGGGTTTTCCTCCAGGCACATAGTTTAGGGGAGCATAAGGGACCACGCCTCTCAGTCCTGCTTGGCTCAACCTGGGTGGAGGGCCTGGAAGCATAGAGGTTGACCCCTCCCACATGGTCACTTTTCACCATGGCTTCCAACCAGTTCTTCCGTGCTGAGAATTTGCATTTCCATCCTAGATATACTGAATCAGAACGTACATTTTAACAAGATCCCCAGGTGTTTCTTATGTATGCATAAGAATACATAATCTGTATTCCATCTGACCTCTGGAGAATACATAATCTCCACCATCTGACCTCTGGAGAAGTTGAGCCCTCAGCCTCTTTTTTTTGTTACTTTTCATCTTCCTGGGACACTCACCCTACAACACCCAAGATACTGCCATGGCTAGGAGTTTGCTTATGTATACATAAGAATCATCTGGAGATCTTGTTAAAATGTAGACTCTGATTCAGTATATCTGGGGTGGAAATGCAAATTATCAGCAGGGGGTCAAACCGGAAAGAACCAGTTCAAAGCCCTACTTTTCACTCAGGAGATGAGTGTCTCCACCTTGCATACTTACCCTGCTCTTCCCGCCGCCTCCCGCCCCATCTCCGCTAAAGCCAATCTCTGCTGTGGAGAAAAGGTCATTTTGCCGAGTCACTAAAAATTACACTTTAACAGTCTTAGTGGTTTCTAAAAGCTTCAAATGCTAGCTTCGGCCAAAAACTTCTTAAAAAGGCCATTCTCTCTTTTTAGTCCATAGCGTTTACATTTTATAACATTTAAACAGAATTGTCTTAAGCAAAGATATGCCGACTTTCCTCACAGGTCCCCATAAAAAGTAAAATCTGGGAAACATCTACTTTGGACGGCTAGGGAATTCCTTTTGAGCCCAGCAGTAATTAGGACCAACTCACCATAGTGACTTGCCTCATAGTGAGGGATACCTGCCTCAGACTGGGGAATTCCTGATGCCTCTTACTTGCTGGGTACCATGGATATCAATCCTGAGGAGAAGGCGTCCTCTGTAGAGGCAGCTTTCCCAGTATTCATAAGCATGGCGGCTGCCTTTATTGAGTTCTTCTAATGCATCAGAGATACGGACTGTACCAAAAGAACAACGTATAGTATTTTCCTTGACACTCACATCAACCCCATAAGGTAGCTGTGACTATCGTGCCCATTTTACAGATAGGAAACAGAGACTCATGGAAGTCAACAGACCTGCCCACCCTGATTCCACAGCCCATGCCTTTCAAGGTCAAGGCTCTTTGCCCCAGCCAAGGTGTCCCTGAGCTGACAGGGGTCTGAAGTCTCCTGTTAGGCCTGGGGTCCCACTGACCTCCTAAGTCAGGCTGTCCCATCATCCTGGTTAAGAACACATGACTACGTCCTCCACTATCTGACCTCTGAAGAAGCTGAGCCCTCAGCCCCTCTTTTTGTTACTTTTCATTTCCCTGGGTCACTTACCTGGTGGTGTGGTGGTTAAGAGCCAGGGCTGCTAATCAAAAGGTAGGCAGTTCCAGTCCACCAGGGGCTACTTGGAAACCCTATGGGGCAGTTCTACTTTGTCCTATAGGGTCACTATGAGTTGGAATACTGGATGGAAATGGGTTTGGGTTTGTTTGGCTCACTCATCCTAAAACACCCAAGATACCACCAAGGCTGGGAGTTTGCTTTTTGATGTTAATAATCCCTCTGGTGACTCACAATCATTTTTTAAAAACCGGATGGGCCAGAACCAGCGACATCTCTCATTTAGCGACAGGGCCAGTACGCCATCTAGTGGCTAAATGAGGAACCACATTTGGCCAAACTGCAGAAGAAGAGCCTGGGATCTGGGAGGCCCTTGGAGGTCAGGTGGTCCGGCTGAGGTTCAGAGAGGGGAAGTGACCAGCCTAAAGGCACACAGCAAGTTACAATAGGTCTCCAGGACCAGAACCCAGCACTTGGGCGACAAGATCGTGCTCCCCAAACTTCCCTGATGTTCTGGGGAAGCTGCATGTCTGGAGCCAGTTCTCAGTTCTAGGGGTTGTGAGTGTAAAAGAACGGTCTCATTTACGAGGCGCACAAGCTCCCTGGTACTGCATCCTTTATTCTGCTTATCATTTTTTTTTTTTTTT
>NW_004443988.1:6804324-6818557 GCF_000243295.1 Trichechus manatus latirostris
CTCTCCTCGCTCTCCGTTCTCTGTCAGTTTTCTCACTCCATTTGGTGCTTGGCTGAGTTCTTTCTCTCTTCATTTGATGTTTTAGGGTTTCAGGATTGTTGTATTCTCTGTTCTGCTTAGTTTTTCAGATCTTTGCTGTGGAGGGACGGCGTGGTGCTTCTGCCTAGAGCGCCATTTTGCCCAAAGATTGTGCTTATCATTTTTAATAGGTATGTTTACACATGGTGTAAAGTCCAAAAGGTATAAAAAAGGTTTGCAATGAAAAGTCAGTCTTTCTCACACCCCAGCTCTCTGTCACCCAGTTCCCGGCCACATAGGCAAGTACAGTTATCAGCTTCTATGTGTCTTTTAGAGATTTCCTGTATAAGTAGATTAGATATGTACATATATATATATCATATATATATGTTATATGTATGTTATATAAAACCAAAAAAACCAAACCCACTGCCCAGTAATTCGGTCCCTCAGGGAGTTTGACATCCAAGCTCTATGGAGCTTCCATGACCTTGCCTTGGTCTAGTTGTGCTACCTTCCCCAGGGAAGCCGTCTGGGCCAGGGTTTTTTGTTTTATTGGTTTTTTGGGGGGAGACTTTTTTAATTATCTTTTCAGTGTCTTCTTTTGTTATGGATCTGTTCAGATTTTCAACATCAATTTGTGATAGTTTGGGTAAGTAGTGTGTTTCTAGAAATTTGTCCATTTCCTCTAGGTTTTCAAATATGTTGGAGTATAGTTTTTCATAGTACTCTGTTATGATCCTGTTTATTTCAGTTGAATCTGTTGTAATGTCCCTCAATTCATTTCTTATTTGGGTTATTTGCATCCTGTCCTGTTTTTCTTTTGTCAGTGTGGCCAGTGGTTTGTCGATTTTGTTGATCCTTTAAAAGAACCAACTTTTGGTTTTGTTGATTCTTCCTATTGTTTTTCTATTCTCTATTTCATTTATTTCTGCTCTGATCTTTATTATTTCCTTTCTTCTAAAGTGGCTGTGGGCTTCTTTTTCTGTTCTCTAGCTAATGTTTTGATTCTGTCCCTTTCTTCTTTTTTGATGTGTGCATCTATTGCTATAAATTGTCCTCTGAGGGCTGCCTATGCTGTGTCCAAAAGGTCTTGGTATGATGTGTTTTCATTCTCTTTTGATTCTAGGAATTTTTTTATTCCATCTTTGATTTCTCCTATTACCCAGTGGTTTTTAAGCAGGGTGTTATTCAGTTTCCATGTATTTGATTTTTTTCCCTTGCTATTCCTGTTATTAATTTCTACATTGATGGCATTTTGATCAGAGGAGATACTTTGTATTATCTTAAAGTTTTGGATTTTGTGGAGGGTAGCTTTGTAGCCTAAGATGTGGTCTATTCTGGAGAACATTCCATGTGCTTTGGAAAAGAATGTGTACTTTGCTGCTGTTGGGTGGAGTGTTCTGTATATGTCTATGAGGTCATAGACTGATTAGCTGATTGTGGCCTTTAGATCTTCTGTATCTTTGTTGAGTTTCTTTCAGATGTTCTGTCCTTTGCCAAGAGTGGTGTGTTGAAGTCTCCTACTATTATTGTGGAACTGTCAATTACTCTTTTCAGTGCTGTTAAAGTTTGTTTTATGTATTTTGGAGCCCTGTCATTGGGTGCATAGACATTTATTATGGTTATGTCTTCATGGTGGATTGTCCCTCTATTCATTATATAGTGTCCTTCTTTGTCTTTTATGTTGGATTTTGTTTTAAAGTCTATTTTATCTAAGATTAGTATTGCCACTCCTGCTCTCTTTTGGTTACTGTTTGCTTGATGTCTTTTTTCCCATCCTTTGACTTTTAATATATTTATGTCTTTGTTTCTGAGGTATGTCTCTTGTAGACAGCATATTCATGGATCCTGTTTTTTTATCCATTCTTTCACTCTCTCTCTATGGGTGCATTTAAGACAGTGCCTTTTCTTCTCCCAGAAGGTCATCTGGTGTTTTATTTTGCACACTTTCTGGAGCCATCCTGTCCTTTTTTTTTTCTTTTTTTTTTTTTAAGTTTTGATATTGTCTGCTGTCTTTTGATTATTGATAGGTGTGAGTTTATTGCTGTCATTCTGAAGGGGTTTTTTTGTGTGTGTGGTGCTGACATTTTCTTTGTTCCTCTTACTCTCCTGTGCTGAATTCCTTTGTTTGTAGATTTTGTTTGTTTGTTTCTTTGTTTTTTGTAGATTTTGTGTTTACTGAGACTTTATGTTTTTCTTCTTCATTTTGATGAGTAGATTTCTTAACTTTCTTTGGTTACCTTGAAATTTACCCCATCTTCCTAAGTTTGAACAAGTCTTTTAGTGCTTGATATCACATTTACTTCCTCTCCATTTGAAAGTTCTATGCTTACACTGTTTATTCCCTCTTTTATTTTTCTGACGTTATCATTTACAGATTGACCTCTCTAGTTCCCTGTTGCAAATGTTTTAGTTTTGTTTTATCCTTGAGGGTTAATTACCTAGGTTGATATCTGGCTGATGCGGTCCTGCATCCTAGATTCAGGCCGTTTTCTGATGTTGTTGATTCTCTAACCAAAAGACTTCCTTTAAGAATTCTTGTAAGGTTGGTTTGGTTTTTACATATTCCCTTAATTTCTGTTTATGTGGAAATGTCCTAATTTCAGCATCATATTGGAGCAAGAGTTTTTCAGGGTATATTCTTGGTTGGCAATTTTTTTGTTTCAAGGTTTTATATATGTCATCCCATTGTCTTCTTACCTGCATAGCTTCTGCCAAGTAACTAGCACTTAGTCTTATTATTTCCCCTCTGTATGTGACTTTTCATTTTTTTCGACCTGTTCTCAGGATTCTTTCTTTGTCTGTGGTTTTATTGAGTGTGAGTATGGTATGTCTTGGTGTATTTTGTTTTGAGGTCTATCCTAAATGGGGTTCATTGAGCTTCTTGGATGGTCAGTTTTTCATCTTTCATGATATTGGGGAAGTTTTCTGTCAGCAAATTTTCAATGATTCTCTCTGTGTTTTACGTTTTCTTCCCCTGTTGTGGAACTCTGATCACACACAAATTTTTTCTTTTGATTGTATCCCACATCATTCTCAGGGTTTCTTCATTTTTCTTCATTATTTTCTCTGATTTTTCCTCAAACAAAGTGGTATCCAAGAGTTTGTCTTCGATTTCGCTGATTCTGTCTTCCATTGTTTCAAATTTGCTACTAAAACCTTCTGTGGCACTGTCAACTTCTGAAATCTTATTGTGTATCTTTTGGATTTCTAATTGCTGTTTTTATATGATTTCTAGTTGATTGTTTATTTTGACATTTTGTTCCCGTATTATTTTCTTGAATTATTCCGTTGTTTTGTCTGTCTTTTCCATGATTTTGTCTGTATTTTCCACAATTTTGTCTATTTTTTCCCTGCTTTCGTCTGTGTTTTCCTTCATCTCTAAGAGAGCCCTCAATATTAGAGTTATAAATTCCCTATCAGGTAGTTCCAGTGCCTTTTATTCTCCCAGAAGGTCATCTGGTGTTTTATTTTGGACGCCTGCTGGAGCCATCCTTTTCTTTTTTTTTTTTTTTTGATTTTGTCTGCTGTCTTTGGGACATTCGGGAATTATTTTCTTCATTTATTGATTGTAGATTTCTTTGTTTTGTCCTGCTTTTTTTGTTTTATTTGGTTATGTCTGGGCAGACAGGCTAGGCATTCTTTGTTGTTTGTTTGTCTGTGGGCACAATACTTCTCAGCACCTTTTCTAGGTGGGCAGGGCCAGTTGCTCAGTTATGGTGCAACAGGGCAGATCCAGCGGAGGGGGAAGGGCAGTGATGGGTCATTTGCAGCATGTACTGGGGCCAACAGGGTGGGGTCAGGGGGCGGTGCAGGGTGGGGTCTTGTGGTTCATGTCTGTGCTTCTCAAGGATGCAGCACTCAGTGTATGGTACAGTTAGGCAGGAAGGAAGGGAGAGGATGTGATGTGTGGAGCTAAGTGGGTGTGGGAAAGAAAAGAGAGAAACAGAAGCCAAACACACACACACACACACACACACACAAATGGTGCTGAGGAAGCCTGCCAGTGGAGTGGCATGGACCCAGGGAAGCCATGTGCCAGTGGCTTTCTAGCTGGGCGATATGACACAGCCCATCAAGAAGGGTCAGAGACATCACATGTGGCTAGGTGGGCCAGAGAAAGGAAAGGAAGGTAGGGAGAAAGAGATAAGAAACTGAAAGAAAAGAAAAAAGGCACATGCCACCAGGTGGTCATGAGAAAGGAAAGGAAAGACTACAGAGAGAGAGAGAGAGAGAGAGAGAGACATGAAACAGCATAAAAGGAAAGAAAAAGAAGAAAGAAAGAAAAATGCCCCAAGGGAACCCACTGGCGTGGTGGTGTGGACTGGGGAAGGTGTGTGCCAGCGGCCCCAGCCAAGCAGTGTGTCACAGCCCATAAAAAGCAGAGGGGATAGCACACACAGCCAGGTGGTTGGGAGAAAAGAAAGGAAGGAAGGTAGAGAGAGATAAGAAACAGAGTTGGAAAAAAAAAGAGCCTTGAGGGAGCCCATCACCATGGCAGCATGGACCAGGGTAGCCATGTGCTGGAGGTACCCCAGCCGAGCAGTGTGACACAGCCCGTCAAAAAGCGACAGAGCCAGCACCTGGAGAAAGGAAAGTATAGAGGGTCAAGAAAGCAAGAAAAAAAGCCCCAAGGGAGCCCACCAGCATGGCAGTGTGGACCGTGGAAGTGGCTCCCCAGCCGAGTGGTGCAGCTTGCCAGTCAAGAAGGAGCAGAGATGGCACACAGTACCAGTTAGGTGGACGAAAGGAAAGGAAGCAGGTGAGAGAGAGAGAAGAAACAAAAAGAAGCCGAAAAACAACAGCAGCAAAAAAATGTTACTGAAGGAACTGGCTGGTGGGGGCAGGGTGAATTCAAGTGGCAAGGAGCCAGCATCTCTCCAGCCGAGCAACCACGGTCCACCAGAAAGCCGGGGAGGTTGTGCAGAGGGGAGAAGTGTAGGGGGTGGGAAAGCATGTGTCCCTGGTTACCTGGTGCTCTGTCTTCTGTTGGGAGCTCTGTGAAGTTGCCTTCCCGTACTCCCTGTCCACCATTCTTGGCAGCTGAGGGGACCAAGATGGCATGTTCATGCCAAGTTAGCTGCTAGAGGGTCTCCACTCCGTAGCTCTCCTCGTTCTCTGGTCTCTGTCAGTTTATTATCCCACTTGGTGCTTGGTTGAGTTCTTTATCCCTTCGTTTGATGCTTAGGCTTCCAGGATCAACAATTATATCTGTTTACTTAGTTTCTCAGGTTTTTGCTGTAGAGAGACAGAGTGGTGTTTCTGTCTATAGAGCCATGTTAGCTCCACCTCCTTGTTTTTAGTTTTTTACACAAATAGTAGCTTATCATACACAGAGCACTTGATTTTTGCACTTAAGAATGCATCTTGGAGATTGTTGCATATCAGCACACAAACAGCATCTCATTTCTTTGTAAGACAACATTGTGTTCCCTGTGTGGTGATATATGGAGGTACTATAATTAAACTACTCTCCTTTTGATGGACATTTAGGTGGTTTTCAATCCTTTGCTATAAAAAACAGGTGTGGGAAAATCTTTAGAATGAATTCCTAGAAGTGGAATTGCTGGGAATATTGGTTAGGATTCATTTCAACCTCGTATTACAGAAAACTCTACATAATAAGAGCTTAAATACTTAAGGCCTTACTATCTCATGCAAAACAAGTCCAGAAATAGACAGTTGAAAGGTACATGCTGGATTAAGGCGTGTGCATGTGTAATTTTGATAACCAAGAAAACACACTGCCGTCAAGTCTATTCTGACTCATAGCCACCCTATACGACAGAGTAGAACCGCCGCATAGAGTTTCCAAGGAGCAGCTGGTGGATTCAAACTGCTGACCCTTTGGTTAACAGGTTCTCTCTCTCTCACCTCCTTCCTGTTAACAGCCGAGCTGTTAACCACTGTGCCACCAGGGCTCCATAATTTTGATCGATATTACCAAATTGCCCTCTTCAGAGGTTGTGCTGTCTTTATTTACATCATCAAGGTTAAAAGTGTCTCTTTCCCTACAACTTGGTCAACATTTTCATACGTTGTTTAAATTTTCCCAATCAAATAGGTGAAAATGGTATTCACTGTAGTTTTAATTTGTATTTCTTTTATTGTGAGAGAAGTTGAACATATTTTTATGGATCTCAGATGCATTTATACTTCCTTTCCCATGGATTGTTACATTCATTGTACATTTTCCTTTTATGGTCTTGTTTGTGTTGAATTTTTGTTAGCATCTTTATTAAGACATAATTCACACACCATAAAATTCACCCAAAAAAGTATATGATTCAATGGTTTTTGTATATTCAAAGATTGTGCAACCATCATGAAAATCTAATTTTAGAACACTTTCGTCCCCCTAAAAGAAACCCTGTACCCATTCACAATCACTTCTCATCCCCAGCCCCAGGCAATCAACAATCTACTTTCTATCTCAATAGATTTGCGCATTTTGGACATTATATAATTGGAATCATACAGTATGTGGTCTTTTATAACTGGCTTCTTTCATTTAGCATAATGATTTCAAGGTTTGTCCATGTTATAGCATGTGTCAGTATTTCATTTTTTATTCTTAAATAATATTCCATTGTATGGATATACCACATTTTTTTTATCCCTACATCAGTTGATGAACATTCAGGCTGTTTTCACCTTTTTACTATTATGAATAATAGTGCTATAAATATTTATATATAAGTTTTTGAGTGGACATATGTTTTCATTTCTCTTGGGTATGTGGACATGTTTTCATTCTCTTTGAGTGGACATGTTTTCACTTCACCTACGACTGAAATTACTCGATCATCTGGTAGCTCTATGTTTAACATTTTAAGGAACTGCCAAGCTCTTTTCCAAAGTGACTGTACCATTCTGTTGAGCAAGTGACACCTGACACCACCTCCAGAGAAGTCCCATCACATTGAGGATAATAACCCACTCCATAGTTGCAAATGTCAGAGTTGCAAAAAAAGGCATGACTTAAACATAGGCATTGGATGGAACAAGTATTTACTAACACAGAGAAGAGAGAGAATAAATTCAGCTTCAATAGTGGGTGTCAGTCTTCCACAGCCAGTGGATCTCACTCCACAGCCAATGTAGGGAGATGGTCGCATACCCTCCTTGGACTGCAGGAGAAGAACTCCATTCCCTCCCTAGTGGGAACAGACACAGCAGTGCGGGTGGCCAGGTGCCATAGAATGCACTTATTTAGCTAAGCAGTTCCTGGAAATGCAGACATGTGCTCAGGGCAACCACCACCTATCTGTCAGTTTGTTGTACTGTGGTGGCTTGCATATTGCTATGATGCTAGAAGCTACATCACCAGTACTTCTAATACCAGTAGGGTAATTCATGGTAAACAGGTTTCAGTGGAGCTTCCAGACTAAGACAGACTAGGAAGAAAGGCCTAGAAATCGACTTCAAAAAATTAGCCAATGAAAACCTTATGGATAACAACAGAACATTGTCCAATATAGTGCTGGAAGATGAGCCCCTCAGGTTGGAAGGCACTCAAAATACAACTGGGGCAGAGCTGGCTCCTCAAATAGAGTCAACCTTAATGATGTGGATAGAGTAAAGCCTTTAGGACCTTCATTTATTGATGTGGCACATCTCAAAATGAGAACAGCTGCAAACACCCATCAGAATGTAGAATGTACAAAGTATAAAATCAAAGAAAATTGAAAGTCATCAAAATAAAACGGAACACTTGAAAATGGATATCCTAGGCATTAGTGAGCTGAAATGCACTGGTACAGGCCATTTTTAATCAAACAATCATATGATCTACTGTGATGGTTAAGATTGTGTGTCAACTTGGCTGGGCCATGATTCTCCGCGTTTTAATGTAATCACTCCCGTGATTGAATATACTGTGAGTAGCCAATAAGATGAAAGGGAGTCTCCTTGGAGGTGTGGCCCACATCTGTATACAAGCAGACCTTCTGGCTTTTTGCTCTCTCTGGATCCCGCGGCTACTTCCTATCATCTCATCTCCCGTTCTTTGGACTTGAGCTGTCAGCTTATCTGCGAACCTGGGATTCATCAATCTGCACAGCCTGTGAGTGGGAGCCCTGCTCTCCAACCTTCCGATCTTGGGCTTGCCAGCTTCTGCAGACTTCTGTTACTTGGGAGAGGCCTCTACCCTGATCCACGGACTTGGGATGTTCTAGCCTCTACAATCACGTGAGCTGTTTCCTTGATGTAATCTCTCTATATATATATATTTATACACTTTACTGGTATTGCTTCTCTAGAGAACCCAGCCTAAGACATCTATTATGCTGGGAACAACAAATTGAAGAGGAATGGTGTTACATGTATCATTAAAAAGAACATTTTAAGATATATCCTGAAATACAACATGGTCAGTGATAGGTTAATACTTATATACCTACAAGGAAGATCAGTTAACAGACCATTATTTAAATTTATGCATCAATCATAAATGTCAAAGATAAAAAAAAACTGAAGACTTTTACAAACTTCTGCAGTCTGAAATTGATAAAACATACAGTCAAGATGCATTGATAATTACCAGTGATTGGAATGCTAAAGTTAGAAACAAAGAAAGATCAGTGGTTGGAAAATACGGCCTTGGTGATAGAAATGACACTGGTGATCACATGATAGAATTTGGCAAGACCAACAACTTATTCATGGGAAATAATTTTTTTCAACAAAATGATCAACAGCTATACAGGCGTACCTTGCCAAATGGATTACACAGGAATCAAACTGACTACATCTGTGGAAAAAGACAATGGCGAAGCTCAGTATCATCAGTCAAGACAAAGCTGACTACAGGACAGATAATCAATTGCTCATGTGCAAATTCAAGTTGAAGCTGAAGAAAATTAAAGCAAGTCCACGATAGCCAAAGTATGACCTTGAATATATCCTGCCAGAATTTAGAGACCATCTCAAGAATAGATTTGATGCACTGAACACTAATGACTGAAGACCAGAAGAGCAGTGGGAGGACATCATACATGAAGAAAGTGAAAGATCATTAAAAAGAAAGGAAATAAAGAAAATACAAAAATGGATGTGAAAAGAGACTCTGAAGATTGCTATTAAGCTCAGAGTAGCTTAAGTGAAGAAATGGTGAAGTAAAAGAGCTGAACAGAAAATTTCAAAGGGCTGTTCCAGAAGACAAAGTAAAGTATTATAATGAATTGTGCAAAGACCTGGAGTTAGAAAACCAAAAGGGAAGAACATGACTGGCACTTCTCAAGTTGAAAGAGCTGGAGAGAAAATTCAAGCCTCAAGTTGCATTACTGAAGGATTCTATAGGCAAAAAAATTGAATGATGCAGGGAGCATCAAAAATATATGAAAGGAAGACACAGAGTCACTGTACCAAAAAGAATTCGTCAATATTCAACCATTTCAGGAGGTAGCATGTGATCAGGAACCACTGGTACTGAAGGAAGAAGTCCAAGCTGCACTGAAGGAATTGGTGAAAAACAAGCCTCCAAGAACTGATGGAATACCAACTGGGATGCTTCAACAAACAGTTGCAACACCGGAAAAACTTAGTCATCTATATCAAGAAAAACTGGAAGACAGCTACCTGGCAAACTGACTGGAAGAGATCCATATTCATGCCCATTTCAAAGAAAAGTTATCAAACAGAATGCAAAAATTATTGAACAATGTCAATAATTTTTGCTAACAAAATCTTGCTGAAGATAATCCAAAAACAATTGCAGCCATACATCAACAGGGGACTGCCAGAAGTTTGAGCCTGATTCAGAAGAGAGCACGGAACAAGAGATATCATTGCTGATGTCAGATGGTTCTTGGCTGAAAGCAGAGAATACCAGAAAGATGTTTACTGTGTTTTATCGACTACTCAAAGGCATTCAATTGTGTAGATGATAATAAATTATGGATAACATTACAAAGAATGGGAATTCCAGAATACCTAATTGTGCTCATGCGGAATCTGTACGTGGATCAAGAGGCAGTAGTTCAAACAGAGCAAGGGGATACTGCATGGTTCAGGATTGGAAAAGGTGTGTGGCAAGGTTGTATCCTTTCACCTTACTTATTCAATCTGTGTGTTTAACAGATAACCCCAGAAGCCAGACTATATGAAGAAGAAATGGTATCAGGATTGAAGGAAGACTCATTAACAACCTGTTATATGCAGATGACACAACCTCGCTTGCCAAAATGAACAGGACTTGAAGCACTTACTGATGAAGGTCAAAGACCACAGTCTTAAGTATGAATTACATCTGAACATAAAGAAAATGACAATCCTCACAAATGGACCAATAAATGTAATGATAAATGGAGAAAAAAATTGAACTTGTCAAGGATTTTATTCTACTTTAATAAACAGTCAACACTCATGGAAGCAGCAGTCAAGAAATTAAATGACATATTACATTGGGCAAATCTGCTGCAAAAGACCTCTTTAAGCAACAATAACATTTTGATAACTAAGGTGCGCCTGACCCAAGTTGTGGTCTTTTTAATAGCCTCATATACATATGAAGGCTGGACAATGAAAAAAGAAAACAGAAGAACTGATGCATTTGAATTGTGGTATTGGTTGAAGAATATTGAATATACCACGGACCGCCAGAAGAGTGAACAAATCAGTTCAGTAGAAATACAACCAGAATGCTCCTTGGAAGTAAGAATGGTGAGACTTCTTCAGCTTACCTTAGATGCATCATCAGGAAAGACTAATCGCTAGAAAAGGACACCATGTTCGGTAAAGTAGTTACTGTTGTTGTTGTTAGTTGCTGTTGGCTTGATTCCGACTCATGGTGGCCCCGTGTGTTGACCCTATGTGTGCAGAGTAGAACTGCTCCATAGAGTTTTCAAGGCTGTGATCTTTTGGAAACAGATTGCCAGGCCTATCTTCCAAGGTGCCTCTGGGTGGGTTTGAACCCTCAACCTTTCAGGTAGTAGTTGAGTGCTTAACCATTCGTGCCACCCTAGGGCCCCTATGAGTCAAAATCAACTTGATGGCAGTGGGTTTTTTTGGAGGGGTCCTTAGTAGAGGGTCAGTGATAATGAGGAAAACTCTCAATAAGAGGGACTGACACAACAATGGGCTCAAACATATCAAAGACTATGGAGATGGTGCAGGACCATGAGCTGGAGCCAGCTCTAAGACAACAAGCATCAACAACAGCTCCAGGCAAGAGGGAAGGAATGTGCCAACAGGATGTGTTTTGGGTCAAGACGCCCCAGAAAAGGGAGTCAGCCCACATTCATATCCCATCCAAGAAGCCAGGCCTACTTTGGTCCTAAGCACAAAGTTCATTTGGAGGTCATAAGGAAAGGCAGCAGGCTTCCACAATTTACATTCCCATCAGCAGTGCACGAGGCTTCCAATTTCTCCACAGCCTCATCAATGCTTATTATTGTCTTCCTTTTTTATTATAGCCATTCCAGCAGATGTGAAGTGGTATCTCGTTGCAGTTTCAATTTGCATCCCCGCAATGGCTAATAATATTGAGCATCTTTTCATGTGCTTATTAACCATTTGTATATTTTTCGAGAAAGGCTGTATCTTACTGATTTTTAAGACCTCTTTATTTGCTAAGGAAATTAGACCTTTGTCTGTGATGTTAGTTGCAAATATTTTTCACAGGTTGTCATTTGCTTTTGGTTTTATTTATGCTTTTCTTCCCATGCAAGTTTTTGTATACTCAGAAAGGCCTTATCCACTCCAGAACTATAATAATTTTTTAAATGCCTCTCTCATGTTTTCTTCTAGTAATATTATGGTTTAACTTTTTTTCCAGTCAAAACTTTTACTCAACTAGAACTTATTTTGGTGTAAGGTGAGAGGTAGGAATCCAAACTTATTTTTTCCACATGGCTACCAATTGTCCCAATACCATTAAATAACCCCCACTGATTTGAAAAGGCACATTTTTATTTACTAAATTCCTAAATACATTTGAATATATTTCTCGATTTTCTATTCTCTTTCATTTATACATCTATCTATTCATGTACCAGTCCCATAAACATCGTACTATTAACTTTTTATTACAGCAAACTTTAAACATGAAAGAATTTAGGGAAAATAGCACAATGAACCTCCATGTATCCATAACTCAGCTTCAACAATCATCAACATTCTGCCATTCATTCTTGTCTCTTTTTTTTCCTTTTTTCTGTTTTTTTTAAACACTATTTTAAAGCAAATTATTTCACTTATAATTACTCCAATCACTAACAGCTAAGGATTTTTTAATGTAATCATGACACCTCTATCACAGCTGTGGTAGGTACAATAATGGACCCCACCACCACCACCAAAAGATGGCCATGCCCTAATTCCCGGAACCTGTGAATACATTACCTTACATGGCAAAATGGACTTTGCAGATGTGATTAACTTAAGTATCTTGAGATGGGGAGATTATCCTGGATTATCTTGGTGGGCTCAATGTAATCACAAGGGTCCTTATAAAAGTGAGGCAGGAGGGTCAGAATCAGAAGATGTGATCAGAGAAGCAGAAGTCAGAGTGATGTGGGGCCATGAGCCAACGAATGTGGGCAGCCTCTAGAAGCTGGAAAAGGCAAAGAAATAGATTCTCCCCCAGAGCCTCCAGAAGGAATGCAGCTCCGCAGATTCAGCCCCATAAGACCCATTTTGGATATCTGACCTCCAGAACAATAAGAGAACACATTTCTGTTGTTTTAAACCACTAAGTGTGGTTATCTGTTACAGCAGCAATAGGAAACTAATACAACGACCAGTAAAATTAGCAATAACTCCTCATTATCCAGACCATGTTCAGTTCCCCCAAATATTTTTTTTCACAGTTGGTTTGTTCACAGGCTGCATTTTAAATGTAATTAAGCATTTACAGGGCCAGAGAATTTTCTTATTACTATCAAGTTTAACCTAAATTAATTTAAAAAAAAAACAAAAAAACCAAACCCATTGTTGTCGAGTCAATTCTGACTCGTAGCAACCTGATAGGACAGAGTAGAACCGCCCCATGGGGTTTCCAAGGAGCGGCTGGTAGATTCGAACTGCCGACCTCTTGATTGCAGCCAAGCTCTTAACCACTGCAGAACCAGGGCTCCAAATTAATAAAACTGAACCCAAATAAATAAACACGTGTAATCAACCAGCTCCCAAGTTACTCACTGTTGACCTGGGCAAGTCGCTATCTCCTTTCTGGGCCTGAGTTTTCTAACCAGAAAAGCAAGGGGGTTGGACTAGATCAGAAGTTCTTTCATGGGGGATCCATGTCTGGGCTTCAGGGGGGTCTGGGAATGCCCTGAAACTGTATGCAAACTTTGAGAGGGGAGGAGTTCTCAACCCTTCTGTGCCTCAGAATCTCCTCAGGTGCCAGGCCCCAGCCTGCTGGAGTCAATTACCATTCCTATTCCTAATCCGGAGCCCTGGTGGCACAGTACTTAAGAGCTATGCCTGCTAACCAAGAGGTTGGCAGTTCAAATCCACCAGTTGCTCCTTGGAAACCCTATGGGGTAGTTCTACTCTGTCCTGTAGGTCACAATTAAGTTGGAATTGACTTGACAGCAACAGGTTTGGGTTTTTTTGTTTTGTTTTATTTTTGTTTTTTTATTCCCAGTCAGAAAGGTGTTACACACAAGATTCTAGAGGTTCCCCCAAGTGGGAGGCCCATGTCCAAAGGGGCTGGTATCAATCTGGAGACTTAACAGAGTCAGAGGAAAAAAATATCAGGAGCTTAGTCAACTGCATATTCGAAGGAAAATATTTGCCTGAGACACACCAAGTCAATTCAGATGCCTTCCTGGCTCACCCTCTCTTAGTGAGGCACTCAGCTGAGTGCCAGGTTAGTTGTTATCTGCCCTTGAGTTGGCCCCCGACTCATGGCAACCCCATCCACAATGGAACAAAACACTGCCTGATCCGTGTTATTCCCACAATCAGTTGGTGATCAGATCATTGTGATCCGTAGGATTTTCATTGGCTGATTTTTGGAAGTAGATTGCCAGACCATTCTTCCCAGTCTTTTAGTCTTGAAGCGCTGCTGAAACCTGATGTAGCAGATGAAAATGCACGGCACCCCCTAAAAGATAAAATACTTAGGAATAAATCTGACCAGGGATGTAAAAGATCTATACAAAGAAAACTATAAAACACTACTGCATGAAACCCAAAGGGATCTACACAAATGGAAAAACATACCATGCTCATGGATAGGCAGACTCAACATTGTGAAAATGGCAAT
>NW_004443988.1:6819733-6897673 GCF_000243295.1 Trichechus manatus latirostris
TGTAAGCCTTCATCTTAAGTGAGAATAACAGCACAATTAGAAGAGCGTAGTCAATGTCACCTAAATGTGTATGTAAAAATTTTTGAAATGGCGTATCTTTGGCTATGTGTATTTTCACCAAAAAAAAAAAAAAGTTGAGAATTTAGAGGGTTAAAATGTTGTGGGGTTGTTAACCAATGTCGTAAAACAGCATGTGTGCTACTGTTACATGAGAAACTATTTGTTCTGTAAGCCTTCACCTGAAGTACAATAAAATATTAAAAAAAAAAAAATCTAAAAAAAAAAGAAAATGCACGGCACCCAGTTAAATTTGAATTTCAGATAAATAATGAGTAATTTTTTTTAGTACATCTCATGGCAATATTTGGGACATACTTATACTAAAAAAAAAATCATTCCTTGTTTATCTGAAATTAAATTTAACTGGGAGTCCTCTATTTTATTTGGATCTGACTTGATCCTGCTCCCAGATGACCAACCCAAACACGAGTTTCCAGGATCCAGTCACTCTGCCCCAGAGCTAGAGAGTAGTGCTGGGAATAGAGGCCAAAGAAGGTGATCAGAAAGAAAAAACCTGGGGTTTGAGAATGACCTTATGAGGGCCTAAAGCTAGGAAAAGCAGGTGACTCCTAATCTAATCATCTCTGGTCATCATAGAAACCAGCTATAAAGTCAGCCAGACACGCTGGTGAGCTCCAGGAGGCCGCTCAGTCAGTGCAGACAGTCCACATTCCTCTCCCCAGGGCCCACTCCTGTCAGGCCTGGTTCCCATGATGTCTCTAATGATGTCTCCTTTTCTCCCCCAGGAGACAGCCACGACCTAACTGGCCCTCTTCCTCCCAAGCCCCTTGCTCTATCTCTTCAGTCATAGCCTCAAATGGCTGCCCTTCAAAGCCAAGCCTGCTGGGAGAGATGAGACACCCAGTGTCTGCCTGTGACGAGGTCACATTCTAGGCAGGAACAGACTACACAGGAGGGAAGTGGCCCAAGGACATACAGCAGACACTTGTAAGAAAGCCCAGGTCTGACTAGGAGTTACAGTGTCCCCGCTGAGAATAAAATGAGGCTTTCTTTAACACTGGGCCTCCCAACCTCCACTGAGCAGAGGCCCTGGCCTGTCTGCCCACAGATCTCTGTCCTTCCCAGGGTACCATAACTCTCCTAATCCACAACGTGATTAAATTGATTGGAAAAATGTTAAATCTTTCCGACAAACCACAGGCTAGCAGTAAGCTTTGAATACAAATGCAGAGCTTTGCAGTGACGGCATTTTATTTGACTCTGGAAATTAGAGGCTCTTTGAAGGTGTTATGCAAATTTTTCAAAATGTCCCCAACTCTGAGACCCTGGAAGAAAAGGCTTGAAAACTCTGTCAAGTTCTCATGCAAATCGTAAGAAGGGCTTTGTAACACCCAGTCCACCCGTTCTTTTCTGTGCCTCTGCGGGATCAGCCATGACATCACAACAGCTGTAACAAGGACAGTCACGTCTGAGCAATTAGGAAGCAACCATGATGGCCATCTCCTCTGGCCACCCAGGATCACCACACAGAAGAAGCTTGGCCCATCTTTGACCTTCTAAAGGCTGGGAAATGAAGACTTCCCCCAAGCCTCCCTGCCCCACCCCATCCCACCCCACCCATTATCAGCCACCAAAGTTCTCCTGGCTTCCCTGGGCTGGGTCCTCAAGGACACCAGATCCGTCCAGAATTCAGGAGGACAAGTATTAACTGTAGTCACATGTGTTGGTTTACAAATAATGGTATTTAACCCAGGAAATCAGGGCTTCCGAAATTATGAGGCAAATATATATCCAACATACAAAATGACCTATAGCCCTGAATTTGATCAAATAATAGTATTTCACAAAGCCTGTGTATCTTCTGGAGCCCTGGTGGCGCAGTGGTCAATAGCTCAGCTGCTAACAAAAGGTCAGCAGTTGGAATCCACCAGCCACTCCTTGGAAACTCTTGGGGCAGTTCTACTCTATCATATAGGGTTGCTATGAGTCGGAAACAACTCGATGGCGATAGGTTTGGGTTTTTTTGGTTTGATGTCTCTTCTGTTGCTGGGTGAGTTCGAACCACCAACCTTTTGGTTAGTAATTGAGCACAAACTGTTTGTGTCACCTGGGAACTTTATTGTGTGAACATAAGCCGTATGAATACCTGTCCTGATTCCTTTCTGATTTTCTCAGAATTTCCATCTCCCGAGCCCTGGTGGTGCAATGGTTAAGCGCTTGGCTGCTAACCGAAAGGTCGGTTATTGGAACTCACCAGCGATTCCGTGGAAGAGAAGACCTGGTGATCTGCTCCCATAAAGATTACAGCCTAGGAAACCCTATGGGGTAATTCTACTCTGTCCTATAAGGTTGCTGTGAGTTGTAATCAACTCAACAGTGCACAACAAAGCCCCTGGTGCGTTAGCCTAGAGCGCATTGCTGCCTGGGGGTACTAGTGTCAATCGTAGTTTTCACCTTCAAAGCCCATTCTAGCCAGACCGGTAGAGACCTGGGAGCCTCGCTGTGGCTCACTCCCTGGCATGAGGGCTGGCTAGTCACCCCCCGCCCCCCATGGTTTTTTCTGCCAGGAACGACCCCTCTTCTCCACCTGGAGCAATCCTGCTCCCCCTTCAAGTCCCTGCTCAAATCTCATCTGAATTCCAGCCTCACAGCTGGACAACTGAGGCCACAGATGCCAAGGTCCTGGCACAGGACTGACATAGATGAGGCGTCTGATCCAGGACAGCTCTGGCTGTCACTCTCATTCCCTGTCTCCTGCCCCTCTTTAGGAACCCACCCCTCCCCGGCTCCCTCTGCCTCTCACACACTCTCACATGGCTACACAGTTAACAGTGCACTCATCCCTCTCCGCCATTAAATCCTGAGCCCCTTGAGGGCAGGGGCCTTGTCTCGCTCGTCTTTGGAGCCAACCTGGCTCTGGGCCTGGTACTTAATGGGCTCTATGTATCTTTGCCAATAAATCTTCCTGTCTCCTGAGCTCCAGGATGAATGGTCAGAACATCATGATAAATCAAAATTCATTCTATGATGTGGTTATTGAGACAGACAAAGACTGTGCTGCTAGTGATATCATGTCAGGCTGGTGACAAGGCCCTACCACTGATCATTACTAATGTTTACTTCAAGATGGCGCCCTTGACCTGGACACACGTAGGGAAATTGATTCAGAGCACTACTGAGCGCGTCCCTAAGGCCTGTGCCTCCAGTAGGGATGGAGTTCTCCCAGCTGATGTGGACTGCTCTGGTCTGCTCCTTGGAGCAAAAGCTGTGTTTCATTCATCTCTATAGGCAGTAGTGTCTTAGTAAATATTTTTAGATAAATAAATAAATTCATTTCAAATCACACTAAACTAGTGATGATGTTGAAGACAAGAAGCTGAGAAGAAACATCCTTCTGGGTCTCCCATCTCTCCTACAGACACCAGTAAGGGAAAGTTCCAGGACCATCTGTGGGTACCAGAGCACACCCGTGCTCCCTTACGCCCCAGCCATCGCACACACCATTTCCTCTCCCTAAGAAAGCCCTTGCCCTGTCTATCTGGTGACCCCCTACAATTCATCTAGGACCCCACATGTGCACCTCTTCTGTCAGGTCTTCCTTGAATAAAAAAGTCTGGTGCAGTCCTTGGAGAGTTTTTCTGATTCGACACTTATTATTTTGAAAGTTCAAGACAGCCTTAAGGCCAGCAGGATGAGTTACGGCAGGCCCTGTCTCTGGACCTCCAGGAACAAGATCTGCAGTAATGGGGAAAATGTGCCCTCTGGGTGTGAAGCAGTTCCCGGAAGGGCCTGGCCTTCCAGGCTGAGGTGTGACCAGCACAGGGTGCAGCCTAGAGCTCTGGGGAAAAGCAGGCTTGCAGCTGGGGCCTGACAACCAGGAGTATGATTTTAAAAGCTAGAAATCCTCTCCAAACCTAGAAACGGTCTTTCTGCGGTGGATGCCTCTGAGCAGCATCCGGGGGAGTCCCTGAAGGAGCAGTGGAGCAGGGGCTTCGTGGGGTGGTTGTGAGGAAGAGCCTGAAGAATCCGGCAGCAAACACGCACAGCATCACTCACTAGCATGCCTTAATCAAATTCACTTGGCTTCTCTCAATCTCCTTTCTTCAGCTATGAGACCCTGGGTGGTACAAATGGCTAACACGCTTGGTTGTTAACAGAAAGGCTGGCAGTTCAAGTCCACGCTGGAGAAAGGCCTGGCGATCCACTTCCAAAAAATCGATCATTGAAAACCCTATGGAGCACAGTGCTACTCTGACACACATGAGGTTGCCATGAGCCAGAATCCACTCAACAATAACTGGTAAATAATTTCTTAAACTGTGAAATGGTCTCCCTGAGAGCTTGAATTCGGCTCCTATGCCACTTTTATTTTGAAGACGTGAGCAACAGCGGGGCTAGGATCCCTGGGTGCCCTGTAGCGAGATTTGACGCTGGAGCTTTCTCTTTTGTGCTTTGTCTCTGACATCCTTCAGCTCAACCTCTCACACAGGCCCCTCTCCCATTAATATTTCCTGAACGGTTTACAGAAACCTCTAACATCCACCCCTATCGCATCGTCTCATCAGCTCCTTCTACAGACAGGGAAATGTGGGCTCGCGACTAGCCAGAGTCACCCTGTGAGGACCAGTAAGCCCGTCTCCGACCCTATAACGGAGGACCGCTATCCCGGAGAGCGCGGGCACTGTACCTAAGCCAGCGCAGGAACGCGGAGCCCGAGCCGGGAGCCCTCCGCAGGGGCGGCGCGAGACGGCGCGGGGCGGGGCCAGCTCGGTCACATGACACTCGGCCCGGAAGCGCTCGCGCCCGAGACCCCCGAGTGAGCGGGATCTGGAGTTGCAAACGGGAGTGAGCGCCGGGGTCGCGTTGTTTTGTGCACCCCGCATCCGCTGCCATGGCCTGGACCAAGTACCAGCTGTTCCTGGCCGGGCTCATGCTTGTCACTGGCTCCATCAACACACTCTCGGCAAAGTGAGTCCGGGCCTGGCCGGGGAGGAGAGGGGGGCTCGGCCGGGCCTGCTGCCGCCCGCGCGGGCGACTCCCACGTACCCTCCCCGCCGTTCGTTTTCGCGGCTCTTCTTTTCTCGCTTCACAGGCTCTCTGGGTTTCTCCGGTCCGTTCACGCGGCTTATGGACCGACCAGCCAGGGAGTGCGTGGCCCCAGGAAAATGCGGAGATGGGCCTCGCTCCAGGCGGGGGGACCCAAACCCCGGCTCTAGCCCTAGCACCGATTCGGAGTCGCTGTGTAGTTAATGTCGGCGAGTCGCTTCCTGTCTCCATGCCTCAGTTTCCTCCTCTTTAAACGGGGAGATTGAACCAGTTCCCCCCCGCTGCCCTTCCCAGCACTGGCGTCTGCGCCTGAGCCACGCCCTTCTGGAGCTGTGGACCTAGAGCGGAGGCTCCCAGACTTACGCTCACATGCTAAGAGCTATAGCAGAAGCGGTACAGGCCCAGTGGCCAGTGAGCCTGATGGGCTGCGGCGGCAGAGAAGAGGGTGCCCCGTGGGCCTCTCGTGGAGAAGGGGTTAGAACTGGACCTTGAAGCATGAGCAGGATTTCCTTATGTGGTTGTAAAATGGAGACAGGGAACAAGGCCAGATTCAAGTCAGATTGTAACTAGCACCACCAAATACAGAAGTTTATCCCATAATCAGAGGGCTTTGGAGAAGAGGAGTGACATGTTAAAAGTCATGTGGTTGGGGGAAAAAACAGTGTGATTAACCTGGTGGTCAACGTGAAGAGTAGTTTAGTGCAAGAAAAACCACTCCGAGGCTGCTGCATAGTGATGAGGTGAGCTAGGAGGTGGCAGTGAGGCTGGAAAGAAAGGGACTGGTGGAGACCGGGTACAGAATGCAGCCACTAGGCCTGATGCACAGGGTCAAGAAACAGCGATAACTCCAGGGTTTTTGCCTGGGAGAACAGAGTGTCATTAACTCAGACAGGGAGGGCAGCTGAAGCAGTTCAGCTCTGAGGTGATGGTGAGGTGCTAGTGGGACAGTGAGAATGATCCCCCAGAGGTTGGGGATTGGGGGCTGTTACGAGGTTGAGGGAGAGGCATAGCCTTCTCTCTCTAATGTGCCGGGAGTCCCAGGAGGTAGCCCCTTCTTTGGCAGCTCTTTCTCTCCCTGCCCCTCAGTTCACCGTCTCAGAGCCCAGGTGCCTGGAGTGCGGCCTTTCTCAACTCCAGCGCGCATGTGGAGTACAGCGGACAGTGACCCTCTCCCAGTCAGACCTCACTTCCACCTGGGCCCTGCCCAGCACAAGAGTAAGAGGGAGTGGGGTGTGGTTACTCCCAGCAGAAGCTCTCCCACCCTCTGGATTTTTTAGTCACTTTAAGAGACTGTGAGCCTTTTGAGGGGGCCACGTGTTATTCATTTTTGAGGAGTTTGTCTAGCACACTGCATCAGTGATGGGAGAAACACACCTATCTGAGGTCTGAGAAGTATTCAGTTCAATTCAGCAGACATGTATGAGATACCTACAGTGTGTGAGGCATTGTCTAGGCTCAGGAATGGAGACAGGAGTGACCAAGAGAAGGTCCCTGCCTTTGAGTTCCTCATGTTCTGAGGTGGAGGAGACAGATATGTACACACATGACAACCACAATGTCCGTTCTACCCCAGAGGGAGGGCAGGGTCGGTGGAGCTCTGAGTGGAAGACCTCTGTCTCCCTGGTTTGGCTCTGACCAGCTGTATCGTATGGAGAGGTGTTGTCTCCTGGGGCCTGCAGCCTCCGGAAGGTCACATCATTCCTTTTGCTGAGTCCTTAGCTATAAAGGAGAGCCAACCTCAGGGCCTTCATCTTGGTTAAAATCTGAGCACAGCACAAGAAGTCTTCCATCCATCCATTCTACCAGCCAAGGCCTCGGTCTGGTGCTTAGAGAGTGGCTGTAAGTCTGCCAGGATTAGTTGTCCCCATGGAGAGTTGAGATTGTCAGTCACTGTAGGGTTAAACTGTGCTGACCTAGTGCTTTCCTTAAAAAGCTGCAAACCTGTCTGGTAGGAAGCCAGGGGATCTTTATTTCCCAGAGACGTTGCCCTTGGAGGCCTGCTGAAGAGGCAGGAAAGAGGCTCCCAGGTAGCAGACCCAACCTTTGAAACTGTCCTGTGCCCTGTAGGCTGGTATGGGGCGTCTCAGGAACTTCCTCATCCCAAGATGAACCCCAGATTTAGACCCTAAATAGTGTCCTGTGGTCAAACTAGGAAGGACACTTAGAAAGAACATGGGGAAAGCAGCTGTGTACATCCTTGTGTAGATGGTTGATTTGAAACCACGTTTCTGACCTGCAGTTTCCAGGAGGTTCAGACAGACAAGAATGGGATCCCAGCCAGTACTGACAAGCTAATATACACCTCCTGTGTGCCACGTCCTTTCGTGTATTAACTTGGTGAATGCTCATAGTAACCTTATGAGGTAGATACATTCATTATCACTGGATAAGGAAACTGGTGTATGGAAAAATGAAATTACTTGCCCAAATTCAACTCGGCTACTAAGTGGCAGAGTTTATATTTGAGCCAAGGTGTCCAGGATCCATGGCTCTTAACCACCAATGGGCCGTGAGGCCGGAGACGCCACAGTCATTATTCAGGGCGTTTAGAGTTGTAAGAACATAGACATTATCCAGTCTAATCCTCACAATTTACAGTTGAGGCCCCAAGAGAAGTTTCTTTTCATGACTCAACTAGTTGGTGTCAGAGCTGTGTTTAGAACCCAGATCTTCAGATTTTAGTTCAGTTCTGTTGTTTTAAAACTATAGTACTTAGAAGTCCCTCTTTACTACACAAGCACAAACAAGCCTGCGTCCATGGTTATAATCCTCCCTGCCTATAGGGTGCCCTCCCTTTGAGACTGGGCAGCAGCCTTTCTCATCCCAGCCCAAGGATCCTGCTGTCATCCTGCTTGTTTTCCTTTTCTGGAGCTGAGGCTACCCAAGGTTCAGATTCAGAGCCTCCAGTAGCCTCTTGCAGTTCTTTGGCCTATACAACGAGCATAACAGTGTTTCCCTCCCAGGGTTCTCAGGAGGATACAGATAGAAGATGAGGAAGTGCGTGTGAGCATGTTCTGCCTGCTGGGGTGGGAGCGAAGACCGTTCTCCACTTCACGAGGCCACTGTGCCCACTCAGCAGGTTTGGGTTGGCTTCAGGGAGACGGGCCTGCCTTGGCTGGGATGGGACTAGGGGTCACATGCCTGCAGGAGGAAAACACCAGTCAGGCTGGCCCGTTTTTCCTATCTCTGGGCTCAGCAAACAGCTCCTCCCTGTGAAATGGCTGCTTCTCCTTTCTGTGGGTATTTTTTCACCCCATCACTGGGACCTTCAACTGATGCATCTCATTGAGGCCAAAGCATGTCTTCTCCTCTGGCACTGCTTAGGGATGTCAGCCTGAGGCAGTGCCCAACAAAGGGTTCTGCCATTTTGAAGCCTCATTCTCTTGATAGAATCCAACTGGATTCTGCTGGGTGAAGAGCCAAAGTCAAGTAGATGCTCACTGAGTAGGGCTCAGCTCCCCTCCTAAGTTTCTGCAGGCTGTAGTGTCCACTGTGGTGTGATGAATCACTTTTAAACAGCCTTTTTCACCATGGTCTTGTGACTCCTACAAAATGATTAGGTAAGGCTGTGTAAGTAAGGTGCTTGTGGCCCACCAAGGGGATTGGACAGCTTGCTAATAATGCAAATAAAGTGCTTGGAATCCCTGTGGCAGTGGGACCATGCAAATAAGATGCATGGAACCCTAATAAGGGGATTGGTCAGTTTTGCCATCCTGCTAGGCTTAAAAGAGAGTCAATCTCAGAGCAGGGGTGGGGACCTCACTACCACCAAGAAGAAGAGAGGGGAGCGGAGCGTGTCCTTTGGACCCATGGTTCCTGTGCTGAGAACCTCTTAGACCCAGGAGACAGAGAGAGAGAGAGCTATAACACCAAAGACGATGTAAGACGGCAAGAAGGACAGAGAAACGGCGGTGGCAGAACCAGGGTACTGATGTGAGATGGCGCAGTGGGCTTCCCAGCCCATGGAGCAAGGTGGTTACAGTGAGTGTGCAGACCAACGGAGCGAGAGAGCTAACCACTTTTGGGCAAGAGGCGTCCTGGCGGAGTGGCGTGCCTCTGGGCACTTAATTGGCGGAGCTAAAGAGCTTTGTATGACATTGGCCCGAGCAGGGCAGAGGCCAGGCCAGGAGGCCGAGGGTCAGAGAAAAGCCTGCCTGCAGGCACAGCTGAGAATAGGGTGTCCTGATTGAAGAACTGTATCCTGAGTCATTCACGATCCTGTTACTTCCCTAATAAACCTCATAACTGTGAGTATAGTCTGTGAGTTCTGTGTGGCCTTTGCAATGAACTGTTGAACCCAGCAGAGAAGTAGAGAGTGCCATGGGAGAGAGGCTGTGTCAGAATTGGTAAAAAGGTTGGAGAGAGGAGGTACGTCTGACCTCCACCACATAGGAATCAGCCTTGGGTTGTTGATCTTGATTCATCCCCCTCGTGAAGTTAGATGAGAAGGTCTGACAACACCGTTGTGCCATTTTTACACCCACCCAGCCAAGGAAGGGTTATGGGGGTGAGTTCACCTTACCCCTGAGCCCTGTTCCAGCAGCCAGGCCTGCTGGGTCCAGAGACCCTGCCGGCAAAGTGGCAGGAGGCCATGGACCATCAGGCTTCTCTATCAGGGAAGAGACTGTCGCTGTCCTTTCTGTGCCAGCCCCAACTTCTGCCCTTGGCAGCTGCCCTGAGCCTTGGGTTCTGGGGGCTGGCATGGGAGAGTTGGTTCAAAGGCGATTCCTGGGCCAAGTCAAGAAAGCCTTAAACCAGGAGGGCAGCATAATAGAGTGGAGAGAACACGAGGCTTGGGAACTCTTGGATTAGACCAGTCACTCAGCCTCTCCAAGCTTCAGTTTCCTCATCTGAAAAATGTGGATGCTAATCCCTGTGCCATCTCCTTCTCAGCCACAGTGTAGGATCTACTGAGAAAGGTTTTCTAATCCATAGAGCTGAAAGGGCTCGTCATCATTTATACCACGTAAACCACGGTCACCCGCTGTGACGCTCCCTTCTGTAGATCCGACTACAGAAGAAGAAGCTGACTCACTGGGCTTGATGAGCTGGGGATGCAAGAGGAAATGGCAGAGATTCTGTGGGAAATGGACACATAGCTAATCAGTCTCAGCCAGCCACGTCAGCCACTTCCTCAGTCTCTGCCCACCACCCCCAGCCCAGACATACCTCTCTGTAAATGCTGAGCTTTGAGTGTGACAGGTTGGGGGCCTGTGCCAGAGTGACTCACAGCCCAGCAAGGGGAGCCCACCCCCCAGTCTTCCCAGGCTCAGGGACTGCCTAAAAGGAGCTGGCTTCTGCCAGCAGGCCTCTTGCCCTGGGGGGCATGACTTTTCCCCAGGATATAGTATCTGCAGACAGTGAAGGGCCCATCTGCAGGACAGACTCGTCCTACCTCAGTCAGGGGAGGGAGAAGAATCTGGAATAAGAAGGTGATAGGAGAGCTTCTAAGTGTCGTGGAAGGGGCATAGGACTGGACATTGAGATCCTGGGTGCTGGCCCTGTCTCTGCACCTAACAAGCCCTTTGTCCTCAGCCCTCCCTGGCCCACGTCCTCTTCTGTCAGACAGTGGCTTTTGGGAGATGATGGCCGAGTTTCTTCCGGTTCAGCATTTGTGGCTCTGTGGCACCACAGGGGCAGTAGCCTGAGGCCCTTGCAGCAGCCTCTGCCTCTGGCTCCAGAGAATGGACCCTCTCCCAGAAACTTCAGGCTGGAGCAGTGTGTTTTCAGCCAGAGCTAGGGCCACGCTGACCCCAACGCAAGGGGAGATGGCTCCTGCTCAGCGAATGGGAAGGAGGGAGAAGAGGCAGAAAAGACAGCTTGTCGACTACCTGCTATGGCCAGGTCTTATATTACTAATGTCAGTCACAACTTTTGACAATGTATCAATGCTGTCGCCATCATCCCCATTTTATGGATGAGAAAACTCTAGCTTGTCCAGTCTGTGTGATTCCAAAGTCTGATTTTCCATCTTTCGTGTTGCCTTTTCCGAACTTAAACGCAAGCTGAGTTTAAAACGCAAGCTGAGTTTAAGCCCTGGACCTGCCCATTGCTGACTGAACGTGCGTGAGTGCACCACTGTCTCCCCACCAGGTTTGGGCGTCCTCACCTGTAAAGTGAGATCTTTGCTGTGAGGCTGTGTCTTAGTCATCTAGTGCAGCTACAACAGAAATACCACAAGTGGGTGGCTTTAACAAAGAGAAATTTATTTCCTCACAGTAAAGTAGTAAAGTCCAAATTCAGGGCATCAGCTCCAGGGAAAGGCTTTCTCTCTATGTCAGCCTTCTTCTCTTCAGTGTTCCCCCAGACTAGGAGCTTCTCTGTGCAGGGACTCCAAAGGACGTGCTCTGCTCCTGGCACTGCTTTCTTGGTGGTGTGAGGTCCCCCTGTCTGTCTGCTCACTTTATATGAAGAGATTGCCTCAGGATACAATCCAGTCTTGTAGACTGAGTTCTGCCTCACTAACACAACTGCTGCCCATCCTCCCTCATTAACATCATAGAGGCAGGATTTACAAACATAAGAAGAAAATCATACAATACCAGGAATCATGGCCCAGCCAAACTGACACACACATTTTTTGGGGGACATAATTCAATCCATGACAGGCTGAAATGAGACAGCCGCGTAGAATGCTCAGCACAGGCGCCGGTGCAAAGCCTGGGCTCAGTCACTTTTACATCTAAAAAACATGTTTGTGAGGTGCTTTGTAAACAGCTGAGTGCTGTCCCACTGTAAGTGTAGCTGCTATCATCCCCCGATAAACGGGCTGAGTTTTGCTTCTTATTCTCTGAGGCTGTTGACACAACGGTTAAGCGCTCGGCTGCTAACCAGAAGGTCAGCAGTTCAAACCCACCTGCTGCTCCGTGGGAGAAAGATGTAGCAGTCTGTTTCTGTAAAGATTTACAGCCTTGGAAACCCTATGGGGCAGTTCTACTCTGTTCTGTAGGGCTGCTATGAGTCAGAATCAACTTGGTGGCAGTGGGTTTCTGTAAGGCTGGGGTCCTTCTGTGCCTGCACAATGAGCCTAAACCTGTCTCAGGGCCAAGACCAGAAGCCTGACTTCTTGCTGCCCCACAGTGCCTGAGACCTGGTCTTCTCCCACCTGGCCTGGAAGAGCTGCTGCTGGGTGGGGCACTCTGTCTTGCTGACACCCAATCCTCTAGGTAGTGGGCCTGCCCCAGGCACTCAGCTACAAAGGGATCCTGTTTCCCCAGCCGGGAGTGCTGCCAGCATTTCCTCCAGGTCCCAGCCTGTTCAGGGAAAACCACCCCAGTGGAGAAAGCAAAGACCTCCCAGACTGCCCAGGGAAGGGATGTGGGCAGGACCAGCCCTACAGCCAGCCCTCCCCCAAAGCAACCTAACTCAGGGGCGGGACAGCCCAGTCTTTCCTTTGGGCACAGGTGTGTTCCACCAGCAGGGGGGCACCTCACACCAGGCTGGGAAGTAGGGCTCGTGGCAACACTTCACCTGACCTGCAGTACCGCCTGCTTGCTAGGTGGGGTCTGGAACTCTCATTCATTCAGCAAATATTTTTTGAGTGTCTGCTATGTGCCAGAGCCCTAGTGGCACAGTGATTAAGAGCTGGGCTGCTAACAAAAAGATTGGCAGTTGGAATCCACCAGCTGCTCCTTGGAAACCCTATGGGGCAGTTCTACTCTGTCCTATAGCGTTGCTATGAGTCGGAATCAACTTGATGACGAGGTGAGTTACTGTGTGCCAGGAGCAGGGAATAGAGTGGTGAAGATGGAGGATGGAGCTGGGTGCTGAGCTCATGCCCTCTGAATAACAGTGAATATGGTACCAAAAAGCCATATAGGTATCAGTTGTCAGTACTCTAAGCTGCTTAGGGTGAGTTCTGGTGGTGGCGCCACTACCAGTCTGTGCTCTGGCGTGACACCAGGATGAGGAAGTGGCTTCCATACCTCCCCACCCCACAAAAAGAAAAAAACCCTTGCCTTGGGCTTCTGGTTGACTGTCATGGATTTGCCGGGTACTTCCCTTGTCCTTAAAGAGCCCCGGCCTGAGCCCTGGAATTCTCATCTCTGACCTGCTCACCTAATCCTGGGCAGTTGGCCTGTCCCGTTCGCCAGCCGCTTGCTAAGGCCGGCTCTGCACCCTTTCTTGCTTCGCAGTTTCACTCAGTTGCCTCACCGCAGCACTCCCAGAGGGCTCTTCTGCAGAAGCAAGCCAAGGTTCCAGAGCAGGTCTGCCTGCTGAGCCATGCAGTTGGTCTGTGGCCCACACTCAAGCCCTTGTCCTGTCCTGCCCAGGATCTAAGAGCCACTGGCTGCAACATAGGCAGAAGCAAGACCCCAGAGAGAGGGCAATTTCTGGTCCCACTGGGACTGGGACTGGTTCCAGCCAGGTCCCCTGACCCAGACAGGGCCCCAGATTTCGCTCTGACTTCCCAGCCCGTCATATCAGAACATCTCCCCTCCCTTCAGCTCTCCTTTGACCTCCACCATTCCTGAGGACCAGAGCCCTTTTTCCATGTCTCCAGGAGTATGTGGGATAGGTTGTCATAGCCGTTTTCTCCTCTTGCCCTGGGATGTGCTCAGGTCTCTGAGTAGATGTGACCATTCTCCCAGAGGCCTGTGCTGCCAGGACTGTCACCCAGGAGCTCCACCCCTGCTGAGCTGACCCTCCCCCCAGCCAGCGTCTGCCATCATGCCCTTGCCTGTGCTGTGGGGAAGAGCCCCCCGCTCCTCTTCCAGACTCAGGCACAGAGAAGCCAGGGGTGGACAGGATCTTTGTCAAACCGAAGCTATAACTGCTTAGCACCACCTCGCCCCCACTATGTAACACTGGGGGAGACCCAGGGGACAGAAGGCAGCCCCTGCTCTTGGGGAGATCACCCTTGTTGCGGAGGGGAGCCAGGAGCGTAGGGCTGCGCATCACCTGTGGCTGCTCTGAAACTACCAAGGAAAGACATTTCATAAAAAGAGGCCCTAGTCCTGCACTTCCGAGACATTCATTCCCTGCGACGTCTGGGTGGCACAGTCAGAGCAGGTCAGTAGCCCACAGGAAATGATTCTGGCTCTGTGTTGACAGCAAGCTTGACTTGAGTCACCAGTGGGATGTGGCTGGCACCGTCAGAGCTGTGTCAACTAACGCAGAATGTCAGCCTGAGCGGGGGGCCGTGTCTTGCAGACTCGGTCTGGGTGAGGTCATGTGTGCTGGGCTCTGGGCCTGGCTCACCAGCATGCTTCCAGAATCAGCAGCCAGGGGTGTGAAAGGCAAGGATAGGCTGGAACGTTTAGCCAGGAGACGAGAAGATTCAGAAGCAGGTCAAAAAGTCTGCAAATATTGGAAGGGCTTTCCAATGAAAGAGGGATTAGACTGGACTCCAGAGAGCAGAGTGAAGCCCAGCAAAAGTGAAATTCGGGAGGGTGCTGTAGTGCCTGGATGGCAGGCGGTATGGAGTGATGGGTAGTTGCTGCCTGAAGCACTGCACCACAAAGGATTCTGGGTCCTGTCTGGGCTCAGTGGGAAGGCGTGCCGTCACCAGCGTCACCATCTGCTGGGCGCTGCAGCGGGAGGGCGCTCCAGTAGGGCCAAGTGTTTGCCCCCCTGCTTCAGAATCAGCATTAGCAAAACTTTTCAAACTGTTCCAGTTATGTGAAATGATGGGGGGTGGTCTGTATAGGGAGGTCATTTCCCAGGGCCCGAGTATCCCCACAGACCAGGGCTCTTAATAGCTTTTCATGCCGTGGATCCCTTCAGCAGTCTGGAGAAGCCCCTGGACGTTCTTAGAGTAATGTTTTAAAATGGGTAAATAAAAGACAGGATTATTAAAGAAGCCAGTTATGATTGAAATAAACATTAAAACATTAGAAAAGCAAAATTGGGACAGTAATACATACATGCTTCTTAGCATATTAAATGGTACACGGTGAGTCTAATTACTGATATTTTGAGGTTGTGATGAGTGTGAAAGACGTTACACAACAACCCTAATGTGATGACAAGGCCGTCTGTGATTTCTGTACATGACAGTCGCAGGGACTGCTGTACTGCATGCACACTTGGAGGCATTGCTAAATTTCATCGAGAGCTTAGTGGAAATGAAGGCTCGCCGGCCCCCCACGATCTGTCTGTGGATCTCGGGTTGACTCCTTGCTATAGAGACTGGCTTCTTTTAGAGAGAGCCTCACTGTGGGGCCAAGTCACCAAAAAGTCCATGCCTCTTGACATTGAGAGGGGTAAGGTTCTCCAGACCTGCCATACTAGCAGGGTTTGACCTTCTCCCTCTCTGCTGCAGGTGGGCAGACATCTTTGTGGCCGAGGGCTGTGGAGGGAGCAAGGAACACAGCTTCCAGCATCCCTTTCTCCAGGTACCTGCCCCATCCCTCCCCACCTCCTGTTTCTCTTACCTCAGACCTGGGAGGCAGTGCTGTTCCCTGACCTAGGGATGGAGCCTCCTTTGCTCCCAGAAGAGGCGTCTGCTTCACTCTCTGTCCCCAGAACAGGCCAGGGTCTGAGGTGGCACTTTGAAGGAGGCAGAGGGCACAGTCCTCTGCAGGGGTGCTGGTGATGGTCATGCCCTGGGCACCAAGAGGCCAGACCTCACCACGCCCAAGTTGAACACATTTGGAAAACACCAACGCCTGTAGCAAAATCCTGCTCCCTTTCATCCACTGGGAGCCCAGACCCAGCTGGGACAAGGCAGACACCATAAATGAAAGAGACCTCAGAGCTAGGAATTGGGAGACTCAAGTGTCAGCCCCAGCTCTGCCAGCAACTTGCTTTGTAACCTTAAGTAAGTCTTTCAACCTCTCTGGGCCTCAGTTTTTCCATCTGGAACTTGACTAGAGATGAGCCTAGATTGGTGGTTTTCAGAAAGGGTTCTACACGTCCATAGGGTTTCCGTCAAGATGTTTCAGCAGATAGGGGTAGGCCTAGGAGGTGGGTACCTGGACACCCACAGCAGCTGAGCGTAGGAGTAGACCTAGGAGGCGGGTGTCTGGACGCCCACAGCTCCTGAGCGTAGGGGTAGACCTAGGAGGCGGGTGTCTGGATGCTCACAGCCCCTGATCGTAGGGGTAGACCTAGGAGGCAAGTGTCTGGACGCCCACAGCCGCTGAGCATAGGGATAGACCTAGGAGGCGGGTGTCTGGACGCCCACAGCAGCTGAGCACAGGGGTAGACCTAGGAGGGAGGTGTCTGGATGCCCACACCGGCTGCTTTTGTCTGTTTTACATGTTGGGCTTCTAGGTAAGCTCTTGTTTGAAGAGACGTTATGCTGACAAAAGAAGTTGTTAAAGGTGATTCCCCAGGTCCCTTCCAGTTCTAAAGCCCTGCGGTGCTTGTCCCTGCAGGCAGTGGGCATGTTCCTGGGGGAGTTCTCCTGCCTGGCTGCCTTCTACCTCCTCCGCTGCCGAGCCGAGGGGCACTCGGATTCCAGCGTGAACCCCCAGCAGCCCTTCAACCCCCTGCTTTTCCTGCCCCCAGCCCTCTGTGACATGACTGGAACCAGCATCATGTACGTGGGTGAGTACCAGGCCAGGCTGGGAAGGGCCCCGGGGACGCATGGGTGAAACAGCCACCATAGCTCATCTTCCCTTCATCTCTGCCCCTCCCCCATACACATTCTCTCTCTCTCTCTCTCTCTCTCTCTCTCTGTGTCTCTCTGTGTCTCTCTGTCTCTCTCTCTCTGTCTCTCTCTGTCTCTCTCTCTCCCCCTCCTCTCTCTCTCTCTCTCTGTCTCTCTCTCTCTCTCATACACACACACACACACACACACACACACACACTCATTCAGCAAACATTTACTGAGCACTTACTATGTGCTGGGCATGTCTTCAGCAGCGAGGACACTGCCATGAACAAACAGACCCTGTCCTCAGGAGCTAACAGTCATGCGTCTCCTCCTCCCAGCTCTGAACATGACCAGTGCCTCCAGCTTCCAGATGCTGCGCGGAGCGGTCATCATATTCACGGGCCTGTTCTCAGTGGCCTTCCTGGGGCGGAGGCTGGTGCCGAGCCAGTGGCTGGGCATCCTTGCTACCATCGCGGGGCTGGTGGTCGTGGGCCTCGCTGACCTCTTGAGCAAGCACGACGATCAGCACAAGCTCAGCGAAGTGATCACAGGTGCGGCCCAGCCCAGGGTCCAGGGGAGTCCCATCCTGTCTCCACCTGGGAGCCCAGCACAGAGTCCTTCACCTGTGGCCAAGCTCTGCTGTGTGCCAGGCCCTGGGAGGGGTCCCACAGGGGAGAGATGATTTGGGCAGACACCTGCTCTCCAGGTGACCAGTAGAGGGTAGGGTAGGCTACAACTGTACAAGAAAGACAGTAACAAGGAGCATGAGAGGGGTGGGTAAGCAACAGGGGTGACAAGGAGTTGGGGAGCTGTGCTGTGACACATATACACACAAACTGCTGGATTGGGGAGAAGAAAGGAAATAGCATTTATTGAGTACTTACCACGTGTCCAGTGTGGCACTGAGGACTGTGCATTCCTTATCACAGTAATCCTCACAGTCCCAGAAGGGAAGCTTCACAGCCCCAGCCCCTGGGTCACTCAGAGCTAGGATTAAACCAGAAATGTTGTCTCAAAGGCTTTTGCTTCCTAAAAGACCTGCTTCCCTTACTGAGCTTGCAGGCAGGCAGGCCGACCAGCCTCCAAACCTTCAGGAGCCTCAGCCTCTTCATGAGAGAGAGAGGTGACAGGGCCTGCCCCTCAGTGGCCAAGGGGATCAGGCACGGGGCAGGAGGACTGTGCCTCTGAACTGCATGTTGCCCTGCGGAGGTCAGGGCTGTGTGTGTTGTTGGGTCTCTGTGGGACTGTCTCCCCTAACTGTGCCCACCACCCAGCTGCCGGCCCCATGGCCATGGCGCCTCCCTCCCTCCCGACCTCACCCTAGCCTCTCCTTTCCCACAGGGGACCTGCTGATCATCATGGCCCAAATCATCGTCGCCATCCAGATGGTGCTGGAGGAGAAGTTTGTCTACAAACACAACGTGCACCCACTGCGGGCAGTTGGCACTGAGGGTATGTGGGCGTGGGGGCCAGGAGGGTGCTGGGGGGAGGCATGTGGAGTGGAAGCACAAGAAGCAGCTTGGGGTGAGGTGGGGGAGATGTTGGAACGGGTTGGGCCTCCTGCCCCCGTTCTTTCCTCTCTTTACCAGGCCCAACAAATACTCTGACACCTGCTGTGCTCAGGGCAAGCTGCTAGGGTAGGAAGAGGACGGAGACAAGTGAGATGCCAGCCCCTCTCTGGAGGAGTTGACTATCAAGAGGAAAGGCCGGGCAGTGTGCTTTAGCTGGGACCACTTGTGCTCGGGTGGTGTTTCACTTGCCAGGCATATCCAAGTCTCCGAATAAGGAAGATGGTGTTCGCGCTGCAGATTTCAGCGGGCAAGGGTGGGAAGGAGAAAACTCCAGACAGAGCTAACGGAGAGCTGGCTGTGCGTTTGGGAACCAGTGAGGAACACAGTTAGGGCGAGATAGAGGGTTGACGTTGGGGAAACAATCAGGAACTAGGTAGGAAGATCAGGCAAGGGGATTTCAACTTTAGTAGCAGGCAGGGAGGAGCCCCTGAAGGTGTTTGAGCAGGGAAGTGACTATCAAAATTATGCTTTAAGAGATGGAAGCTCCAGTGCTTCATGGCCTATGCCTGTCCAGCAGGGAGCTGTTTGTTACTGGTCCACGGTGAGATAAGGAGCCTCAGCAGAATGTAAATCAGCCAGATCAGCCGCATCATTAAGCAGACTGTGTATTCCTTTTTTTTTTCTTAGCAAGACTTCATGAGCAAAGCAGTGTATTGATTTACATTCTGCCGCAAGCTTCTAGTCACGGACCAGTGGCACACACTGAATAGAGAGCTGTTTTTCCAAACTTGTGAAAGCAATGTACTAGTTCTTTTTTTAATTACAGTCAGCTATTCTTTTATTAATGATAGAATAGAATGGATTAGAAAACGTCAGAGACCATTGTACGTGGTAAGGGTAGCTATTGTTATGTGAGACGTCTTTTACTGAAGTGCATGCATAGCCACACGCAGGCACACGTGTATTCTGCATCACAATGTAAAATGTATTTGTTACTCTTGGTGCAGTCAACAGAACCTGCATTCAGGTGGAGAGAGGGGCAGCTCGAGCCCGGTTTAGTGAGTCATCCTAGGTTCCTGATGGAGTGATGAGGGACTGGTTTCAGGAGGGGGCCGTTGGGCCCAGAAGGAAGGAGCTGGGGTGTGAGTGCCGCTGAGAAGGGGTGCTGGAGCTGGGGGAGCTCTGCTCAGGTGGGGTATGCCAGGGGTCTGGGGGGCAGTGGGGAGTGTGACGTGTCCCCTCTGCTCCTGCAGGACTGTTTGGCTTCGTGATCCTCTCCCTGCTCCTGGTGCCCATGTACTACATTCCTGCCGGCTCCTTCAGCGGAAACCCTCGCGGGACACTGGAGGACGCGCTGGATGCCTTCTGCCAGGTGGGCCGGCAGCCGCTTATCGCCCTGGCACTGCTGGGCAACATCAGCAGCATCGCGTTCTTCAACTTTGCGGGCATCAGTGTCACCAAGGAACTGAGCGCCACCACCCGCATGGTGCTGGACAGCTTGCGTACCGTGGTCATCTGGGCACTGAGCCTGGTGCTGGGGTGGGAGGCCTTCCACCCGCTACAGATCCTTGGCTTCCTCATCCTCTTGATGGGCACTGCCCTGTACAATGGACTGCACCGCCCGCTGCTGAGCCGCCTGTCCTGGAGCCACCCCCCAGCAGAGGAGAGCGAGCGTGAGAGACTGCTTGGTGACACCCGGACCCCCATCAACCACACCAGCTGAGCCTCCCACAGGGACACCTGGATGCTGCTCCTTCACCCTGAGGCTGAGACTGCAAGGCTGGCGGGCCTTAGGTGCCCTGTCCCTGAGGTCTCACCCTGCCATTTCCCCATAGACCTCGGAACAGCTGCTGCCCCAATCCTCCTCCTGTCTCCCCATCACCTCCAGGGTGGTGTTATCAAGCCCCCTCGGGCCTGAGTGGTGACAGCCCCCAGCGAGACTCCTCAGCCCTCGGAGCCCCTCCTCAGCTAAATCGTGAAGCTGAGCTGCACTAATTTGCAGCTCTGATAGTTCCTTCTGAATCATGAGTTAGATTTGTTCTCCAAAACAGAGAAGTCCATGAACAAGTTCAAATCAGAACTGAGCACTGTATTTTCTAAAACCTGTAAGCTAAACCTTCAAGATATTCCCCAAACCTGTCCGGAGACCTGGTTTCAGCCCAGCTCTGCCACGAACCAGGCTGTGCTCCTGGGTGCTTTACCTGGTCACTCAGGCCTGGGTTTTCTGCTCTGTAAAATAGTGTCAATTCTGTGGCCTTCGGTGCCTTCCAGCACTGGCATTCTGTGGGCCTGTGATGTTGACCAACCAGGGAAAGGAGTGAAAAGCCCATTAACTGGAAATGCCCATCTGCCCACAGTGCCTCCCCTCCCCTAAGGCCTGTTTTGATGTCCTTGCACACACACACACCCAGAAGTCCCCTACCCGGGAGAGACTTCAAAGGGAATTTTCCTGAAGCCCTGGACAATAATTTTTATGAGCTCTTCACCTTCCATTTTAAAGATGAGGAAACAGGCCCACTGTTGTAAGTTACTTGGCAAGAGGGCTCCCCTGTTGTCACATGTGTACCTCAGCCCTGCATCTAGCCCTATAGGAGTTCCTCTGGGATTATGATAAGGCCTGCCATTTAGAATAATTCCAGTATCCCAGGCACTGGGTTAAGTGCTTAACATGCTGTTCTCTTGTGACAACCTTCCAGGGTGGGTACAAAGGAGGAAACCGTGGCCCAGAGAAAGTTAAGTGACTTCCCCATGGAGCCAGTATTCTAGCCTAGGTTTGTCTGATTCCAAACTTGTGGGTTCACCTACCATCTTGATCTATGGGGCCTTTGGGGTAGGCTTTCCTAGGGCTGGGATAGAAGCATCAGGTACTGCTGTCCTCCCAGTAACCTTACCCTGAAGAGGAAGGACTGGCATCAGGAGCCCCAGAGCTGAGCAGCTGTGATTCCAGTGTCTCAGCCCTTGGCACTTTAGCCTAAAACCATTTTCCAGGGCAGCTCAGTCATAACATCAAAACTCCAAATGCCTTCCCTGAAATAGACTCTGGGAAGGAGGGCATTAGACCCTGCAAAGCTCTCGGGCTGTGTGGGGATCCAGCAGCTTAGTACAGTTTGTTGGAAGTGGGGGCCTTCCATTCCACCAGTCCTTGGGCATCTCGGCTAGGTGTGTGTCTTGGAAGAGAATGGAAGGAGGATGAGGGTGGTGGACACTCCAGCTCCCTTGTCTAAAAAAACAGGCCTTACAATGTTGTTCGGGGCATTATTTTTTAAAAGAAAAGGGAAATGGGCAGTATTAAACTTTTTTAACTTAAGAGGGTGGAATGTACCTGACAGTAGAATCTAGGATGTTGGAATGGAAAATCTCTAATGTACCAAAGCATAGAAATCATTGAGACCCCCACCCATTGTTCAGATGAAGAAACTAAAGCTCAGGGGGGAAGGAACTTCCCAGGGTCACACAGCCAGTCACAGGCAAAGCCAGATTTCCTGGTGCTCAGTCCTTGCCTTCCCATTCTGCCACAGGGAGTGAACCGAGGAAGCCATAGCAAGATTCGGGGGCTGCTTAGTTGCTGTGAGTGCCCTAGCCTGTGTGCTAAATTGGGTAGACGTCTTAGGGTGTTGGGGAAACACTTGGCCTCTATTTGAGTGCTGCTGTGGGGGAGAGGGAAACTGGGTTTAAGATTCGAAAACTTGGGGGTGATTATGATGGGATTTTGTTGGGGAGAGGGACGCCCCATCAGACCACTCACTTTAACTCTGAGAGCTTTGGGTCTTCTCATCTCTGAAATGGGGATCATAAAACCAGCCTCATCTCACAGGATCAACATGGAGATTAAATGAGATAATAAAGTCAAGGGTGCTTGTACACCACAGTGGAGCGTCCTATGAGGCTGCGCCCAGGTGGTGTGGGGGGAACTGAAGCCCAGCAGAGGCACGGCTCACGGTGCTTAAGCGTTATTCCTCTCAAAGAGGAAAAATATTAAAACACACCATTGTGGTGTAGCTTGTAAAATTCACGTTTTAAAACAGGATGTTTCAGGGAAATTTCATGCTGATGACAGGCTCTTCCCCAGTCCCTGGAGATGTGTTTGCTCTCTCCTGCTGCCAGGAGTGCTTTGGAGGGCGAGTGTGAGAGACCTGGCTGTCTGGTCACGTTTTGGGAGCGGTAGGGCTGTCCACTCCTGCTGATGGAGGCAGAGTCTGGAGGGCCGTGGAAATGTCTGTAGCTGTGGCCCACCGGAGGAGTGGAGTCAATGGTGGAAGTACAGCATGGAGGCCCTGAACCTGGAGTTCAAATTGACGGTTTAGAGACCTCTAAACATCAGCGCAAATCCAGTCTCTGTTCCTGCTCCATACAGAGCAATCTGGGGGAACCTGGGGCAAGGGCTGCCCAGCGGGGCGGCCCTCCTGGCCGCAGAGTAGTCTTCAGGCTCCTTCCTGCCAGGAATCTGCCCACAAGGCAGAAATTTAGGACCGTGCCAGGCTTGGCCTGACATTAAAGTTTCTGTTTGCCTTTATTTCGTCCACAAGGTCTCTACGTACTTAGGGAGCAGACATCACTCAAGGTCAGAGCTCTGACCTCTGACGAGGGTGGTAGGAGTGGGGCAGATATTCACCACATGTAATAGGGAGAGAAGCAGGCTCAGGAGTCTAGAGACCGCGTCTTCTCAGCTCTGCTGCTACCTTGGCTGGTGATCCTGGACAAGACATTTTACGTCTCAGCCTTGGCTGCCTGTAAAAGGGAGAAGAGGCTCTTAGCATTCTTAGATGTATTTGCCTCCCTGACTGGCTTACAGATTGGTACCATTCTTATTTGCCTTGGTTAGGTGTCCATCTAGCCCTTTTTTTTTTAAAACGTTACCATATAGTCAGTTCCAACTCATGGCACCCCCCATATGCTTATTAGAACTGCTCCATAGGGTTTTCAAGTCTTGACCTTTGGGAAGCAGATCACCAGAATCCAAGGTCATCAGGAAGTTCCCTGTGTAGCCACAAAATTTTGAAAATAACACTTCTTCATTAAGAACACTTGTTGAAAAAAGTTTTAGTGTGTGTGTTCTGCATGTATATCCACATATATACAAACAACGTAGGGGGCACAGTCACGAAGGCTTCCTAGACATATCCAAACAACTCATGGGATTGGTTTACGGGGCAGAAGGCCTGGGACCATAGTCTCGGGGACAACTCAGTCAATTGTCATACCAGTTCACAAAGATAATGTTCTACATCCAAGTTTAGTGAGTAGCGTCTGAGGTCTTAAAAGCTTGGCGACAGCCATCTAAGATACAACTATTGGTCTGTACTTGTATGGAGCAAAAAAGAGTAAAGGAAATCAAAGGCTTGAAGAAGCTAGTCCATGGGGCTAATAGCCCACATGAACCACAACTTCTTCAAACCTGATAACCAGAAAAACTAGATGGTGCCCAGCTACCACTACCAACTATTCTGACCAGGGACGCAGTAGAAGGTCCAGAAGAGAATGGGAGAAAAATGTAGAACAAAACTCAAATTCCTAAAGTCCAGACCTACTGGACCGATAGAAACTAGAGGAACCCCTGAGATTATCACCCTAAAATACCCTTTGAACTTGGAATTGAAGCTGTTTCTGCAGTCCACCTTTCAGCCAAATAATGTGGTTGTTAGGTGCTATCAAGTGGGTTCTGACTCATAGTGACCCTGTGTGCAACAGAACAAAACACCGCCTGGTCTTTCACCATCCTCACGATGGTTGCTATGTGTAAGCCCATTGTTGCAGCGACTGTGTCAATCCATCTTGTCAAGGGTCTTCCTCTTTTTCACTGACCCTCCACGTTAACAAGCATGATGTCTTTCTCCAGGGACTGGTCCTTCCTGATAACATGTCCAAAGTACCTGTGACAGTGTCACCATCCTCACTTCCAAGGAGCCGTACTTCTTCCAAGGCAGACTTCTTCTGGCAGTCCATGATATATTCAGTATTCGCCACCACCATAATTTGAAGGTATCAATTCTTCAGTCTTCTTTGTTCAGTATCCAGCTTTCACATGCATATGAGGCGATTGAAAATATCATGGCTTGGGTCAGGCGCATCTTAATCCTCAAAGTGACATCTTTGCTTTTCAACCCTTTAAAGAGGTCTTTTGCAGCAGATTTGCCCAGTGCAATAATAAGTCGTTTGATTTCTTGGCTGCTGCTTCCATGGGTGTTGATTGTGTATCCAAGTAAAATCCTTGACAACTTCAGTGTTTTCTTCATTTATCATGATGTTGCTTATTATAAAATAATGTCACCCATGAGTAATGTGCTCCCTTAAACAATTAACTGCACGAGACTAAACGGTCAATAGTTAACCCAAAAGCAAAGATGAGACAACAAGGAGGGGAAGGGACGCTAGATCAATGGAAACAGTATAAACAAAATGGAAATAATGAGAATACTGACACATTGTAAAAATTGTAACCAATGGTGCATAAAAATTTATATAAAAATTTTAAAAAGGGAACCTAATTTGCTGTGTAAATGTTCACCCAAAACAATAAAATATTATTTTTAAAAAAGTTTTAATAAGGGATTTGTATCCCAGAATTCAAAAAACTTTATTGAGAACTAATGCATTCCAAGGACTATGGCTACATCAAACAAAACAGGATAGATGAATGTATAAACAAAGACCTCTAGCACAAGGTGATATGCAGTAAGAGGCCTACAGGGGAGCACACAGAGGAGAGACCAGCTAACTCTACTTACAGGTATTGGAAAACTACACTGAGCCGGGTGTTGAAGGATGAGCAGGGTTTTCCAGACTGAGGAGGAGAGAGAGAGGGGGAAGGGAAAGAAGTATTTCAGGAAGAAGAAACAGCTTGTAAAAAGCAGAGAGGTGTGTAACAAGGTAGTATATTCAAGAACTGCAAGAAAGTAGTCAGGTATGACTGGCAATAAGTGATCAACATGCAAAGTGGCAAGAAACAAATCTAGAGAGGTAGGCAGAAGCCAGACGGTGCTGTGCCTTCTAGACCTTGCTGGGGCATCAGAACTTAATCCTATAGACAGTGGAGTGCCATGGAGGCAAGGGAGTGACTTGATCCAAATTGCTTGCACAAAAGACCACCTGACTTATGTGGAGATGGGTTCCGTTAGCATTAGAAGATACTAAAGGCAGAAACTGGTTCACCTTTGACTGATGAGGTTCTGAACTAGAGAAATGGTGGAGAGGTTAAATACAAGAGGCAAGAAGTGGACTTTTACCTTTTAGAGCCCTTGACTACAGCATCTTCTAGTGTGCAAGCCTCCACTGAGGAGTAGGCCTGGACCAGAGTGCTCATCACCACCACCACCAACCCCCATCACCAATGGATCCATTTTTCTCAGCCAGGTATCCAACCCAAGAAGATTCTGCCTTACAGGACTGTAAACCCAATTCAGTTCAGTGGGTCTATTGTTGAGAATTAGTCGTCACCCTTCTGAGCTGAGCAGGGACTCCTACCCAAAGTCTGGAACAACCCTGAAGGATTTCACCATGGACATCACAAAGCCAACCAATAATCATCAGTACAAAATTAGTGTTAGACCACTTTTATATATAAAATAGATGTCAGGAGAGGAAAGAGTCACAGAAATCCAGATACAAAGTATTGTTCTTAGGTTCTGATCCTCAATCTCAAAGTAATAAGGAAACTTGAGTTAGACTGAATTCTGTGGTAGCTTGATACAATGGGGTGAGTTCTTGACTGAATCCAGAGTTCCAGATCTGATCTAACTGGTGGCTTAACAAGCCCCTTCCCCCTCAGGCATCGTTCTCTTCATCCCATGAATGAAGGAGGTGACGCAGACAGCTCCAGAGGTGATTCCAACAATCTGTGGTCTCTGCCCCTACTAATGGTCTAGAGATGCTTCCATGGCAGAACAGCAAGAGATCCCAGGGAGCACAGTTGGGGCTTATGATTGACCTTAATATCTGAAGTAAATGAGGCCATTTTGGCCGAATTCCCTCATTGCAATTCAGTCATTTCCCGCAGTTCAGGAAGGGTGAGATCCTGGCAGGATGCCAGCCCCTGGCCACACCCTAAGCAGGTGCTGTATATGCAGGGACTGGCCCAGGCCTCTCCAGAAACCAACACTCGCCTCTCCTCCTTGAGCCAGCTTCCTGCTCTCCCAGAAGTGCCGACTCCTCCTGCTCTCAGGATGAAGGCTCTGGTGTTCCTTGTGATCCTTGCGTTGATGCTGGATGGGGTCACCATGGAACCAGGTAACTTACCTCTTTCATTCCTATTTAGATGCTTTTTTCCTGAGGTCACTCTAAGTGTGCATCTGGTTTAGAAACTGGATTAAGAGCAGGACTGGGGGTGGGGGGGGGAATAGGCTTTCCTCTGCATTCCTCGCTGCACTCTTTGATCCACTCCAAAGCCCACTAAAATAATTCTCCTGGGATTCTTCAGTTCACTATCCACCAAGAAGCTACTTCAGTGCCTCCATGTTCCTGGCAGCACCCCCACCCCGCCCCGCCGGAAGCAATCCGCAGCAGCCTTCATTTCTGACGTTGGAAGGACCACCACATATCAGGCTCATTTATTAAACTAAAAGAACCTTCTTGTCCTCTCGTATCAACTGGTTCCTGTCTCTCACACCTCCTCCCCTAAATCCCAACAGGGTTCAGTGAGTGTGGGTGGGACTTGCTGCCTTTTTCTCTTCATTAAATCATTCATTCCCTCTCTAGTTTCTATAGCAATTAATTACATTTGGTCAGAATAATAATAAGGGCTATATGATAATTCTGGTTACCAGCGCACTTGGGAAATAATTATAAATGGGAAGTTAACTCAGACAAAAGAAGTAAGGATTAAAGACCACTTTAGGGGACAGAGACCACGTCTGAAGTCGTAATCTCCAGGCATCAGTTCCGTGCTCAGTCATAGTGTGTCGGGTTGGTCCAGGGGATGCTGTGAGTTGACTGCGAGGTTGGTTGAGATATGCAGCAAACCCTACTGAGAGTATGCCAGGGCAGGAAAGTGGCTGGTGAGGATGAGCCTGAGTTAGCGCTTATAATACACCCAGAAAAAGAAATTCAAGTGGTTTTAATAGAGCAAGCATTTGCAATGGCAATTGTTATGTGACTCCAACTTCCCACAGCACCATCTGGGATTCATTCTTTTTGTGTGTGTGTGATGAAAATATGCATAACAAAACATACACCATCTCAACAATTTCTACATGTAGAATTCAGTGACGTTGATTACATTCAAGTTGTGCGCTCATTCTCGCTATCCTTTTCCAAACCATTCCATCACCATTAACATAAAATTAATGCCCCCTAAGCATAAACTCTCCTTTCCTCCTTCCCTCACACCCCTGGTAACTACTAATAATCTTTGGTTTCTATGTTATCTGCTTGTTTCATATAAGTGAGATCATACAGTATTTGTCCTTTTGCAACTGACTTATTTCACTCAGCATGATGTTTTCAAGGTTCTTCCATGCTGTAGCGTGCATCAGGACTTCATTTCTCTTTATGGCTGAGTGGCATTCCATTTGTATGTTTATACCACATTTTGTTTGTCCGTTCAGGTGTTGGTGGGCATTTCGGTCGTTTCCCCCTTTGGCTACCATGAAAAGTGCTGCATTGAACATTGGTGTATAGGCTTCTATTTGCATTCCTTCTTTCACTTCTGGGTAAATACCTAAGATTGGGATTGCTGGGTCATATGGTAGTTCTATGTTCAACTTTTTGAGGAACTGCCCAGCTGTTTTCCACAGTGGCTGTACCGTTTACTTTCCCACCATCAGTGAATGAGGGTTCCAGTTTCTCCACAACCTTGCAACACCTGTTGTCTTCCGTTTTTTTGATCATTGCCATCCTAGTGGGGGTGAGGTGGTATCTCATTGTGGTTTTAATTTGCATCTCCTTAGTGGCTAGTGACATAGAGCATCTTCTTATGTGCTTGTTGGCCATTTGGATATTCTTTTTGGTGAAATGTCTATTCAAGTCCTTTGCCCATTTTTTGATTGGGTTGTTTGTCATTTTATTGTTAAGTTATAGAAGATTTTTTAATATATTTTAGATATTAGACCCTTATCAGATATGATTCCCAAAAATGTTCTCCCAATCTGTAGCTTGTCTTTTGAATTTTTAATAAAGTAATTTGATAACAAAAGTATTTAATTCTTATGAGGTCCCATTTATCTATTTTGTCTTTTGCTGCTTGTACTTCCTTCTGTTGTCATATCTGATAATGCATTGTTAAAAACTAGGTCCCACAGCCTCATCCCTACATTTTCTTCCAAGAATTTTATGGTTTTTGTTTTCACATTTAGGTTCTTGATGCATTTTTATTTGTTTTTTGTGTATGGTGTGAAGCGTGGATCCTAATTCATTCTTCTGCATATAGAAATCCCAATTTTCCCAGCACCATTTATTTGAAGAGACTCTTCCTTCCATATTGGACTTCGCACCCTTGTCAAAAATCAGTTGACCATAGATGTATGGATTTATTTATGGACTTTCACTATTTCATTGGTCTATATGTCTTTTAGGAGCCCTGGTGGTGCAGCGGTTAAGGTGCTCAACAGCTAACCAAAAGGTCGGCGGTTTGAACCCACCAGCCACTCCGTGGGAGAAAGATGTGGCAGTCTTCTTCCATAAAGATTTACAGCCTTGGAAACCCTATAGGATAGTTCTACTCTGTCCTGTAGTGTTGCTATGAGTTGGAATCAAATCGACAACAGGTTATATGTTTGTTATTATACCAGTAATAGACTGTTTTAATCATTGTTGCTTTATAGTATATTTTGAAATCAGGAAGTGTGAGTCCTCCTACTTTTCTTTTTATTCTTCCAGATTGCTTTAGTTATTCGGCGTCCCTTGCCCTTCCATATAAATTTGAGGGTTGGCTTTTCTATTTCTGCAAAGATGGCTGTTGGAATTTTGATGGGGATTACACTGAATTTATAGATTGCTTTGGAGACTATTGACATCTTAACATATTAAACTTTCCAATCCACGAACACAGAATGTCCTTCCGTTTATTTAGATCTTCTTTAATTTCTTTTAGTAATGTTTTACAGTTTTCTGTGTACAAGTTTTTAACCTTCCTAGTTAAATTTATTCCTAAGTACTTTATTCTTTTAGATGCTATTGTAAATGGTAATGTTTCGTTAATTTCCCTTTCTGCTTGCTCATCGCTGATATATAGAAACCCAACTGATTTTTGTGTGTTGACCTTGTACCCTTCCCCTTGCTGAATTCATTTATTAGCTCTAATAGCTTTATTGAGGATTCTTTGGGGGTTTTCTATGTATACGATCATGTTGTCTGCTAAAAGGATAGTTTTCCTTCCTCCTTCCTGATTTGGATACCTTTTTATTTATTTATTTTTCCAGTTCAATTGCTCTGGCTAGGACTTCCAGAACGATGTTGAATATCAGTGGTGAGAATGGGCATCCCTGTCTTGTTCCTGATCTTAATAAGAACAAGATCTCAGTCTTTCTCCATTGAGTATGATGTTTGCTGTGGGTTTTTCATACATGCCCTTTATTATATTGAGGAATTGCCTCCTATTCCTATCTTGTTGAGTATTTTTATCATGAAAGGGTGTTGAATTTTGTCAAATACCTTTCCCACATCTATTGAGATGATCGTGTGGTTCTTTTCCTTTCTTCTGTTAATTAGATGTATTACACTGATTGATTTTCTAATGTTGAAACACTCTTGCTTTCCTGGGATAAATCCCACTTCATTTTGGTGTACAATCTTTTAAATTTTTTTTTTTTTTTTACTGAGTTTGTTAGTATTTTGATGAGTAATTTTGAGTCTATATTCATTAGTTTTCTTGTGGTGTCTTTGTTTTTGTTATCAGGGTAATGCTTGCCTCATAGAATGAGTTAAGCAGTATTCTCTCCTCTTGTATTTTTTGGAAAAGTTTAAGTAAGATTGGAATCACTTCTTCTATAGATGTTTGATAGAATTCCCCGTTCCCCAGAACTTTTCTTTGTTGGGAGGTTTTTGATTAGTAATTCAATCTCTTCACTTGTTATGAGTCTGTTTCTTCTTGAGTCAGTGTAGGGAGTTTATGTTGTCTCAAAGAGTTTGTCCATTTCCTCTAAGTTATCTAATTTGTTGGTATACAACTGTTTATAGTATTCCTTTACAATCCTTTTTATTTCTGTAGGATCAGTTGTAATATCCCCACTTTCATTTCTAATTTTTAGATATTTGCATCTTTTCTCCCTTTTTCTTTGTCAATCTAGCCAAAGATTTGTGGATTTTATTGATCATTTTTAAAAACCAACTTCTAGTTTTGTTGATTCTCTTATCGTTTTACTATTCTCTGTGTCATTTATTTCTCCTCTGATCTTTATTATTTCTTTTCTTCTGGTAGTTTTGGTTGTAGTTTGCTCCTCCTTTTTCTAATTCTTCAAGTGGTAGAATTAAGCTTTTGATTTGGGATCTTTCTTCTTTTTTAATGTAGTCATTTATTGCTATAAATCTCTCTTTGAGCACTGCGTTTACTGCGTTCCATAGGTTTTGGTATGCTGTGTTTTCATTTATAAGGTTCATTCTTAGGCATTTGTCTTATTCCTAGTTCTTCAGTGATTTGTAAACAATTACTCATGCATTTAACTTTCATCTGTGACATACTGACACCCTAAACTTTTGTGTCCTCAATCTGGGCTGTCTGAACTCAGCTGGTGACAAACATTTCCAACTATCAGCTTGAGGGACTTCCTGCCAGCCAAACTTTAACTTTGGCATTATTTGGATACTTTAATGCATTTTGCCTTCTTTTATATATAAATATTAGGAGAAGACGGAAAGATGAAAGTACTGTTATCCATAATAAACATTCATAAATGACACAACTGACGCAAAGATGGTGATCATTAGGCATGCCGAAGGTCGGACATCTGGAGCTTCAGTCAAGACAGAGTATCAGTCGGATGCTGGAGATACAACCACAAATACTGTGTCTAAATGGCAAGGGAATAATTAGAAATTTGATATATTTTAAACCAAAAACCCACTGCTGTGGAGTCGATTCCAACTCATAGCAACCCTATAGGACAGAGTAGAACTTCCCCATAGGGTTTCCAAGGAGCACCTGGTGGATTTGAACTGCCATCCTTTTGGTTAGCAGCCGTAGCTCTTAACCTCTATGCCACCAGGGTTTCCTGATATATTTTCATTCCTTAGAAATGAAACCCAGCCGTGCCCCCAACCTCCCATGTACCACATAAGTCTATCCTTCAACTTTTATGCATTTGACTTTCCTATGTGTTCAAGAATGCATCCTTTACTAAAATACTGGTCTGAGTGCTAGACCAAGAACTCCTGAAGGGCAGGGACCAAATTTTACTTATCTGTATTTCCCCATGTTACTTGCAGGCAGCTCAACAATCTCAACTGGAATTAATGAGCAAAGCAATTCATGATAAATGGTGAATGATTGTTGGGTTTCCAAAAAAAAAAAAAAAAAATTTATTCTTACTTTAAAGGAGAAGAATCTTTAACTGGGGAAAGTTTCTGTGTAGAGAATGGACGGGAAGGTAGAGATAGAAAAATTGTCCACACCAAGGACTTTTTGATTAACCTAAGAAAGGCGTGATCAGTAAAGTAACCAAATGAAAATTATCACCATGTGCTGCATCCTTGCTTCCCAAACTTCCCTGAGCTTGTGGCTCATCTGGGTGCTTGTTAAAATGCTGATTTCAGGGTCTCTCCCAGACCTCATGATTTAGATTCCTCAGGAACATGGGTGTTTAGCTGACACCCCAGATGACTATTAGCCCCAGAGAAGTTTAGGGAACATGCATTTCAGAGACCCTTAGGAAAATCACTGCTCCAGCCTCTCCGAGTTCCTGGAAGACTCAGCTCTTGTGTCTCCCTCTCTGGAATGTCCCATGGTTCTGAGCACATGGTAGGCAGCCACATGTTTGCTGCTGAGGGTCTAGAAGGGAAGAAGAAAGATGAAACTCAAGAGGTTTAACGTGAGGCAAGTGTTGACCAGAATGTATAGAATAATCAAGAGGTTGGGCCTATTTATGTCCCCTTGGTGTTTGTGGCCATTGAACCCTGCTCTGCTGCTCTGCTGGCTTATCCTCAGAGGTTGGAGGGGAGAACCTTTACCATTTGGTCCCCTTCCAGACAAGCTAACGAAGGCTCTCACAAGAAGTCACCTTGCTGAGGAGCATACAGCCCAAGACTGGAGGGCCACATGTCTTGCCCCTCAGTCAACCTCATGATTCAGTTCTAGGCCCCTCCTCATTTTAGACATGGGAAAACTGAGTGCCATAGTGGTGCATTACTTCTCAATCTTTCCCCCTAAAGTAGCCCTAAACTCAGATGAGAACAGATGTGAGCCTGGGTTTAGGAGAAGTGGTCTAGAACAGGTATATAGGCCAAAATTAATTTTTAATATCCTACTTAATTTAAAAGTGAACAGGAGTTTTGTATTGGGCTCTATAATATATTTATTTGTGTTTCCATATACATATAATTCGGAATTATCTGCCATGAGATAAAACTGATGACCCAGGAGATCAGGCCATGTCAGCCTGTGATTTCATGTCCCCCCACTCCTCATAAGGGGCCCAAGAGTGCACTCCTCTCCTGGGCTTGAAACCACTGTCCCAGGTTCCACATCTCTGTGCCTGGGATGGCTAGGAATTTCCAGCTGCCCAGTGAACTTTATGGAAGTCAGGAGACGATTCATGCTGGAGTCTCGGGCTCTATCAGGAAGCTTCTCTGTTGCTTTTAGTTTTTACTTAAGAACCACAAGGAGTCGGACACAGGGCCCAATGTAACAATCCTTCATTTCTCTTGGTGCATTTTCCCTTCATACCACCAACAGAATCCTTAGTTGTTCTTTCCCTACTCCCCCAAATTCAAAGCAAACATATGTCCACGAGCCTCCTCACAATAAGGGGAAACACTGTAAAAGTATAAAGAGGTCTCCTCCAAAGGCAGTGGAGAAGGAAGAAGTTAACCCAGGGACAGGAGATGGGGCCAAGGGTACAACAACCATGGTTCGGTTTCAGCTTGAGACAGAAGAGATGTTCACTGCAAGAACACTCTGTACTCCTTTCCATCCTTGTCATGATGTCTGTCCCTGAGTCTGTCATAGCTGTGAGTTCCACTTGAGCCACACAGGCAGAAAGGGACAGGATCAGCATTAGTGATCCTCATCTATTTTCTCATGGCCGCCCTGTGAGGCATGGCCTATAACCCACACATCTAAAAGTAAGAACAATAAGGTCTGAGTCACACAATCAGGAAGTAGCAGAGTCAGCCAAAGTCATAATTCCAGGACTCCAACCCCTCGCTGGCTATCATGCCACAGCCAGGACAGACCACAGAGATCAAGAACCCCTTTGTTCCCCTTCTCCATGGAGAAGGGTGATTGACACATGTATGTTTTTCTCTTCATTTTTACCAAGTAACCGACTCTCTCTCTATCTCTCTCCTGATGGATTTATTCCCCAATGGCCGACGACTGCTTTGGCTCCTTCGCAGATATGTGTAAGTACCCGTCCTCCCCACACTGATGTCAGCCTCTCTGGAAACCATTCAACCCCAAAAGACCAGCTGTGGGGACCAGGAGAGAGACAGCACTGCAGGGAAGGTGTGAGGGAAGGACTCTGGAACTGTCTGCCACAGGGGTGGGAGGAGCCTGACATTTACTGAGTGCCTTCTAGGTGCCAAAGACGTTCTAATTTTTAATGGTTTATTCTCCAACTCCACAGGTAACACGTGATGAGGAATCTGAGGCTCAGGGAGGTAACACAGCAAGGGAGTGACAGAGCGAGATTCCAAGATCTGCCACAGAGGCCTATGCCCTTTCCCCTCTGTTGGGCTAAGGCGTGTGTGGGCTACCGTGGTTTACGGTGGGTTCCACACAAACCACCCGCTAACCATAACAAGGCCTCGTCGCCGATTCTCAGGCCAGAACCAGAGGCAGAGGGCACAAGTCCCCAGGAATCCCTTGTTACTTCCCTCGGGGGAAGCTCAGGACAGCTGTCTCATCCCTGGGCATGTCTACTAGGACCTGTGGATCTGAACTAGCCAGCGCTGGCCCTCTGTGGACAGGTCACATGCCTGCCCCGGGCGTCCCACTCCCTTTCCCCTAACTCACCCTGTCTCAAACACCTGTGCCACAGCTTCGGTGGCTCTCTGAACAGACCTAGGCGATTACTCATAGTAACCAGTGCTGTTTACCACTTAGCAATTTTACGCCATTTCAGCTGGTCCTCCCAGCAGCCCTGTGAGGAGACAGTGTCCCCATCTTACACTTGAGGTCCTAGAGGTTCAGAGAGGTTAAATGTGATCATTTTCCAGCCAAGAAAGCTATAGCTCCAGCCCTTCCTATAATAAGAAGAAAATGAAGCTACCTGGTAGGTATTATTATCCCCATTTTACAGACAGAGAAACTGAGTCTAGAGCTGTCAAGTGAATCCCCAAAGTTACAGAGCTAGCAAATGGGGCTTTGGGATTCAAACCTGAGTCTGTGTGATGCCGAAGCCCATACTCAAGACCACACTCCTGGACTGACCGACTCAAGGGAGGAACTTGTTGCAAAGCTAGGATCAGCTTCTGTGGCCCAAAAATTCCAATTCATTTTTTAAATCTAGACATTTCTCAAATAATGAGAAAATATAGTAAACAACCGAAGTCCATATCTCCTGAACCCTCAATTACTTGGGATTTTAGAATTACGCTACTCTTTTCCAGTTAAGAGTAATAATGGAACAATACTATGAGACACGGTAAAGTGTGGTGATTAAAAGTGTAGATGCTGGAGCCAAAAGCCTGGGTTCAAATCCTGGCTCAACTACTAACTATCTGATCTCTCTGAGTCTTGGTTTCCTCATCTGCAAAACAAGCATAAAAATAAGTCTTACCTCATAGAGTTGTTGAGAAGATTGAATGAATTGTTCTGTATAAAGGAGTTAAAATAGTACCTGGCAGAGAGTAAACAATGTATGTTAGCTATTATTTTTATATTCCATAATGTAGTTACCTGTGTATATGACATAGTTCCTCCACTAGATTACAAACTTAGAAGGACTGAAACTATGTCATAGGCTCCGTGTATCCTAGTACGTAGTACAATGCTTTACTCATAATAGATGCCCAAAGCATCTTAAATGAATTAGTCAAATATACAAGTTTTCATAGTTGTCCCTTAAATTAGCCTGTAATGTGTCTCCTTCCTTTAAATGCAAGGATTTTGTATACCTAATCATAAGAGAGAAGTCAGGAAGAAAGATGGTGGTGACAGGCTAAGATTTGGTTTTGTGGCAGGAGCAGGTGCAAGTGGGAGTTAGTACCAAGCATAGACTCATCTAGACTTCCCTCTCTGTGCTGGGCCCTGGGATTCGGGTCTCTCTCCTGCTGTCTCCTGTGCCCGGTATGTTATCAGCCATCAGCTGGTGGTGAGGGTTGTTGTTTCTTCATTTTGGGTCTTTCCTATGCCCCTTTCTTTCTCACTGTCAATCTTCTTAGGAGGAGGGCATCACCACCAGACCCCTGATTGGGCTCCTTCAGTGTCACCTCCTCTACCCTCTGCAAGCTTGGCCACATACATGACTTCACTTGGACACACCTGAGGGGGACCTACTGGCTCACCAACACCCCTCTGCCTGCCACATTGTATGATCCCATTCCAACTGCCCACCTTTTGGTTAGCAGCCGAGCTCTTAACCACTGCACCACCAAGGCTCCTCTGCACCATCAAGGTGCCACCACTGCTCCATTTGCAGCCAGTTTCATTGGTTTCTTATGTATCCTCCCAGTGTTTCTTCGTGGAAATACAAGACAATGCAGACATATGTTCTTATTTCCCCCTTTCTTACATAAAGGTAGCATACTTTATAAACTGTTCTATATCTTTTTTACTTAAAATATATCCTGGAGACCTTTCCATATATGGTCTACACAACTTTCTCATTCTTTTTCACCATTGCATAGTATTCCATTGTGTAGAACTACTATTATTTACTTATCTAGCCCCCTATTGATAGGCACGCGGGCTGTGTCCTTGCTTTTGTTATTACAAACAATGCTTCAATGGATAACCTTATTCATACGTAATTTTTTTATGTGCAGGTATATCTGTAGGACTAATTCTCAGGAGTAGGGTTACCCAGTCAAACAGTAAATGAGTTTGTAATTTTTGATAGGTATTGCCAAATTGCCCCCTGCAGGGATTGTATTAGTTTGTGTTCCCACCAGTGGATGAGAGGGTACACATTTCCCTACAGTTTTGCTGACAGCGTGCTGTCAAACTTCTGGATTTTGTTTACATGAGAAATGATATTTCAGTGAAGTTTTAATCCACATTAATCTTTTATGAGCTGCACTTCCATTTTAATTATTGGAAATAGGGTTGTATTTGCACTTTCAACTATAGTAGTTGTCATCAAGTCAATTTGGACTCCTAGTGACCCCGTATGTGTCAGAGGAGAACTGTGCTCCATAGGAGTTTCAAGGTCTGATTTTGCAAAAGTAGATCAACAGGACTTTCTTCCAAGGTACGTGAACCTCCAACCTTTTGGTTTGCAGCCAGGTGTGTTAACCATTTGCACCACCTGGGGACTCCATTTTCAACTATGATACCCCTATTTTTTGTCTCACATTGCCACCATATTCTGCCCATCTCACACCCAGTGCTGTTGAGCTCCCTCTTTAATTCCCTCGCCTCATTCAGACTTTACCATCTACCTCTAAATAGTTAACGTCCCCTTAAGTAGTTTCATCCTAAACAGTTAACTTCCCCTTTACAAAAATGCACATGAATATTTCTTAGGCCCCTACACTATTTTCTCATCTGCTATTCTCCTTCTCAGTGCTATAGCTCAGCCACTTCATTCCTTCCTTGGGTATCCCTGGTAGGAAGGAGGGAAGGTAGTGAGGGCCTCACTGCAGAGGTGGAGATTTCAATCACAGCTTAAGGAGATCTGTCGTAAGAGGCTTGTTCTTGTTGCGCTGTTAGGTGTCTTGATCCTAGGTACAACAGAATGAAACACTGCCTGGTCCTGAGCCATCCTCACAATCGTTGCTGTGTTTGAGCCCACTGTTGCAGCCACTGTGTCAATCCATCACGTTGAGAGCCTTCCTCTTTTTTGCTAACCCTCTACTTTACCAAGCATGATGTCCTTCTCCAGGGACTGGTCCCTCCTGATAACATGTCCCAAGTACATGAGACAAGGTACATCCTCATTTCGAAGGAGCATTCTGTCTATACTTCTTCCAAGACAGATTTTTTTCATTCTTCCTGGCAGTTCATGGTATATTCAATATTCTTCACCAACACCATATTTCAAAGGCATCAATTCTTCGTCAGTCTTCCTTATTCATTGTCCAGCTTTCACAAGCATATGAGGTGATTGAAAATACCATGGCTTGGGTCAGGTGCACTGTCTTAGTTACCTAGTGCTGCTATAAGAGAATACCAAAAGTGGATGGCTTTAACAAAGAGAAATTTATTCTTTCACAGTCTAGGAGGCTAGAAGTCCAAATTCATGGTGCCAGCTCCAGGAGAAGGCTTTCTCTCTATATTAGCTCCAGGGAAAAGTCCTTAATCTTCCCCTGGTCAAGGAGCTTCTTAGCACAGGGACCCCAGGTCCAAAGGACGCACTATGCTCCCGATGCTTCTTTCTAGGTGGTATGAGGTCCCCATGTCTCTCTGCTTGCTTCTCTCTTTTATATCTCAAAAGATACTGGTTTAAGACACCACCTAATCTTGTAGATTGAGTCCTGCCACATTAACATAACTGACGCTAGTCCCACCTCATTAACATCATAGAGGTAAGATTTACAACACATAGGAAAATCACATCAGATAACAAAATGGTGGACAGTCACACAATACTGGCAATCTTGGACATGCCAAGTTGACACACATTTTCGGGGGACACCATTCAATCTATTACATTTACCTTAGGTCTCAAAGTGATATCTATGCTTTTTAACACTTTAAAGAGGTCTTTTGCAGCAGATTTGCCCAATGTAATATGTCATTTGATTTCTTGACTGCTCCTTCCATGGGTGTTGATTGTAGATCCAAGTAAAATGAAATCCTTGACAACTTCAATCTTTTCTCCATTTATTATGATGTTGCTTATTGGTTCAGTTGTGAGGATTTTTGTTTTCTTTGTGTTGAGGTGTAATCAATACTGAAGGCTGTAGTCTTTGATCTTCATCAATAAGTGCTTCAAGTCCTCTGCACTTCCAGCAAGCAAGGTTGTGTCATTTGCATATTGTGGCTTAGTATTTCGGAATAAATAAGTGGTCCCTGGAATGCTCCCCTCTGACTAGACAACACTCTCCTTCACAGGACTTTGTAAGAACTTTACATAACTACTGTCTGTTTCCTGGGCAAACTCTAGTTCTTGGTCTAACTCTCCTTGTCCCCCCCTGGAAGGTAGGAGGTAGAGAGTCTCGCTGTGGGTTGGGGAAAAGGAAGGAGAGGAGAGCCAGCCACAGGAAACTGAAATGCCCAGGGAGAAACCCCAGGCTCCTTCACTCTTCATCGAGAGCCAGAAGATCTGAGACAGGTCAGACTGTGTGAGGGCACTTTTAACAGTGCAAAAAGCAGGTTATGCTTTTTTCCACTCACCCAGTCATGGTCAAGTACACAGAGTACTTAGGGACAAACAAGAATTGTTAAAGACCAGCGATTTTTCCTCCAGTGGCTTTTAGCCGGCTGTTGTATGTCCTGCTTGTGTTCCTCAGTTAGAAAGACCTGTTTGTTGATCCCTCATGAGGCATGTAGCAAGCCCCTCTGCAGTGAAAGCACAGAGAAGCCCTGACCACAGGCATGGTGATGGAACTGGAAGTTCTGCTTGGCCAAGTGCACAAGCAGCATAGTTATGAGGACTGAAGACTCTGTAGCGTATATGCACACATCCTCCTAGGAAGGTGGCTAGTGGCTAAGATGGACCTTAACCTCTGCCCCAAGAAAAAGATTTTATTCACTAGAGTTTTCCGAATAAGAATTGACTGAAACTTTAAGTTTCACCTCTAGGACTGGGGCTCACCACACGCTATCTGCCATGGTCACGGAAGTGAGAAGCTTGACTGGATCCAAGTCGGTCCCAAGTTCCTCCTTACTTCTTCCTCTCTTTACCATGTCCTATGGTGTAAAGACTACTGTGAATTTTAATTTTTAGTAATAATTTATTTTATGTATTGGTTCCCACTTGAGCATCATAATTATTATAAATTGACCATAAATGCATCCATAAACATGCATTCATTTCACAGATTTCTTAGTTAAGAGATGCCAAGATTTAGATGAGGACCCAAGTGCTCCATTTCATTTGGCTCAAGAACCAAGAGAACTGTTTGTTCATCCATTTGTTCATTGAACACACATTGATGGAGAGCCTTCTATGCACCAAGCCCTATGGGGAACACTAGGGATACAAAGATTTACAAGACACAACACAGTCCCTACTCTTAAGACCCAGAATCTTATCCAGACATGACATACAAAGTGATAATCCTCACTAACCCACAATATACAAAAAGGACCCCAAAATTTATATCTGGGACTTCCAACGGGTCTCCTTGGTAAGCACCTGTGTTTCTAACTTTATAAAATTGTAGTCTTTATAAGGCCTTGGTTACCAAAATATTAAGCACCAATATGAAAGCTGGGAAAATAAAGTACAAAACATCCTTGTTAGTAAAATTTCATTCAAAATACAAAAGAAGACCAATCATTGATGTATAAGTATGTATATATAAATACATCAATACTTATTTTAATATATTACTATAATATAATGCATATATTATATTTAGATAACTATGTATGTATTTATCCATGGAAACGTGAGGGCTTACAACTTAAGAGATAAGTCACTTGTCAATGGAGGAAGTTGTGCTAAGATACCTTTTTAGTCAATGAAGTCTTCGATCTCTTAAGAAAAGTTGCTGTTCACTGATGGGTGCAAAATTTGAACTAACCATAGTTTTTTTCTCTCTCTCTTTTTCTCTTTCTTTTCTCCTTGTGTCTCCTCCTCCTTGAATATCTGGAACCCAGGGGATTCAATTAAACCTATGGTAAGAGTCACTACCAGAGACTAAACACTTGCACACAGAGACAGAGTAAGAAAATAAGATTGAATCCCGAATAGGGACTGGCCCCACAATGAGATAATATGCAATTCATTATTCATTCATTTATTCAAATCATTGCCATGGGTGAGTCACTGGAAATACTGAAGAGAATGAGAGACCTAGGTCTTGCCCTTATAGAATTTTCCATTTAACACTTAGGACCAGGGATATAGTAAGTTTTTAATAGATGTGTCAAATCTGAATGTCATTCCACTTACAATTCTAGATTCATCATTCTGGTCAATTGATGCACCACAAGGATGATGAGTTTTCTTCAGGCATGAAAGTAAGTTGAGCCAACTCTACAACATTTTCCCTTGTGTATGTCTCAAGTTAAGATGTATGTGTTGTGTGTAAGAGTCCTTGGGTGGTGCAAAAGGCTAAACACTCAACTACTAGCTGAAAGTTTGGCAGTTCAAACCCACCCAGAGGAACCTCGGAAGACAGGCCTAGTGATCTGCTTCTGAAAGGTCACAGCCTTGAAAACACTTTGGAGCAATTCTACTCTGCACACATGGGGTCATTCTGAGTCAGAATCGACTCAACGGCAACTAACAACAACAACAATGTTGCATTTGGCCTCTCGCCTCCCCACTCTGAGTGACTGAGGACCTCTTCTGGACCACATCCAGACAGTTGGCAGCATCGAGTACAGGACCCTATTTAAACGGAAACTGAATTTAGGGATCCTGTCCTCTAGGACATTGAAAATCTGAATTGGATGAGAGAGGAGACCATTTCATCCTGCGTAGGCATGTGGACTTAAGAAGGACTTAAAAGGAAGGTATACAGAGAATATGGACTGAGATTTCCTCAATCATAAATGAAGGGGTTACATTTCTAAACCGTGTTATGTTTTTCTGAAGTGCTTTCCAACTTTTAATGATACTATACGGCATGCACTATTATCACTATTATACAAATAAGGAACTGAGACCTACAGAGGTGAAGTGTCTTGTTCAAGATTCCACTGGTAACCAGCCAGTACGTGACACTAGTAGCCAGCTAAGTGACAGAGCTGGAACTATAATGCAAGCCTTCTGAGACCTAGTCTCCAATGCCACAAAGCTCTCTGAAGCCTGTCCTGACTTAAAGTTTCATGAGCGTACTATAAAAATATTCCTACTTTCTTGAGAAAACAGAAACAAGCAGCTCTCTTTCAGTTCACCTCCACTAACCCACAAACAGACCTGTATGTAGATCTTTAGTCTCTGTCTACCTCCTTTATCTGTTAAAGGCCAGTCCTTCCTAGGACTCTACATCTCCCATTTTTCTGCTCTTCACAGAAAAAGTTTTCAAAAGAATTACCATCACACCTCTATTTCCTCACCTCCACTCCAGTCTGGTTCCCATCTGCACAGCTCCACTTAAACTGTTCTTTTCAAGGTCACCAATGACCTCTGTGAAGCAGATTCCAAAGGTTAATATTCTGAGTTCATCCTTCTTGCCCTCTCAACAGCAGCATTTGATACAGTTGACTACTGCCTTGTTCTTGAAACACTTTCCTCTCCTGACTTCAGTGACGATATACACTCCTGGTTTCCTTCTCCAGCAAACCTCGAAATGTTGAGTATCCCTTTCTCTATAGATAATCTCATCTAATCCTATAACTTTAAATATCATTATATGCTAATGATCCCCACATTTATATCTCCAAGCCCCAAACTCTCCCCTGAGCTCCAGGCTTATCTGCAACTACCTATTTGACATCTCCACTTAGACAGCTATATAATGGGCATCTTAAACATAACATGTCCCAACACTCTTGATTTCCCCCTCAGTAGGTTCCTCTCCCAGCCATCTCCACCTCAGTAAATGGTTACAGAACATCTGCTTACTCGAGTCAAAAACCCAGGAGCCAACCTTGCTTCTTCCTCCATCCATATCATTGGCGAGTGCTGTGGGCTCACTTCCCGAATGTATCTCAAGTCCATCTTTGCCCTCCTTCTCCACTGCCATCACCCTGTCCCAGCCTTCTTGAGCTCAGGCCTGGACAACTCCTGCCTCACTGGAGCCTCTTCCTCTTCCACCCATCTGCTTTCCACCCAGCAGCCTGAGCCATCTTTTAAATGTAAATGAGATCATGTCAACTCCCCTGCCTAAAATCACTTTGTGGCTTCCCAGTGCAATTAGAAAAAACTCAGTCTTGGAAACCCTACGGCCAGTTCTAATCTGTCCTATAGGGTTGTTAAGAGTCAGAATTGACTCGAGGGCAATGGCAATGGGTTTTTATGCCTGGCTTAATTCCCAGCCAGTGCTCCTCAAGTACAACCACCACTTGCATGGGCTGCTATGATTCTGAACAGGTTTCAGTGTAGCTTCCAGACTAAGACAGACTAGGAAAAAAGTCCTAGCAATCTACTTGTGAAAATCAGCCCAGAAGACCCTATGAATCACAACCATCCAATCCCGCTGTGCATGTGATTATAATGAGGCAGGGGCCATCTTGGCCGCAGCTAACAATAACAACAGACCTGACCTAAAGTCCCACTCTTCTCTCCCTGGCCTCCTTTCTGTTTCCTGGAACATGCTAGACTCCTTCCTGCATCGGGATCCTTGCACTCGTGCTTTCCTCTGCCAGGCGCATCCCCCACCCCACCTGCAACAGCCTTCTTCTTCCACTTGCTGACTCCTTTTCAGACGTTAGACTTCAGCTCAAATCTCACCATCACAGAGACTTTCCTTATCTAGAGTAGACCACTACTCCTACCCCAAGTTACTCTATCAAATCACTGTGTTTATTTTCATAATAATGTAATAATTTCATTGTTAGTTTATTTGTTTATTGCACTTTTTCCCTCCCACCAGAACATAAGCACTCTGAGGTCAAGGACCGTGTCTGTCCAATTCGCTGCACTATCCCCACCCCCTACAACAGTGCCTGGCACATAATAGGTGCTCAATAGGTGTCTGTTAAGGGAATAATGAAAAACTGTGCAGATAAAAGTGATACATACTATGTCAGTGCTGTCCAATAGAAATATAATGCAAGCCACTGCTGTAACTCTAAATTTTCTAGTTGTTATTGCTGGCTGCCCTGGAGTCGGCCCCTAGTCATGGCAACCCTGTATGTTATAGAGTAGCCACATTAGAAAAGTAAAAAGATACAAATGAAATTAATTTTAATATATTTTATTTAATGCAATATATTTGAGATGGTAAGGACCCTGGTGGTGCAGTGGTTAAAGCACTCGGCTGCTAACCAGAAGGTCAGTGGTTCGAATCCACAGCTGCTCTGTGGGAGAAAGATGTGGCAGTCTGTTTCCATAAAGATTTACAGCCTTGGAAACCCTATGGGGCAGTTCTGTTTTGTTCTCTAGGGTGGCTGTGAGTCGGAATCTACTCAACAGCAATGATGGATTTGGTTTGGGTTTTGACTATCTAAGATACTGTCATTTCAACATGTAAGCAATATAACAAATTAATAATGAGATATTTTATATTAATTTCTGTACTAAGTCTTCAAAATTCAGTGTGTATTTCACACTTACAGCACTTCAGACTTAGGAACCACATTTCAAGCGCTCAAGAGCCGCGTGTAGCTAGTGACTTCAGTATTGGACAGTTCAGCTCTATATATATTGTTGTTAGCTGCCATCCAGTCGGCCCCCTACTCACAGCAATCCCATGTGTTACAAAGTAGAACTGTTCCATAGGGTTTGCTAGGCTGTAATCTGTACGGAAGGAGCCCTGATGGTGCAGTGGTTAAGCACTCGGCTGTTAATGGAAAGGTCAGTGGCTCAAAAGATAGCAGCCTTGGAAACCCTGTCTCCTATAGGGTCGCTATGAGTCGGAGTCGACTTGACAGCAACGGGTTTAGTTTGGTTTGGTCATCTTTACGGAAACAGATCCCCAGGCCTTTTCTTCCTCAGAGCTGCTGAATGGGTTTGAACAGCCAACCTGTTAGCAGCCAATCGCAAACTGCTTGCACTACCTAGGTCTAATCAAAATTCCCTTTCCTCAGGTAAGAGAATTTATAAGAGTGCGTTATCAGTCACTGCTCATCCTCTGCACTGGTTTGATTCTCCCGCTGCTCTCTTTAGCCACACAGCTGGGGAGGGGAGATGGTATCTGAGAAACGTTTTACTTAATTAGTGGGCAGTTTGTTCTCTAGTTGAGAGGGCAGAATTAAATATCTGAGTTTTAGATATTGTATCCTAATGTCCTTTCTCTTCTTCCCCACTGCCCTGTCAGAGAAATTGTACAGTCATAGAACAAGTAATGTTAGATCTGACTTAGCCACCTAATTTAAAAAAAAAAAAAAAAAACATAGTGAATCTGTGGCTCAGCAAAGTACAGTGACTTTCCTGAGATCACACAGGTTCCATCAAACCCCACACCCTCACCCTACAGCCTCAATCCACCTTCTTCTGATGAGGTCACTGATCACCCATCCTCTACATCTAGCCAAACATGATAACCTCTGCTCTCCAAATGACCTGCACTGTTTTGCCTCTTCTCAGGCTATGATCTTTGCTTGACATAACATTCCTCTGCCCCTTCAGTCCCACCTTCCCAAATCCCTCCCAATCACCCTAATTCTGCTCTACCTTCTTGAGGAAGACTTCCAAATACCCTCAATCTCAATGCCCTCCACCAAGGAGTTTCCAACTCCCTCTTCATGGCACAGTGCCATATTCCTAACAGTTTTCATGATATCAGCTTTAGCAAATGCTTGTTCTTCCTTCTTGTCAACACTTCATCATAGTTCAAACCTTCAGCAAAGGTTTGCAGCACCACTTCAGCCCTTGGCTGACTGCTTTAATTTTTTTCTCATGCACTATTCTATTTCACACTCTCAGAATACCGTTAGATGACTATTATTCTCCCCATCTACAGATGAGAAAACTGAGGCTTAGAGAAGTTCAGTAACTTGCCTTCACACCTACTGGCAGGTCTGACTGACCTCCCTGACTTCAAAAGACCATGCTCTTAAACACTGTAACATGTACATAAAGGTTCAATTGAAATCACTGATTTTTTAATTAACATTTTCCTGCTACAGATCATTTAGAAAATGCAAGAAAGCAAAGTGTAGAAAATTAAAATCCCCCTTTTTTTTAAGACATAAACTGAATTTGTATTAACCCCAACAGGGCAAGATGAAGATGGAGCCGAGCAGATCTGAAGAAGTAATGGAGCCAAGAATGTGATCCAAGAATAGTTATGAGGCCTGCCCTGCCTGGGACTCATCGCTAGAGCCCTGGCGATCCCAGTTGTCCCCTGGACCCTAATAGTCAATAAAGTTCATGCAGTTAAACTGGCTTCTGAGTCATATTTACAGGGTGTTCATGAAAGGGTCATGGGTGCAACATGGGACTGTCATATTCCAGTGGCGTCACTAGGGTTGGTGTCAGCCAGTGTGATAACTCATGATGTCACCCTCCTCACCATGGACTTTGGCTTTGGCCAAAATCTTCTTAAAAAGGCCATCCTCCCTTTTTATTCCATAGCTTTTACATTCTATAATATTTAAATAGAATCATCTTAAGGAAAGATATGCAGTCGTTTCCTCACAGGTCTTGTTGAAAAGTAAAATATGGGAAACGTCTACATTGGACGGCTAGGGAATTCCTTTTGAGCCCAGCAGTAATTAGCTCCTTCTGCCTAATAATGAGGGATACTGCGCTGCTGCCTGAGACTGGGGAATTCCTCATGCCTCTTACTTGCTGGGTGCCATGAATGTCAATCCTCAGGAGAAGGCGCCCTCTGTAGAGGCAGCTTCCCCAGTATTTATAATCATGGTGGCTGCCTTTACTGAGTTCTTTTAATGCGTCAGGGATAAGGACTGTACTAAAAGAACAACATACAGTACAGTGGCATCACTAGGGTTAGTGTCACCCAGTGCAGTAACTCATGATGTCATCCCCCCCCCCACCCAACATGGACCTCCTCCTGTACCAGACGATACAGAATCCATAGGACTGTTTTTTGTACTGATGCTACTTGTAAATCATAATTCCTGTTTATCACTCCTTCTTTTCCTTTAATTATTACTTCATTCTCAAAAAAGTTATTGATATAGGTTCACAAATACTAACTACCACAATATTGTAGCTAAAACACCAGAAAATTGACAAAATCAGCCATTATAAAAACACCAACTACTAAAACTCAGCACGTCCTTGTAGCACGGTGTAGACGAAACCACGTGATTCAAAGCTTCATTGTAATTGGATAATAGTGACAGCTTAGAGCAGAGTGCGTTAAACCAAAACCAAACCGACGCAGGCAACCTGATTCTAACTCATAGCAAACCTATAAGGCAGAGTAGAACTGCCCCATAGGGTTTCCAAGGAGCGGCCGGTGGATTCGAACTGCCAACCTGTTGGTTAGCAGCCAAACAATCACTGCGCCACCAGGGCTCCAAGAGTGCGTTACGAGGTTCAAACAGTAAATTAGCATAGAGTTTAGCCTAGAAGATATATTGATACATATAAGCTGGGCTTACGAAAAATGTTTTTGTCGTTATAACTAACTACAGGGGTATTTTTTTATAAAAAATAATAAATTTCTGCTGAAACACTGCACAAAAATTTTATAGACAGTCATTTTGGTGTCAACACCTCTGACAGTGTCACCTGGTGCGGTCAGCACCTCCCACCCCCCACCCCCACCCCCAGTGACACCACTGCATATTCCCTGTGGGTCTCACTTTCCTCATCTTTAAATGTCAACTCATAGGATTGAGAGGGCCAAACAAAAACTGTTTAAGGAAAGTAATTTATATTATCTAGAGAAACGCGTTCTACAAACGCATCATCTACGTCTTTCAAATTGAGCTGGCCCTGTTTGAACAGCAGAGCCCTTGTGGCACACTAGTTAAAGCGATCCACTGCTAACTGAAAGATTGGCGATTTGAAACCACCAGCAGCCCTGTGGGAGAAAGATGTGGCAATCTGCTTCTGTAGAGGTTTACAGCCTTGGAAACCCTATGGGGTCGCTATGATTCGGAATCAACTCCACAGCAGTGGGTTTGGTTTTTGGTTTTGTTTGACCAGCGTGCACATGGAGCAAGCGATCTCATTCCTCAGAGTAGAACACCCCCACAAACAAGCAGCGGCAGGGGAAATCCCCGCCGCCTTTCACTTTTCCAACTGCCGGTTGGTCAGTTTCACCGTCGATCCCAGATCTACTCCTATCACCGCCATCCTGCGTTCCTTTCTGCTGTGCTCTCATTGGTCATCCCCTCAGTCGCTCTAAACCATGGGCGTTCCAGAGTCAGCCACTGGGAATCGCTGAATTTGGTTTTAAAAAACGCCGGTAGTGAAGTAGGCGGAGCGAATGATTTGAACTAGGATTCGGCGCTGTCGGCAGCCGAGCGCTGACTTCTCATAGTCACGCGGCTGAACGTTCCAGGTCGCCAGCCTTTCGCCCCCGAAGCCCGAGAAGCGGGACCAGACGTTTGGCTCCGGGTCGAGCGCGGACCCCTCCTGCCCTGCCATGGGCCCGCGCCGCAAGCCCGAAGCCCCGCGGAGGCGCAGCCCAATCCCGACCCCCAGCCCCCCGCGGCGGGGCCCCTCCTTAGGTAACCGGGCTGCAACCCCTTTCCCTCCGAGCCGACCTCCCTGCAGCCTGTCTGTGAGGTAGGCATGGCCGGTCGCCTGTCACAGACAGGGACGGGCACTCGCGTGCCGCGGCTGAACCTGCAGTGGAGCCTGTATCTCCCGACTCCCAGCCCATCCGGCATGGGCTCCGGGCGTGGCCAGGGACCAAGGCCATCGAGGGGCTGGAGAAAGGGAAAGGACCGAATTCTCTATTTTCTCATTACTAGTATTTATAGAGCCCTTACACAGCTCGGAAGAAAGACCTGGTGATCTACTTCCCAAAAATCAGCCTTTGAAGACCCTACTCGGACAGACATAGGGTTGCCATCAGTCTGAATGAACTCCACGGCAACTGTTTTGGGTTTTGTTTTGTTTTTTTTAACCACTAGCAAGGCTTTCTGTTAAGCTCTTCACGTGCATTATCTCAACTTTATATTGTCCCTATTGTACAGATGAGAAAACTGAGGCGCAGACAGGCCAGATAACTTGAGCAAGATCACCCACCTTGTTCCAGCAGACACGGGATTTTTTACAATCTGTGCTTTTTAAAATTGCATTAAATATTGGCGGCTTTCTGTAACCATTTCAAACATAATCCTGCTCTTAGCAGGGATCTTCCCAGGGTTGTTTTCTTCAGTGAGTGGCTGTGTTGGGTGTTGAGCCAAGGCCCTCTAACTCGAAGAGCTCTCACTTTGTTCCCTTCTAGAAGTTGTGTCCCTGGAAAGCAGGACAGAGTCGTGGTCCTCAGTATCTGTCCTGTGGATGGGTGGCAGCAACTGCTGTACTTACCTTCTAACTCTTCTGTTACATAGCCAAGCGCAGGGCGAAAAAAAGAAGTGTATAGAAGTGTATACATAGATGCTGCTGTTGTGAATGGGGTTTTTCTTTCTAAAACATAAGTAACCTTTGCATCCAGCCACTTGCTGAGTTCTCTTGTTAATCCTAATAGTCTTTTAGTTGCTTCAATGGAAATTTTTAAGTAGACCATTATATTGTCTACAGATAATGACTTTTGAATATTCCTTTTTAAGTTTCGTGAATTTTATTTATGTTTTCTTATTGTATTAGTGAGGCCCTGAGACTAGTATTGTAACAAGAGCAGTGCTTCGGATATCTTTGTCTTGTTCCTAATTTTAACAGGAGTATTGTTAAGTGTGATGTTTCTGTTGCTTTCCAATGTAAAAGCACCCTTCTCATGACTAAAAGTTTTCTCTCAAATGGACACTGGACACTTCTGCATGGGCTATTGGTCATATCCTCCTCTCACCTTCTCAGAGGCTTTCTGTTATCCTTTCTAGCACTTAGAAATCAAGCTGCTTACATGTTTTTCTTTATTAACTGAGATTCCTCTGGTATTGGTAATTTGTTGAGTTTGGTTCTTTTCATGGTGTTGGCTTTTTGAAATTGTTTGATGAGTTTTAGTTGTGTTCATCTTTCCATTTCCTGTGACTGCTGTATCTGTTTACTAAAGACTACCTCCAGTGACTGAATGGCTGAGTCGTGCAGGGGAGGAGGGGTGGATGCCAGTTGTTTATCTCCTGGGTCTGGGGCCTACTTCTTTCTCCTAAATATCACCAGTCACCCTGGACGCTGCTGTATTTCTTTCGTTCATATTCCCTACCGAGGGATAAAGCCTCCACTGCCAGCCATTGCATGAACCCCCAACTCATGGTAACCCCATGCATAATAGAACAAAATGCTGCCATCCCGTGATCCGTTTGGGATCTGACTGTTGTGATCCACAGGGTATTCATTAGCTAATTTTCAGAAGTAGATCATCATGCCTTTCTTCCGACTTAGCTGAAACAACATCATAGCAACACACTGGCCTCAGATAGGTGGTGGCTGCAGATGAGGTGCACTGGCCGGGAATCAAACCCAAGTCTCTTACATGGAAAGTGAGAATTCTACCACTGAGCCACTACTGCGGCTACCGGCTGCCTAGCACAAGCCATCTCTGGATTGCCTGGCCTTACCCCACTTGCTCTTCCAGCTCTTCTAACACCTTTGTGGTTAGTTTGCTGTTTTAAAACTCTTCTATGGAACTACATGTGCGTTCTCTTTTCTTGACTGGACCTTGAACATTTCTGAAGTTAATTTTATTCTTGAAAATGTTAGTTTCTGTAGATTGTTTTTCTCTTTTTTAATTTTTGTTTTAAACTTGTCCGAGGTTTGTCCATTTTATTGATCATTGGTTTTATTTATTGAGCAAGTGTACTATTTTTTGTTTTATTCTTTTTCATTGCTGTTTCATTATTTTAGTATTTCTTTTGCTCTCATGTTCTTTGTAACACTTGAGTTGAATGCTTAGCTCCACTATCTTAATGTTCTTGTTTTCTAATAGGTATGTTTTAAGATCACAGGTTTTCTCTAGTACTACTTTGGCTGTATCTCAGGTTTTGAGAGTTGTCGACTTTTTATTGTTCATTTCTAAATTGTCTAATTTCAGTTAGGTTTCCTCTTTAACATGTTATTTAAAAGAATTGTTTTTTCATATTCTTATGTTTTTAATTTCTAGTGTCAATATAGTTTGGTCAGAGAATTTGGATTGTATGGATTCTACTTTTTGGGATGATTTTAAGATTTCTTTTCCTTTTTCCCTTTTTTTGGTTGGAACCAAGATTTGACCAAAGGCTGTGACTCAGTACACTGGCACTGAGCTATGCCCTTCTGAGATCCCAACTCCGCCACCAGTGAGCCTTGAGCAAGTGTCTTCACCTCTCTGGGCCTCAGGATAACCAAGACAAGGAGATTGTATTAGATACTCTCTCAGATTCCTGCCAGCTCAAAAGAAAACTAAAAATAACTGGGTTTCCAATCTAAGTGGGTAAGGCATAAGGATGTACAAAGTACTGTGGGACCCAGAGGAGGGAGGCGACCCATCAGTTTGGAAGGGATCAGGATTTCAGAAAGTTTTCATGGAAGAGTTGGCATTTGAGATAGACCTCAAAGGATCGTTGATGTATTCACTTAGCAAATATTTATTTAGCAACTATCTGCTGTTTTCTAGGTGCTGGGGATAATAGCAATGAATAAAATAGACAAAAATCCTCACTGTTGTGGAGCATATCACAGTTTAATGATTTCACAGTTTCCCTGTCTCTCAGCCAGGCTGCGGGGCACTACCTGTTCTCCACTGCACTTTCATGACCCAACTCCTTTGCTCAGGCACTTCCTCCCGTCGACATGGCCAGCGGAGACCTCGGGTTTTGAAGGAGATCCGAAAGCTTCAGAAGAGCACAGACCTATTGCTAAGGAAGAGGCCCTTCGGCCTCCTGGTGAGCTCCAGGGAACTGTCCACCAACCCCCATGCCGCCCTTTTTTCTTTAGATTTCCCATATATTGAGGAGCCTACCATCTGTTGCCTAAATGATTGAGGAACCTCTTCTCATTTGGTAGGGGACTCTCTTCATCTTCTGAAAACATGAACCCTGCAAAAGTACCTTTTAATTCTTCATGGAATTAATCTCTAACCCCCAGTACCTTTGAAACTGGGCCCTTTGATTATATAAATAGAAATTCTCTCATCCACCCATCCTTTGGTTCCTTTCCCTACCCTGAGAGATGATCTCCTCATCTCCCTCCCCACCACCAATGAGAGACGTGCCAGTTCCTACAGTCCCTAAGATAGGTCCTAAGATTAAGGGCCACAAAGGAATGATGAAGATGAGGATTCATTGGAGACTCTAGGAGAAAGTCTGTCTTCCCTTGAATCTCTTTACTCTCTACTCCTCTCCCATTCCCCTTCTCCACTCCTCCCCATCCCAATTCCTTTATAGGCAAGAGAAGTATGTGCTATATTCACTCGTGGTGTGGACTTCAACTGGCAAGCCCAGGCCCTGTTGGCCCTACAAGAGGTAAGAAAGGGCAAGGCACAATTGGATAAGAGATGAGTATGGGAAAAGGAGGAGTTCTAGAATTCCGCATGCCTACCAGGACATAGGAAACTGGTGGCACAGTGGTTAAAGCACTTGGCTGCTAACTGAAAGGTTTGTGGTTCGAACCCACCAGCCGCTCCATGGGAGAAAGATGTGGCAGTCTGCCTTTATAAAGATTACAGCCTTCGAAAACCTGTGGGGCAGTTCTACTCTGTCCTGTAGGGTCACTGTGAGTCGGAATCAATTTGATGGCAATGAGTTTTGACCAGGACATGGCTGACTGTGGACTGTCACAAGCTGAATCTTGTCTCCTGGAAAAGAACAATAAGCTGACACCCAAGGGTTTGGAGGCTGGATTCTTGTTTGATGGTAGCAGAATTCCCAGGCACACATTAGTCTCATTCTGTGAACAACCTTTCTTACAGTCTTTGAGCCCTCAGAGACTAAGTTAGCAGGTCCCCAAGAAAAAAAGCAGTCCGTACCCCCTCATCTGTGTCAGTCTCTCTTTTTCTCTGTCTATCCTCAGGCGGCAGAAGCATTTCTTGTTCATCTCTTTGAAGACGCCTATCTTCTCTCCTTACATGCCGGCCGGGTTACTCTTTACCCAAAGGATGTGCAGCTGGCCAGGAGGATCCGAGGCATTCAGGAAGGACTCGGCTGAGCTGTGGACGGTGTACCCATGAGCCTTTCCTGCTCACCCAAAGAGCAAGTACACTTTGAAGGAAAAACATCCAGCTTCTCATCTTGGGTTGGAGTTTCTCCAGAGGAATTTCCCTTCATCCTTAGTGTCGTGCTATCTTGCCTTTCTCTAGAAAAGTCTGGACTTGGTTTTAAATTTACTGCTTGGGACTCTGGCTCGTGCCTTTTTGTACAGTGTTAAATAAAGATGTTTTTCTATAAAGTAATGACTAGGACAACCTGAATCTCTGGCAGAGTAAGCCTCTGCTTTGTACAAGGACCAGATACCTTATTTTTATTATGAGAATTTTTTCTTAATTTCAGGGATGATAGCAGAGAGTCTCTGGAGCCGTGACCAGATCCATGGAGCCTGAGGTGCTGCCTGGACTTAGCTCCCTCTGGGGCAGTGTGTACATGTTTGTTGGCTTTTTTTTTAAGAAGGTGAAGACTGCATGGTTTCCTCTGCAAGAGAGGTAATATATGAGGCACTCAACATAGTCCCAGAGGCCTGAGAATTATTTTCAGACAAGAAGACTCCAAGGTTGACCTGAGTTTGTGAATTATTCGTGTGACTGTTTTCATGATTTTGAAGATAACAGATTTGCTGGATTCTGGGAGAAAAGGAGATTTACTTATTATTTTAGACCTTCCTGTATTATTTACAGCTTTTACAAGGAGATTCACTTATTATTTTAGACCTTCCTGTATTATTTACAGCTTTTACAAGGAGATTTACTTATTATTTTAGACCTTCCTGTATTATTTACAGCTTTTACCATATGTATATTTACTTTTATTTGAAACTGAAGGGAAAAAATATGAGAAGAGCACTTCAGTCTGTTGCATAGAAGAGCCCAGCATGTCTAGCATACAAACTGTCCTTCAGGTTAATCTCATCTTTAGTGGCAGTGTCAAGTTACTGAGCGGACTGTGCTGTCAACAAGTTTATAGCTTCTAAAAACTTTAATTGGGATTGACATAAAAAACATTTAAGGTTAGATGTTCTAGCTCTTTCCAGGAAGTTCCTATTGAGATTATTCAGAAATTCTAACTTGTAGAATTTAGCATGTTATTCTTACTTTTAAATGACAAAAGATGTGTAATAATTTATGCTTTGTAATTTTTTATCCCAGTATTTTAAAGTGCTTTTTCAATTGTTTTACAGATATATTTGTAACTTCTTTGTAGAGAGATAATAAAAATAATTCTTTAATGAAAAAATTTAAAACAAAGGTTAACAGATTATATTGTATATATGTTTTTGGGGGAGGTATTTTAACATTAAACTCTATGTTTTGTACTGTTTGCAAACCTGGACAAGAATTGAGGAGTGCATTTGTACCTCCAATGGAGCAGATAAAAACCTTGCCTTTCTGTTGCAAGTGAAAGCAATTTAAGAGATTTCCAGAAAAATGAGAAGTGCCACCCAAAGATTTTAGATTTTGTGAATGGTGAAAAATTATTAGCGAGGGCAGAATACTAATAATGATGTATCAGTCAACTGAATTCAGAGACAGACTTAAGGACAAGACCAAATTCTATTGTTTAATAAACAAATTTAAACCCTTCAGAAAAACTTACTGTTCCACATCAACTCATATTTATGCAGACATGGGAATAAGGCTTATTGATCCATGAATACACTGAAAGTTCTTGTCAGTGTCATAAATTAGATCGTAGTCTTCCACTGGTTTTCTTTAAATTGACACTTCTCTCTTCAGATTGTACTAACCAATACCCAAACGCACGGCCGTCGAGTTGAATCCAATTCATAGCAACCCCATAGGGTTTCCAAGGCTGTAAATCTTTAGGGAAGCAAACTACCACATCTTTCTCCCGAGGAGCAGCTGGTGGGTTCGAACCACCAACCTTTTGGTTAGCAGCTGGGCAGTTTAACCACTGTGCCACCAGGGCTCCTTGTACTAACCATTACACCACTATAATGCATGTACGTCACACTCAAGTGCAAGGCAGGATGCATGCTCTCTCTCAGCACCACATAGTATTCATTCAATTACATGAGAATTAAGTAATTTACATCATAATGTTATATAACAACATTCCTGTTTACTGTAATTTTTTAGCACTTTCACTGTTGTTTCATTTGTTTGCTCCTTCTGGGTTAGTTCATCATTATCTCCTAATCTTTCCATTGAATTTTTCTGTTTTCACATTTTTAGCATCTAAGAACTCTTTGTTGTTTAATAATGTTTTATTGTGTTTAAGGTGAAAGTTTACACAGCAAATTAGGTTCCCATTAAATAATTTCTAATTATTCAGTGATGTTGGTTACATTTTTCACAATATGTCATCATTCTCATTCATTCCATTGTAGTTGTACCATTTCTGGAACTCTAGTTTCCCTGCCCCCCCTTGCCTTCTCATCTTTGCTCTAGGGTAATTTTTGACCATTTGGTCTCCTATACATGATTTTTTTTAAAGGAACTCATTACTCACAGGTGATATTCTTTATTTTAGGAGCCAATCTGGTATTTAGCTAAAAGATGACCTGAAGGGATAATTTTGGTTCAAGGTTTATTGAGTATCTTAGGGCGATAGTCTTGAGGAGTCCTCTAGTCTCAACTGGTTCAGTAAGTCTGGACTTTTTAAGAATTTGAGTTCTGTTCCACATTTTTCTCTCATTCTGTTAGGATCCACCTATTGTGTCCCTGATCAGAACAGTAGGTAGTGGTAGCAGGGCACCATCTAGTTCTTCTGGCCTCAGGGTAGATGAGCCATGGTGGTTTCCATAGACTATAAGTCCTCTAGATTACTTTTCTAATTCTTTGGTTTCCTTCTTTCTCGTTTACTCCAGACGTATAGAGACCAATAGTTGTATCTTAGATGTCTGCTTACCACCTTTTAAGACCCCAGACACTACTCACTACATTGGGATGTAGAACATACACTTCATGAACTGTATTATACCAATTAATTGAATTGTCCCACAAAACTATGCTCCTAAGCCTCCAAACTCAGAAAACCAATCTTGTGAGATGTTTGGTTATGTCTAAGAAGTATCTGTAACTGTGTCCCCATGTGGTTTATTATATATGTGAATATACATGGATGCACACACATACCTGTATGTACCTATGCCTATAGATACTCTCTGTGCACACATATGTACCCACATGTTCATACTCATACATGTATATGCCTATATACATATTTGTGTAACCAAACACTTATTTTTTTGTTTGTTATTGGTGTTGTAAAATTATATTTGTCATATCCTCTACCAAAAAAGTCTTTTTCCCTTGTGCACTTCTTAGTGACATCATTTACCTTGATCAAGCTGCGTGCACTTCACCACATTCAATGCTACCTTTCCCATCACCAAAAATAACAAGTTTCTGCTATTTCAAGAGTGCTTCCCCCTCTCCCCACCATCGATCCCTGGTAACCACCAATGAGCATTGGTCTCTTATATATGTAACTATTGTCTTCTTATAAAAGTGTGATCATACAATATTTGTCCTTTTGTAATTGACTTATTTCACTCAGTATAATGTCCTCCAGATTCATCCACATTATGTTTCAAGGACCTATTCTTTAAGGCTGTGTAATATTCCACTGTATATATGTATCTCATTTTGTTTATCCATTTATTCATGGTTGGGCACTTAAGTTGTTTCCATCTTTTTGCTATTGTGAATAATGCTGTAGTGAACAGGTGTGCATATGTCTGTCCACGTCTCTTTTATTAGATCTCTAGGGTATATACCTAGGAGTGGGATTGCTGGATCATAAGGTATTTCTATTTCTAGCTTTTTGAGGATGCATCATACCATTTTCCGTTGTGGTTGTACCATTTTACAATCCCACCAGCCATGGATAACGGTTCCAATCTCCTCACATCCTCGACAGCATTCGTTGTTTTCTTTTTTTTTTTTAAATCGGTGTCATTTTTGCAGGGTAGTATCTCATTGTTTTGATTTGCATCTCTGTAATGGCTAATAATCACGAGCATCTTTCTTGCTGGCTGCTTTAATGTCCTCTTTGGTGAAGTGTCAGTTCATGTCCTTTGCCCATTTTTTAATTGGCTTGTTTGTCTTTTTGTTGAGTTGTTGGCGTTTTCTGTATATTTTACAGATTAGACCCTTATCAGATATATTGTCCCTGAAGATTCTTTTTCCCAGTCTGTAGGTTGTCTTTTTACTCTCTTGATGAAGTCTTTAGTTGAGCATAAGTGTTTAACTTTTAGGAGGTTCCATTTGTCTAGTCTTCTGTTGTTCTTGTATTTGTAGTTGTGTTTGATAATCTATTTAAAAATAATAATAATAATGTCCCATAGTTTTCCCCTGTGTTATCTTTATAGTTTTAGCTTTAACATGTAGGTCTTTGATCCATTTTTAGTTAGCTTTTGTGTGTGTGTGTGAGGTATGGGTCCTGTTTCATTTTTCTGCAAATGATTATCTAGTTTTGCCAGCACCAGTTGTTAAAAAGACTATTTCTTCCTCACTGAATGAACTTTGACCCCTTGTTGAAAATCAGCCGCCCATGGATAGATTTCTTTCTGGGTTCTCAATTCTGTTCCATTGGTCTATGTGTCTGTCATTGAGCCAGTACCAGGCTGTTTTGATTACTGTGGCTGTATAGTATGTCTTAAGATCGGGAAATGTTAGGCCTCTTTGTTGTTCTTCTTCAAAATTCCTTTGGCTATTTGGGGCCTCTTTCCTTCCCATATAAAGTTGGTGATTAGTTTTTCCATTTCAGTAAAGAATGTTGTTGGAATTTGGTTCAGGATTGCATTATGTCTCTAGATCACTTTGGGTAGTATTGACATTTTCACAATGTTAAGTATTCCAATACATGACATCACGGATTTAATTGTATCCTCCAAAAATGACTAGGCTGTGATTCCCAGTATTGTGTGGTTGTCCACCATTGTGTGATCTGATATGATTATACTAAGTGTTGTAAATCCTAAACTCTATGATGTTAATGAGGCAGGATTAGAGGCAGTTATGTTAATGAGGCAGGACTCAGTCTACAGGATTAGGTTGTATTTTGAGTCAATCTCTTTTGAGATATAAAAGAGAGAATCGAGCAGAGAAGAAAGGGACTTCCTACCACCAAGGAAGAAGAGCTGGGAGCAGAGCATGTCCTTTGGACCCGGGGTCCCTGCACTGAGAAGCTCCTAGACCAGCGGAAGATTGACGACAAGGACCGTCCCCCAGAGCTGACAGAGAGAAAGCCTTCCCCTAGACCTGGCACCCTGAATTTGGACTTCTAGCCTCCTAAACTGAGAGGATAAATTTGTTTGTTAAAGCCATCCACTTGTGGTATTTCTGTTATAGCAGCACCACATAACTAAGACACATGAGCACAGAATCTTCTTTCATTTATGTAGATCTCTTTTAGTTTCTTACAATAGTGTTTTATAGTTTCCATTGTATACGTCTTTTATATCCCTGGTTGAGTTTGTTCCTAGGTATTTTATCATTTTGGGGGCTACTGAAAATGGTATTGTTTTCTTATTTCCTTTTCAGAGTTCTCCTTGTTAGTGTAAAGAAACCCAACTGATTTTTGTGTGCTGATTTTGTACTCTGCCACTTTGCTAAATTCTTCTATTAGTTCCAGTTTCTTGTGGAATCTCTGGTATTCTATGCATAGGATCATGTCATCTGCAAATAGAGATAGTTTTACTTCTTCCTTTCCAATTTGGATACCCTTTATTTCCCTTTCTTGCCTTATTACTCCAGTAATTGCTTTCAGTACAATATTGAATAAGAGTGGTGATAATGGGCATCCTTGTCTTTTTCCCCTTCTCAAGGAGAAGAGTCTCAAGTCTTTCTCCATTGAGGATAATGTTGACTGTTGGTTTTGCATATATGCCCTTAATTATTGTCTTAGTCATCTAGTGCTGCTATAACAGAAATACCACAAGTGGATGGTTTTAACGAAGAGAAGTTTATTTCCTCACAGTCAAAGTAGGCTAAAAGTCCAAATTCAGGGCGTCAGCTCCAGGGAAAGGCTTTCTCTTTCTGTCGGCCTTCTCATCAATGCTCCCACGGACTAGGAGCGTCTCAGTGTAGGGACCTCGGCTCCAAAGGAAGTGCTCTGCTCCCAGCACTGTTTTCATGATGGTATGAGGTCCCCAACTCTCTGCTTGCTTTCCTTTCCTTTTATCTCTTGTAAGATAAAAGGTGGCGCAGGCCACACCCCAGGGAAATTCCCTATACATTGGATCAGGGATGTAACCTTAGTAAGGGCGTTACAATCCCACCCTAATCCTCTTTAACATAAAATTACAATCACAAAATGGTGGACAACCACACAATACTGGGAATCGTAGCCCAGCCAAATTGATACACATATTTTGGGGGGGACATAATTCAATCATGACAGCTGGTATCAATCCCACTTGATTATATGATTTTCTTAATATGTTGTTGAATTCTGTTCGCTAGAATTTTGTTGAGAATTTTTGTGTCTATATTCATGAGGGATATTGGTCTGTAATTTTCTTTCTTTTTTTTTATTTTTTATTTTTTTTGTGATGTCTTTACCTGACTTTGGTACCAGAGTGATGCTGCTTCATTAAATGAGTTAGGGAATATTCCTTCCTTTTTTGTGTTTTGGAAGAGTTTAAGTAGAACTGATGTCAACTTAATAACTTTTTGTTGTTGTTGTTTGAATTTTTTTTTTTTTTAAATCTCGGTCAATGTTCAATCAGATAAACAAAAACCACTATTTGAAGCAAAAAATGGATTTAATGGAAGGGATTGGTTATAATGGTGGGAGGGCTGGAAGAGAAGATCCTACCCAAAGATTAAGGGGCTGTCGGTGCCCACAAGCCTACACTAACTGCTGCTCTTCTTGAAGCACTGCCCCTGCCCTCCACTATGTTAAAACCACACCATTGCTGCTGAGCAGCACTCAGGAGCCGCTGAAACCACTACTGACACTGGACAAATCTGTCACCCACTGCTGCTTGCCCCGTCAGAGGCACTACCAAAACAAGAAAGAAAAATATCTCCTTTCTTCCACCTTCTAGACCCCACTAGTGTCTCCCATGGCAGAACCTAACCAGAAGCAGCTTTCAAGGGAGTCTGGGAATGTAGTTGGCTGGTCTCTAGTTACAGAGGAGAACTTGAAAGGGCAGGAAAAAAGATTAGAGCCAAGACATAACTGGCGCACATCCTGATCTTGTTTCATGGATGTAATACCATTTTTATGATATTTATTATACTTTTTTATTTTTGGCTTTTGTTTTCTGTAAAATGGGGATAACAATATTAGATACTTCATGGGGTTGGAAACCCTGGTGGCATAGTGGTTAAGTGCTATGGCTGCTAACCAAAACATTGGCAGTTCAAATCCATGAGGCGCTCCTTGGGAACTATGGGGCAGTTCTACTCTTTTCTATAGGGTCGCTATGACCTGGAATCGACAACAGGTTTGGTGTTTTTTTTTGTTTTCATGGGGTTTTGTAGGAATTAAATGGATGAACACATGAAAAACCACTTCATGCTTAGCACACAATGAGCTCTATGTAAGTATTAGCTACTATTATGTAGATGTGTGTTTATTGTCATGGCGAGCTATCAAAAGTATGTAGAAAATGGAAAATATGTATCTAACTGGAAGAAAAATCCTCCTGCATCCCTTCTCTAAGACTAAAGTTGAGGAGGAAGAGGTCCTTGGCCAAGAACCCACATCCTTATTACACCTACAGAGTCAAAGCTTCTCTCTGTGCAACCAAGATAAGGGTCAGCCAGGAGGTATTGAGACATTGGTGACTCAGTGGCAAAAGTCTCGCCTTCCATGTGGAAAACCCAGTTTAGATTCCCAGCCAATGCACCTCATGCCACCAGTCTGTGGTAGACTGCATGTTGCTATGGTGCTGAATGGAATCCCTGGGTGGTGCACACAGTTAATGTGCTTGGCTCAGCTGCTAACTGAAAGGTTGGGGGTTCGAGTCCACCCAGAGGCGCTTCAGAAGAAAGGCCATCTACTTCCAAAAAAAAATCAGCCATTGACAAACCTATGGAGCACAGTTCTACTCTGCCACGCATAGGTTTGCCACGATGTGGAACACATTTCAGCAGAACTTCCAGACTAAGATGGACTAGGAAGAAAGGTCTGGTGATCTATTTCTGAAAATCAACCAATGAAAACGCTATAGATCACAACTGTTCAATCCTCAACCAGTCATGGGGATGGCACAGGAACGGGCAACGTTTCATCCTGTTGTGTATGCGGTCACCATGAGTCAGGGACCGACTCAACAGCAGCTGACAAGATCAGCATCAAGCACTTTTCTCATTACCAGGAGAGCAGAAAGGACACAATTTTAAAGCCAGAAATGAAGAAAAAGAACTCTCATCTCTCTGCCTGAGACAAGTAGAGGAATTTATTTTGCTCCAGAGAGTAAAGTAGAAAAGTGAGGAAAGGAAATGAGGGAGCAAGAGAACCTGTGGAGAGGGGTGGGGCTGGGAATCTTGTTGGGGGAAGGGTCAGTGAAATATTTCTAGAGATCCAAAAACCAAACCCGCTGCCGTCCAGTTGATTCCGACTCATAGTGACCCTATAGGACAGAGTAGAACTGCCCCATAGGGTATATATATATATATATATATATATCTCTAGAGATAGGCGAGCTGAGGAATTCCCACTGGTAATTTGAAGCTGTTTGCTTTGCTGTGATGTAAACCTTTCCTCTCCTCCTCACCAAACCTTCAGTAGAATGTCCTTCACAATGGTTCATATGAGAGCTTGCACGTGTGTGTGTGTGAAGAGAGATCTAGGGAAGTGGCCAAGTTTCGTTTCTAGGTTGATACAAGGGCAGGGGCAGAGGGGAGAAGTGGCAGTGGCTATAGGACTATGAGCTCTTCTCCTGCTCCCTCCCTAGGAATTTGCAGAAAAAAATGGAAAAATTTTCTACTTCCATAGGCCATGAGCAGGGTTTCAAGTTGATCTTATCTAGAACTCAAGGGGACAAGAGACTCAGCTGGCATTTGTTGTTTGTTAGGTGCCTTCGAATCACTTCCGACTCATAGTGACTCTGTACACCAGAATGAAACGCTGTCGGTTCTGCGCTATCCTCACAATCGTTGCTGTTTGAGCCCATTGTTGCAGCTACAATGTCAAACCATCTTGTTGAAGGTCTTCCTCTTTTTTGCTGACCCTCTACTTCACCAAACATGATGTCCTTCCCGGGGACTGGTCCCTCCTGATAACATGTCCAGCTGGCATTTAGGTTTCTAAATATATTTGCATGGGGGGAAGTCTGGAAAAAGATACAGAAAATATTAAGTGTTTATCTGTTATTTGTGTGATTGTGGGCAATTTTAAATTTCTTGTTGTTTATCCTTATCATTTTTCTACAAAAAAAACTCATTTCTTATGTAACACCAGTAATAAAGAGAAAAAGGAATCCTCTAGCCTAGTTAATTATGTCCCCGCCTCCTAAAAATTTATTTGATTCATTGTAAGTCCTGCTGTGGCAGAGAAAGGAGAAAAAGGCATTTTCTGGGAAATTGTCCTTCAAACACAGCAGGTGTTCTGTTTCTTTGAGTTTTACCAAGTGGCTTCTCTCTCTTCTATGCTATGTGGGGGAAGCTAGCTTTTTCTCCTGGAGTCCTGTGGGGCCCCGGGTGAATGAAAACATCAGGAGAGTTCTTAGGTCTTAACACAATGCCTCCACGGCCACAGAGGTAACAATATCGGGAAAACAATATGCCAAACCTTTTTTGTTGAAATTCAAAGAAAAGAGAAAGCATTGTCAACACATTTCCAACCTAAATTCCATTTCCATCAAACTATGTCCTGAGTGACTGCCCACCCAGCGCAGGTGCCCTTAAATCATAATAATAGTAGTAGCAGTCACGCTCGCCTGAGCCCCAGCTCATCCTGTCTCTGGGGTTTCTTGGTTGCACATCGAGAGAGGGTTTTTGAGTTCTGAGTCAAAACCTGGTTTCTTCAGAGTGTGTAGAAAACCTGGACTTCTGCCAGGATTCATGATTCCCTGAAATAGGTTATTTGGGAAAGAAAATCTGGACATTTGGCGTGAATTGCCCTGGGGGGAGCGCTGCTCCCACAGCTGGAAAGGGCTCTGGGGAGCTGCCACCCATGGTTCAGGTCTGGGGCTTTCTCTCCTCTGTCCGCCCGGCTGCCCTCTGAGATGGGCACACCTGGCAGCAGTGGGTGGGCAAGAGCGTTGCCCTCTAGCATGGCTGCCTAGGGTTCATCTAAGAAGGGCCCAGACCTGTTGCTTTTGTTAGCTGCCATCGAGTGTTACAGAGTAGAACTGCTTCATAGGGTTTTCATGGCTATAATCTTTTATGGAAGCAGTTCACCAGGCTTTCAACTGCAGCACCACTAGGTGGGTTCGAACCACCAAACTTTAGATTAGTGCAAACCATTGCACCACCCAGGCTCCTGTGGTGTAGACCTGGGGCTCCCCACAAAAAGGCAGAAGGGGATCAGAAGCCATGGGAGAGGCAGCAGAGGTCAACCACAGATGCTCGGAGGGCCAGAGCCAGGTTCCATGCCTCTTCTTTATCCCTTACACTCAACCCACTCAAGAGCCACCCAACCTCCCAAACCACCTTTCTGGAACCCCGAGATAAGCACTCCTTCCTAATCCAGAAAGCATCCTCATCTTCCTCTTTTGGGCAGCGAATACCCTTAGGTGAGTGCCAAGCTCTCCATGAGGCATGAGCTTGGCCCTGGGGAGGAGAAGGGCAGACCAGTCTCCTCCTCACACTGATCTTCAATGCGATAGGACATGATGCAACAGTCAGTGTGGTCATGTTGATAGCCAACACAGCCTGGAGCTGCTTAGCCATTATCAAACAAAGCCTCAAGTGATAGCACTAGGTGTGGCTCAATTGGAAGCTGCCCAGGAAAGCAGAATCTGCACATCCCGCCCATTGTCCTCAAAGCACTGGGTGTGGCTCAAGCCAGTAAAACCCAGTTTACTAGTCTACATGACAAAGAAAAAAATGCAATTTGTCTTACTGCACCTGAGTGCCATGATAGCCTATGTAGTCCATGTTGTTTGTAAGTACTTCCTTGTGAGAGACCATATAAAAGGTTCTGCCTCTCTTTGTTCGGGGAGCTTGATGTGAGCTCCTTGCCGGAGTGCTTGAAATAAACACTCTTCCTCCCTCCTCACCTCGGGGTGTGTGTTCATTGACCAGAAGCTGCACTGAGCAGAACCTGCTTTGGGTAACAATGTGACCATAAAAATGAAACAAAACTCTGCATGTCCCCTGCACCGAGAACTAGGGAACTAGGTAAAATGGAAACCATCACTGGGTAGGTGGCGTGATCGCGAGGGAACGTTTTCTTTTTCACAGTTTCTTTGAATTTTTGTATATATTTTCACCAGTTACATACAGTATTTCACCTATACGATTTTAGTATTTTATTTTAAAAATATAAGATACCTTAAAATATCACAAGTATATTACTATGTTCATACATAAAAATATAAGTTAAAATAATGTTAAGTGAGGAGAAGAAAAGGGTAGAACAGGGAGCTATATGGCTAAACCGACCACTATCACATGAACGTGCTTTTTGCTAAGAGTGATGGAGTTTTTGAAGACTTTTAAATTTCTTTCTGTAAAGTTGATACTGATACATCATACTGATTCCAAATAGAAAAGTGAGAATCTGGTGACTCCTTCTGCAGAAACATTTTTGCTTTGCTTTCCACACTGCCTTTCGTGAGATATGTACATAGGAATTACTGAACCAGATTCAGAAATGATCTTCACCTTCTGTTTCCATGGCAGTGAGGTAACCCAAGGGAAGCAGAAGATGCCAGGAGAACAAAGAATGTTCTGGGTCAATGTCCTTGTTGAAGCCGTAGTGGCACATTTGGAGACCCTTTTCCCTGCCTCTCCTCCTCCCCTCACCCCAGGCAGGAGCACCTGCCTGACTTCTCCACTTCTAACCCGTCTCCCCTCCTGGCTGCACAGATGTCCCAGGAACAGGCTCCGCACTGTGTGGACACTAGTGAGGAAACCAGGGAGCTTGGTCCTAATTCTGAAGTCAGTACTGTTGCCAAACATACCTGAGACCTTTATTTCCAGGGTTAAGCTTAAGGGGCAGGGCTTAGGCAGCAGCGTCTTTAGAGGGAGACTTGGTGGCCAGGAATCATCTACATGAAGGCGACCATGGCTCCAATCTCCATTGTACTGTCCTGGATCAGAAAGTGTTCAGTAGGTGTTTATGGAACGAACCGACAGATTCTTAAAGGCCCTTGAGGTAGAACTGTCCTCCATAAATACTTGTATCTATTTCTGTATACTCTCTATTCTTTAATTTGTTGTGGCAGAAGCTGGAAACTACCTGAATGGTTGACTAAATCATGGCATATTCATATCATATTATGCAGCTATTAAAATAAGAAATAAAATCTGTATCTTTTTACCTGAAGGGTTTCTCACGATATACTAAGAGAAAAAAGCCAATTGAAGTAATACAGATTTCTGTATAAAGTATGGTTTGTTGTTTTAAAAAAAGAAGAACCAAAACCATCATATGTGATTATACAACACTGAACTGTTGATTTTAAAAGAGTGAATTTTATGGCATGTAGATTATATCCCAATAAAGCCACTATTTTTTTTTATACCATCACATGTATTCATTTTGTGTATGTTTACAAGGGGATAGAGAAAAGTGTAGAACACATACTGTTGTAGGGGAAAAACATCACAAAGTTTAATAAAGCAAAAAGAAAGTTTTATTTGGCATATATTCAAAAGGAGAAAAGTGGGAAGAGGACAAGCATGCTGCCAGAGCTAGAATGTCTGCCTGAATCCGAGGAAGGTTACAGAATCATCAGTATATATCAACATCACAAACTGGGTAGAATCATTGAAAGCGTCACCTTTCAACTGATTGGCTAGAAATTGTAATCTTACCTTTTGAATCATCTTTCTTAACATCATTGGTACGGGTTTCAGTTACAAAAGTCAGGAAGGTCTTCATTGGTCCAACAAATTTCTATTCACTAAATGTTAATAGAAAAAGATAAAAGGTGACAAGTCTTTTGTGTTAGGTTTGATTGCCCTTTTGTGAAAACTTCCTTAAGATAATTTCTAAGATTGTACCATCTATTGTCTATCTCAGGGCCCAGTTGATGTGTCTTGGTGAGTCTGTGAGGGCCCAGCCCCAGCTGGGTCACATTTCTCCATGCTCACAGTCAGGGAATAATGATTCCAAATATTATTTTCTAAATCAGCCCCTCCTGTTGATCGGAGATTGGAGATAACACATCGATGGTCGATACCTGGACTTAGTTGAGCTCCTAGATGGCGGCCATGGCAGGCTCTTTAAACTCACGGTGCTGGTTTCCCACCGGATACCGTCTGGTTCTTCACCAGGTTATTAAGTAAGAGCGATATTCCCATCAATCGCATTGCCGGAGTGAGCAGACTCAATGTACATCAACATTTTAGCCCGAGGCCTTCTTTTGCCTTTTAGGTATGTAAGACAATAGAGGATAAATCTTATTGTACCTAATACTGTCAGGATGCAGACCAAGAATATTACTATCCTTTGCAGTAGTGATCTAGCCCATGTACTTATTCCTGATGGCAACCAACCAAATACATCTGGTGTTTGTAAGGGTGATACAGTGTGTAACCAAGTAGCTTGTTGTCTAATTCTATGTATATCCTGTTCAACTTCTCCTGTGTTATTTATCCAAATGCATCAAGAGGTATTTACTACAACATAGACTCCACCTTCTTGGGCTAATAAAAAGTCCAAGGCTATTCTGTTGTCTAATGCCACCTTGGCCAATGAGGTCAGAGATTGCTGTTGTGCTTCCATCCCTCTAGCAACTTCATCTGCTATTTGTCCCATAGTAATTGATAAATTTCTTAAAGATTTCTCCAATTCAAACATACCATAACTAGGAATTAAAGCTCTTAGAAATGACCAACCCCACCCTGAACATTGGACCAATGGGCTTTCTTCTGACTCTCGTTTTACAATGGATAACAAATTAACATTACCTTTCCAGTATTTACTAGCATCATTATTATGACTATCTAAAGGTAATCCTAAGGTTCCCAAAGTGCATTGTCCACGCATTCACCAGGAATCTAAACAAGAGATTGCCCATGTAAATTTACTGTCAGTTGGAAAGGGATCATCTAAGCTAGTATAGTTGGATCCACCACACAGAAACACATAGCCATAAGAAGCACACAAAGTTTGTCCAGAAGAAACAGAAGGCATAGAAAAATTTACATGTGACAACCATGTCTCCATTAGAGAATTATCACAGATAGTCTTCCTACTTGTAATTCTATATACGTAAGGTTTTTCCAACATTGATTATTATAATCATGAGGACGAGATAACTGATAATGGATCGCAATTTCAGTTAGCTTATTATAGCACTCTTCATACCAACCACTTAAATCTCTAGGAGGGCGTTAACATAATTCTATAAAACGTCCATCCTTATTACAAGGCAAATGAGGATATCTTTGGAGTAACTGGGTATCACACAAGTAGTCATTTAACCTGACAGAAGTGATATTAAAGCATGGTGTAGGTAACATTTGGGTTACAGACAGAGAAGTCCATATCTTAACTCTAATGGCATGGATTAAAGTCTTACTAGAGTTTATAGTGGGAGGTGGAATCAAATGATAATTTAACATGGGGGATGCTAAAGGATCAGAGTTTTCTTTAACAGAACGAGGGTTTTGATGACAAATCCAGCATTGTGTTAAATTACCAGCACTTGCTACAGATTGTGATAATCGGACAAAAGCATTTTCATTGCAAGTAACTATTCTTCTAACAAATAAAAGAGTAACTAAATAAACAGTCAACACCATCCTAAATCAAAACTACTTAATATAGATTAGCTAAGTGATAAAGAGTATAACAAATAATAAAATATCTAAATTGTACTTCTGAATCACTTATCCAAAGGAGGTGGTAGGTTGGTGGTTGTTTTGGGAGGGCGTCTGAATTTCAGCTTTAGTCCTCCTGCCAGTTCAGTCACCCAGTCAGGAACCTTGGTCTTCTTTAATTGGGAAAGATGCACCCAGGATTTTACACCCTGAGGCAAAGGTCCACTTTCCAATACCTCTGAGGAAGTTGTCACTGCATATCTCCCTGATATTTGCTTGAAGTGGGATCTGGTTTTAAATAAGGACTGTCTACAAATAAGACTAAAGAAGGGTTAGCCAAAGGAGTTTCCTGAAGATCCCCTCTTGGGGTCAGAAGTTTATCTGTCAAATCAAAGCAGTCATGCCATACTCCTTCATCAGGGAAAAGAGTAGCTGGATTTAAAGCTTTAACAACATGTATATGAATATTGGGGGCTGTCAATAACAAGGCTTCATAAGAGGTTAACCTGCTGGCAGATAAATGCTGAGTCAAAGTAGATCTGAGAATAGCAGCTACTGCATGCCGAACAAATAAATCGAAGCCATTAGCTAGAACTATATCTGCAGTGTTTTCTACTAATTGAGCAGTTGCTGCTACTGCCCTTAAGCACGGAGGATAAGCACGAGCAACAGATCTAACTGAAGACTATAGTATCCTACAGGCCTCTGATGGTCTCCATGTTTCTGAGTTAAAACATCACCAGCATTTCCATTTTGTTCATTTACATACAGAGAAAATCTCAAAGGATAATTTAGAAAACCTAAAGCAGGAGTGGTTAAAAAGGCTTGTTGAAGCGTGTGTACTGCTTCTACACCTTCTTCAGAAAGGGTAAAAGGATCAGTTACTTCTTTTTTCAGATAGTGATATAAGGGCTGGGCTAATAATGAAAAATTTGGAACCCAATTTTGACAATATCCACAAAGACCTAAAAAACCTCTTAATTGTTTCTTTGTGGTAGGCAAAGGAAAAGTTAATATAGCTTCCTTACTCTTTGGGTCTATGGAAATACCTTCAGCTGAAATAAGATGTCCTAAGTATTTAACAGTGGGTTGGGCAAATTGTAATTTTTCTTTGGATGCCTTATGCCCTCTAGAAGCTAAATATTGTAATAACAGAATACTATCTTCAACATTATTTTATCTCAAATTGGAGCAAACTATGATATCGTCTATATATATCAATAACACTGATCCATGTTTAAATAGAAATGGAACCAAATCTGAATGCAATACTTGTGAAAAATAAGTTAGGTTTTCAGTAAATCCTTGTGGGCGAATTCTCCACGTGTATTGTCGATTTTTCCAGGTGAAGGCAAATAAATATTGACTATCCTGGTGAACAGGAATACTAAAGAAAGCATTACAGAGATCTATAATTGTAAAGCGTACGGCACTGGTTGGTACCTTGGGCTAAGAGTAAACAACGATTAGGAACTACAGGGAATCTAGATATTGTAATCTTATTTATGGCCCTTAAATCTTGTACAAATCTCCACCCTATTATTTGGTTTTTTTACTGGAAAAATAGGGGTGTTGCAAGGACTAGCACATGGTATAATTAGACCTTGCTGAAGGAAATCTTGGATAATAGGTTCTAACCCTGGTATGGCTTCAGGCTTAAGTGGATATTGAGCTATTCTAGCTAAAGGTTTAGAAGTATCTATTTGCACCTGAATAGGTTCAGCTGACAAAACTTTTCCTACGTCTGTGGATGTCTTTGCCCAAAGTTCAGTGGGTACTTGTTCTAATTCTTCTTCTCCCTCCTGAACCTGTTCTATAGTTTTTTCTACTTCCATTAACCCTTGAATAAAACACAAGGTTTCTTCTACTTTTCTCTCAGTAATTGAATCATCTAAAGTAGGAAAATTCAATAGAATTTCTCCACTATCAGTAAACTGTATATGGCATCACCATTTAGATAATAAACCTCACCCTAATAGATTAGCAGGGGTATCATTGCTGAGAAGAAACGGATGTAAATCGTCAATGGGTCCTGAAGATATTGGTACTGGTTCTGAATGAGGCAAAATCTGTTCTTCATTTGAAACTCCCACGATTTTAGAAGTTTTGTTGCTCCGAGGGAGGGGGTTTTGCAAACACGTGGGATTTATCACCGACACGGTGGCCCCAGTGTCAATCCGGAAGGTACAAGGCTCCCCATTTACTTGGAGTGTTGTCTCCCCCTGACTGTTGAGAAGAACCATGGCAAAAACTCCTAAATCCTTAGAGCACGTCATTGTGGTGGTAATGGAGGTGATGAGGGAGTAACCCTCTGCTTATTCCTAAGTCTTAAACAATCCCTTTTAAAGTGACCAGGCTTCTTACAGTAGTTACGAGTTAGCTCGGTTTTAAGCTTATTTGTTTGAAGCTGTCCCTTGGCTGGGATTCTACCATTACTGCCTTTACTTTGTAGCTGTTGTAACGGCAAAGCCATCGACTTCTTTTTCGGTTCTCTAGTTTTTAACTCACTCTCTCTATATTTATCTTCTTCAGTTTGAGCCAATTTATAAGTCACTGTAACCAATTCTGAAGGATTTACGTTTTCCCAATTTAAATGGGTGTCTTTTTACCAAAGCTGCTAATTCAGGCAATAGGCCCCCTAAAAACATGGAGTTGAATACAGGCCGATGTTCTTTTATAATTGCCTTTAAACCTGAATGTTCTTCAAGTAATTTGGAGAAATGATCCATAAAAGCATATATGTTTTTCTCCCTTTCCTTGTTTACAAGCCGGGATTTTTGCCCATTTAACCTTTTTTGGAAAAACTTTCAGAAATGCATCTGTCAATTCCTTAACCAAACCCTGAACTTCATCTCTCAGTTCTTTCCCTGTAACCCCTGATTTTGAGATTAAACTTGGCTTTGGGTCCTTCCACTTAGCTTCAGCCATCCATCTATCTGCTTCTCCTGAACCTACTAGCATATGTAACAGATTATACAAATCCGAAGGACGTGGTTCACAGGTACTAGTCCAGATAATAAATTCATGTAAAAATTCCTGAGGATTTTCACGAGGGTCAGGAAAGTCTTTTACAACTGCTCTAAGTTCAGACTTGCTAATTTAGGCTGTCTAACTACCAAAGGCATTAATGGAGACGGAGACTCAATTTCACTGGAATGAAAAGGTAATTCTGCTAAAAGAGAGCTAGAAGTCAAATCAGGATATAAAGAGGCAGGTTTTTCCTTCTCCCTGTTTTCTTCCTCTGAGTCTTTTCCGTCTTCTTTAATACCTACAGGAGTTCTATTCCTTAAGGAATCAAGTAACGCTACCTGACCTTTCTCCAATGCCAAGATCTGTTTTGATTGCTTAGCAATGTTTTCCTGAACTGAAGCAAAAGTATTCACTTGTTGCCTTCTCGAGGATTCAAAATACCAATTAAAAAATATTTCCCACTGATTCTGCTTTATTTTTAATCCCCTTGCTTCTAATTTGCCCTTCAAGAAGATTAATCTGGCCAATTCAAAAGTCCTTCATTTAGGCCATTGTAATGAATCCTTTTCTTTTGTTAAATTATGCCATTTTTCTAAATACCTCGCTGATTTAGGGCCAAAATTCTTTACCCTACAGGCAGTGGGTGTGCAGGATGGCGGGCAGTCAATTTTACTTTTCTCTTGCTTATTTCCCGTTTTAAATTTGGAAAAGGGGGAAAGAGAGATTTCAAAACAGAGCACTATTTTCCAGGTTTTCTCTGAGCCACAGAAAAGAAACCTAACAAGGAAAGCCGCGGGGTTTAGACAGTGTTTTGCTTAGACCAATGCGTACCTTCATTGCATGAGATTTTTCTTGAGGGTGGCAGGCAGCCTAATGCTCTAGCCTGTCTCGTGACCACCTTATCCTGTCATGGGAGACTTCAACGCTCGGGATGAGTGCCGGCGACCACGTTAATGGCTTTTACTGGTCAAATTGTGCCCAAATTTTTTTGCGGCTTATAGTGGCTCAAAGCTCTTTGAAAATAGAATTACCTTTTCAAACGCCTGAATCCAGGTCTAAACTGCAGTTCACTTAAAGAGTTACTAAATGTCACTCTTAACCAAATGATCAAGCAAAAATCTAAGAAAGATTCTCCTTAATCAATAACCGTTTTTTCAAACAAATATGCCAAACAAAACTTGAGAAAACATGAGAAAGAGAACAAGAGAAGAATAAGCAAAGGTTCGTTTTCTGAGAGCACTCACCCCATCAATGTCAAAGGGACATGGAGTGGGAACAAGTGGGTCCAGAAGATAGGACCTTTCTTTGCCGGCTTCTGCTCTGCAGTCCAAGTCTCTTAGAGGTTAACTGGATTCATAGTTTCAGATCCTGCCAAGTACGCCATTAACTGTTGTAGAGGAAAAACATCACAAAGCTTAGTAAAGCAAAAAGTTTTATTTGGCATATATTCAAAAGGAGAAAAGTGGGAAGTGGACAAGCATGCTGCCAGAGCTAGAATGTCTGCCTGAATCCGAGGAAGGTTACAGAATCATCAGTATATATCAACATCACAAACTGGGTAGAATCATTGAAAGCGTCACCTTTTCACTGATTGGCTAGAAATTGTAATCTTACATTTTGAATCATTGGTACAGGTTTCAGTTACGTTTGTGAGGGCCCAGCCCTAGCTGGGTCACATTTCTCCATGCTCATGGTCAGGGAATAATGATTCCAAATATTGTTTTCTAAATCAATACCAAATTGTTAATATTGGGGTAGAACTGGGAAGGGAAGGGGAGGTTAGTTTTGTAATTTTAAAAGTTAAATATTTTTTCAAATTTGTAATACTATAATATCTTTTCAATGAAACAAAACACTAGGCTCAGGCCTCAATGTTTATATGTTTAAATGCCTGCTGATAATAGCTATAATTCTTGGCTAAACTGTTTGGTGAGAATGTTCCTGTCAAACCCATTGCCATCCAGTCAATTCCAACTCATGGTGACACCATGTGTTACACAGTAGAACTGCTCCATAGCGTTTTCATGGCTATACTGTAATCTTTTATGTAAGCAGATCTCCAGGTTCAAACCATCAATCTTTAGGTTAGAGTTGAACACATTGGTTCTAAATCCCCCACTTGTTCGGGACTCCAAGAAATGGTATCCACGGGGGCACCAAATGTAGCTCCTACTTGGAGAAAAACAAGAGAATATCTGAGTATCTAACTGAGCTTGAGAACTCACGTGGTGGATCCTACTATGCATGCACAGAGTATTGGACAGTCCCCGCTTTCCACCCCAGCTAAGAGTGTCAAGATTGACACCCCCTCTATTCTTACCATCAGCTTTCATGGAGACAGGGATCAGTCAGAGTAAAAGACAGAGGGTCATGGACCACCAATGCCAGCATAGACTGTAAAGAGAAAAGAGATTATGATTATGATTACGATTCCATCCAGTGTTAAATATATAGCCTCCATGAGCATAACAAATGTCTCTCCAAGTCTCTTCAGTGTCTTTTAAGGCTCCTCAGTTTACACGTACCCATACATGTGGTACACCCACAGTGAGAGCTCACTCTACTCTGTTTTACTGGGTCACATTTATATCCCAGAGAATTGGAAACCTAACTCTGCTTTTAATAATATCGTGAGTCTTACCTGCAACTTTTCCACAGAAACAGCAGCAAGGAACAGGAAGATGCAAACATCAAACTAGATGAGATTCCACCAAAAGGCACAAGACATACTGTGTTTAATGCCTCTAAATAAAATTTGTTTTCTTCAAATCCCTTCATGGAATCAAAGTTTCTCAGTTTGGGGAATAAGTATAATGTTCAGCTAGTCTAGACACTCACCCATGCCTGAATCCCTTGTCCTCTCCAATATCTCACCACTTGCCACCCCTCCACACTCAGCCATCCCCTCAACAAAACATTGGTCTGGCCTCTGCTTGGACTCCTCTAGTGACCAGGAGCTCATTACCTAAGTGCTGAAGTGCTTGTGTATTTGTTCCTATGTATTTTTATGGTATTATTTCATTTATGAATATATTTCCATATTCATTTATCTACAACCTTTACATTATCTGGGCCATTATTGATTATGCAAATCTAATCTGTTAATGTAATGGTAAAGTTTAATGTTAAAATGAACATAATTTCTATGCAGTTCTTAAACATTTTTACTTCGAATTCTTTTGTTTTCTTACTGAATTTTCACTTTAACCACATGAAACTATGTAAATGTAAATACTTTTGGGCTGCGGGTATGATATTGTAATTTAAAGGTGTGATTTTAATTTTGCTAAGTTGTTTATGTCATTAGTATTGCCATTACATTACATTACGATTTACGAGTAACATTATTACAAAAAACATTACTAAGGATTCTGTCGCTATGAGTCGGAACCGACTCGACGGCACCTAACAACAACAACAAGGATTCTGCATGGTCTGGTACGGGAGGAGGTCCATGGGGGAAGTGACACCATGAGTCACCACACCGGGTGACACAAACCCTAGTGACGCCACTGCTGTCATCCCATTTTAAGTGAGCCATGTAATGGTTCCAATCAGAGACTCCAACTCCCTGGCTCAGTGGACATTTAAATTTAGTCATGTCATTCAAACTGAGGAAGAAGGAGAAGGCTCCAGGCTGGGACAGAGCCCCTCTCACAAAAGTGCCTGGCACACAATAAATGGGCACCACTTTTATTACTATTATGTAATAACGCAGCCCAGGGAACAGTCACATGGCAGAGCCAGGACTTGGATCCAAGTCTCAGGAATAACTACTGGGAATGGACACCAAAGAGTTAAGTGAGGAGCACAGTAATGTAAATAGGGCCTCTGCCCTCCAGTCTCCTTCCCGGGCGCCCTGGGCCGTATTTCAGGAACGTTAGGTGAAGATGGCACCAGGGGAAGCAGAAACAGTAAACGGGCCAATCTCAGGGGTTAGGACTCAGTGGGCTTCGGGGGTTTTAAGCAATTCGAAATGCTTGTCACCAGCCATTGAATAAAATTGGTCACCCTCAGTTCCAAAGCAGAAGGAATAATGTGCTGTGACATCTTGAATTTACACAGTGCCTTTGTGTCAAGGAGATCAAAGCACTTCAAAACGATTTCCTCTAAACTTTTCTGAGAAAGAAGCTAGCGGGGAGAAGGCCATTTCATCTATGAACTAGATCAGCCATGATCTCTGAAATTTTATAATTCCTTATGGTTTACAAGAGGCTTTTGTGCATATCCTCAGCAGTACTCTGGGAAGCAGTCAGGCAGGTAGGATTAAGCCCATTTTACAGATGGGTAAGTGGGAGCCCAAGGAGCTCCAGCACTTTCCACGAAGTCTCACAGCTAGTTGTCTCCTAAGACTGGACTCAACCACCACACTCTGCTGGGAGCAGCACAGTGGCTTTTCCATGACCTCGTGCCAAATTTCATGCAGTTCCCGAGCAGAACCAGGCCCCTGGGAGCCCAGAATGAGGTTGGCTTGTGAGTCTAGAAGCTCTTTACAATGCCACAAATGCCCCACTCTCCGAACCACAGAAGCTGGTGCCCGAATAGAACGGAGTGTTTTCTCTGCAAGGCTGGAGCAAGGGCCTACCGGGTTGTCCTCTGCACTGCCTTATCTGCTGGTTTCTCCCTCGCAGGGTGCCCCCATCTTCCTCCTGTGCACTCAATTTCCCTTCTCCCTTTACCCAGACCTCACCTTCTTCAATCCCTCTGCTCCTCTATCCCCCTCTGCATTCGGCTTCTTGCTCTTCACAGACTTTTTTCCTTGTCTATGAACATGGCCATGTCCTCCTAGCTGGGAAAAACTCCCCTCCTTGCTGCCCCTCCCAGCTGCTGCTGCTGCCCAGCCTGGACAGTCCTCTCTCTGACAAGCCGCCCCTGGAGTTATCCGCAGTAGTTGCCTCTGTTTTTTCACCACACGCTCACCTTTACTCTTGACTGCAACTGCTCACCAATTACCTTTCTTGTTCTAAATAATAATAACTACCATATATGAGGGGTTTACCACTGCAGACGCTGAGCCATCCACCCTTAAAATGACTGTGGGATGGCACGATTAGCCCCAGGTCACAGACAGGCCATGGAGGCTCAGAGTAAGTGATGGGTCAGACTCACGGCAGTCTAATTCTAAAGTCAGTGCTTTTCCTGCTACGCACCAATCTCACTTGTTTGTCCTGCATTGCCTGCCTGGCACCTTGTAGGCCCTTCCGCCTTGCTTGTCCTGTGTTACATGCCCAGGACCTAGCAGGCCCTCAGGACACATCAGCTCCCCCCCACCCCCCCGCCTTCTTCAGTGGCTCACCTTCGCTTGCCCTCCACGCCAGGCAGCTTCCCAACTGTTCTGCCTTCATCTCCAACCTTCACGCTGTGGCCTGTCTGCAGATGGCCCTTAAATCCCCATCTCTGGCTCCAGTGCCCCTCCCAGATTTGCAGATTTTATTTAGCAGTCTATTGTCTCACCCACAGGGCTTGGCTTGGGGTAGGGAGAAGGGCACAGGGCTCCCCTTTCTGGTATCCACAATAGCTGTTCAACAGCTTTACCCCCTCATCACCCCTCTCCCTCTCCTCTCCCCAAGCCTGGAAATCTGTCTGGCCTGGTGAACATGAAGGCTTGCTCAGATTAATATATTCTTCCAAATTTACTGATTATGCCTGAGTTCCTTCTGTTTCCCTCCCCCGCCCCCCACCCCCACACACACTCGCAGGGTTTTTGAGTTTCAAAAGCCAGGAATTAACTCATTTTTTCTCTGCTTTCTTTAAGTGTCATCATCCCTTCCCTGAGGCAATGAATGTAGAATACCCTAGGTGACAGAAAGGAGAAAGGGAAAAGAACTGAGGAAGTACGCAAAAACATCCCTCAGTAGACATTTCAAAATATTATCCCCTAACGTTCTTTACCTTTTTTTTTTTTTTTGAGAAAAGAACAATCATGACTTTCATAATAATACAGGATGAATGTGTTAAAAATTTTATTTAACTCATTAATTACTGAGATAATCGGTAAGATAGAAACACTGTTTCCAAGCAGAATCCAAAGAGCGAATACACATACAGACAATCAGGAATGCTGAAATGAATTTGCTAAAAGATGCAAGACTGAAGACTGACTTCTTCCACTGGGCAAAATGAATTGCATCTTTACTGGACAAAATTCAATTGTGTGTCACAAATAGGAATCATTCGCTCTCCTCAAATCACATTTTATTCTAGAGAGTTGCAAAATAGTCAACTCGCAGACCCCTATAGTCAGATAACCCCAGAAGGGTCTAAGCCTAGATTTCCACTGAAAGAATATCCAGTACAGGCAGTCCCCAGATTACAAATGAGTTCCGTTCCTAAATCTGTCTTGAAGTCAAATTTGTGTGTAAGTTGGAACAGTTAGGTAGGATTCGCATCTAATGTCATTTAGCCAATTGTTTGTCTTAGTGTATAGTATACAGTGTACTTTCTAGGCATAAAAATTTTAAAGAAACACTTCCAGATACACTAAAATATCTTTAACATAATAATAATAATAAAGTTTTGATATGCATCACAAAGTTTGTTATTTTGCACCATTGTATGTATCTCGAATTTTTAATATAAAAGGCTTTATGGGGGTCGGTTTGTAACTACGGCTTGTACATCAATCGGACGTTCATAACCTGGGACTGCCTGTAATCTTTTCACCCATTTCAAAGTCTCTCACAGTTTTCCTGACAGTCTTCTCCTGACACTCTTGTGAACATAATAATCTCAGAGATTATTATTGATCACATACACACACAAGACTAGTTTCATTAGATATGCCCTGGTTGTTTACCAACAAGAGTGTTAATCACATAAGCCACCTTGGGTTTGCTTTGCAAATCTAGAGCTTTACAGTACTGAATAACTACTATGGCCACAAAATTAACTTTTGTCTGAAAGCTTTCATTAAGAATCCAAGATTGGACTTTTAAAGAAAATTTATTTTATTTTGTTGTTGTTGAGAACATAGACAGCAAATACATACAACAATTCGACTTTCTACATGTACATTTATTTCAGGGTCATTGATTTTATTCTTTGAGTTGTGCAACCATTCTGACCCTCCTCTTCTGAGTCGTTCCTCACCTCATTAACATACATTCACTGCCCCTTAAGGTTCCTATCTAATCTTTCAGTTGCTGTTGTCAATTTGATCCCATACAGATAGATTTAAAAGAGCATAATGCTCCAGACACACATCAAGATTAGACCTTTTCTAAAAGCCTCTGTTATTTCCAATAAAGAGAGAAACTGATGCCAGGTATCTTGCTTTGATTTTGGGAGTTTTCTAACCCACGAAACCAAATACTCACTTTAAAGAAGTCCCTAACCAAAATCACTCCACCAGCCACTTCTCCGTCACCAGAAGTTACAAATTCTTTCTTTCCAGGTTCCAAGCCAGGCTTACTAAATTTGAATCCAAAAGATATGGGTGGAAAATGGTGCTCTAGGTAGAAGCACCATGCCGTCCCTCCACAGCAAAGATCCAAAAAACTAAGCCGAACAGAGAATACAACAATCCTGAAACCCTAAAACATCAAATGAAGAGACAAAGAACGCAGCCAAGCACCAAATAGAGTGAGAAAACTGACAGAGAACGGAGAGCGAGGAGCGATTCATGCAGAGGTCCCCTACCAGCTAACGCAGTGCAGATCCACCATCTTGGACTCCTATCGAGGACCAGCAAACAGGGCTACGAGAAAGCAACCTCACAGAGCATCCAGTGGGAGACAAAACAACCGTCTCTCATCTCTCCATTCCAACAGCAAGCTCCCCTAGCATTCTTTTTTGTTTGTTTGTATGTTTTTG
>NW_004443988.1:6904105-7012822 GCF_000243295.1 Trichechus manatus latirostris
AGAAACTATTTGTTCTGTAAGCCTTCACCTGAAGTACAACTAAAAAAAAAAAAAGATATGGGTGGGAGAGAGGCAGAGACCATCTTGTTGAACTGATGTTGATCTCAGTGAACGGGGAGGGCAGGGTTCAATCAATCATGTTAAGATTAGCCAGTGGTTGATTTTCCATAGAGTCACTTAATCTAGTGAGGGTCATTTAGGCCAGTGCAAGTAAGCAGAAATACAATGTAAGCCACATGTGTAAATTTTCTAGTAGACACACTGAAATAAATCAAAAGAAATATGTAACATTAATTTCGATAATAAAATTTACGTAACAAAATATATGCAAAATAGTATCATTTCAACATGGAATAAATATAAAAAATAATTATCAATTTTGGGTTTTTTTGGTACTGATTTAGGAAATAATATTGGAGTTATTATTCCCTCTCATTGAGCACAGAGAATGTGACCCAGCTGGAGCTGGGCTCACAAGGACTCAAAAGGACATATCAACTGGGCCCTGAGGTATAAAGACAATAGCTAAGATAATCCTGGAAAATATCTTTTAGGGAAACTTTCACATAAAGCCAATCAAACAGAACACAAAAGACTTTTTGCTCTTTTTCTATTAGCGTTTAGTGAATAGAAATTTGTTGGACCAATGAAGACTCTTCTTACAGTTGTTACTGAAACCTGTACCAGTGATTAAGAAAGACAATTCAAAATATAGAATCACAGTTTCTAGCCAATCTGAAAAGGCTAAGCTTTCAATGGTTTTGCCCATTTGTAATGTTAATGTATACTGATGATTCTGCAATGGTCTTTGGACTTGGGCAGACATGGCTGTGGCAGCATGCTTGTCCGTTTTCCCATTCTTGCCTTTTCTTTAATATTTTTTAGACTCAGGCAGACATAGCTGTGGAAATATGCTTGTCCGTTTTTCCACTTTTTTCTGTTCTATTTCCTTGGATTCAGGCACATTTTAGCTCTGGCAGCATGGTTGTCCGTTTCCCACTTTTGCCATTTTGAATATATGCCAAATAAAACTTTCTTTTTGCTTTACTAAACTTTGTGATGTCTTCCCTCTACAACAGTAGTAAGTCTTTGAAATACCCTGTGTATTTTACATGCATAGCACATCTTAATTCACACTAGTCATATTCCAGTGGTGGATGTGGTTGGTTGCCTCCCTATTGGACAGGGCAGGGCTAGACAATATCTAGCATCCTGTTAAAAGGATACCAGTAATCAGTTTACCCATTTCAAAGTCCTTCACAATTTTTCCTGACAAAAATAATGATGTGAGTCAGTGTATAATAAATCAACACAGAAATTTTTTTAGGCTAAAAAATGCCATGTATAATATGATCTCACTTCTGTGGAATAAAAATGTATAAATGCATTTGTGTTAAAAAAAAGTTTGGAAGGATATATGCCAAAATATTTACTGTGATTCTTTCTGGAAAATGGAATTGTGGATGATTTGTTTCCTTTTATTTTTTTTTCCCCCTATTTATCCTTTCTAATTTTCCACAACAAATATGTCCTACTTCTATAATAAAAAAAAATCAATAAAATGTAATTTAAAAAAAGAAAGAAAATATTCAAAAAGCTGCTAACCTGGGTTTTGCTTGCTCTGAGCAAATTTTAAGTGCAATACCAAGCCAGGCTCTCCCAGGCCATTTATCCATCTGGAACAATACCAGGAGGTGTTCTTCAACCCAGGCCTTTATGAGAACAACAAGGCTCTGAGGATAATGATTAAACTCACTTCATGAAAAGGAAACTCGATGTGTACTAGCAGCCAGGGCCAAGATCTCCAGAAATGCTCAGTAAATATTATTTTTCTTTCTTCTTTCTGTTCTATCCCTTCAGACTTTGACCAGGTCCAGGTCAAATAGCCTTTGAAGTTTAACATCCCACTGAAAAAATCTTTGTGATTTCTTTTGGTCACTGTCTTGCATGAGCAGTCTACCAGCCATTCTGGGTCTGGAGTCCATCTGGCCTCTGCCTCCAACCCTCACCCGGGCCTTTCTAAACAATGAGCATTGAGTCCCATGTCTATTTTATCCCACAGTGCCCTACCCTCCAGCTAAAGGGACAAGGGGCACATCCAAGGTCCCCTGCAGGATCCTGGGTCTGACAGCAGTTCCTTCCTCAGCTGAGAACCCTCCCTCAAGGCAGAGATTATGATTTACCATGCATTTATCTTCAGCATGATTGTAAACCAAATCAAACATGATTGTAAACCGCTGTGAATAGTGGTGGGGCCATTCCAGTATAAAGTCCCACATCTCTCGCTAGCAAAATGGTAAGAACCCTTCCTGTCACGGTGAAAACAGATGCCTGTGCAGGTCAGGGCTGGGCAGTGTTTAGGAATTGGAGCCTGACTGCCTGGAATTGAATACTAAAGTCCACTCAAGGAAGTGACTCAACCTCTCTTCCTCAGTGTCCTCCTTGTAAACATTAAGTTAATAAGGGCAATGCTAAGAATGGAGCCTGGTACACAGAAAATATACACTACGCATTGGCTGGTCGGACATGTTATTTCCACATAAAAAGTCCTCTCAGGGCAGAGCAGTGTTTGAGGAAAGGAACTCATTTAGATTTTCCTCTGAAAAACATTGCCTGTGTTGTGCGACCTGATGTCCTGGAATATTACTGGACAAAACAAAGCAAATGTATTCTTGTAACCAGATGCTTCCAGGTCTGCTCCACATGACTAGAAAGACAAGAAGAGGTGAAAGCGGAAGAAGCTTTATTTAGTTGGCCAAGTAAAGGAGCCCACTGGGACTTGTGTCGCCAAGGTAGCTCCCTGAACAATGGCCCAAGGGGTTTATATGGGTAGAGTAAAATTGGGTCTGGGGTCTTCAGGGATGCCCCAATGTGGAGTCAACCTGCTGACTGGTTTGGCCCATAAAGGCGTTCCTGTGGTGGTCCGATCTTCTGTGCCTGCTCATTCTAAGGAGGGGGGGTCCACAAAGAAGGCGAGGTGTAGACAGGGTTGTGTTTTTCAGCCTCTGATGTCAATAGGTCATCCAAGGGACACGGTTGTCAGTACTGCGCATGTCAGGCAGGCAAAACCTGGTTCCAGATCACTTTCAACTGCTCTTTAGACCCCAGTCTCTTGTTTTTCTTAACTGAGCCGGAACCAGAAGTATACCTAAATAAGGAGATACCTTAAAGACGGGGGTGAGTTCCTACATTACCTAATAAGGAGACAGCTTACATGCAAGGAGTTACTTCTCATATCACATAGGAATGGCAGGTACAATCCCTTGCTTATTCAAGATGGCAGGCATCCTATCGGCCTCATTCCCTCCTAGTCCAAATTCTGTCTTTTACAGGGAGTTGGGTCGGAGGTCATTCTTCCGGAACGTCTTCAAACTGAAAAGGAGCATTGGCATAAAACAGGGAATGAGTCTTCCTTGGATCAGTGGAGGGTACAGGAGTATAATCACCTAAGACCATCTGTAAGTGTACCTGCCGAGAAAGGGAGTTGCAGGTGGTGGGTGTATGATGGCTCAGGAGCAAAGAAAATGATTATATCCTTGTGGAAAGATTAAAAACTCATTTAATACAAATAAAATGCTGAGGAGATCCCACAGAACAGCTAGTAGAACAGAGCTAGGGGATGACACTCAATGGGCATAGTAAGTCACTGATCTGTTTTCTGTTTCTTAAAAAGCCATTTTAGTTCTCCTACTGGTTCAGCTTTCCAGCTGTCGTGGTTTTGTTGAGTCTGTTGTTCCAGATTTGAGACAGGTGCTGGTTTGATCCTGGTGTGGTGAATCCAAGCTCCCTTTCTGCTGACTTTGACGGCTGTTGGTGTGGACATCAACATTTCATAGGGTCCACTCCATTTTTCGGTTAGTGTTGCACCGTCCCAGACTTTGATATACATCCAACTTCCAGGCTTTGCAGTGTGAAGTGGTACTTCAGGTGGTGGGACAGTCTGCCAGGTGATGTTGGTGTACCCGTGGAGAGATTTAAGTTTCTCCTGCTAAGCGCAGATATTGTTTTATGAATAATTTACCTGTTCCTGAATACAATCAGCTCCCAGGTCTTTGGTTATGTTTATAGCACTTAAATCAGATTCATTATAGTTCTGAAGCAAGGGGTGCCCACATGTAAGTTCAAAGGGACTTACCTTTAGCTTAGTTCTAGGAGCAACTCTTACCCTGAAGAGACCCATAGGGAGAGCTTTTGTCCAAACTAACCTAGTTTCTTGACATATTTTGGCTATATGTGTCTTTAGTGTCCTGTTCTTTCTCTACCTTTCCGCTAGACTGTGGTCTCCAGGCACTATGGAAATGCCACTTGATGCCAAGATGAGCACCTACAAGTTGAGTTACCATAGCAGTGAAGTGAGGTCCATTGTCACTTCCAATCGATTGTGGTAGGCCAAATCTAGGAACGATCTCTCCTAAAAGATGTTTTGCTACTTCTGTAGCTTTTTCTGTCCTGCAAGGATAAGCTTCTTACCCAGTCTGGAAAAGTATGCACAAAGATTAACAAATATTTGTAATTACCTGGCACTCATGGCACCTCTGTAAAGTCTACTTGCCAGTCTTCTCTGAGGATTTATCCCTGATACTGTGTTCCAGGTGGAGTTATGACAAATGTTTTCAGATTATTTTTTTGGCAAGTGACACATTGTTGGGTAATAGATTTTATGGTCCCTTGAATACTATCACCCCCTAGGTGTTGTTGCACCCAATCGTACATAGCCTCTCTCCCGTAGTGGGTGGCCTCATCTATTGTTCAAAACCACTTTCCTTTTTTTTTTTTTTTGTTGGAGCTTCCATTCATTGGCTGTATATTCATCTCTCTCTGTATATCCTGAGTTGTCACTTAATTTTGGGAGTTGAGGAATCAGAGCTGCTATTACTACAGGTATAAGAGTCCATGCAGCCTGTCTTGCTTCTAGGTCTGCTTTTCTATTGCCCTGAGCGGTGAGACACTCACCTTGTGGACGACCTTTGCAATGGATTACAGCTACAGCTTTCGGTAACAAGACTGCTTCAAGAAGTAATAATATTTGTTGCCCGTGCTCGATTTCTTTCCCTGCTGAAGTTAACAATCCTCTCTGCCTCCAAAGTGCCCTATTTGCATGTAAGACCGAAAATACATACTTTGAATCCATGTAAATATTTGCCCATTTTGCCTTGGCTAGTCTCAAAGCTTGAATCACGGCCATCAGCTCGGCTTTCTGAGCTGAGGTGCCACTAGGGAGAGCATTCGCTTCCATAACTGCAGTAAGGCTGACAATCGCGCAGCCCGCTTTCCATTTCCCACCTTCTACAAAGCTGCTCCCGTCAGTGAAGAGGTCAAGATCTGCTTGGGTCAAGGGCCTGTCCGGTAAATTAGGGCAACTGGCATACACTAAATCAACAGTTTGAACACAGTCATGATGTATGGGGTCACCAAGGGGCAAAGTAGGGAGGAGAGTGGCTGGTGGGCTGGATTTGGACATTTGGATTGTCCACTAGAGTAGCTTGGTACTGGGTCATTCGGCTTTGAGATAACCAGTGGCTGCCTCTCTGAGACTGTCAGAACCGAATGAGCAGTCTATGCCCGCACTGGCTGCCCTAGAGTGAGCTTTTCCGCAGCTTTCAGCACCCTGACAGGTGCTGCCACTGACTTCAGGCAAGCTGGCCACCTTTGAGTCACTGGCGTCTAGAGTTTTAGAAAAATAAGCCAAAGGGCATCTCCAAGACCCTAAATGTTAGGTGAGCACCCCTGCTGCAATTCCTTGACGTTCATGTACAAACAAGTCAAAGGGCTTGTGCAAGTCAGGCAGACCTAGGGCTGGGGCCTCTAGTAAGGCCCTTTTAACCTGTTCAAATGCTCTTTATTCGTGGTCAGTCCAGACAAACAGGTCTGTTTCTTTCCCTTCTAAGAGGGAATATAAAGCTTTGGTTAGCACTCCAAAATTTGGGATCCAGATTCTACAAAATCCTGTCATTTCTAGAAACCCATGCAGCTGTTTATGATTCTCAGGTGGGGCAAGCCTGCAAATGGCATGTTTTCTCCCAGGTTGTAGTTCTTGTTGCCCTGCACTGATGATAACCCTAAATAAGTAACATTTTGTTGAAAAATCTGAGCTTTTTCTTTAGATACTCAATACCCAGCCTCACCCAAGAAGTTTAAAACAGTCAGTGTTAGTACTGCAATCAGATTCATTATTACTTGCCACGGGGAGATCGTGTACGTATTGTAGAAGAACTCCATTAGTTGGTATTAGTCTCTGAAGTTCTCTGGCCAAGGTGGTCCCAAATAACGTTGGGGAGTTTTTAAATCCTTGCGGGAGAACAGTCCAGCAATATTGTTGCTTTTGCCTAGAATTTGGATCCTCCCACTCAAATGCGAATATTTCTTGACTTTTTATTTCCAGGGAAACACAGAAAAAGGCACCTTTAAATCTAAAACTGAAAACCAAGTCCAAGCAGGTGACAGGGTTGAAAGCAAAGTGTAGGAGTTAGCCACTACCAGATGTACGGTGACCGTTACCTGGTTTAATGGATCGCAGGTTCTGGACAAAACAATATGTCCCATCCTTCTTCTTCACTGGCAAAATAGGAGTGTTAAAAGCTGAATGGCAGGATCACAAAAGTCCAAACAAAATCCAGGCACTTACTGATGAGCTGATGAATGGTCACCTGGTGTGATGTTGGGTAGCAGCTGGACCTTGCCTGGTACTGTGTTACAGGTATGTCCTGGCCGCTGAGTGACCCAAACGATAAGGTTAATTTCCTCTTCTAAATACTGGTTTGGGAAAAGCACCTTTCTCTGATGGCAGAGTTCTGTCTCTCGGCAGAACAAGAGATGGGCCTTCCAACCATGTTCAGCAGGGACATCAACATGCATCTGTCTTTGCTCAAAATAGATTTCAGCCTGTAGTTTCTTAATATATGGGACACTTTGTCCAATAAAGATAGCATTAACCATCCTGGTATTTTCAGGCTGTTCTGGGTCTAAGTCTGTATACTGTCTGAAGGTGAAGATTCTTTCTAAGAAGGCAGACAGGTCTTCATTTGATTTCTGTCTGACTTCATAGACTTTATTCAAACTCTTCTGCTTTGGGACCCCATTCTTAAAGCCCACAAGTAAATAACCCCAATACTGAGTGACCCTACCGTACTGTTGGCATTGTTTGGCTTCCAGTGAGGGTCCCAGAGAGGGAAGGCCTCGTCTGGCGTTGGGTTACCTGGCTGGGTTGTCTTATCAGTGCTGGGCTTCTTCCCTGGCATTTTTCAAACACCATTCATCTTTCCTTACGAGTCGGTAAAGTACTTACAAGAGACTTGACAGTCTGCCTAATTAGGGTCAAAGAATTAAAAATTGTTGTAAACAGTTCATACATTTTAAGTGAATCTTCTCTGTATCCCGGAGTGTTAATCTTTCCAGTTGTATAAGTCTGAGGTGGTAAAAGGCACACGCACACACACTATGGCACCATGTCTCCCTACAGTCTGCCTAAGAGGATATTGCCCTAAGGTTCCCTGAGCATGGCTCTGATCAGGCAAAGGCTCTTCTTGGGTCAAATTGGGAACTTGATAGGGCATCCCATGCCTTGTGTGGGGTGGGGAGAGAAAATGTCCCTCTTCCCCAGGACCTCCAGCAGCCACCACGTTCTCTCATCCTGGATCTGGGTTGGGAGAAGGCTGAGATGGTTAGGGTGGCGGTGGCTGTGGGAGTCCCAATGGATCATAAGGATCCTCTCCTGTTAATACAGGGGCTGAAGGCTTTTTCTTAGTTTCTTTTTGAACAAGAATTTTACAAGATTGTTGAGTTTCTTCATCATGGGGTTATAATCAAACTTATCCCAATGTTTTAAAATACACCCTAAGGGGAACATTCAGGCATGCTCCCAGTGTTTCCCATTTTCTTCTACCTAAAACAAATTTTTTAACCCAAAACAGAATGACTAGTCAAACCAAAATACCAAGATTCCAAAACTAGCTAGCAACTGACCAGTTAAACAATCTAGCGCTTATTGCTTCCCTTTTCCTGCTCGAATACCGGACCCCAAAGGAGCCCTCAGTGCAGGTCCAAATAGCATGGCTATCAAGTTGAATTACAAACCGAGTCCCAAAACAGACAACTTACCCAAATTCTTAAGGTTCTTCTCCCGCCGTTGGGTCTGAGTCACGTCTGCCTCAGAGGCCGGGGGCAAAGTCCCTCTGGAGATATCTGTTCACCTTGGGTGTTCTCCTCTGGTCTGGGCGGGCCCCTCCGCACACCGAGTGACGCCCTCCTGGCTGGCTTGCCACAAAACGTAACCAGACACTTCCAGGTCTGCTCAGCACAGCTAGAAAGACGTGAAGAGGTGAAAGCGGAAGAAGCAGCTTTATTTAGTTGGCCAAGTATAGGAGCCCATCGGGACTTGTGTCGCCAAGATAGCTCCCTGAACAATGACCCAGACGGTTTATATGGGTAAAGTAAAATTGGGTCTGGGGTCTTCAGGGACGCCCCAAGGTGGAGTCAGCCTACTGATTGGTTTGGCCCATAAAGGCGTTCCTGAGGCGGTCTGATCTTTTGCGCCTGCTCAGTCTGGGGAGGGGGAGCACAAAGGTGGCGTTTCGCCCACGTAGGAGGTGTAGACTGGGGTGTGTTTTTCAGCTTCTGACGTCATAGGTCATCCCAGGGACACGGTTGTCGGTACCGTGCATGTCAGGCGGGTAAAACCTGGTTCCAGATCAGTTTCTACTGCTCTTGAGACCCCAGCATCTTGTTCTTGTTAACTGACACGGAACCGGAAGTATACCTAAATAAGGAGATACCTTAAAGACAGGAGGTTAGTTCCTACATTACCTAATAAGGAGATAGCTTACATGCAACGAGTTAGTTCTCATTTTACTTAAGAATGGCAGGTATCACCCCTTGCTTATTCAAGATGGCGGGCGTACTATCGGCTTCATTCTTTCAGGTAGAGCCAGGGTTGGCACCATCCTCAACCTTTACGGGATGGGCAGCTTCTGGGCAAGGGAAGATTTGTTCTTCAGCCCCAGGATGCTGGATGGTGGCCCGAGGAGCCTGTTCCCTCCTTTTTTGCTGGAAGGTTGGACAGTACTGGATAAAACTGACATTGGACTTCATGCCCTTAATGTCAGAGGTTACCGTGTGTGTGTGTCTGTGTGTGTGTGGTGTGTGTGTGTGTGTGTGTGTGACATAATCATAAAGTAGTCAGAATCTACACCCAGAATAGTTCCTAACTGGTCCTGTGAGAGCTCATCCCAAGACACCTCAAACATATTCACACGGGAAACTGAGCTTCCGGAGATGTTTGTCCTGTATTTGGATAGTGAGTGAAGTTGATAGAAATGAAGGGAAGGAAGGAAATACATATTTTTTGACTATATTGGGGGGCCTGGGGCCTGGCTAGCCTGGTGGCCAAGTGATTAAAACGCTCGACTGCTAACCAAAAGGTCGGTGGTTCGAACCCACCAGCTGCTCCACCGGAGAAAGATATGCAGTCGGTTTCCATAAAGATTTACAGTCTTGGAAACACTATGGAGCAGTTCTACTCTGCCCTATAGGTTTGCAGTGAGTTGGAATTGACTCCACAGCAGGTTTGGTTTGGGTAGGGCTTGGCTGTTAGCACAAGAAATCTGGGTGGAGATGAGGTGTGGTTTCAGAAGGGAAGTTTGAAAGTGAAGGTGCCAGCTGACTCCCAAAGACCACTGGCCCAACCATCAGTTCAGACCATGTCAGTTCATGATGCCTCTCAGCCGAAGATGCAGGGACACTTCCTTGCATGGTCTATTTGACTTAAAACTTATATTTAGAAATTGTAATGTAATTCAGAAATTAAGATATTTTGCCACCAGAACTGTTAAAAATCTGTTCCAAAATAGTGGTCTTCTATCCTAACTCGTTTGACATAATTAATTCCAAAGGTATGACTCCATCTAGAATTATCTGTATCAAAACTATGGAGGTATTCATTTGTTCAATGATCCACCTAAAGTCTATGACCATTCCCTCCTGGGCCATTATCTGATACAAGGAGCAAGCAGACGTCAGGTACCATTGTACTCCCTGTCACGTCGTGTTTAAAATAATATAATAATTTTAGAGCTCTTACTTCTCTTTGGTTGCTGGCTCAGTGGACAGCAAACAACAATAAATTAAACTAAATGAAATCAGAATTTATTCTTAATTATTGATGTTTATACAGGACTATTGGAACCACTGAGAAAATAAATGCAGGAGGCATGATCTCCTGAAAGTAGTTCTCATAATGTAATGATTTCATATCCAGTAACCATATGTGGCAGGTCAATTTGTTTAGCTACTTAAGGGTACACTTTGCAACTAATTCATTCTGTGGGTTTACCTGGAAACTATGAAGCCAAATCCCAGAAATTCCAGAGGCACATCATTGAGGTTTTCATATTGCCGTAGAGGATCCCTGGTGACTTCTGCTATGAAGAAAGACCCATCTGGTACAGAATTTTGGAGTCGTAAGTCAAGCATTTATTTAGATTCTGAAGCAAGTCCAGAATTTTTCAGCCAAACCTGCCCTTTTCTGAAAATTCCCCTGTGGAGCCAGGAGCTGAGTCAGGAGGACCACCTCCACCCCCACCCCCCCTCCATCCAGCAACCTGACCCCAGAGCTCATGCTCTCTGGTTAGCTTCCTAAAAGAAATGTGGACTTTGCCATCTGCTCATGGTTGTGACAACACAGAATACTTAATACTTACCCTTTAAAATTTCTGCCAGAGGTCATAACCATGAACTTTCCAAAGTCCAAAGCGGTGGTGCAAACAGTTAACACACTTGGCCACTATACAAAAGGTTGGAGATTCAAGTCTGCCCAGAGGCACCTCGTAAAAATGGTCTGGCGATCTACTTCTGAAAAATCAGTCATTGAAAACCCTACACAGCTCTACTCTGACACACATGGGGTCACCATGAGCTAACTATATGGCAACTGGTTTTTTTATCCTCTTATCCTAAAGTCCAAAGCTTGTCAAAACCTGTTTGAGAGATACTTACATGGAATGGTTTGAAGGTCATAACTTCCAGTCATTGCCCCCTTGGTTTTCTAGATTCTGTCCTTGGTTCTAATGGAACTAACCAGAAGACTACATACTGGGATTATGATTCTTAGCTCCTTGAGAAACTGCCTTCATCCGGTTGCATAGGTTAGGATATGTGCTTGATTTATGTACTATGGAACTGAAAACACAACAGCTTAAACAAGAATGAAGTTTATTTCTCTATTTTGTAAAATTCAGATGTAGGTAATTCAGGGCCTATATGACGGCAGCTTTGCATTCAACTGGGATCTGAGCTATTTCCTGTTCCACCATCCCTGTTGGCCCTTGTCTTCTTAATCCAAAGTGGAGCTCCAGCAAACAAGTCCAAATTCTAATTAGCATAATTGTGGGGGAGGGGTGGGGGGGAATGAAATGGCCACACCTCTTCCCTTACGAACATGTCCATGAACTTGTCCTGTAGTGCCTGGCATTGGAAGTGGGCAGTCATGGTATATCCATTATGATGTTGTTGTTAGCTGCCAACAAGTCAGTTCTGACTCATATCAACCCCAAGTACAACAGAACGAAAAACACTGCCTGGTCCTGAGCTATCCTCACGATCGTTGCTATGTTTAAGCCCATTGTTGCAGCCACGGTGTCAATTCATCTCATCAAGGGTCTTCCTCTTTTTTGATGACCCTCTACTTTACCAAGTATGATGTCCTTCTCCAGGGAGTGGTCCCTCCTGATAACATGCCCAAAGTATGTGAGACGAATTCTCACCATTCTCACTTCCGAGAAACACTCTGGCTGTACTTCTTCCAAGACAGAAGACTTGTTCATTCTTCTGGAAGTCCATGGTATATTCAATATTCTTTGCCAACACCATAATTCAAATGCATCAATTCTTCTTTGATCTTCCTTATTCATTATCCAGCTTTCGTATGCATATGAGGCGATTGAAAATATCATAGCTTGGGTCAGGCGCACCTTAGTCCTCAAAGTGACATCTTTGCTTTTTAACACTTAAAAGAGGTCTTTTTCAGCAGATTTGCCCAATGCAATACATCATTTGACTTCTTGACTGCTGCTTCCATGGTGGTTGATTATGGATCCAAGTAAAATGAAATCCTTGACAACTTCAGTATTTTCTCCATTTATCGTGATGTTGCTTCTTGGTTCTGTTGCGAGGATTTTTATTTTCTTCATATTGAAGTGTAATTCATACTGAAGGCTGTAGTCTTGGATCTTCATCAGTGTTATGGATTGAATTGTGTCCCCCCAAAATGTGCATCAACTTGGCTAGTCCATGATTTCCAGTATTGTGTGATTATCCACCATTTTGTCATCTTAATGATTTTCCTATGTGTTGTAAATCCTGCCTCTATGATGTTAATGAGGCAGGATTAGAGGCAGTTATGTTAATGAGGCAGGACTCAGTCTACTAGATTAGGTTGTGTTTTAAGTCAATCTCTTTTGAGATATAAAAGAGAGAAGCAAACAGAGAGACATCGGACCTCATTACCACCAAGCAAGAAGAACCAGGAACGCATGCAATCCAGGGTCCCTGCGCTGAGAAGCTCCTTGAGCAGGGAAGACTGATGATAAGGAACTTCCGCCAGAGCCAACAGAGAGAGAAAGATTTCCCCTGGAGCTGGCACCCTGAATTCAGACTTCTAGCCTCCTAAACTGCGAGAGAATAAATCTCTATTAAAGCCATCCACGTGTGGTATTTCTGTAATAACAGCACTAGATAACTAAGACAATCAGTAAATGCTTCAAGTCTTCTTCCCTTTCAGCAAGAAAGATTGTATCATCTGCGTATCACAGGTTGTTAATGAGTCTTCCCCCAATCTTGATGCCCTGTTCTTCTTCATATAGTCCAGCTTCTCAGATTATTTGCTCAGTATATAGATTGAATAAATATGGTGAAAGGATACAATTTGACACACACCTTTCCTGACTTTAAATCACAAAGTATCCCCTTATTCTGTTCCAGCAACTGCCTCGTGGTCTATGTATAGGTTCCTCATGAGCACAGTTAAGTGTTCTGGAATTCCTATTATTCTCAATGTTATCTATAATTTGTTATGATCCACATAGTCAAATACCTTTGCCTAGTGAATAAAACACAGGTGAACATCTTTCTGACATTCTCTGCTTTCAGCCAGGATCCATCTGACATCAGCTGTGACATCCCTCGTTATACATATTTTTCTGAATCTGGCTTGAATTTCTGACAGTTCCCTGTCAAGGTACTGCTGCAACTGTTTTTGCCCATTATAAAGGTGCTCAAGTCTTGCAACATGTACAAAAACATTGAAGACCTGGAAAAGAAACTTGAACACAAACAGGAGGCAAAATATTGATTCAACAGGTTGATAAAGCTCAAATATATCGTTGAAAGTACAATTTGGAAAGATGTTTCGAGCATGAGAAAGAGCCCCCACAGTGTTGCATTAAAAATCCTGTTTCCTTTGCTGGGCTTCCTTCCTCCCCACCCACACACCCCAGCTTTGCATTTGAATCCTACTTTTGCTGGGAGGTTCTATGTAAATCCCACTGCGCCTGCATAGTATGATTAAGAATGTTGCTAACGTAACTTGTATGAACTCCCTACCTGTAAACCCTTAAAAGTAATTTGTCTGCTCGCCCTTGGGAAGCAGCTCGGCAGTAGCAGCTCTGACTGACTTCTGCTTTTACAATAAAATAAAGGTGCATTTCCTGTTCTCCCACCTCAGTCTCTCATTTATTGGCCAATACGAGTCATGCCAAGCAAGAACCTGAGGTTTCCACCTGGTAACATTTCTGGCAAGCCGGCCAGGAGTCATCTGCTTGGTTCCTGAGGTAGATAAGACAACAGACCGGCCCCGATGTCTGGTGCCACCGGGAGATTTCTCTGAAAGCCGATCCACCTGGGACCCAAAAGACGACTCCTTGGGAGACACGAAATGTGCCTGTGTTGTTTGGTAGGTATCTAGGTAAGGCCTTAGACGAGTCCCAAGAAGTGGGAAAAATTGACCACTGAGGGCATAAAAGGCTCTAGGTACCTGTTAAGTTGGTGCACCAAATTAGGTTGTGTGGGTGTGTAAGTGTGTGTATCCAGAGAATGGGGAGTGTTCAAGGAATCCCAGAATGCAGCCCACTAAGATGCATCCTTAAGAACTGGGAACAGAGACTCGGACAGAGATGGCTCTGGCAGCATGCTTGTCCCTTTCCTACTTTTGCCTTTTTAAATAAATGCCAAATAAAACCTTTCTTTTTGCTTTACTAACGTTTGTGGTATTTTCACCCTACGAGAGTTAATGGTGTAGTTGTTGCAAGGATTCTAAAGCCATGAGTCCAGTCGACCTTGAGGAGACCTGGACTGAGGAGCAGAAGCCGGCAAAAAAAGAAGTCCTATCTTCTGGGCCCACGTGTTCACACTCCATGTCCCTTTGACACCAATGGGGCGAGTGCCCTGGGAAAACGAACCTTTGCTTATTCTTTCTGTTCTCTTTCTCATGTTTTCTTAAGTTTTGTTTGGCATATTTGTTTTGAAAGCCAGTTGTTTGATTAAGGAGAATCTTTCTTAGATTTTTTGCTTGATCATTTGATTAAGAGTGACGTTTACTAACTCTTTTGGTGAACTGCAGTTTAGTGTCTGGTTTCAAGCTCTTGAAACATTAAAGAGATAATTCTATTTCCAAAGAGCTCTGGGTCACTATAAGCTGCAAAAATTCAGGCACGGGTCGACAGTAAAAGCCATTAGGGTGGTCACCGGTGCTCGTCACAAGTGTTAAAGACTTGCATGGCAAGATAAAGTGGTCACAAGACAGGCTAGAGCACTAGAGAAAACCTGGGAAACAGTGCTCTGTTTTGCCAGATTTGCAGGGAGAAGTGGTAGCTCCGAACCTGTTTTATGATATAGTTTCTCAATAAAAAATCTCAATGTTAAAATAAAAATCATCATTAGCTACTTTAAAATACTTTCCAACTAAAGAAGCTAGTATATGTAAGGTCTAAAACAAGAGACTAGGACTCTAGCCAACAAAATGAATTAAGTTTAAAAAAAAAAGAAAACCAAAAGCTTGAAACTTAGAGCTTAACGTTTTTGATAAATGAGCTTGGATTTCCCCAGCTACTGAGACACTGGTTTAGGGTTCATATTTAAAAACACTATAAACTGAATATACTAGAAACAATTTAGAATTTCAGTGGCCACTTTGGGAAAATGAGCTTCCATTTGTGTTGTCCTGACTTTTCCTTTTGGGGGAACTTTTGCTTGATGCTCAGATTTTGTCAAAAAGTTTAATATTCCTCCCTCTGAGGCTCTGGCAAGTTAATAAGTTTTTTCTAGAACCCTTTTTTTTTTTCTGTGAATTCAGTCAAGAGAGTGAAGGTGGAGCAAGATCAGGCCTCCCCAGCCCCCAGTCCAGCTAGCCAAGAATTGATGGATTCATTTACTAAATTGCTGAAGAGCTTTGGTATTTGCTGGGTAGACAGCCCTTCCAAATACCGAGGCCAACTTAAACATATGTAAGTGAATTGGGATGACCCAATCTTGTCTTTTCTGAGTCATGAGAGTAAGGGGGAAAGACTTAAGGTTATAGCCATCTCAGTGAATTGGTTAGTTGAACAGAAACATTGTGATTTCCAAAGCTGGCTGATAAACCTTTAAGGGCTAAAATTAAATTGAGAAAAATAAGAAAAACAGCAAAATTTAAATGAAAACTTGGAATTTTTGAACAAACTTCATTTCAACAATTCTGTTTATGGTATACAAGCTTAAAATAATTTCCAAGACCTTTTAAGTAACTTACAGATATTAAAATAAGTAAATAGCTATTCATCATAATTTAAGTTCATATACTTCTGCTTCTTATAGCACAAAAAAAATAAAATATATACATATATATATTTGGGACTGCTAATGCATGTGCTCATTTTGCCATTTTAAAAGGATGTACTATAAGATATATAGAGCAAAGACAATGCTTAAGAGGTTTATTAAAAAGAAATTTATTTAATATGGCCAAAGGTTTTATCTATCTGACTAAAGTTTAATGGTCTAATTTATGATATTTTTAGGAACTTTAATGCTAAATAATATATAAAACAAATAAGTGGGTTTCTCACTGCTAAAATAACAAAAATTTTCTTTGAGTTAAGGGTTGATTTATTCTTTGTGTAATCTGCCTCAAAGACAAAGTTTCAGCGTCTTTCCTGAGTTGAAAACGAAGCCACATGGCTTGAGGAAAAAAAAAATGATACAAAGGAAAGGTTTATTTAATATGTTATAAATTACATGGAATGTGTAATCAAAATCAAGATAAACGCCTGATTCTCTTTGGGTCAAAATTTGTGTGTTAGTATTTCCTCTTACGTTTTTGCCTAATATTAGACAGCAAATGCATAATATTATGCCATTATTATTATTATTATTTCTTTATTGCTAACTTGGCCGCAACTTTATTTTTTGAATCTAGCATCAAAGCCAATGAATGGTTTGACTGGGACATTCACATTGTTCACCTACGAAGTCTTTTTGTTACCGCAAATCGTGGATTTGAGCCGCCTGCCGCAAAAGCCAATATTGAGACAGGGGTGAGGTGAGCAGCAGGAGGGTTTTATTGTATATCGATATACAGGAGATAGAGGGGAATGACCTCCTCCAAAAAACCTGTCTATTGGCTTTTGCGGCAGGAGGCTCAAATCCGCGATTTGCGGTAACCAATTTCGCGCCCAAGTGGGGCTTCCAGCCGCTTGAGTGTGGCGGCCCTGGGGCAGGCCCGGGACTGATGGACAGCTCTCCTGACAAGCCGCCACGAGAGGTTTCATTTGCGCCGGGGAGACTGTCCGAGGGACCTGGGCCTGCTGCCGCACCGCTGGTCCCCAACTGCGCCAGAAAGAGGTGGGTGAAAAGGAAACAAGATTGGCATAGGAGGGATCCCAAAGAGGTGAGTCTGCGACTCCTCTCCCCATTGCGCTCACGGCCAGGGCGAATAGGGCAGCTTGAGGTTTGCGGAGCAGAACCCGAGCCGTTGGTTTCTGGGGCGAGAGGCAACTCAGTTGACCAATTCCCGTGTGTAGGGTGGCAAAAACAAAAAGGCTCCTGGCGGCGTTAGAGTCCTGGTTTTCGAGTTTCAGGTTTCAGGTGTATGAATGGGGGCCAGCTAAGATACCTCTGTCATCCGAGAGGGTTTTCTGAGAGATTGTAGCGGCCAGAACTGCTTTGAGTGTAGGGCCAGCTGAGTGTGGGATTGAAAAATCCACTGCTGTTTGTGTTTGCTTACTGTTTGTGTGTATGTGTGTCTGTCGTTGTCAAGCTGTCTTCGTGGATGTGTCAATCCTTATCTGTATAAAACCTATCACCAGACTGGTGAATATTTTTGGGTACAGTTTTCTTTTTAGTTCTGAGAAAAACGCCTCCAAGGAGGTTGGGGGCCCAGGATAAGAAGTAACCTAAGTTAGAAATTATATAAAATGTGTTTTATTAAAGAGAAAAGAAGAATTCTGTGTTAAAGTAAAAGTAACAGTTCCAGAATAGTAAAAAAGAAAGAAATTCGTTACCTTTTGCGCTCCAAAATGCCTAGGTCAACTTAAACATATGTAAATGTCTTCCATGAATCAAGAGAGTGAGGGCGCCTCTTCTGCCCCAGCCCCGAGGGTCCTGTAGCTCCAGGGAAGCTTTTAGTATAAGTGCTGCCAAAGCGAGTACTCCAGGGAAGCTTTTAAAAGACCTTTTCCCACTATGTAGAGACCTTTTTAAGACAAAGATTAGAAAAATTGCTGCTTTGCTATAGTTCTCAGAAATTGGGTGGACCCCAGTCATAAAAGAACTGTAAACAAGTTCTCTCTATTATAGGGGAACTCTAAGAAGTCAAAAGGAATAGAAATCACAATGAGACACACCTGAAATGGCCTGGAAAAATGTTTCCAGCAGTAGCCAGAGGCTTAAAGTTATATCCATATCAATGAATTGGTCAATTGAACAGAGACTTTGTGATTTCCAAAGCCAGTTGATAAAATCTTTAAGGGCTAAAATTAGATTGAAAAAAATATGAGAAATAGTCAAAGTTAAATAAAAATTAGAGTATTTAAACAGACTTCTTTCAACAACAGTTATGTTTTATTATATACAGGCTTCAACTAATTCCCAAGACAATTTATGTAACTTATTGATATTAAATTGAATTAATAGATATTTGTCATAAGTTAAACTTATGCACTTTGGCTTTTTATGCCATAAGAGAAAGAATATATAAATATATATACATATATATATATATATATACTTAAGTCTGCTAATCAGTGTGTTCATTTTTGCCATTTAAAAAGAATGCACTATAAGAGGTATGCAACAAAGATGTTTAAGAGGTTTATTAAAGAGGAAATTTATTTAATATGGTCAAAAGTTTTATCTGTCTGACTGAAGTTTAGTAGTTTAATTTACAATTTGTGAGATTTTTTGAACTTTAATGTTGAATGGCATGTAGGGTATAGAGTTGAGTTTCTTGCTGTTGGAATAGCAGGGTTTTTCTTTGATTTCTGGGTTGAGGGGTTAATTTGTTCTTTGTGTGGTCTGCCTCGAAGATGGGGGTTTTGTCTCTCACTGGAGTGAGATTCCTGGGTAGAAAGTTGGGCCACGTGGCTTTGGAGAAAAGAAAAGGACTGAGGTTTTTTTGCCTTTGAGATCTTTGGTTGAATGACTTGGGTGTTGTTTCAAGGTGGCTTCTGGTTGGCTCCTGATGGCTTTGGAACTTCATGGAAAGCCACAAGGGATTTTTTGTAAGAGAAGGGTGCTGAAGACGGTTATTTAGCATATTGTAAATTGTGCGAGGGATGTTGTTGGGTTGGGGGGTGGGGGAGACACACCTGATTCTCTTTGGGCTGAAGTTGGTATTTTCTCTCGTGTTTTTGCCTGGTGTTAGACAGAAAATATATAATGTTATATCATAATTTTATTATTATTTCTTTATTGTTAACTTGGTCACAAAGTTATTTTTTTTAAATCTAGCATTATCAAAGCCAATAGTTTGATTGGAGAATTCACATCATTCACCTATGAAGCTTTTTTAAATTACTACTTGGGTATTTAGAAATTTATATATTCTTGGTATATCCTGACTATATAGTATTATGTCTCAAAATTATTATGTATTATATCTGAAGTTCTTTAAAAATATGGTTAATGGTTATACTTAAAAACGTTTTAATCTAAAGTTTTTTTTAACTGATTTTATTTGGCCTTTAAGTTGTGCTTGTAATTAACTTCTATCAGGTCCTTCAGTATTAAGAGTTTTATTTGATAAATTAATCATGGCCATATTAAGTTTTGTCATCTACTGATAAGTTTTTACTTTGCTGATTTGCTGAAAACATGTGACCAAAATATCTCAACAAAAAGATGAATTATATTGGATTTATGAAAAAGAATGTGACTAGAGTCAATCAACATTTCCAGAACTCTTATGCAGAAGCTGATGAGTTTGCAGACTACTGCTGATCCAAAATCACGTAGAACAAAAACTGACTACATAAGATTGAGTAAACGAAAAGATACTGTGGGTTTTATGTGAAAATATTGCAAATGTTTTAAGGTCCTACTTTCTGGATATAAGAAACCATTTTCCTTTGTCCTAAATTATCTAACTAATGGGTTTAAATATATACCTCTTGAATTAAAAGTTCCTGTTGGTAAACTTAGCAAAGTTGTAAGTATCATAACCAGAAAAATGTCTAAAATTTGAGCTGTGATTTTGCAAAATAGAATCGTATTAGCCTTCCTGTTAGTCTCTCAAGAAACAGTTTGTGCCTTGATAAATAAACGTTGCTGTATTTATATTAATACTCAATCTGAGGTTTTGCAAAATGTAGTTACTGTTGAGACACATGAAAAAGAGTTACTTATACTGCTTACTCATAAACAAACATCTCATGAGATTTTTTTCCCCAGTTCAAAGACCTTAAGGTCATGGTTTCGTTAGTTATTTCAGACAATTGGCCTAATATTGTTGTTAGTGTTTCTGTTTTATTTCCTAGTTTGCTGTATGGTGCTTGAGATCTTAAAGACCAAATGGTGCTCAATTACCATTTACTGAACATTTTTGATAAAAGATTCTATAACAAGATCATGATCTAAAAGAAAAAATTGATATTTTTACGCAATAATGTTTGGCTCCAATATCAATTAGGAGACCGGGAAGCTTGGCCAGAACATGGATCCACAGCTTACCATATGATTCGACAGCTTGATTTATTTTGTGGGAGAGAAAAGAAATGGGACGAGGTCTCCTACGTCCAAGCTTTCTTATCCTTTTACCAGACCTTAAACCCTTCTAACCAAGTTCTTTTTCAGGGAAAACCAAAGACAAAGGTGCTCCCTGAGTCCTCAACAGAGGACTCCCTCTTAAAAAGATTAGTACCGGTACCTGCTTTGGTCCTCCTCCCCCATATGGAGAAGGTGTGGTCACAGCTGACAGGTCGGGACAGAGAGAGATGTTGCCTGATTGTAGTACAGAGAGGGTAGAGGAGGTTGGTGGAGAAAGAGAAAGCCAGAAAGTGAGAGTTTGACTGCCTCAGGTATGGTCTGCCCCTCCCACACCCATCAGGTTACTGTTTTTGGTGAGGGTGCTGTCAGGGTTCGGGCAGGGCAATTACTCGATATTGTTTTTAAAGTCTTCAACAATAGAGATCAGGTGACAGAACGAAAAGGGGAAGAAAAAAAATGAAGCAAAAAGCGGCCTTGCTGACAGCTGCCCTAGCCCATCCAGGTCTGGCGACAAAAACAAGAGGCCAGGAGCTACACTGCCCAGGACCTGGATAGGGCTGAAGAATGAGGCTGTCACCTCACCTCTCATTCTAAATGGCTGATAAGCTCTGAAAGAAAAGTACCATTACCCAAAGCCCAAGTATATGGTATAATATCAGCTTTACATGAACAGACTCACTACAAGAGTTGCCAGCCTCAAGTGAATCCAACAGGTGGCCACTGGACTGAATTTCCTAAAAACTATCCGGGATGTTACAAAGAAGTGTCACCTACGTGCAAGACACAACCCAAAGACTGTGCCCCACCCAAGAGAACTGAGAAACTAACATGGGAGAAGACTGTCAAGTGGATTTCACAGTAATGCCCTGGGCACCCGGGAGCTTCAGGTACCTGTTGGTCTTCATAGACACCTATTCAGGGTGGGTAGAGGCTTTCCCATGTTGAACTGAAGGAGCCTGGGAACTAACCAAGTCATTGCTCCAGGAGATCATACCTCGTTTTGGTCTACCAATCTCAGTCCAAAGTGATAATAGGGGAGCTTTTATGACAACAATTACACAAGAAGTCAGTAAGGCTCTGGATATAAATTGGAAGTTACACTCAGCTTAGAGACCACAATCAACTGGAAAAACTGAGAAAATGAATCATACCTTGAAGAAGACCTTGGCAAAACTTTTCCAAGAGACAAACTCCACTTAGATACAAGTGTTCCCCATTGCCCCACTCAGAATCCAGGTAGCCCCTCGAAGTGGGCTTAAATTAAGACTTTATAAATTAATATATGGGAGACCATTCCTGAAAAAGTCGACTTTCCCCAACTCAGTAATGACCAAGGTGGAGAAAGGAGACTGGGTCCATTCTCTGAGAACCGTTGTAAACACCGTTAATATGCTTTTTCCCATTTGTCTCTCCCTTCTGACACTCCCCTTCATAGCTTCCAACCTGGAGATCAGGTCCTGTTGAAAACCTGGAAAAAAAAAAATCAACACCTGGAGGATCAATTGTCCCCTAGGTGGAAAGGACCTTTTAAAGTTCTCCGGCATTTTTCCTTCCTTGGAATCCTGGTTAACCTCCTTAATAACCTTAAGAGTAGTGATTATGCTAGTTTGTTTTTGTAGTCCCTGTTTTATGAAAATATTGACAAAAGAAACTCCAGATACTCTTAAGACAGGAAAAATTTTTACCCTGGTAAGTCGAGATCCCCCTTCTTCAGGCTCTGGGGACACATGGCATCTAATTCACCAAGATGTAGCCAACTTCCACTCTAACTCACCCCCAATCTATAGCCCCTAGCCGATACCAGGTTTCTCACCCCAGTGATGCCCCTAACCAGCCAGGAAGTAGCCAGAAAAGAAGCGACGCCTTGTTTCCCAAGATTGAGAAACTTCCAGTAAAAAGGGGGGATTGGAACAGTCTGCATAAGCTCAATTACCACCATTGCGTCCCACCATTACTAGCCCCTACTTTTCTTCACGGTATTTTCTTTTTTGTTATTCTTTCTCCCTCCCCTTATTCCAGTAAGATTGACTAAAGTTTCTCCTTGAAGGGTGGCAGAAAAAGTGATAACCCTCAAGAACTAGAATTAACTCATCTGTAATATGACAGTTGTGACTAATGGTGCCAGATAACCTTCAAGGATTGCCAATAAGAAGTTAGATCATCTGGGACATACAGAATGTGACCACCAGAAGAGAAACTATAATCTTGTCCGTATAAAAAAGTTTCAGCCAATCTCCAGTTGGGGAGACAGGTTTTTTGGAGGAGCTCATTCCCCTCTGTCTCCTGTATATCGATACACAATAAAACCCTCTTGCTGCTCACCTCACGCCTGTCTCAGTATTGGCTTTTGTGGCAGGCGGCTCAAATCCGCAATTTGAGGTAACATTTTTATTACTATTCTGGTATTTAGAGACTTGATAATCTTGGTGTATCCTGACGATATGGTATTATATCTCATAATTATTATATAGCATATTATATCTGAAGCTCTTTAAAAATAATGGTAATCATTATATTTAAAAATATTTTTGTCTAGAGTTTTTTTTAAACTGACTTTACACGGCTCTGAATTTTTATAATTAAGAGTATTATGTCTGTAAATTAATCACGGCCAAATTACGATTTGTCATCTGCAGATAAATTTTTACTTTACTGATTTGCTGAAAACGTTTGGCCAAAATATGTCAACAAAAAGATGAACTATGTTAGACTTATGAAAAGAACTGTGACTATATTGAATCAAGATTTTCAAAACTCTTACGTAGAAACTGGTGAGTTCACAGACTGCGGCTGATCCAGAATCATGTGGAACAGAAATTAACTATATAAGACTGAGTAAAGGAATACTATGGATTTTATGTGGGAATATTGCAGATGTTTTAAGGTCCTACTTTCTGGATATAAGAAACCATTTTCCTTTCTCCTAAATTATTTAACTAATAGGTTTAGATATTGTAACTCTTGAATTAGAAGTTCTTATTGGTAAACCGGTAACCCTGGTGGTGTAGTGGTTAAAAGCTACGGCTGCTAACCAAAAGGTTGGCAGTTTGAATCTACCAGGTGCTCCTTGAAAACTCTGTGGGGTGGTTCTATTCTGTTCTTTAGGGTCTCTGTGAGTCAGAACTGACTCAACAGCAACGGGTTTTTTTTTTAATTGGTAAACCTTGCAAAGTTGTAATTATCATAGCCAGAGAAGTGTCTGAAATTCATTTGAGTTATGAGTTTACAAAGTACAATAGCATTATAATTCCTATTAGTTCTCTAAAAATACAGTTTTGTGACATTTCTGCTCCTGAGAAAGTGACCCATGAGTGTTAATAGGTAAATCAGAGAAGGGCAGCTCGCCCTTGAGAAGAACACTTAGTGTGTTTTAAACAGATTAACTGAAGACCTCCAACAGGAGAGCTCCATCCTGTATTATCTTGCTAATCATGTATTCTTTATTGAAAATCTGGTTGTCACATGTAAATTTTTCTATACCTTGTGTTTCCTCTAGAAAAATTTTGTGTGTTCGTTATGAATATACATTTTTGTGTGGTGGATCCAACTATACTAATTTAAATGATCCCTTTCCAACTGACAGTGAGTTTACTGGGGCAATCTCTTATTTAGATTCCTGGTGATTGCATGGGCAACACACTTGGAGAATTTTAAGATTACTTTTAGATATTCATAGTAATGATGCCAGTAAATACTGAAAAGGTAATGTTAAATTGTTACACATTATAAAATGAGAGTCAAAAAAGAAACTCATCGGTCCAACACTCAGGATGGGGTTGGTAGTTTTCATTCCTATTATGGTATTGTTAAATTGAAAAAAAAAAATTTAAGAAATTTATCAATCATTATGGGACAAATAACAAAGCTGCTAATGAGATAAAAACACAATAGTAATCTCTGACCTCATTAGCTAAGGTAACATGAGATAACAAAATAGCCTTAGATTTTTTAGCCCAAGAAAGGGTAATCTGTACTGTAGCAAATACCTCTTGTTGTATTCAGAAAAATAACACAAAAGAAATAAAACAATATACACAGAATTAGACAACAAGCTACTTGAGTACACACTATAACACCCTTACAAACACCAGATTTATTTGGTTAGTTACCATCAAGAATAAATGCATGAGCTAAACACTATTGCAAGAAATAATAATATTCTCAGTCTGCATCCTGATAGTATTAGGCATAATAAAGCATATCTTCTATTGTCTTACACACTTAAAAAAGCCTCAGGCTAAAATGTTGATATACATTGAGTCTGTTCACTTCAGCAATGCAATTTATAGGAACGTTGCTCTTACTTAAGATCTTAGTGAAGAACCAGATGGAAAACAGTACCGTGAGTTTAAAGAACTTGCCATGGCTGCCATCAACTAAAGTCCAGTTATTAATCATCAGTGTGTTATCTCCAATTTCCGATCAAAAGAAAAGAATGATTTAGGAGATAATATTGGAGCCATTATTCCCTGTCTTTGAGCATAAAGAATGTGACCCAGTTGGAGCTGGACTCACAAAGACTCATAAAGACACACCAACTGGGCCCTGAGGTATAAAGGCAATAGCTAAGACAATCTTAAAAAAAAAAAAAAAAAACTTTTAGGGAAACATTCACATAAATAGGGCATAAAAGCCACTCTTTTTCTTTTAATATTTGGTAAATAGTCAGTTATAAACCAAGAAGAGGTCAGTAGCCACAATGAAAGGCATAGGTCCAATATTTGCCCCTCCCCGAGAATACACCAAACAATTCTGAGCCGGGCTGTAGTTCAAAATGGACTGTGGTCCTGAATGACCAATATCCAAAAAGAAATGGAAGGAGTGAGACAGAGCCCCCATGGTGTTGCATTAAAAATCCTGTTTCCTTTGCTGGGCTTCTTCCCCTCCCCCCCAGCTTTGCATTTGAATCCCGCTTTTGCTTGTAAACCCCATTGCACCTGCATAGTATGATTAAGAATGCTGCTGATGTAACTTGTATGAACTCCCTACCTGTAAACCCCTAAAAATAACTTGTCTGCTGGCCCTTGGGGTGGTCTTGGCAGCAGCAGCTCCGACTGACTGCTCTTCCTTGTACAACAAGGCCAATAAGAGTCATGGCAAACAAGAACCTGGGGCTTCCACCCGGTAACAAACATATTAATAAAATTAGTGAGAATTTACAAGCCCCTGAGTTGGACATGTGACAGTTTTATCTTTTATTGTAAAGTGAATTCATTAAAGGCCTGAATGACAAGTCATATAAGAACTTACAAAATATGAAACGAAAGTGACAAAGATGAGCAATAAAATCAATAGAAATTATTATGATGTAGAGAAGCAAATGGTAACAATTGTAACATATTATACTAAAAGCAGCAATTCATTAAGAGGAAGAGATACATTTCAAATAAAAGTAATGGACAGTGTTCTTGGATTATTTGCTAGTCCAGTTAATGAGGAAGAGTGAATCAGATGAATACAATGGAAAAAGTTTTTAAATTTATTGCTGGTTTGACATGAAACACTGACCTCAACAAAGACATGTAACATTCCTAATAAGTCACTACATAAGTAACTGGAAAATAAATGAAAAATCTTTAATATTCAATATAAGCATAAAAGCACACATAGCAGATAGTACAGTGCCTTGTACACAGTAAGTGCTCACTAAATGCCCATTGTTATGTGTATGATAATGTTGAGGAGAAGCATCTCCATCTACTGCTTCCACCCTCCAAGAGATGGTACCAGAGAATAGTGTTCCCCAAATCCATAGTTTTCTATTGTTCATCTCCTTCTGTCCCAGATACCCCATTAATCCTACTGACCAGGCAAGTAGATAACATATTGCACCCTGAAAATGACATATACTTTTGCACCTCCATGTCTTTCTCAGGTTGAGCTTTCCTGTCTGGAATTCCCTTCTCCACACCTGATCCCCACCTTGTTACCAAGACTCAGTCTGAAGGTCACCTTTTCTGTAATGGTTTCCACAGCAAGAATAAATTATCCCTCCTTTGTGCTCTTAATTAATTTACATATTTTTTACATTAAAAAGTAATACACTGAAAACAGAGAATACCATAAAGATGTTCATCTGTGTTTTATTAATTATGCAAAGGCATTCGACTGTGTGGATCATAACAAATTATGGATAACATTGCAAAGAATGGGAATTCCAGAACACTTAATTGTGCTCATGAGGAACCTGGACGTAGATCAACGGGCAGTCATTCGAACAGAAAACACGGGGATATTGCGTGGTTTAAAGTCAGAAAAGTTGTGCGTCAGGGTTGTATCCTTACACCATACCTATTTAATCCGTATGCTGAGCAAATAATCCAAGAAGCTGGACTACATGAAGAAGAATGGGGCATCAGGATTGGAGGAAGACTCGTTAACAAACTTTGATATGCAGATAACACAACCTTGCTTGCTGAAAGTGAAGAAGACTTGAAGCACTTACTGATGAAGATTAAAGACCACAGCCTTCAGTATGGATTACACCTCAACATAAAGAAAACAAAAATCCTCACAACTGGACCAATAAGCAACATCATGGTAAATGGAGAAAAGATTGAAATTGTCAAGGATTTCATTTTACTTGGATCCACAATCAACGCACATGGAAGCAGCAGTCAAGAAATCAAAAGATGTATTGCATTGGGCAAAAGACCTCTTTAAAGTATTGAAAAGCAAAAGTCACCTTGAAGACTAAGGTGCGTCTGACCGAAGCCATGGTGTTTTCAATCGCCTCATATGCATGTGAAAGCCGGATAATGAATAAGGAAGACCAAAGAAGAGTTGATGCCTTTGAATTATGGTGTTTTTGAAGAATATTGAATATACCACGGACTGCCAAAAGAACAAACAAATCTGTCTTGGAAGAAGTACAACCAGAATGCTCCTTAGAAGCAAGGATGGCGAGACTACATCACATATACTTTGGACATGTTATCAGGAGGGATCAGTCCTTGGAAAAAGACATCATGCTTGGTAAAGCAGAGGGGCAGTGAAAAAGAGGAAGACCTTCAATGAGATGGATTGACACAGTGGCTGCAACAATGGGCTCAAACATAACAACAATAGTAAGGATGGTGCAGGACCAGACAGTGTTTCATTCTGTTGTACATAGAGTCACTATGAGTCGGAACTGACTCGACAGCATCTAACAACAACAACATATAGATATTTATATGCTTTACTGGTGATTTAGGAAATAATACTGGAGTCATTATTCCCTATCCTTGAGCGTAGAGAATGTGACCCAGCTGAAGCTGAGCTCACAAGGACTCACAAGAACACATCAACTGGGCCCTCAGGTATAAAGACAATAGCTAGGATAATCTTGGAAAATATCTTTTAGGGAACTTTTCACATAAGCCAATCAAACAGAACACAAAAGACTTTCCACTCTTATCTTTTTCTATTAGCATTTAGTGAATAGAAAATTTGTTGGACCAATGAGGACCTTCCTGATTGTCATTACTGAAACCTGTATCAATGATTGTTAAGAAAGACAACTCTAAATGTAGGATCACAGTTTCTAGCCAATCTGTGAAAAGGTGAAGCTTTCAATGAGTTTGCCCCTTTGTAATGTTAATATATACTGATGGTTCTGAAACATTCCTTGGACTCGGGCAGACAAGGCTCTAGCAGCTTGCTTGTCTGTTTTCCCACTCTTGTCTATTCTGTAATTTCCTTAGAGTCGGTTAGACGTTAGCTCTGGCAGCATGCTTGTCCACTTCCCACTTTTGCCTTTTTTAATATACGCTGAATAAAACTTTCTTTTTGCTTTACTAAACTTTGTAATGTTTTTTCCCTACAACACTGGTTTTGCTTCTCTAGAGAAACCAGCCTAAGACACTCAAGAAGAAGGATTTTCAAGGAAATAACGAACCTCCTTCTCCATCTTAAATCACTTTGAAATTTAAATCTCTATTTTCAGATAAAGATTCCCAGGTGGCACAAATAGTTTGTGTTCAACTTCGAGCCTAAAGGTTAGCCCACCCAATGGTGCCTTGGAAGAAAGGCCTGGAGATCTGCTTCCATTAAAATTACAGCCAAGAAAATCCTAAGGAGCAGTTCTACTCTGTAACATATGGGGTCGCCATGAGTCAGAATCAACTTGATGGCAACTAACAACAACAATTCCCAAATAAAATTATGCCAATGTTTGTCTGGAAGGGTTGTCAGCAAGCTTCTTAATGCTTTGACTCATCTGTTCTGCATTTGGTGCCTAGTGGAATGACAGATGTTACAAGCCACATGCATTGCGTTTCCATCAATCCAGGTAACGTGTCATTTCAAGGTTAAGGGCTGCTTACCAACTCCCCCCATACAAAAACAAGGAGCAAAACCAGAGGACTCTTTAGGCCTCAGATCATAATGACAATAACAATTGACATTTATATAGTGCTTTCTATTCAATTCAGCAAGAAGCTGGGCAATTTCTTAAACGTCATCTCATTTGATCATGTGCCCTGAGGCACTGTCTGACTCAAGGCACTTTGCCTGGACTCAAGTAAGCCCAATTCCCAGCACAGACAGGTTTGAGAGTACCTAAACTGTAGCCAGACTGAGCACAGACTCTGCTTCCCAAGAGAAAATAGCTGGAGCAGATTAAAGGGGATAATGTGTTTGCTCACCTTATGATTCTGGTACTCCAGGTGTGTACCCATTGTTAGGCTGATGGCCATTGTTCTCATTCTCCTGACTGGAGGGTCCCTGACTGCAGACACCTGGCCCTGTGTGGGGATTGGGCACGACAGTCTTAGCACAAGGTGTCCACGCCAGAAAGGGGTGGGAGAGGGAGGCAGATGGGCGCCTGTGTTTGGATTCGAGAGACGTAGAGCAAAATCCCCAAAGCTCAATTGAGGGACTTCAGTCCAACTCTAATTCCTAGACATGTGCTCAGATCTTGTTAGAAATCAGACTAACACCTGGATTAGGGCTGCAATGTTTGGTGATTCAAGATTCCTATGCAGGGGATGGCAAGGATCTTAAAGGCTATGTCCATTCAGTACATAATAAACACAAGGGCAGTGGTGGTTCAGTGGTAGAATTCTTGCCTTCCATGCGGGAGACCTGGGTTTGATTCCTGGCCAATACACTTCAAGCACAGCTACCACCCATCTGTCAGTGGAGGCTTGCATGTTGCTGTGATGCTGGAGAGGTTTCAATCCAGACTAAAGCAACCTAGAAAGAAAGAGACTTTTGAAAATCAGCCAGTGAAAACCCTGTGGGTCACAATGGTCCGATCCTGTCGTGCACAGGCCACCATGAGGCAAGGACCAACTTGACAGCAGCAGCAACAACATATCACAAAGCCAAGCAGAGCTCTTTTTTTTCCTACTAGGACTATGATCTTTCTGCAACAGTTTCACAGTTTATGGATGTTCACTTCGCTGAACAGATGATAATAATAATTGTCATTACAATTGCTAACAATGATTGAGCACTTACCGAGCGCCGGCACTCGTCTAAGTACTCTATTTAATCCTTGTAACACCTCCAGAAGTAGGTGCTCTGCTATCACAGTACCTTTCAATTATGTGGTGCTTTATATTGTTAGGAAACCCTGGTGGTGTAGAGGTTAAGTGGTGTGGCTGCTAACCAAAAGGTCAGCAGTTTGAATCCACCAGGTGCTCCTTGGAAACTCTCTGGGGCAGTTCTATTCTGTCTTACAGAGTTGCTATGAGTCGGAATCAACTCAACGGCAACAGGTTTGGTTTTGTTTGTTTGTTTTGGTTTATATTGTTAAAATGTTTAATTTATTCATCATAAACCATTATTGAATACTTAACGTGTGCCAAATACATGGGCACCTTAGGTACATTACTCATCTACTGCCCATAAGCACCCTGTGGTAGGTGCTATGCTATTTCCTTATACAGAGGGGGGAATTAGACTTGGAGAGGCTGCATGACTCGCCCAAGATCCTACAGCTAAGTGAGTGGTGCAGGTAGGCTTCAAAAGGCAGCCCATCTGTCTCCAAAAGCCTGGCCTTTATCCTGCCTGTGGTGATCCTGGCAGAGGCAGAGCACGTGATTGCTGCCGTCCCTGCGGTGGGGAAGTGGAGACTCAGCTGAGGGGGTGACCCAGGTTACCCAGGCCCTTACCCCAGCTGGCCACACAGGCCCAGGCTTCTTCCGATTGCTCTGAGTCACTGTGGGGCTGTGAGTCACAGCAGGACCATGGCTCCCTGGGTATCTTACAGAGCACCCACATGGCACTTTCTACCTGAAAAAGGAGTTGGGGAGCAGGGGAGAGGGCGGGAGAAAGCTAATCAAATTCAACAAAATCCCAAGCTCTATGGGTGGCTATCTCCCTGAAACATAGCCTGGGCTGAAAACACCAAGTGGCTATCGCTATCCTTGAAATGCTGATGAATTCCCCCAAAATTTAAACCATTCCTTCTGGTCTAGGAAACATTTTCCCCGGTTTTAATTTTTTAATTTCAATGTTTAATTTTGAACTAAGAGTTTGTTTTCTCTTGTGACTAGAATGGGCTGCAAACCAGCAGAAAGGAGGACTTGCTGGATGCTCCTAGCTGCCCTAGCCACCGAATCAGAAATTGACTATTCTAAATTTGCTTTTCTTTCACACACACAGAGATTCTTTAAGTCAATCAAACAAAAGACACCCAAACCTGCTGCCATCAAGTTAATTCCAACTCATGGCAAGCCTGTGTGTTACAGAATAGAACTGCTCCATAGGGTTTTTTTTCGGTTGTAATCTTTACAGAGGCAGATCACCAGGCCTTTCTTCCAGGGTACTGCTGAGTGGGTTCAAACTGCCAGCCTTTAGGTTAGCAGCCGAGAAGCAGCCGTTTGTGCCACCCAGGGACCTCTTTAAGGCAAAAAGAACCTAGAATTCAAGATAACCATAATGGATTTGAGAAATGGAATAATGTTCAATAAAAATGGGTGTCATGATATCTACCTCACAGGCCTGTTGTGGGGATTAAAGGAATAATGTACATCAAGTAGACAGGAAGTGCTCAATAAATATTAGCTTTAAATTCTTTTTGAGATAAGCTTTGGTTAAATTAACTTAAGAGAAAAAGTAGCTCAACAGAAGGGCTGGATTCATAAAACAGTATTAGAAAAAATCCAGGTAAAGATGGTAACTGATATTTTTTACTGTTTTATTTCTTTGGACTCATTTTCTAAATAAAAACCTAACTTGGGGGCTGAGAGTTGGGGGATTCTTTCCAATATTCTCAGCTTCTTAGCTGGTCAGGAGTTTAATAAAGCGTTGTGCTGTAGAGCATGCAGGTGGGAGACGAAAACAAACATTAAAGATCTGGCTCTCAGAGAAGCTCTTGTTCTCTGAAGGTGTCTACTTTATTCGAGTTGTGTTTCTGTCCTCACTATTATTCTTGCTAATATGCAAATGAATCTTATTTGTTAAGGGAGAAAAAGACTTAAAGTCTCATTACCCTCCTGTGTATAAGGTTGGCACCGAGACTACGCAATTTCTAGGTTCCTTATGACTTCAAGAATCTGTGTGTGTGTGTGAACTAAAAGCAAATTTAGAATAGTCTCCTGTGACAGGCTGGGTGGCCACACCTCTGGGGTCCCAAACCCTCCTGATTTCGTTGCCCACTGCCCCAGTTCAGGTTATCTGATTATCTCTGTGTCTTTTGATCTACTTCAGGCTTCCTCTGCTGTCCTGTCCCCCTCTCTCAATGTCCATTTGTCTGTCTTCCTGCCTCTCTTTCGGCTCCTGCCCTCTGACACTGACCTGATATAGAGATTTGATATTGCTGACTCACATTTTTAAAAAAAATAATTAAAATATTTTATTGTATTTTTAGTGAAAGTTTACACAGCAAATTAACTTCCTGTTTAACAATTTCTACACAATTTATTCAGTGACATTGGTTATATTTTTCACAGTGTGTCAACTTTCTCATTATTTCCATTCTGATTGTTTCATTTCCAGTAATCTAGTTTCCCTACCCCCTTGCCTTCTCATCTTTGCTTTTGAGAAAATGTTGACCATTTGGTCTCATATAGATGATTTTTTAAAGGACGACAGTACTCACGAATGATATTGTTTATTTGATGAGCCAATCCATTATTTAGCTAAAAGATGACTTCATGGAATTCTTTTGGTTCAAGGTTTAAAGAGTATCTCAGGTTGATAGTCTTGGGGAGTCCTCTAGTCTCAACCCGTCCAGTAAGTCTGGACTTTTTATGAATTCAAGTTCTGTTCCACATTTTGCTCCCATTCTATCAGGATCCATCTAGTGTGTTCCTGATCAGAATGGTCAGTAGTGGTAGCCGGACACCATCTAGCTCTTCTGATCTCAGGGTAGATGAGGTTGTGATTCATGTAGACTGTTTGTCCTGTGAGCTAGTTTCTTCTCTGAGTCTTTGGTTTCCTTCTTTCTTTTTTATGCCAGATGCATAGAGACTAATAGCTGTAACTTAGATGGCTGCTCACAAACTTTTAAGACTCTTATTCACGAAGCTAGGATGTAGAACATGAACTTTATGTACTATATTATGCCAGTTGACTGAGTTGTCCCACGAGACTATGGCCCTAAGCCTTCAGACCCTGTAAACCAATCCTGGGAGATCTTTGGTTAAGTCTAAGAAGTATCCATGTTTGTGCCCCCTATGCGCTTTATCGTATGTATGAACATGTATGAATGCATATACTTACATATATATACACTTGCATGTAGATACATCTATATATGCCCACATATATATACATATACATACCTATACACTTGTATGCATACCTACATACGCATATAAGCACACTTCTATTATTTAGTTGTTGTTGCAAAGTTGTATATATCATAGCATTTACCAAAAATGTCCTTTTTTCTTGCATACTTCTTAATGACATCATTTACCTTGGTCAGGCTGTGCACACTTCACCCACACTGGGTATTATATTTCTCACCACCAGAAATAACAAGTATCTACTATCTAGAGAGTGATCCTTCCTCCCCCTCACCACCACCTATCCCTGATAACCACCAGTGACTGTTAGTTTCAATATGTATACCTATTGTCTTTTTATAATAGTGAGATCATACAGTATTTGTTCTTTTGTAATTGACTTATTTCACTCAGCATAATGTCCTCCAGATTCATCCAAATTATAAGAGAACTTACCATTATTTTTTATGGCTGTATAGTATTCCATTGTATGTATGTACCACATTTTGTTTATCTGTTTATCCATTGATGGTCACTTAGGTTGTTTCCATCTTTTTGCTATTGTACATAGTGCTTCAATGAATATAGGTGTGCATATGTCTGTGTCTTTAGTATTAGATCTCTAGGGTGTGTACCTAGAAGTGGGATTGCTGGTAGTTCTATTTCTCATTTTTTTTCATGAAATGCCATACCATATTCCATAGTGGTTGTACCATTTTACAATACCACCAGCAGTGGATAAGGGTTCCAATCTCCCCACATCCTCACCAACATTTGTTTTCTTTTCTTTTTTTTTGGACAAGTGCCATTTTAGCAGGGGTGAGATGGTATCTCATTGTAGTTTTCATTTGCATCTCTCTAATGGCCAATGATAGTCAGCATCTTTTCATCTGTTTGTTTGCTACTTGAATGTGCTCTTTGGTGAAGTGTCAGTGACTCATATTTTTTTTAATGACAAAAAAGTAGACTTTGTTTTTCACAAGAGTCTCTACACTAGAGTTGTCATTGAGAAGTAGGTCTACAAAGGGGGAAAAGGTAAGAAGACTGAGGAAGAAACCTAATATAAAGTTCCTTGTGAATACTGGAGAACCCCCTTTCCCAGCCAGCATCACGAGGAGGAACAGGCTGAAACTGCAGAGGAAGGAACACCTGGGTTCAAGAAGCCCCCCTTGAGAGTCCTTCATGGTCACCACAGTCTTCCTCTGCACTGCAGACCCAGCCTTCTGAGGGGCTGTAGGGAAGGCTGTGCTCGGGTGGGCAGGGCTGAGCTTTGGAATCAGGCAGACCTGGTTTGGAAGCCAGGCTCTGCTACTTACTAGAAGGGTGACTTTCTGGGCAAGTTACTTAATTGCTCTAAGCCTGAATATCTTCATCTGTAAAAAATGTGCAACGCTACCTGCTAAATGGAGTTGTAATGATAAATGATGTATTGTAAAATACCCAATAGTCCTGGGCTCATAGCAGGAGTTTGATGTTATGGATTGAACTCTGTCTCCCCAAAATACGTGTATCAGTTTGGCTAGGCCATGATTCCCAGAATTGTGTGATAGTCCACCATTTTGTCATCTGAAGTGATTTTCCTATGTGTTGTGAATCTTATCTCTAAGATGTTAATGAGATGGGATTAGTGGCAGTTATGTTAATGAAGTAGGACTCAATCCACGAGATTAGATTGTGTTTTAAGCCAATCTCTTTCACGATATAAAAGAGAGAAGCAAGCAGACAGACGGGGACTTCATTACCACCAAGAAAGTAGAGCCAGGAGTGTGCGTCCTTTAGACCTGGGGTCCCTGTGCCTGAGAAGCTCCTAGACCAGGGGAAAATTGATGACAAGGACCTTCCTTCAGAGCCGACAGAGATAGAAAGCCTTCCCCTGGAGCTGACGCCCTGAATTCAGACTTCCAGCCTCCTAGGCTGTGAGAGAATGAACTTCTGTTTGTTGAAGCCATCCACTTGGTATTTCTGTTATAGCAGCACTAGATAACTAAGACACTAGATAAGTGTGATTTTCCTCTCTCCCCCTTGTACGGGTAGCCCTTGACTTGACGAACATGAGTGCACTTCATTCTGAAGTTTCTTGTTAAGGCTATTTGGAACCCAGCACACATTTACTCATAAAACAAGTAGCCCTGGACTTTGTGAAGTCTGGCCTCCACACCAGCCTACCTTACTATCCCTCATATATTCCCACCACACCCATTCATGAACTTGACCTTCAAGACAAGGTGGGCTCCTCAGCTGTCTTCCAAACACCTCTTGGCTTCCCCAGCCACAGCCTTTTGCTCCTTCATTGTGTAATCCTCTGCTTAGAACCATTCATCAGCTCTTGAACCTTCCTTAAATATTCAGATGAAATCAAGAGTCCAGCTCCTCCATTCCCTGAAAATCTGTTCAGAACTGAGTTCGCCCTCATCTAAATTCATATTCCATTTTGTTTCAGTTGGCCATATAAGCTTTATAATAAAAGTCACAACATATGCCTTTTGTTGTGGGCATGTCATATATCCTTATATCCTTCACACTGTTCAATAGCCATTTACCCTTGAATACATGAATAACAATAACTACATTTGTTGACCACGTGCTGGTGCCAAGTAGCATGTTTTTGTTGGGTGCAAAGTAGTGTGTAATGCTCTTTGTATGCATTTCCTTGTGTAATTATACAACAAGGTTAAAAGAATGTGTCATGACTCTTTTGTTCTGGGGGGAGCTGAGGCTCAGATGGACTCAGTAACTTTCTTAAGGTCAAACAGTGAGAAGACTGGGAGAGCAAGGATTCCAACCCAGGGATGTGTAACTCCCACATCCTGTGCTGATTGTACTTCGCAGGAGAGAGAGCCTAGATTAAAAAATAACTAAATAAGTGATAAAATCAAGTACTGAGGACATCTGCAACCTTTATCAAATTCCAGGCCTACCGATGACCTAGAGGCAGCTCTTTCCCTGCCCAGGGATGATAGACTCAAGAAAGGAAAGAAGTAACGGAAGCCAAATTTGAAGTCCACTAAATGCTGCATAAAATGTTTCTGCCACGAGAGGGCCGCCTCCCCCTTAGGCAGCACCCAACGCGGGTAGTCGTCTGCAGTCGCGGCTTCAGAGACCCAGACTCTAGGCTCCCTCTGCCTCCCCCAGGCTGGATCCATTTTGCCTAAACCCCTGGGTCGGGGTGAGAGCCTGGCCAGCCTGGGGGATCCCTAGGGCGTTGCCCCTAGCTGGAGTAGTGGAAGGAAAACGAGCCACTCCTCCTCAAGTTTTTACAGGCATATCCCGGTCTCCCCTGGGTTGGGGACGCTTTAGGGTCAGCTCCTAGGCTCATTTGAGGGCACCCTTCCTAAGCTCACGATGGGGGGGTGGGGGTGGGGGGTAGAGAGAAGCAAAACCAGCCTCCCAGGAGAAGCGGAGACCCAATGGGGTAATCCAGAACTGCACCCGCTAAACGCCACCCTGGCCTGGTCCAGGCCCTGGTCCCTCCGGGAAGGGGAAAGAAAGAAGGTGGTCCACCGGAGCGCTGCTTCGGTGGGCTCTGCGGGGCCCGCGCCCGTGTAGGTTTTCCTTAAATAGAGGAGGGGGGACCCCCCATAGTGAAGCACCACGTTGCTTGAAAATAACCCGCAGGGAACTTCCTCACGGGACCATGATTGTGTGGGCGAGGCAGCTGGGGGAGTCCCTCCCCCCAAAGCCATCCCCGGAGCCCTCCCCGGGATGGAGTTGTCGGTGAGGAGTCAGTGCTGCATTTTAACACCTTATCAGCAGCAACTCCCTCTGGAGAGACATCAGACGAAAAGAGACAAATTACTAAACCGTATCTAAGCTATCATTACAGCCACATAAAATAACACAGATACACGCAAAGGCTTGAGAGGGAATTAGCCAGGAAGGTGGGACAAAGGGGTGATCTTCCTTTTTCAGATTTGTTGTTTTTGTGACATCAAGTGTTTATTTAAAACATGAAGAAAAATGATGAATCGATTGCAAATTGGGTTATAAAACATTTCCAGAGACCTCACTATACCCTGAAAGGAGATGCCATAAATAGGACAGACAGCTCTGCCAGAAAGCTCTGGAGAAGCCCCGGCGCAGCACAAGGCGAAATCTTCGCCGCCAAGAGAATGAACGTGGGGTTCGAGACCTCAGGGGAGACAGCTCTACCCCCGAGTAGCTGTCCACTTTGTACGTGAGAACAGTTTTTCTATAACGACCTCCCCCCCCCATCCTGCAGTCTGGCCGGGCGCCCACTTCAGGCGTCGGACCGGGTCCCGGCGGGTATCAAGCAGGGTCCCGCTGCTAAGGGCAGGACCGGCAGTAACCGAGGAGAGGCGGCTGGGGCATTGTCTCAGCTCCTCAGGGGGACCTGGAGGGGGAGGGGACGCGGTGTGTCCTCGGGACCCGCCCGTAACCCTCCCTGGGGACTCGTGCATCCGCGCGTCCGAGCACCCGAGCTTTGTGAAGTGTCGCGAGTTACCATGGAAACCTTAACGAACGCGGAGAAGGGCTCAAGAGAGGTCAGCGGGTTCCCAGGACGCGCCCTCCGTCCCCTCTCGGACCCCGGCCCTCCAGCAGGGCCTGTCGGGAGTTGTAGTCCCACGGAGGCAGCCGCGCGCCGCGCCGAATATGCGGGGCGCCGCCTGTCCCCGCCTTTCCCTAACCTGCTAGCGCGAGGTGGGGAGCGCGGAGGAGGAGCCGTCTGATCTGTGATTGGCCGAGACCACCCCCAGCCCCTAGCCATATCACCTCCCCCGCTCTCTGGTACTCCAGCTCTAGGCGCGCTAAGGCGGCGATCCAGCGAACGCGCTTGCCGCCGCCGCCGCCCGCGATACCCGCTGCTCCCGCGCCGCGGCGAAACAGGAGAGACGGACAGACCCACGGACCCTCGCAGCTGCAGCATCTCTGAGGAGTGGGTGATGGCTGGGCGGGCGGTGGGCTTACCCTCCCCAAGCTGCGACATCCATCTCGCCTTCTCCCTGTTTCTCCGTGAGGCGCACAAAAGGGCGGGGATCCGGGTGCGCCCAGGGGCCGGAGCTGCATGGGACGCGGTGGGAGGTGTGGTTTGGGATTGGGTGGGCTCAACCTTCGAGGCTAAGCTGGGGCCAGAATCGGGCCCTCTTTGTACGCCCGCAGAGCGCGGTGCGGTGTCTTGCTCACAGTAGGCGTTTAATGTGTTCGTGGGATTGCAAAGAACTGGGGTGAAGAGGCGGCTTGGTTGAAGGAGTTTAACGCCTAGCACACAGTAGATGCCCAATCAATACTCGCTCCTCGAGGAGCAATGATGGCTGCGAGGCTGGGTGGGGGGGACTTCCCTGGCCGCGGGCCCGCCCTGCCTGGATCCCTGAATCCGCGCTATCCCCGAACCCCCCTCCCCCCCTCGTCCATTCACATACCCTCGGTCCATCTCGCCTCGGGCTTAGGATTTGCCCAACCTAGACCGGAACCGGCGCCCTGTTCACCAGTCCGGTTAACCGAGCGTACTCGCCCGCCGCCTCCGAGGCACCTGCCAGAATCACAAAGGCCTCCCGCCGCTGTCCGTCCCAGATCGGGTGCCGAGCGGGTCCCTTAGCTTGAGCCCAGCGCAGGAGCCCGCGCGGCAGCATTGAGCTTGGCGGGCGAGCGACATTGACGCCCCGGGCCTAGGGAGAGGACGGAGTGTGAGCAGAAGAGAAGCCGGGAAGGCGAAAAGCGGAGGCAGGGGCCTTGGTTTGAGCAAAGATGGGTAGATGGTAAAGCTGGGTGGGGACAAGGGTTTGAGGAGGAATGAGAAGGGGGGGCCAAGTCTAAGGAGGGAGGGAAGGAGCGCGGTGCAGGTGGCCGCGACTAGAGACTGAAGAATGAGGGGAGGAGAGATGCAGAGGGTGGAGACCGTCTGGGTTTGAGGAGGGAGGATGGGAGAGGTGGAGACGCGCTGTTGGGGGAAGGGCTCCCCCTGGGGAAGGGATGTCTCCCCAGGAGGGAGGGGCGGGCAGCTGAGAGACGGTTCTGGGGCCTGAAGACCCTCAGCTCTAGGCTCTGAGGCCTGGTGGCTCAGGTGGCCGGCTGGGCGGGGCCCTTGGACCCAGGATGGCGGATCCCGGACAGGGATGGGCCGACCCCGCGAGGAGCTTTGTCTCCTGGCTTGAGACAAACCCGTGGGGACTCGCTCAGGGTTTTGCGATAAATCCTCAGCGTCCCCGGTACACCCTTTTCTGCGCGGGCTGGGAGGTTTTGCCCAGTGGCAGATGCTTGCGGGGAGGTGGAATGAGGGGACGTCTCCCGCCGGGGAGACGCGGAGAACAATAGCCGCCACTAGTACCGCTCGACAACGAACTAGGGCCCCCCAGAACACAAGTTAGCAGTTTTCTGTGCAAAACATAGGCCCAGAAAAATCTCGGGGCACGTGGGGACGAAGAACAATCCGTGCTCGTCTCTGTTGGGTTTGCGTTGGGTCACTCAGCCCCGCCGTGAATTCCAGAGCAGGAATTGCGCGCCCCTCTAGCCTGTCTGCCAGCACACAGCCATGCACCCCGGCTTCTGGTGCCTCCTTGCTGCCGCGCCGCCGCCGGCCCCGCGCGATTGACCAGTAACTGAGACGTGGAGTGGTTGGCGGCGCCCAGCGGCCCCGCAGCCACGCAGCTCCCAGAGGCTGAAGGTCGCCTCGATGCAAAGTGGTTTCGACCGAGTCAGCTGGCTTTGTCTGCCAGGTGGCCCACGTCGAAGGGCTGGCTGTGCGTTCCTAGAGTGAGCCATCAGGGCTGGTGCAGATGATGGTAAAATTAGTAGCCGAGATATGCCCGCCAAGGGTGCGGCTCCTGGTCTTGGAACAAGCAGTCTGGGGATCAGTGCTTCCCTTTGCCAGTGACCACACCCCAGCCAGCGCGTCCTTTGCGGATATTACCTGCTGACCTAAGACTGGGTGGCTCTGTGATAGGAGGTGGCTGCCTGCCCATGAGAAAGCAGATGAACAGAAATGGGAACACATAACGGATTCAGCAGAGTTTGCGATGTACCCTAGTCTTGCTCACTGCATAAACACCTTTCATTCAGAGCTACAGTGCCTTGACATGTGAAATGACAGCCAAAAGCCAGGATTTTACAGCTTTTCTTCAGTAATTATTTAGCTGACAAGTTAAAGGTGACTCTTTAGCATAAGGCTTATAATTTTAAATTGACACTTAATTTTAAAAAAAGGCAGAAGCATTTTTGTTCCAAGAGTGGAGGAAGCCAAGCTAAATTACAGAACATCATAGAACTAATCAGTGAGACATATTTGCCATTATGGTAACTGATTCACTTTTGGCTCTTTTAAACTAGCCTTGAAAACGTCAGGATTTTCTTTTTTAAACAAGTTGGTGCAAAAGGTGAGGTGCTGTAGTGTGACTGTTTGCTCTTGTCCAGAACAAATGGTAGTTGACAGTCCTGAAGGCCTTTTGTCTGGGTTGTACTGAGTGGCCATAGGAAAGCAGGAGTGGGCTGTATCTAGCTGGTTTTAAAGGCTGATGCTTTGATGAGATGCCTTTTAGAATTTACAAAACTTCTGGAAGGACTAGCTGGAATGTTGCTCATTGGATGTTCTTAATTATATATTTATATGTATGTGTGTGTGTGTGTGTGTGTGTGTGTGTGTGTGTGTGTATGTTATTAGGTGCCGTCAAGTCGATTCTACTGATAGTGACCCTATGTACAACAGAACAGAACACTGGCTGGTCCTGCACCACCTCACAATCATTGTTATTTGAGCCCATCTTTGCAGCCACTGTGTCAATCCATCTCTTTGAGCGTCTTCCTCATTTTCGTTGACTCTCACTACTTTACTGAACATGATGTCCTTCTCCAGGGACTGGTCCCTCCTGATAACATGGTTAAAGTACATGAGACAGTCTCAGCATCCTCACTTCTAAGAGCATTCTGGCTGTACTTCTTCCAAGACGGATTTGTTTGTTCTTCTGGCGGTCCATGGTATATTCAATATTCTTCACCAACACCATAGTTCAAGGGCATCAATTCTTCTTCGTCTTCCTTATTCATTGTCTAACTTTCACATGCATATGAGACCATTATATATAAAAAGATTTACTTCAAGGGATTGGCTCCCGAAATTGTGGGGGCTGGAAAGTCCAAAATCCGTAGGTCTGACGACAGGCTGGAGACTTCTTCTGACTCACAGGATTGTAGGGGGCTGACGAGTCCAAAATCTGTAAGTCAGGCAGCAGGCTGGAGACTTATACAGACTTTTGTCCCAAGATCTGTAGGTAGGTAGGTCAGGAGATGGGAAGAGTTCAGAGAGAGCGAAATGCTGCTAAAATATCTGTTTATAGTCTGAAGGCAGACTACACCTTAAGGAGCTCCCCTTTCAACTGATTGATAACATTACGTGATGGAAGGCGATTGCATTACATTGCATTAGATTACATTATAGAAGAGCAACTAGTCTAGTGTTTAGCAAAACTACAGGGAGCCGTAGCCTAGCCAAGTTGACACATAAAATTAACCATCACTATATAGGGAGCCCTGGTGGCAGTAGTTAAGTACTTAGCTGCTAACTGAAAGGCTCCATGGGAGAAAGATGTGGCAGTCAACTTCTGTAAAGATTACAGCCTTGGAAACCCTGTGGGGCAGTTCTACCCTGTCCTATAGGGTTGCTGTGAGTTGAAATTGACTTGACAGCAACAGGTTTGGGTTTTTTTGTTTGTTGGTTTTGGTGTATATGTACATATATATATTTATATAGTGATATCTATATATATATAGAGACAGAGGGCATGAGCAAGTGCTTTGGTGGTACAATGGTTAAGTGCTCAGCTACTAACTGAAAGGTCGGTGGTTTGAATCCACCCCAGCCACTCTGCAGGAGAAAAGACCTGGTGATTTGCTCCAGTAAAGATTTATAGCCTAGGAAACCCTATGAGGCAGCTCTACTCTGTCACATATGGTCACTATGAGTCAGAATCGACTTAATGGCACAAAACAGCAATGATGCATGCACGCACACACACACACACACACACACACACACACACAAAACCCATTGTCGTACAGTCGATGTCAACTCGTATTCGGAGTAGGTAAAAACCAGGAATCCCAAGATTAGAAACCAGAAATCTGACAATGAAGGGTATTTCTTGTGAAAGAATTTCAATGGTAGATGTATTTTCATGTTATTACCCAAGGGGAAAAGTTTCAGGAAGGAATATTTTGTTGGTTTATCCTGTTTGTAATAATTTTGTGGATTTTTAAAAAAGGTAGAATCCTATTAAAGTTGTTGTGTGAACATCCAGCTCAGACCTTTCCTCATGGCTGGGAGTCCATAGATGAGGAATGCCAATATGACCAGCACAGCTTTGTAGGGAAGATGGAGAGAAAAGAGCATCATCCCCTTCTCACCTTCTGCAGAAGCTGTCTCAGGAAAGAAATTCAGGAGATTGGACTCAGATAGGGAGAGGCAGAGTGGCCCCAAAGAAGGACTTTATGTCCCTAGAATTTTGGGGTGCCGTTCTTAACCCCCATCTGCCTGAGCTTAGAGACGTCAGCTAGGTACACAAAAGATTCATGGGACATGCAGACCTGACCATTTTCAGTGCAGCCCCTCTGAGATGCAGACTTAAGCCAGGGGAGTTGCATTGTTCTCAATGCACTGCTTGTTTCCACCTCTGGGAACAGTTACACAGCAAGGGAAGTTTACATAGTTGGCCAAAATGGAGCTTGAGAACTTGGTGTGGGCTTCCTTTGTGCTATCCCCACCTCTCCCTGCCCTCCTATTCACCATAAATTTCTCTGTTAGTAGCTCCTCTGACCCAGGACTGCACATGATGCTGCATCAGCTCTGGAGCACTAGAGGCCAAAAGACATCGTAAACATGGATAAGTCTCTCAGGCAAAAAAGTAAATTGTTTTTGCAGAACTTTTCCTTTCAATTAGAGCGTAGATAAAGGCTGAGTGGCAGACAAGTTGGTATTATTAGAAAATAGTGTCTGACACCCAATCTATATTTCTGGTGTAAAAATTTACCAATTTCTGACAGAATCTGATCCTGTTTATACATGTTTGTTTTCGGGGCTATAAGAAAATATTTCAGGAAGGTCTTCTACGACTTAGTTCATGGGATCCTGTAGGAGAAAAATAATGCAGAAAATCTTTGCAGATGTGAAATTCTGTAGAGTGAAGTTGGTGTAATATGCGATCAAATGAGAATAAGTGTGGTAAAATTTTTTTCAAGAAGGTGTTCTGATTTTATTGCGCTAAACCAGAAACCAAACCCGTTGCCAGTGAGTTGATTCTGACTTATAGCAACCCTATAGGACAGAGTAGAACTGTCCCCATAGGGTTTCCAAGAAGCAGCTGGTGGATTTGAACTGCTGACCTTTTGGTTAGCAGCTGAGCGCTTAACCACTGCACCACAGGGCTCCTTTATTGCACTGCTAGTGAATAAATGAGAAATAATTTCAAGGTCTCTTTACCTTTTTTTTTTTTTGTAATATTACGTACTGTAGTATGAATTTTTAGTGAACTTTGATATTTATGTATAAAGTGAGCATAAATTGTATACTTCAACAAAAGAAATTCAATGTTTTTTTTTTTCTATTTCAACGTTTGAAACTTGTTTAATTTATAACAGATTCGACCATAGCACACCCTGGATCCCTCATGCCCTCCCATCAATACAGCTCAGTTTTGTACTTGTTCCCTTGCCTTCTCCTGCCTGGACCTCCTCCTTGCAATTGAGACTTGGAGGCAATGTGCACAGGATTTAGAGCTTCAGATCCCAACTCTCACATTTTCTATCTATCCTTGGGCTAATTAGTCTTGTCTCAGGGACTCAGTTTCTTCATCTGTAAAATGGGCATGACTGTAGTAGCTACTTCACAGGGTTGTTACGAGGATTATATGAGTATGTGTTAAACATGTATGGTGCTGAGAACAGTGCTTGGCACTGTCCAATAAATATTAGTAATCATTGCTATCATCATTCTCATCATAATCTTACCACTAGAATATGTGCCCACAAAGATAACATTTTGATTGCCCTTTTAATCTTTCATCCCAAGGGGCCAGGGCAGGGAGCTGTGGGATATCAACAGTAGGAACGGAAAAAATGAATAGGACTTCTGAAGCACCCACCGTTGCAACTAATAGGAATAGATAGCTCTATGCTGAGTCAGTTCCCTGTAGCCTCTTGGAGCACAGCTGTGTTTTCATCAGCTGAGAACTTAGAGAGTTCAGAATGTTCCAAACCTGCTCCGAGCCCAGCTTTGCCGAACCTTCCCTGTGTGTGGGGTTGCCCTGGCGCCTCACTCTACTTCTGCACCTGCTAAAGGAACAATCAGACACCTGTGACTGATGGGGAGCTGTTATTCCAAGGCTGTTTTGGTTTTGGGGTGGGGAGGAGCAATTGTGTTTGGTCAATGTCTTAGTTGTCTAGTGCTGCTATAACAGAAATACCACAAGTGGGTAGCTTTAACAAACAGACATTTATTTTCTCACAGTTTAAGAAGAGGCTGGAAGTCCCAATTTAGGGTGCTGGCTCTAGGGGAAAGCTTTCTGTCTCTGTCAGCTCTAGAGGAAGGTCCTTGTCTCTTCTAAGCTTCTGCTGATTGGGAGTCTTCATGTGGCTTGGCATCTCTTCCTTCACCTCGGCTCCGCTCCGCTCCGCTGGCTTGTTTAATCTTTTATATCTCAGAAGAGATTGACTTGAGACACCCTATGGTAATCCTGTCTCATCAACATAACAAAGACAACCCATTCCCAAATGGAATTATAACCACAGGCCTAGAGGTTAGGATTTACAATACATATTTTTGGGGGACACAGTTCAATCCATAACATACCACCCTCTGGCCCCCAAAAATTCATGCCCTTGCCACATGCAAAACATATTCACCCCATCACATCATCCCAAAAGTATTAAATCAACTCCAACTCCAAAATCTCATTTTCTGAATCATCTAAATGAAATATGGGTTAGAACTTGGAGAGTTTAGGATGTATTCCATCCTGTGGCAAAGTTCCTCTTCATCTGTGAACCTGTAAAATCTAGATTATAAAAGATCTGTTTACAAAGTACAATGGTGGACTAGGCACAAGGTATACATTTCCATTACAAATGGGAGAAATTGGAGGGAAAGAAGCGATAATGGACACAAAGCAAGTCCAAAACCCCCCAGAACAATTTACATTCGCTCTTAAGGTTTGAAAATAATCCTTTGTCTTTGGGACCATCTGGGCAAGGACCCTGCCTTCCAGACTCTGGGTGTTGGCCATGCCCTCTGAATTCTGGATGGAGCGCCCTCAGCCCTGAGTTTCAGCTCTGCCTTCTGCCCTGAGTTTCAGCTCTGCCTTCCAGGCCCACTGGGACAGCAACTCGGCTCCCTTGGCTTTGGGTGGCCCCGTTCTCCTAGTCTAACTGAGTGATGACCCCACCCTCTCAGTCCCAGCAGGCCCTGTTCTTCTGCCCCTTGGCTATGGTAGCCCCACCTTCTCAGCTTTGGGTGGCGGCCCTATCCCCTGGCACCCCACGCTCTAGAACCAAGTTGGCAAAGATCCGACACTTTGAAACCTAGGAGGCTGTGAACCCACCCTTTGCGATCCAGGAGATCATGGCCCTACCCTTTGAAACCAAGAAGGCCCTGCTTCCTGTGCTCCTTCCAATAGTTCTGCTGATCTCTGAGCTGCTCCAGGGATTGTCCTTTTCTTTTCTTGGAGGACAACAGATGTAGCTCCTTTGACCTGTTTCTTGCCTGTAGAATTCCAAGAGTCTTTCAGATAGCGTTCTTTCCTTTCTTTCTTTCTCTGTCCCCTTCAGTCTGAGCTGCTGGGTTTTCTGCTGTGGTAGTTTGTTAGATCCATCAATCACAGGCTTAATCTCATTAACAAAAGTGTCCTTAGTTTGTACAACAGAATTTTCCAAATCTTTAAGTTCTGCTTTCATTTTGCACAGTTCTTTTTTAAGCCCGTCTCTTTCCTTTCACATTTTACTGTAAGCAGCAAGAAGAAACCACATGGTCCCTTTAAGATCTTGCTTAGAAATCTCATCAGCCGGATATCCAGGTTCATCACTTACAAATTCTACCTTCCACCAAACATTTAAACATAATTTAGACAAGTTTTTTGCCACTGCATAAAAAGCATTGCCCTTCCTCCATTGTCCAATCACATGTTCATCATTTTCTTTTAAAGCCTCACCAGAGGCACATGTAATGTTCACATTTCTAGCAATATTCTGTTGCTGGCACCATAAGTATTCTCTAAGACTGTCTTAGCTATCTAGTTCTGCTATAACAGAAATACCACAAGTGGATGGCTCAGGGGAAGGCTTTTTCTCTCTGTCAGCTTTGAGGGAAGGTCCTTGTCATCAGTCTTCCCTAGTTGAGGAGCTTCTCGCACAAGGACCCTGGGCTCAAAGGACATGCTCTTATCCTGGCTCTTGTTCCTTGGTGGTATGTGGTCCCTGTGTCTCTCTGCTTGCTTTTCTCTTTTATATATCAAAAGAGATTGACTTAAAATAAAATCTAATCTTGTAGATTGAGTCTTGCCTCATTAACATAACTGCCACTAATCTCACCTCCTGAACATCACAGAGGCAGGATTTACAACACATGGGAAAATCACATTAGATGACAAAATGGTGGACAATCATGCAATACTGGGAATCATGGCTTAGCCAAATTGATACTCATTTTGTGGGGACACAATTCAATCTATAACAAAGACCGTAGAGACTTTTCTCTATAGCTCTCCTCACTTCCTTCTGAGCCCTCACCTGAATTGCCTTTGACGTCCATAATTCTACCAACAGTCTCTTCAAGACAATCTAGGTGTTCATTTCATGCAGGAGAAAGATGTGGCAATCTGCTTCTGTAAAGATTTACAGCCTTGGAAACCCTATGGGGCAGTTTCACCCTGTCCTACAGGGTCGCTATGAGTCAGAATTGACTCGAAGACAGTGGGTGGAAGGAATTTAGCAAGGAGCCCTGGTGGCGCAGTGGTTAAGGGCTCAGCTGCTAACCCAGAGGTCAGGGTTTCAACCTACCGGCTGCTCCACAGGAGAAAGATTAAAACTAAAACCAAACCCATTGCCATTGAGTCGATTCCCTAGAAGCAAACTGCCCATCTTTCTCTCGAGGAGCAGCTGAACTGCTGACCTTTCAGTAAATATTTACCTTCCGTAAATATTTGCAACCTTGGAAACCCTGCTCTAACCTATAGGGCCGCTATGAGTTGGAATCAACCGATAGCAATGGGTTTGGGTTTGTTTTTTTTTTTTTGTAAAGAACTTAGCAATGGGATATTCCATTACAAAACAGTGTACCTCTCTATGTTTAAAATAGAATTTGGGCCTCTTTTTTCCTCCATGTAGCTTCCAGGACAAAATATTGCTCAGAGTAAGCACTCAGTAGATAATACTGAAAGCATGACTGACTGGATGATTTAGATTACACTTTACAGCATTTTCCAGCTACTGTGACCTTTGACTCCCCATTTAAATTTAAAATAATTTGGCCCAAATGAGACTGAGGTTTTATGAATGACCAGATTCTCTTGAAAAAAGGAGAATTTCTGCCTTCTGAATTGAGCATTGTGTCACTCCCTGCCCCCCACATCTGTCCGTTTTCATTGACTTGGCAAAGTTCTTTGGGTCTGTCCTCAACCCTGTGTGAACGTGTCTCCCACATGCTAGAAGCACCCAGTATTCAGTCACACCATCTTTCTGTCACCTCAGTGTCTCTTTCCAAACAACACTTCTGTTGACTTCACACCCTCCTCTGGCTCGCTCCACTTTCTCAGGCCTTGGGTCTTTATTCTTTTTTCTCCCTTCTTTTGTCTGGTCCTGCCTTGCCTTTGTCCTGCAGAGCAAGAGCCACTATTGAAGCACAAGTCCCCTCTTTTATCATTTCTACCACTTCAAACAGATTTCTGTCCTTGTGGATTGTTATGCTCATTCTGTTATAAACTTCAAACATAGCCCTCATTCTTTCATTTGATGTCTTTTCCTTCCTGTTTCCAACATATGTAAAACTCTTATCAGTCTTAATGAAGTTACTTGGATTGTTTTAATGTTGTCATTACACATTCATAAAACAGTGACTTTTGGGAGGTAGGATAGGTAGGGATGTATTTATGTGTGTGTGTGGGTGGGTGGTGATAACACACACAACAAAACATACAGCAATTCAACAGTTTCTACATGTACAATTCAGTGGCACTGATTACATTCTTCAAGTTGTTCAACCATTCTCGCTTTCTTTTTCCAAATTATCCCACCCCCAGGAGCATACATTCAGTGCACTCTAAGCAAAAACTTCCTCTCTCCCCTCCCTGCCACCCCTGTTGTTGTTAGGTGCCTTAGAGTAGATTTTTAACTCATAGCAACCCCATATGACAGAGTAGAGCTGCCCCACAGGGCTTCCTAGGCTGTGATCTTTATGGGAACAGATCACCAGGTTTTTCTCCCGTAGAGACACTGGGTGGGTTCAAACTGCCAACCTTTCAGTTAGCAGCTGAGTGCTTAACCGTTGTGCCACCAGGGCTCCTTTTCCCACCCCTGGTAACCACCAATGATTTTTGGTTTCTGTATATCTTCTGAAGGAGCCCTGGTGGCACAATGGTTATGCCCTTGGCTGCTAACCGAAAGGTCAGTGGTTCCAACCTACCAGCCACTCTGCAGGAAAAAGTTGTGGCAGCCTGCTTCCGTAAAGATCACAGCCTCGGAAACCCTATGGGGCAGTTCTACTCTGTCCTATAGGGTCACTATGAGCTGAAATTTGACTTGACGGCAATGGGTTTGGTTGGAGTTTTATATATTTGCTTATTTCGTGTAAGTGAGATCATAGAGTATTTGTTCTTTTGTGACTGACTTATTTCATTCAGCATGTTTCGAAGGTTCATCCATGTTGTGGCATGCATCAGAACTTTATTTCTCTTTATGGCTGAGTAATATTCCATTGTATGTATGTACCACATTTGTTTGTCCACTCATCAGTTGATGGACGTTTTTGTGGTTTCTGTCTTCTGGCTATTGTGAAGAGTGCTAAAATGCATCTCTGTTTTCATATCTTTGGAGGATATAACTAGGATTGCGACTGCTGGGTCATATGGTAGTTCTATGTTCAATTTTTTGAGGAACCACTGGGGATGTACTTTTAAAGACATTTTGATTTTTAAAACTTTTTATTGAAGTATAACATATATACAGAAAAGTGTACAAGCTATATAGCTTGATGAATTTTCACAAACTAAACATACCCATGTAACCAGCACTCAGATCAAGAAACATAAACAAGCACCCAGACATCCCCTTGTGTCCCTTCCCAGTCAGTATTCTTCCTCCGAGATAACTGGCCACTCTCCTGTCTGTTTCCAGCGTAGATTAACTTTGCCTATTTTGAGCATTGCACAAATGTAATCATACAGTACGGACTCTTTCATGAGTGGCATCTTTTGCTCAATGCTGTGTTTGTGAGATTCCTCTAATTGTTGCATTTAGTTTGTTCTTTTTCATTGCTATATAGCAGTCCATACTGTGAATGTACCATAATTTAACCATTAGGTTGTTAATGGGCCTTTGGGTAGTTTCCAGTTTGGGGTTATTATGAGTAGTGCTGCTATGAACATTCTAGCACGTATCTTTTGGTGAACATGTATGTGTTTCTGTTGGGTATATACTTAGGAGTGGAATTGCTGGGTCAAGGGTATGCGTATGTTCTGCTTTAGTAGATTGTACCAAATGATAAAATGAAGGGTGACATTTTAAAAATTAGACACTCCAAGGTATGGAGTTCCATGATTAAATTGTTTTTAGAAGTGCTCAAGACTGGCATGTGGTTTAATCAGAGGTTGGTTTCAAATTCTTATTTTTTAGCAAATAGTAACCTATCAGAGCCCTGGTGGCATAGTGGTTAAGAGCTTGGCTGCTAACCAAAAGATCAGTAGTTTGAATCCACCAGCCGCTCCTTGGAAACCCTATGGGGCAGTTCTACTCTGTCCTGTAGGGTTGCTGTGAGTCGGAATCCACTTGACAGCAATGGTTTTGTTTTGTGTGGTACCTTCCCTCAGAGCCCTGGTGGCGCAGTGGTTCTGTTCTGTCCTATGGGGTCACTATGAGTCAGAATCGACTCGACGGCAATGGGTTTTGGTAAGAGTTTCTGGATGATAAAAACAGTTGATGCATTCAGTTGCTAACCAAAGGGTTGGAGGTTTGAGTCTGCCCAGAAGTGCCTTGGGAGAAACGCCTGGTGATCCACTTCCGAAAAATGAGCCATTGAAAACCCTATGGAGCACAGTTCCGCTTTGACACATGTGGGGTCACCGTGAGTCAGAGTTAACTTGAAGGCAGCTGATTATAGGATGATGATAATGAAGTGTGCAGCCAAAGGAGTATGACAAGGCAGATGTGAGTTCCTAGCTTGGGCTGGTTTTTTTCTTATGAGGCCCATTCACAACCCAAGTTGTTCCAGAGAAGGATTTCTTTTATTTTCCTATTATGAGTCTGCCATTTTTGGTGTTGTTCCTCATCCAAGCAAGTAGGCAAGATCAGACTTAATATTGCTTTAAATCCTAGATTAACTGTTTGAACTCTGAGTTCCTTAAGCACTTAGATATTTCATATCTTTCATAATATAGGATTTAATTTTGTACTTTAAAATGTATATATGTAATATTATTCCATTATTTGAGCAATTATAAAACTACCCCTAGACCATTTTGCTAATACAGCTAGTGTAATTTTTGCTTATTCCTTTCAAGCCTTTGTCCATGAACTTACATAATTTTTACCGAGTTGTAATCACAACATGGGTACTATTCTGCTTTTACCTGACGTTAGAAAAAACTTTTCCATGTCTCTACCTAATTTACAAATGTATACTTCTAAATGGCTGCTAAACCATCCTATTGGAAGAATTGTACTATGTGCTGTTTAAACATGTACTTACTGATGAACATTTAGGTTATGCCCAATTTTTCCATTATTTTAGATAGTACAACAGTGAAAATCCTTGTGAACATCACATACATGATTTTGCTGCCCAGCGAATAATAAGTTTGTGAGAATAGAGATTGTCTTTTAAAATTGTTTTTGGTGTAGGAGGTGTAATTTCAATCAAAGAAAAAAATGAAAAAATGTGCGTCAGAGTACAACTGTGCTCCGTAGGGTTTTCAGTGACTGATTTTTCAGAAGTAGATCGGCAGGCCTTTCTTCCAAGGCACCTCTGGATGAACTTCAACTTCCAACATTTCAGTTAGCACCCAAGTGCATTTTCTCTGATTTCAACTGCTAACCAAAAGGTTGGCGGTTCGAATCCACCAGCTGCTCCTTGGAAATCCTATGGGGCAGTTCTACTCTGTCCTATAGGATCGCTACGAGTCAGAATCGACTCCACAGCAATGAGTTTTTTTTTTTTTTCATAGTGCTGAAATATGATATAGATAATTTGCAGATAAAAAGAAGTGCATAAAATACTTGTTAATCCTTGACTTGAGGGCCAACTTGACAAAGCGTTTATGCTTACTCTTCTGTCTTAGTTGGCAAGTTGGTCATTACAGAATTTGTGTAAAAATGGGAATAAAATTGTTTGAGAGACTCTGTCATCAAAAACAGGACCTGCAAACAATCTTTCTCATTCCATGTGCCCTTCTAGAACCTTGCCACCCCCCCATCAAGAGGTAAAGTCTGTGCTCCTTTCTCTTGAACCTGGGTGGGCCTCCACTAACAGAGATGGCTAAAGTGATGCTTGGTTACTTGGTTTACATCTCCCTCCCCCAAAAGACAGCAGTCTCCATGAAGACAGTCTGTTAGCTCTCTCCTTGGCACCTAGAACAGGGGCTGGCACATGGGGCGTGATCAATCCCAATATGCTGAGTGACAGAAAAGAAGCAAGGAAGGAATGAAGAGAAGGCAGGGTCGATGAATATACCCATTAATAAGCAGTTGCGGTTACAAAGGACCAATGCTGTATGATCAATCCCACTCATTTGAAATATATAGAATAGGAAAATCCATAGAGGCAGAAAGTAGATTGGAGGTTACCAGGGGCTGGGGGAAAGGAGAGTAGGGAGTTAATGCTTAATGGTACAGAGTTTCTGTTTGAGGTGGTGAAAATGTTTTGGAAGCAAATGGTAATGGTTGCACAACATTGTGAATATAATTCATGCCACTGAATTATACATTTAAAAATGGTTAAAATGGCACATTTTATGTCATGTATTTTACCACAGTTTTAAAGAACGGGAACAAAAAGAACAAGGCAGATCTTTCTGTTTTGATATGAACAATTCTCCAGTATATATCACTAAAAGGGAAGAAAACGGTGCAGAACAATATTTAACGTATGCTGACATTTATGTAATACATTATGTAGCACAGAACATATGCATACATGCTTAAACATGCATAGACTGTCCATGCAAGGAAACAACAAAACCTATGATGACTTACGATGGAGTTGCCAGAACGGAACACTTTAAACAGTAATAACAATAATTTGGCAGCCCTGGCTGGCTCTGGCTCACCCTGTCCAAGACTCAAGAAAGCTTGACAAGGTTGAAGGTCATGCTCATGATTGTGTTCTCAAATGGAGCCCCAGATTCGGGCTCTGTAAATAAGACAGAAGCATGCAGAGTAGGCCATGGGGCCTACTGAGGAGACAGAATGCGTAGCCCACTCAAAAAAGAAAGGCTCTGTGGCCAGGAAGTGGGGAAGTCCAATTACTGCTAATTAAGAAACAGTATTTCCAATATCTCTCCCTTTAGTCATTTTTATTCAAGAGAAATTTTGAGTTAAACCTTAGAATACAAAAGACGAAAGGCACTAACTGGGCATCATGAACCTTCCCACAGCAATGCGTGTGAGCTCATTCCTTCCGCCCTTCCTTCCGGAAACAGATGCTGATTGAGCACCTACAGTAGGCAGGTGTCATGGGATATCGGGGCTACAGGGAGCCTTAGATGACATCTGGTCATTTTACCGAGGAAAAACCTCCAAGACACTTTGACCTCCAGTGATCTGTACCAGGACAGAGAGAATATCTACTCATGTGTTGCCCTGTGTGTTCTTGGATGATGGGTTAGGAGGCCTCTTGTAAAAACGGCGTGAGGATGGCATTGTCTGACCTCCTCTGACTTCACAAGGGTGAAGGAGAATCAAGATCAACAACCCAAGGCTGATTCTTATGAGGCGGAGGTCAGATATGCCTCCTCTCTCTGCCATCTTTACCAGTTCTGACACCAACCGTCCCTCCCACAGTGCTCTCTACTTATCTGCTGAGTTCAATAATTCACTGCAATGGCCATACAGAACTCACAGACCATACTCATGATTATGGGGTTTATTTGGGAAGTAACAGGTTACAATTCAGGTTTAAGAATGCTAAGATACAGCTCTTCCACCAGGACAGCCACTTCTAAGCTGTGCTCGCAGGCACGCCTTTCCCTGGCCCTCTGCCTCTGCCCAAAGGCACTCAGCATTCTCACTCCATGGGCCAGGAAGCCCACTGCGAGGTCTCTCCTGCTAGTCTCTTCTGCCACCACTTCTTGCTGTCATCAGGGTTACAGCTCATTCTCTGTCTCATGGGTCCAGGAGCTTCTCAGCGCAGGAATCCTGGGTCCAAAGGATGCCCTCTCCGTTCCTGGCTGTCCTTCTTTGGTGGTGGTGGGATCCTCTCCTTCCTGCCTCTGGGATGGCTCACCTCAAGCCCAGCAGGATGACAAAACTGACCAGTGCCTTTGGTGGTCCGCAATTACCCTATTGCACAGTCCCACCCAGTCACTTGGGTGGGAATTATAAGACCATGGCATGGAAGGCCATGTAAAAGCGATCCATCACACCACACCTCTAGACCCCCCTGTAGAGCTGATGCCCGCATGTAGGTGTTTGTTCCGTTCTGCCTTGTGTTTTGGTTTTTTGTGGACATGTTTTCTTTCCAAGGACAGTGACAGACAGACTGTAAGGTAGCTTCTATGATACCTGACTCCTGATGTTCACACCTTTGTGTAGTTCCCTCTCCACCAGTGTGGGTGGGACTTGTGACTTGCTTTTAACCAATAGAATACAGCAAAGTGATGAGATGTCACTCCTGTGATCATGTTACCTTATGTAAGATTCTGTTCTTGCTAGCAGACTCAATCTGGAGACTCTCCTTGACGCCTTGATGAAGTAAGTAGCTATGTTGGGAAGCCCATTTGGCAGGAACTGTGAGTGACCTCTGTGAATGGTGGGCAGCATCTGCAAGCTAAAGACAGCCTCCAGCCAATGGCCAGCAAGGAGCCAGAGCCCTCAGTCCTACAACCCAAGGAAATTCATTCTGCCAACGACCTGACTGAACTGGAAAGTGGATTGTTCCCCAGTCAAGCCTCCTGATGAGAACTCAGTCAGCTGACACCTTGGTTGCAGCCTGTGAGACCCTGAGCAGAGTACCCAGTTAAGCTGTGCCCTGACTCCTGACACACAGAAAGTGTGAGATAATAAATGTGTGTTGCTTTAAACCAGTAAGTTTGTGGTTATTTGTTGCACAGCATAGGAAACGAGTACAGGACTTTCCTGTGGCACTTGACACAAGTTGATCAGCAATGAATATGTCAAGTTGAATTTTTTTCTCTTCCTTTTGGTGAATATTTCTCAAAATAATTACCTGAAGTGCTGTCTCTCAAGTGGCCCTATGATTTATATTTCAAAGCAAGGCACTTCTGAGAGAGAAATGAGGTTGCTATTAATAATTTAGTTGGTTCTATAAGCATGTTTTATTGACTATGCAAAAGCATTCGACTTTGTGGATCATAACAAATTATAGATAACATTGCAAAGAATGGGAATTCCAGAACACTTAATTGTGCTCATGAGGAACCTGTACTTAGATCAAGAGGCATTCGTTTAAACAGAACAAGCAGATACTATGTGGTTTAAAATTAGGAAAGGTGTGCCTTCAGGCTGTATCCTTTCACCATACATATTCAATCTGTATGCTGAGCAAATAATCCGAGAAGCTGGACTATATGAAGAATGCTGCATCAGGATTGGAGGAAGACTCATTAACAACCTGTGGTATGCAGATGGACGCAACCTTGCTTGCTGAAAGTGAAGAGGACTTGAAGCACTTACTGATCAAGATCAAAGACAACAGCCTTCAGTATGGATTACACCTCAACATAAAGAAAACAAAAATCCTCACAATTGGACCAGTAAGCAACATCATGATAAACAGAGAAAAGATTGAAGTTGTCAAGTATTTCATTTTACTTGGATCCACAATCAATACCCATAGAAGCAGCAGTCAAGAAATCAAATGTCGCATTGCATTAGGTGAATCTGCTGCAAAAGAACTCTTCAATCTGTTAATAAGCAAGGATGTCACTTTGAGGACTAAGATGTACCTGACCCAGGCCATAGTATCTTCAATCTCCTCATATGCATGTGAAAGCTGGACAATGAATAAGGAACACCAAAGAAGAATTGATGCCTTTGAATTATGGTGTTCACAAAGAATTGAATATACCATGGACTGCCAGAAGAACGAACAAATCTGTCTTGGAAGAAGTACAGCCAGAATGCTCCTCTGAAAGAGGACGGTGAGACTTTGTCTCACATACTTTGGACATGTTATCAGGAGGGACCAGTCCCTGGAGAAGGACATCATGCTTGGTAAAGTAGAGGGTCAGTGAAAAAGAGGAAGACCTTCAATGAGATAGATTGATATAGTGGCTGCAACAATGGGCTCAAACATAACAACGATTGTGAAGATTGCGCTGGACCCGGCAATATTTTGTTCTGATGTGCATGGGTTGCTGTGAGTTGGAACCGACTCGACAGCACCTAACAACATCAACATAAGCATAAACAAGATCCCGTGGATGGCACAAACGGTTTGTACTTAACTGCTAACCTGAAAAAGTTGGCGGTTCAAACTCACCAAGCAGCACTGTGAAAGAAAGCCCTGGCAGTCTGCTTCTAAAAACACTATGGAGCACTTCTACTCTGTAACACATGGGGTTGCCATGAGTCAGACTCAACCTGATGGCAATGGTTTTGTTTTTGCTTTTAGTTTAGTTTAGTTTTTTCTTTTTTCCAATACAAAAATTTATACATACGTTGTTATGTGACTCTAACTGCTCTCCCCATACTGTGACAGCACACTCCTTCTTTCCACCCGATTCCATATGTCCTTTCAACCAGCTCCTAACCCTCTCTGCCTTCCCATCTCATCTCCGGACAGAAGATGCCCATTTAGTCTCTTGTACCTACTTGACTAAGAGGCACACTCCCCACGAGTATCACTTTATGTCCCACAGTCCAGTCTAATCGCTGTCTGAAGAGTTGGCCTCGGAAATTGTTTTAGTTCTGGGCTGATAGAGGATCCAGGGGCCATGCTTTCCAGGGTTCTTCCAGTCTCAGTCAGACCGTTAAGTCTGGTTTGCTTACTAGAATTTGAGTTCTTCACCCCACCTTTCTCCTGCTCCATCTGGAACTCTCTGTTGTGTTCCCTGTCAGGGCATTGGTGGTAGCTGGTCATTGGTGGTAGCCAGGCACCATCTAGTTCTTCTGGTCTCAGGCTGATGAAGTCTCTGGTTTATGTGGCCCTTTCTGTCTCTTGGGCTACTACTTTCCTTGTGTCTTTGGTGTTCTTCATTCCACTTTACTACAGGTGGTTGGGACCAATTGATGCATCTTAGATGGCTGCTTGCAAGCTTTTAAGACCCCAGACGCTACTCAACAAAGTCGAATGCAGAACATTTTCTTAATAAGCTTTGTTATGCCAATTGACCTAGATGTCCCCTGAAAGCATGGTCTCCAGACCCCTAACCCTGGTACTCTATCCCTCAAAGTGTTTGATTGTATTCAGGAAACTTCTTAGCTTTGGTTTAGTCCAGTTGTGCTGACTTCTCCTGTAGTATGTGCTGTCCTTCCCTTCACCTAAGATAATTCTTATCTACTATCTAGTTAGTAAATAACCCTCCCCCTTCCTCCCACCCTCGTAACCATCAAAGAATATTTTCTTCTGTGTTTAAACCTTTTCTTGAGTTCTTATAATAGTTGTCCTATATAATATTTGTCCTGTGACTGACTAAATTCACTCAGCATAATGACCTCCAGCTTCCTCCATGTTATAAGATGTTTCATGGCTTCATCATTGTTATCATTGTGTAGTATTCCATTGCGTGGATATACCATAATTTGTTTATCCATTCGTCCACTGATGGGCACCTAGGTTGTTTCCATCTTTTTGCTATCGTGAACAGTGCTGCAGTGAACATGGGCGTGCATATATCTGTCCATGTGATGGTTCTTATTTCTCTAGGATATATTCGAAGGAGCCGGATAGCTGGATCCTATGGTACTTCTATTTCTAGCTTTTTAAGGAAGCTCCAAAGTGGTTGTACCGTTTTACCTTCCCACCAACGGTGTGTAAGTGTTCCAGTCTCTCCACAACCTCTCTAGCGTTTATTGTTTTGTGTTTTTTGGATTAATGCTAGCCTTGTTGGGGTGAGATGATATCTCATTGTAGTTTTGATATGCATTTCTCTAATGGCTAATGATCGTGAGCATTTCTTCATGTGTCTGTTAGCTGCCTGAATATCTTCTTTGGTGAAGTGCCTGTTCATATCCTTTGCCCATTTTTTAATTGGATTATTTGTCTTTTTGTTGTTGAGGTTTTGCAGTATCTTGTAGATTTGAGAGATTAGACGCTGACTGGATTTGTCGTAGCCAAAATTTTTTTCCCAGTCTGTAGGTTGTCTTTTGACTCTTTTGGTGAAGTCTTTTGATGAGCATACGTGTTTGATTTTTAGGAGCTCCCATTTGTTTGGTCTCTCTTCTGGTGCTTGTGCACTGTTACTTATGGTTCATATTGTGTTTATGCCACGTGTTAGGGCTCCTAGCGTTGTCCCTATTGTTTCTTCCATGATCTTTATTGTTTTCAATTTTATATTTAAGTCTTTGATCCGTTTTGAGTTAGTTTTTGTGCATGGTGTGAGGTATGGGTCTTGTTTCAGTTTTTCGCACATGGATATCCAGTTACGCCAGCACCATTTGTTAAAGAGACTATCTTTTCCCCAGTTAATGGACTTTGGGCCTTTGTCAAATATCAGCTGCTCATAGGTGGATGAATTTACGTCTGGATTCTCAATTCTGTTCCATTGGTCTATGTATCTGTTGTTGTACCATGTTTTTAGTTTTTATAAGCATAAAATGGGCTGTGCCGGGCAAACCGGGTGGTATAGTTACCCAAGCTATTTCACTGCATGTAGTTCATTATTTTCCTTGCCCATTTTGCTCCATGAGCCCATTGCTTCATTTGTCTTTCATTTTCCGTCTGAGTCTTTGCTCTCATCCCCTCCTCTCCCTTCTGCCTGGATGGAGGTAGAGAGCAGCTGTGCTTCTGACCCCATGAGACCAAGCTGCCTGAAGTTGAGGCTGAGCTGCTGGAAGTCTTTGCCAACCAGCGCATGTATCCATCCTCTGAGGTTGAGGTCCAGGAGAGTGGTGTTTTGCCTGAGTTGGTGAGGAGGGAGTCTGGGATGGAGCTGCGTAGAGGAATTTCCTAGAATCAGTTGTGGGGATGGTCAACACTTGAATATGTGACCTTTTTCAATTTACCCAACTTTCTGCAGAAATGTAGGAGCCCTGGTGGTGCAGTGGTTAAAGTAGTTGGGCTGCTAACCGAAAGGTTTGGCAGTTCAAACCCACCAGCTGCTTCGAGGGAGAAAGATGTGGCAGTATGCTTCCCTAAAGATTTACAGCCTTGGAAACCCTGTGGGGGCAGTTCTACTCTGTCCTATAGGGTCGCTATGAATCGGAATTGACATTGGTGGGTTTTTTTTTTATATTGCAGAAGTCGTTTCAGTCTGCGCCTGGTTGTTTGTGTTGCTGTGTTTGGTTTTGGTGTTAGGGAGGGTACTGACTTGGGCTGCAGATCCATCTCCCAGAAATAGCTCCAGGCCCTCACCCCACCCACTCACCATTTACACCATTTGGGTTTCAGCTGCTGGCCAGGAGCAGCAGGGACAGTCTTGACTGTCCCCCAGACCTGTCCCTCAGTCCCTCCTGGGAACCTGTTTCTTGACTTGTGGGCAAGGCTGGAGTTTCCTGTCTTTCCTTTGGCAGCATCTTAAAGCTTGCTGCAGTGGTAATGGAGAAGGAGCCCATACCTCTGGGAGCCCACAGGCTGAGCCTAAAGCATCCTGAGGCAAGTTCCAGGTATCTTTGAAGCCTTTTTAACAGCTTTATTAAAACAATATACATCGCATAAAGTTCACCTGTTTCAAGTGTACAATTCAGTGTTTTTCAGTATTTTCACAGAGCTGTGCAACATCCCCATAATCTAATTTTAGAACATCTTCATCCCCCCGGAAAGAAACCCCGTACCCATTAGCAGCCACTCCCCATTTCTCCCCTCCCCCAGCTCCTGCCACCCACTAGTCTACTTTCTAGACTAGGTTTGCCTATTTGGGACATTTCATATAAATGCAGTCATACAATATGTGCCTTTTGTGACTGTTGAAGCTTCTTTTTTTTAAATCTTAAAAAAAATTAATGTAATGTCTGCACCCTGGTTTTTAAGATACTCTTTTGTTTTAATATTAAAATGTAAAGAACTTTGGAAGATACATACAGCTAATGTGCAGGTCCCCACCAGGGTGCTCTGGAAGAGGCTCCCTGTTTGCTCCAAAGCCTCTCACGCAGCACCCCCGCGGTACTGGGTCCCCTCTGAGAGGCCTGAAAGGGACCTAGATGCCTTTGCAGGTAAGAATCCAAAAGTCGGATTACTTGACGAAATGGTCAAAGGGGAAAGTGATTAACATTCTCTGAGCACCTGCTGCTGGCCAGGTACCATGCTAAGTACTTCAGGAAGAAAGTGGGGAGGAGGCACCAGCCTGAAGAAACTCAGTAACGCTCGGATTTGAGAGGGTGTAACTGTCAGGGACATAATGTGGGCTGTTGCACACAGGCAAGAGAGTAACTGGCCATTGGGACATAGCAAAGGTCTTCACTGACGAGGCATTTGGTCAGGATGTGGGGACGAGGACGCTCTGGGCGAAGGGTTGGGTGTGAAGCTGAAGGTCAAGTCCAAGAATATGGGAGGATCTGCTTGGCTGGTGTGTTGGAGGAGCAAGGCATGGCAGCAGGGGACAGAAAGGGGACAGACACCGAGGGTGGTCGGATGCAACCGAGCACATCCCTACTTCCTCTTTTCTGTCTCTTCCTGGGTGTGCCCTTCTGTGGTCTGTGTGCTGAGGGGATTAACAAGGCTGCAGGGCCCCAAGAGGGTGAGAAATGGGGAGACTTTGTCTTTTTCTGGAGCCCTGGTGGCGCAGTGGTTAAGAGCGCAGGCTGCTAACCAAAAGGTTGGCAGTTCGAATCCACCAGCCGCTCCTTGGAAACCCTATGGTGCAGTTCTACTCTGTCCTGTAGGGTCCCTACGAGTCGGAATTGACTCCATGGCAACAGGTTTTTTTCTTTTCTTTATCTGCATGAGTTTACACAAACCCATTAGTTCTTCTGAGCCTCCAGACCATCCTCAGCAATTTGTCTTTCCTAATTAAAATTGATGACAATACAATGACAAGTTTTGAAAATATATTTAATTTAGTGTGTGTGTGTTTAACTAAAAATTACGTGGATACATGCAATGTGTTTTCTTCCCCTTTTAAGCTTGCATTAAAATAACATCTCTTGTACCTCCTTTCTTTGGGAACCTTTACTCATGTCCTTCATGCTTCAGATAGCCGATAAATAGCACAGAAAATGTGGTCTTTCCTACTAATAGTGGTAGAATTCTCTGTTTTTAGTTAAGATGAGTATGTAGCTCTTTGTTCTTAAGTTCTACAGTGAGCTTGGAGTAATCAGAGCATTTTTCTTGTGTGAGAATTTTATTGTAATGCTTATTGCCAATGAGAAAGACCCTATGGATGAAGAGATAGTCAAAAGCCTGGAAAACACAGGTCAGGACTTGACTTTTTGTGTTTGTTTTTTTAACTCTTAAGTAGTCAACAAAGCTAGTATTTACAGATCCTGTGCCAAGTATTAACACAAAGATACCTGTAAAACCCAGTTCTCGCCCTTCCAACAATTCCAGACTGAACTCATAACAGAGATAGAGGCTTGAGATTCTTAAAGGCAGGGATTCTATAGTTCTTATTTTGAACCCCACCATCAAGGACAGTGACGGGTCCCTGGCGGGTGTCAGTACGTGCATGGTGAATGAAGGGACACACAGACAAAAAGTAAATGTCCTGGTAACAGTGTAGACCAGAAAGTAAGAGTGCAGCGTGGAGGCGGGCAAGAGAATGTCTAGGAGTTGAAGCTGATTCCGACTTGCCTTTCTACACTTAGTATCTGTGTGATGTTACTAATAATATGGGGTGTTTTCACTCGTGTTACCCAACTTTTCTGAGCCCCAGTGTCCCCATTCATTGCAGTGTTGCTGTGAGGATTAGTAATAAAGTATGTAAAACATCTAATACTGTGTACAGGGAGTCCTTGGGTGGTGCAAAGGGTTAACACACTCGGCTGCTTACTGAAAGGTTGGAGGTTCGTGTTCATCCAGAGGTGCCTTGGAGGAAAGGCTTGGTTATCTACTTCTGAAAAATCAGCCATTGAAAACCCTGTGGATCACAGTTCTACTCTGGCACACATGGGGTCACCAGGAGTCAGAGTTAACTCAACAGTGACAGGTTTTTACTGTGCTGGCACATAATAGAGGCTCAGTAAATCTGACTGGCGTTAACGGACCAGTAGATAGTTTTTGCCTCAGCGAAAATGATCTTATTGTGTTTTTTCCTTGATGTTATAAATAATACATACTCACTGTTAAAAATCTAAACTACACTTAAATTATAAGGAAGAAACTAAAAATTATCTGAAATCCCACAACCCGAAGATAGCTGTGTTCACGTTTTTGTGGCCACCCTTTCTTGCATCTCATTGTGCAGACACACAGAACATCCACTCCGTTTTCATTGTTGACGTTTTTTCTTTCTTTTTTAAAAATGAGGCTTTGTCCACCTTCCCACTCCCCTTTCCTTGCCTCTTCTCCAACTAAATACCTCCTCCTCACCTGCAGGTAACCAATGCAACAATCTAGGCAAGCTGGGGTGTTTCTACCCATAGTTTACTTCATACACATGTTATTGTATTTAAACATATATTATACATAGATACTTTTTATATTTGTTCATTTTACCAAAATGGGATCCTACCCTCTCTATTTCTGTGTATGTGTGTCACAGATACAGGTATTGGATTACCATTTTGATCATCTGTCTGTCTCTGCAACTTGCCTTCCTTGAACTTATTACTATTGGAAGTAGCTGTAGGTCACTTGGTAGAGACCTGACTTTTTTTTAATTGCATAATCTTCCATGATGTGGACAATACCACAATTTAGTCAACCGTTCCCTATTGGTGGGCATTCAGTTGGTTTCCAGTTTTTTGCTTGGTGGTGCTTTGCCCTGCCATCGGTGCTGCAGTGGGCATCTGTGTGCATGCCCTCCTTGGGTTCTGGTGCCTGATTTCCATAGACAGAGTCTATAGAGGAGTTGCTGAGTCAAGGGGCAAATGAATGTTTTAAATTTTAATAGCGGTCTTTCCAGACTGTTTCCTAAAAAAGCCTAATAATTCATGTTTCCATCAGCAACCACTCTCAAGCCGCACCAACCTTCCCCCACCCCAAGTCCTGCCAGTGTTAGGAATCACTCTTGAAATTTTGCCAGTATGATGCATGTAAAGTGAGTTCAGTGGTAGAATGGTCACCTTCCATGCGGGAGACCCGGGTTCAGCTCCCAGCCAGTGAACCTTATGTGCAGCTACCACCATCTGTCAGTGGAGGGTTGTGTGTTGCTATGATGTTGAACAGGTTTCAGCAGAGCCTCTAGACTGAGACAGACTAGGAACAAAGACCTGGCCAATTTACTTCCAAAAAATCAGTGAGTGAAAACCCTGTGGATCACAATGGTCTGATCCTGTTGTGCATGGGTCGTTATAAGTTGAGGACCAACTCGATGGCAGCTGACAGCAACAACAAAGTGATAGCTCATTGTTACTTCCATTTCCATTTTCTTGAACACTAGAAAGGTTGGGCAACTTTTCATGTTCTTGGTTATTTAGATTTGCTCTTCCCTGTACCACCTATTGATAGCCTTTGCCCATCTCTTTCTTGGGTGTTGTATTTTTCCAATCAATTTATAAGCACTCATAGTTGTCATATTCATTGCACATTTCCCCCCCAGGCCATTTATTGTTTATCTGTTGAATTTATTCCTATGGTATCATTTACTTTACCAAATTTTAAAAATTTTATGAAGTCAGAAATGTGTCTTTTCTTTTATGGCTTCTGGATTTCCAGACTGAGTTAAAATGTCTCCCCTTCCCATACTCCTAGATTGTACTTCTAGTTTTCTGGGTTGTCCAATATTTTTATTGTTTTATGTTTTACATTTAAGTAAATTCCAGATGGATTACTTATATTTTATTTTGGTATATGCGTAAGGTAGAATGCCAATTTAATTTTCTTCCAAATAGCCAGTTTTGCCAGCACCGTTTATTAAGAAAACCATTTTCTCCTCACTGAAGTGAATCCAACTTTTGTTAGATTTCACTGAGGTCATTTACCAAGCACTCTATTCTACTCCACTCATCTGTTTGTCTAATTATATGCTGAGAACGTACAATTTTAATTACAGTGATTTCAAATAGCATCTTTCAATAGTTATTAAGGAAGTCCTTCACCTATGCAACACTATTCCTTTTCTTGACTCCTCTCAATTCCATTATTAGCCGTTTCAAAATAAGTCTGTTGGGAATTTTAATAGGAATTGCATTGCATTTATATACTAATTTTGGGAGAATTGACATTTTATGATATTAAGCCTTCCCATCTGTGAAAATTGCATGGTGGGGGCATCTGACTTCTGACTTCATGAGGGGGAGAATCACTATTAGCATCAACAGCCCAAGTTTGATTCCTATGAGGCGGAGGTCAGACATACCTCCACCCTCCAACCTTTTTACCAATTCTGACACCAGCTGTCCCTCCCATGGCATACTCTACTCCTCTGCTGGGTTCAATAATTCATTTCAGTGGCCACACAGAACTCACAGATAATACTCAGGATTAAAGAGTTTAATTAGGGAAGTAACACGTTAGAATTCAGGACCAGAAATGACTCAGGATACAGCCTCTTCTCAGCTGTGCCCACAGTCAGGCGTCTGTCTCCCTGGCCCTTGGCCTCTGGGTCGCTTGGCCTCTTGACCTCCAATAAGTGCCCAGAGGCACCCAACTCTGCCAGGAAGCCTCCTGCCCGAAGGCATTCTGCTGTCTTGCTCTGCAGACCAGGAAGCTCACCATGCCGTTCCCTGCTGGTCTGGTTCTGCTGCTGCCAGTTCTCTGTTACGTTTGCCACTGCTTCTTGCCATCTTGCGCTGTCTTGGGTGTTATACCTCTCTTTCTCCCAGATCTAGGAGGTTCTTAGTGCAGGAACCCCAGGTCCAAAGGACACCCTCATTCCTGGCTCTTCTGGTAGTGAGGTTCACCCTGTCTGCCTCTGGGATGGTTCATTTTAAGCCTAGTAGAATGGCAAAACTGACCAATCCCCTCATTAGGGTTCCATACACCTTATTTGCATGATCCCACTCCCATAAGGGTGACATGCACCTTATTTGCATTATTAGCAAGTTTTCCAATTCCCTTGATGGGCTACAAGTACCTTATTTGCATAGTCCCACCCAGTTGTTTGATGGGAGTTACAAGACCATGGCAAGAAAGGCCATATAAAAGCAATCCATCACACTGCACCATCTAAGAATATATTTGTCTCATTTTGTTTAGATCTTAGTGCAAGTATTTTGATAAGTTTTATAGGAATCTATACCTTTATTAGTTTTTATTTTAAAGCTGTATTGAGGTATAATTTACATACCATAAAATTCATCCATTTTAAGTGTATAATTCACTATTAGTATATTTTCAGAGTTGTGCAACCATCATAGAACCTAATTTTAGAAAATGTCTATCACCCTAAGAAGAAACCTTGAGCCCATTTTCACCCCCAGCCCTACAAACAAAAACAAAAACCCTTTGCTGTCAAGTCAATTCTGACTCTAGGCAGCCGCTAATCAAAATGGATCAAAATAGAGAAAATACTCTCTATGTAGAGTTGCCTTTTCTGGGCTATTCTTTTTGTTGTTGTTGTGCTTTAAGTGAAAGTTTACAATTCAGGTTAGTCTCTCATACAAAAATTTATACATACATTTTATGTGACTCTAGTTGCTCTCCCTGTACTGTGACAGCACACTCCTCCTTTTCACCCCGGATTTCTCGTGTCCATTCAACCAGCTCCTGACCCTCTCTGCCTTCTCATCTCACCTCTGGACAGGAGCTGCCCATTTAGTCTTACAAATCTACTTGAGCTAAGAAGCACACTCTTCATGAGTATCATTTTATGTCTTCTGGGCTATTATTGTTTTATTCTTTTTGTTTGGGTTTAGGGTTGTGCTTTTTATTATTATTATCATTATACTATTTTCAGGTGGACAGTTAGGAATCTTGAAAATCCTAAGCAAAATCCAAAATAGCCCTTTGCTGCCATGTTCTTAAAAAGTCATCCTCTCTATTCTTATACACAAACATTTTAATGGTAGGGTAATCTGTTGCCACCTTTATGAATATATTTCTGAAGCATTAGAAAGGGAATTTATCACCTTCTGTTGATGCTGTTTCTCAAGAATAATAGCCATGAACCTAATTACTTTACAAAACACAATTCTTAACAAAACACTTCAATAGTAATATCACATAAGTCCGTTCATTACATCTGAACCAGCCAACAATTGCTGAATAGAATAGTCCATTACCCAGCTTAGTAATGTTGTTTTGGTACATATCTGCATTCACCAAAGATCTCAGTGAATCATTCTCAGGAAGAAATCAAAACACACTCCAGAAGGAAGATGTGTTCAAGCATATTTGGAATAATTCGGATTTGTTTTTCACAAAGATTCACGTTTCCAAATCCTTTGTTTGTCCCCATATTGTTTTATTCTTTGTCCTTAAATGTTTTACGATTTTTTTTTTATTACTGTGAATACATTTCTTCCTGTTTCTTTTTCTATATGGCTATTTGCTAGTATAGAAAAAATATTAATTTTTATTATATTTACCTTATCGTCTGTTAGCTTACCAATTTTCTTAAGTTTTTTAAGAATACAGTTATAATTTATCTCTTGTTTTCCATGTTTGTCTGAAAATTTAATTTTCTTATTGCATTTTCCAGGAACTTGCAAGTATTGCTTGGTAATAGTGGTGTCAAAGAAAGCATCCTGTTTTGTTCCTCATTATAATGACTATGACTTCAGTGTTGAGCCCTTAAGAATGACATTTGCTGTTGATTTTATGTGCCGTTGTTTTTTGGTAACCGGTCTTTATTACACTTGTGTAGTTTTGTTCTGTTCCTATTCTTAGAATTTTTATTGCGAATGGCATTTTATCAAAATGTCTTTTCAACATGTATTTATTATGGTCATGTGGTTTTTCTCTGTTGATTTGTTGATGTAAAGAATTATGTTGCTAAATATCATGATAAATTGTCCTTGTCTTTTTGGAATAAACCCTACTAGTTCAAATTATGTTATTATTTTTATACATTGCTACATTCTGTTTGCTAAAAATAAAGAGTTGCTGTCTGATCAACTCTGAATCATGGCAACCCCATGTATGTCAGAGTAGAGCTGTGCTCCATGGGGTTTTCACTGTCTGATTTTTCAGAAATAGATCACCAGGTCTTTCTTTTGAGACATCTCGGGGGGGACTTGAACTGCCAACCTTTTGGTTAGCAGCCAAGCCTGTTGACCATTTCCACCACCCAGAGACGCCTCTGTTTTGCTAGTACTGCACTTTATTTAGAGATTTTGTGTCTATGGGCATGAAATTTATCCTAGATTTTACTTTTTTAATACTGTCATTATTAAGCTTTGATTTTAGGGTTATACTGACTTTATAAAATGAATTGGGAAGCTTGCCATTAAACGATTTATTGACAACACCCGATGAACTGGTAGGGTCAAGGAGCAAGGAGAGTCAAAACAAGGTTGAAGGGGAGTTATCTTTGCATTCCTATTTGTCTTTTAAGCCTGTATGAAATAGTTTTAGATTTGACTTAACCATTGGCTAGAATTGTGCATTTCAGTGCCATAGCCACTAGCCAAATGTGGCTATTTAAATTTAAATTAATTAAAATAAAATAAAATTTAAAAAGTTTGTTCTTCAGTCCTAGAAGCCACATTTCAAGTGCTCAGTAGCCACATGTGGCTAGTGGCTGTCTCACCAGACAGTGTAGCTCCTAGAGCAGGGATCGGTACACCACGGCCAGTGGATTCGTGTACAGACTGGTGCGCCAAGAATGGTTTTTACATTTTTATGGGATTATTTAAAACAAATAGAGTAGATGACAGAGCCCAAATGTGGCCCACAAACCCTAAAGTGTTTATTCTGTAGTTTTTTACAGAAAAAGTCTGGTAACCCCTGGTCTAAAGCACTGTCTCTTGACTTAAGTGATTTACATATACCCCCCTTACATTTTTCATAATATACCATCTATATAATTGTTTGCTTAATATTTTTCTTTAAATAGATATACCTTTTTTTACGTAAGTTTATTTTAAAAAGAAACATTAAATCAATACCATAAATGGAAATGCTTTCCATACATAGGTAAGCAACTAGAAAAATAAACACAATGAAAGCAAAACGATATTAAATTCTAGTTACAAACTAGACCTTGCTCCTCCATTTGTTAAAAAGGAGATTAGCAAGTGTTGCTATTAGAAGATACACTCCCACTAATTGAACTGTTCTCCTTGATGTAATCAGAAGTACAGAAAGAGAACTGAAGAGGAAACCACCTTCTCACTCATGACTCAATCTCATTTAAGTCCACATATGTGTACCTCCTCACATCACCTGTACACGTGTTCCTCAATTTTGGAACACTGGGCTGAGGGGAGAGGAGCATGGGGAGCAAGAGTTTGGCTTATGTGATGGCCTAACTAAAAAAAACCCACTGCCCTCGAGTAGATTCCAACTCATGGCAACCCCATGTGTTACAAAGTAGAACTGCTCTGTAGGGTTTTCTGGAATGTAATCTCTATGGAACCAGATCGCCAGGCCTTTCTTCTGCAGTGCTGCTGGTTAGGTTCAAACTGCCAACCTTTATTTAGGTTTGTAGCTGTCTTAGTTATTTAGTGCTGTTATAACAGAAATATCACAAGTGGGTGGCTTTAACAAACAGAATTTTATTTTCTCACAGTTTAGGAGGCTAGAAATCCCAATTAAGGGCACCGGCTCCAGGGGAAGGCATTGTCTCTCTGTCAGCTCTGGAGGAAGGTCCTCGTCTCTTCTGAGCTACTGTTCCTGGGTGATCTTCGTGTGCTTGGCATCTCTCTCGCCCTGTCTCTGCTTCTTTCATTGCTTGTTTAATCTTTTATATCTCAAAAGAGATTGACTCAAGACATACCCTACACTAATCCTGCCTTACTGACATAACAAACACAATCCATTCCCAAATGCGATTATAACCACAGGCATAGAGGCTAGGATTTACAACACGTATTTTTGGGGGACACAATTCAATCCACAACAGTAGTTGACCACAAACTCTTTTGACCCACCTGGTGGCCTCAGTAGAGGAGTAATATTTAGACAATTCCTACTGTCACTAGTTAAAGGGTGTAAGAGACATAATTTGCATTCTCTTTGTTTTATTGCTGTTAGGTTAGAGCACCAAATGTAAATTTATAATTGGAGTATATCACTTTAAGACTCCACAGAATGCCATCACTAAGTTAAAATTTGATGGTATTCTCTCAGCTTTTATTGATGTTCGCTATATATTAGAAATGGTCATTGGAAAACTATTTCTGCACCTTCTGCAAAACTGCAGCCAAATATATCTATCATGTTTCTTTTTTTCCTTAAAGAGTAAATCAATATATTTCTCCTAGAATTGTTATCTACATGCAGAACAGACCTGCTTTCTCGAAAACCTTCTGTGGAAACCTTGTTTCGAACACTGGGTTGGATGGAGGGGAGCAGTTAATTGTTCGGGCTTCAGAAGGCTTTTCCTGGTGGGTGAATCAGACTCCCTTTTAACCAACAAGAAGAAGGGTTTCCCTTTCCCAAACTATTTCCTCCTTTTCTTAACTTCCAGGAAGCTTAGCGCTACTTAAAATGTAATTCCTACCAAATTTTATCTTCTTTTTTAAATTTCCCTTTAACAATCTCCTTTAAAATGTGTTTCTTGTTGTTTTTAAACCAATTTGGTTGAGGCTTAATTTACATAAATTAAATGCAATGATTTTAAGTGTACATTTCAAAGAATTTTGACAAATATATATCACCACCACAATCAAGACATAGACTATTTCTATTATCCCAAAAAATACCCTTATGCTTCTTTCCAGTCAGTGCCCATCTCTTCAGTCCCCGCCTCTCCCCAACAAGTGATTTGCTGTCTGTTGTATTATTGTTGTTAGTGGTCTTGAGTTGGCTCCTACTCTTGATGACCTTATGTGTCACACAACGAAACCTTGTCATCTTCATGATCATTGCTATATTTGAGCCCGTTGTTGTGGTTATTGTGTCAATCCATCTCATTGAGGGTTTCCCTTGTTTTCACTCACCCTCTACTTTACCAAACATGATGTCTTTTTCTAGCAATTGGTCTTTCCTGATAACATGTTCAAAGTAAGTGTCACCGTACTTGCTTCTAAGGAGTATTCAGGTTATATTTCTCCTAAGACTGATTTGTAGTCCTCAATATATTCATTATTCTTTGCCAACACCACAGTTCAAATGCATCAATTTTTCTCCTGTCTTCCTTTTTCATTGTCCAGCTTTCACATGCATATGACGTGATTGAACCTGAGTCATGAAAATGACATCTTTGCTTTTTAAAACATTAAAGAAGTCTTTTGCACAGCAGCACAGACAGACACATTTACAACAATGTTCACTGCGGCCGTATTCACAATAGCTAAAAGGTGGAAACAAATGAAATGTCCATCGGTGGATGAATGGATAAACAAAATTTGGTACATACATTGGATACTACTCAGCCATAAAGAGAAATGAAGTCCTAATACATGCTACCACATGGATGAACCTTGAAAACATTATGCTGAGTGGAATAAGTTAATCACAAAAGGACAAATATTTTATGCTTTCACTTACATGAAATAACAAGAATAGGCAAATGTACAGAAACCAACATTAATTAGTGGTTACCAGCGGCAGGAGGGGGGGAAGGAGGGAGCCATTGTTTGGGAAGCAGTGGGTTTTTGTTTATAGTGGTGGGAAAGTTGCCAACAATAGATGATGAATGCACAACATGACTAATGTAATTAATGGTGCTAAATTGTACACCTGAAAAATGTTGAACTGGCAAATGCTGTGCCGTGTGTGTGTGTGTGTGTGTATGTGTGTGTATAAAACAATTTGAAAAGAAAGAGAGAAAAAAAGAACTCTTTTGCAGCAGATTTTCCCATTGCAATATGTTGTTCAATTTCTTGACAGTTGCTTCCATGGGCATTGATTGTTGATCCAAGTAGAATGAAATCATTGACAACTTCAGTTTATTCTCCGGTCTGTCACTGTAAATCAGTGTTTCTTCACCAGAGGCCATTTTTCCCCTTCTTCCCAGGGGACACTTGGCAATGTCTGGAGACATTTTTTGTTGTCACAATTGGTCAGGTGCTAATGGCATCTAGTGGGTAGAGCCCAGGAAGGCTGCTAAACATCCTACAATGCACTGGACAGTACCTCAAAACAAAGACTTAACCAGACAAAAATTTCAATAGTGCCAAGATTGAGAAACCCTGTATAGATACAACTGAAAAAACCAAACCAGTTGCTGTATTGTCAATTCCTACTCATGGCGACCCCATGTGTTTCAGAGTAGAACTGCATCCCACAGGGTTTTCATAGTTGTGACCTTTGGAAGCAGATCACAAGGCCGTTTTTCAGAGGTGCCTCTGGTGCATTTGAACTTCAAACCTTTCAGTTAGTAGCCTAGTGCTTAATCTTTTTTGGTACCCAGGGATCCTGTAGCTATACCAGAGGTCTGCAAATGGGGGCCTGCAGGCCAAATCCAGCCACACTTGGCCTGTTTTTTTTTTTATGGCCCATAAGCTAAGAATATTTTTACGTTTTTAAATGGTTGGAAAAATAATAATATTCTGTGTATGTAAAAATTACATGAAATCCAAAATTCAGTGTTTATATGTAAAATTTTATTAGCACATGGCCACACCCATAGCTACTTTCGTGATCTAACAGTGGAGTTGAGTACTTGCAACAGATATTGTGATTCACAAGTCTAAAATATTTATTATCTGGCCCTTTATAGAAAAGGTTTTCCAACTGCGTGATTAAATTGATCTTTTCTAGAGTTTCATGTAGCAGGAATCATACAGTATGTGCTCTTCTGTGTCTCTGCTTTGGCCCAGCATAATGTTTTTTGAGATTTATCCATGTTGTTGCATGTATCAGTAGTTAGTTCCTTTTTTTAATGAAACGAGTGCCCTTTCCCATAGTGAATTACTTTGGCACCTTTGTCAAAAACAATGGGCCATATATATGTGGGTCTATTTCTGGATTCTTTATTCTGTACCATCCATATATTTGTCTGTCCTTACACCAATACCACACTGTCTTCACTACTCTGCTTTATAGTAAGTCTTGAAATCAGTGTAAGTCTTCTTTGTTCTTTTCAAAATTGGTTTGCCTGTTCTAGGTTCTCGTAATATAAATTTTAGAATTAGCTTCTTGGTATCTACAAAAAAAACATATTAAGATTTTGATTGAGGTTGTGTTGAAACTGTAGGTCAGTTAGGGACAGTTTGTATCTATCTTAACAATATTGAGTCTTCCAATCCATGAACATGGTATATCTCTTCATTTATTTAGCTCTTTTTAAATTTCTCTCAACAGTGTTTTGTGATTTTCCTTGTACATGTTTTGTGTGCATTTTGTTAAATCATGTTTTTTGATATCATTATAAATGAGATAAATATGTTTTAATATTGCTAGCTGCTTCAAATCTGTCAATTTTCAGAAAAATAATGGATCACTTATTAATTAAAACAGAATAAGGCAGATTGGGAAGAGCTGGACTGTAATGGGTGGAGTAGGGTGTGGGGGGGACTACCTGACTACAAACACTGAAGCATCTTCAGTCCACCAGGCAGAACACCTGTGATGGCAGATACCACAGCTGGTAGGTAACCCAGGCACGTATTTGGCATGAGAACAGGCAGGTAGAGACAGTGACAGGGAGCAGTCACACGGGTGGTGAGGGATGCAAGCAGTTGGTGTCAGGAGAATGTGCCAACAGGTAGAGGGGCCTCAGACACAGGCAGGATCCCGGGAGAAGGTGATAGGCAAGAAACAGAGACAGTTGTACCATCCTACAGGGAATGAGATACTAGGCCCTTTACCCTACAGGGCTTGGGAATAGGGAATCGGGCACCTGATGGTGAATATGGGGCCCAGCCCCCAGCAACAGGAGAATGGAAGCACACAGCTAAGGCTTGTCCAGTACAAGATGTACTAACCTGGAGTCTTAGCATGTTGGATTCTAGCTCTTAAAATTTGCCTTCGGGTCTTGATCTTTGTCCTGGGATCGGGGTGGCCTGGAGTGGGGTGAAGAGATTCTGGGGAACTGGGGTGGCAGAAGGCTGCCACGGACTAGGGAACCAAGGGAATTTGGCTAGCCTTTCTGGGAAGTAGAAGAGGGTAAATTGTAAATATATGTAAATGTAATTGGGTGTCTGCCATCGGTTCCAGCTCCACCTCTCTTGTAGCAGCAGCAGGTAAACAAGAAGAAGAGGAAACACAGCATTCAGGGATGAATTAGATGGGCAGACAACCAGACTTCTCATTCCTCAGAGCAACTTGGCCTTCAAGAGCTATAGTCATATTCATTCCTTTTGTTGGTAGTTACTCAGCAGGTGCTCCGCAGCCCAGCAAGGGCTGGAAGAAAAGGCTCATCACCTCTTTTTGTGTAAGTGAATCAAGGTGTCTTCGACTTTTTCAGGCTTAGCCACCAGAAAAAGGCTTTTGGATCCTAAATAGTTAATCACTCTAGCTCCTCAACTCTTCATTGAAGGAATGCGGCAACCACGCAGGCTGGGTTAGAGGGTGTGTTCTGCTCCATCTGACAAGATGCTGTCTTGTCTGGGGTCCTGGGATGGGAGGCAGGAGGACAGAATGGAGGAAGGGGGCCATTTGCTGTTGCTTTCATTTTCTCTCAATTGCTCTTTCATTTGCTCTCTTCGTTGAAGATGGTGCCTTGCTAGGTCTTAGGGCGAGGGGGTTGTCCTTCACTGATATGAGGACACTGGAAGACAGAGTGTAGAGACAGAGCTTTCTGAGCTTAGTTTTAGATGTGAAGAGTTTGAAGAGCCAGCAGGATGTCAAAGCAGAGAGATCCAATAGATGTACAGATGAATGATTGTTAAATAAATGTACCAGTCTCCCAGACATGTTAGCTGGCTAGTGAATTTGCCTGCCCTGCCAGACATCCTCAGAGTGGGCTCCAGTGCTGCTGCCCCTTGACCAGGACTGCTGCTGATTCCACAGCCAGTGTATTATCAGAACTAGTTTAAAAATAAAATAATTCAGAGACATCAAGTCCCCTTGCAATTCCCTTTCTCAGAGATAGCCATAGTTAGTAGTTTGGTATGTAACCTTCCCAGTGTTTTATGCAAAAAGTTCATTTATATGTAAGTGAGATTTCCTATTTGTATGTGTATGAACACACACACATATACTCACACACACATACAGATATACATACCATGGGTCCTGTTCTGTAACAGGCTTTCTTCACTTAGTACTGTATCATGGATAAACTTCCATGGCAATGCTTGGAGATCTACCTCGTCCTTTTCAAAGGCTGCATAGTCTTCTATTGTGTGAATATACCATCATTTGTTTAAACAGTCCTCATATTGACAGACCTTAATCTTGTTCTCAGAATGTTTGCTGTTATAAACAGCAATGCAATGCAATGTCCTCATAAATGCACCTTGGTGCATTGGTCCAGTTATTTCCTTAGAAGGAATTCTTAGATGGGAAATGCACATTTTAATTTCATACAGATTTTCAGATTTCCTCCTGGTAAGGTTGTACCATTTTGAACTCCTATCAACAGTGTATGAGAGTGAATGTTTATCTCACTTGCTCTAGGCAGTGTTCTTTTTTATCTATGCCATTGTGATAGGTGGAAAATGTAATATTATTGCTTTCTTTGCATTTCTTTGATTATTAATAAAGATGAACATCTTTTCATTTGCTTTTAGCCATTTATGCTTTTTCTCCCATGTGGATTGCCGATTCATATCCTTTGCCTATTTTTTCTATTGAAGTATTTATCTCTCTCTTAAAATTTATAAGAGCTTTTTACATATTAAGGATATTAACCCTGGTTATATGTTGCAAATGTGTCATAACCCATTTTTGTTTGTCTTTATTAAAAGTAAATGGTGGTATCTTTTGCTGTATCAAAGTTTTTCACTGTTGCGTAGTCATATCTCCACCACTCTTATTTTTTATGGCTTTGGATTATGCTGAGAAAAGTTTAACCCAACCAAAGTTTATAAACATATCCTTCTATATTTTCTTCTAGTACTTTATACTTTTATTTTTTACATAAAATGCAATGTAATGATGTCAGTTGAGAGACCAGCAAGCTTTCCAATTGTATTCAGCATCCAGTTCACACTCAACAGCATGTCCTGCCAGGCCACAGATGGTTTGGTCCCTGCCCACACCTTCATGCATCAAGTACAACAGCCATCCTGAACGCACTGAGCTAGTTCTGTCTGGAAGGCCCTTGTGAAATCCCTTCCCCACCTCCTGGTGAGCTAAGCAACTGTCAAGACTCACCTCAAAGGCACCCTTTCTGAGCAGCATTCCCCTATCCCAGTCAGTGTTAAGGGCTTCTCCACCCCTCCTGGCCCCTCCAGCTACTTATATTGAGATTTTTATGTATGCATTTCTTTCCGCTATGGACTTACAAGCTGCTTGAGGGCTGGAGCTGGGTCCTCTTCAGTTCAGTTCCCTGACACCTAGTACAGTGTGCCACATAGTAGGTGCTAACCCTACCTCTGTGGTTTTATTTCATTTTAGTAAGGTGAGGAGGCCAGGAGACCGATTAAGAGTATCCATGTAATAGTACTTGTAACAGTTTAGATATGGGGGTATTGGTTGTTGTGGTAGAATTCTCACCCTCCATGCAGGAAGCCTGTCATTGATTCCGAGCCAATCCACCTCATGCACAGCCACCACCCATCTGTTGGTGCAGGCTTGTGTGCTGCTATGATGCTGAACAGGCGTCCATGAGGCTTCCAGACTAAGATAGACTAGGAAGAGAGGCCTGGTGATCTACTTCCAAAAAATTAGCAAGTGAAACCCTATGGATCCCAACTGTCTGATCCCGTTGTGCATGGGGTCACCGAAAGTCAGGGGCAACCTGAACCCTTTGCCATCGAGTCAATTCTGACTCATAGCAACCCTATAGGACAGAGTGAACTTCCCCTAGAGGGTTTCCAAGCTGTAATCTTCTTTTTGTGTGTGTGTGTGTGTGTGTGCGCGTGCATTAGATGAAAATTAACAGCTCAAGTTAATTTCTCATTCAAAATTTTATACACATTTTGTTTTGTAACATCAGTGGCAATGGTCTCCACAATATTTGTCCTTTTGTGAACTGTCTTATTTTACTCAGCATAGTGCCCTCCAGATTCATCCATGTTTGTGAGATGTTTCATGGATTCAACATTGTTCTTGTTCTTTATCATTGTGTAGTATTCCATTGTATGTATATACCATAATTTGTTTACCCATTCATTTGTTGATGGACACTTAGGCTGTTTCCATCCAACACTGTAATCTTTACGAGAGCAGACTGCCACATCTTTCTCCCACAGAGCAGCTGGTGGGTTCAAACCACTGACCTTTCGTTAGCAGCTGAGCGCTTAGCCACTGTGCCACCAGGCCTCTCTAGACAACAGCACTAATCCAGGTAAATGAGAAGGACCTGGACTGAGGCTGTGAGGATAGTTGAGAAACAGATTTCATAGGTAGAACTGACAGTGCTTGAGTGTAGTGTTCCATTTGAGATATCTCCTAAATTCTTAAGCACACCAGCAAATTGAAACATTAGCCCATTAGCATAGTCTAGACCTTTTAATTCTTGTGTGATTTGGTTTTAGAATTCCTCCTATTCCTATTCCCTTCGTGTGACCTTGGCCATCATTACCTCTATGTCAACATCTATAAAATGGAGATAGCATACCAACTTCCAAGGGCAATTGTGAGGTTGTTTCAATGAAATGCCATGTGTTAGCTTACATGGCCCCTGACACAGAGGAGTACTTAGTACAGGTTAGCTCCCTGGTCTCTTCTACCCCATTGCCCTGGGTGATTGGGGCAGTTGTCATCATCTGACTGATCTAAAGGATTGCTAGAGAGAGAAGCTAAACTCAGCTTTTATTTTTGTGTTTCCACAAACCATAGGCACACCCTGGATAGTTGGCCTCCATCTGTCCATGCCAGCTCTCTGCTCTTCTGTTTGCCCATGCTGCCATTCTTACTGTGGTTCCAGTCGGTTTTCCTCCACAGAACCTCCCGGCATCCAGCCCTTTGCTGCTCCATTTATTTCTGTTCCATGGGCACCACCTAATTAGCCCCCTGCATAGGGTCGCTATGAGTTGGAATCCACTTGACAGCAACGGGTTTGGTTTTTTTGGTTTGGTATCCTCATGTCTGGAGTCCCAGGGTGGTGCAAATGGTTGTTCAACTGAACAGTTGGAGGTTCGAGTCCACCCAGAGACACCTCAGAAGAAAGTCCTGGCAATCTTCTTCTGAAAAATCAGCCATTGAAAACCCTATGGAGCACAGTTCTCTGACACACATAGGGTCGCCATGAGTCAGAATCGACTTAATGGCAGCTGATTAACTGGTGTCCTCACGCCTGGATTACTACCCTGCTTACCTCCCTTCAACCTGTGCCTTGTAAAGAGGTAGGAACATAGCCCCCAGATCATGTTTCCATCCCATGACCATACTCAGGGTCCTCCAGGTCTTCCCATGGCCCATATGTCTCATGGGAAACTGTAGCCTCTGGCTCTGAGATCCTTGCATTCATATCGTCTCTAAGCTGCATCCTCATCCCAGTTTGACCCCTCTACCCCAACACAGCCAGTCTGCTTGCCATTCTCAACCCATACTTCCTTACTTCTGCTTCTTGCCTTTTTCTCATCCCAGAGAATGCCTGCTTTGTTCCTCTTCCCCAGTCCTTGCACCAAACACCCTCACAACCAGCACAGAATTCTCTTCTGAGAAGCTTTCCTTCCATCTCCAATAGCCCATTACTTGTGGCTAACACTTTGTACATGCAGAGTGCTTTCTTACCAGTGTCTCATTAACTCCTCACCACTGCCCTTTGTCTGCCTTCCATCAGCCAGCCTCTAATGAGTCCTCTGTGCGCCAGGCCCGTTAGAAGGAAGAAATAAGGCCTAGACTCTGCTTTCAAGGAGCTCCAGTCTAATAGGTATGAATTCCAACCCAAAGTTCCCTTGGCCATAAAATGGGAATAATAATGTTTAATTACTTCATGGGGTTGTTGTAAGATCTGTATAAGATTGTGTGTGAGCCTGACACAGACAGCCCAACCAGTGGTGATGTGAGAATGCAGGCTTGGAGCAGTTAAGGAAGGAGACTGTAGTCATGTGGCTCAAGGGGGCAAAGCCAAGTTCAGTGCTTTTCCTTTGCACTGCCTCACCCTGTCACCCACTCCATTTCCCCTCACATCCCCCTTTGTGTCTCCACTCACAAGCTCAGACCTTTCAGGAAATCTTCCAAAAGATGGCAGGATGATGGCAAGACTGCCTGAAAAGAAGTGGGGAAGTCTTTCTCTTTATTTTTTCCAAACCATATAAAAGTGTTATGTGTTTTTAAAATGCAGTATTTATTTTTAATTATAAAAGCAGTATAATATGTAGAAAGTTTGGAAAACAGAGGGGAACAACACCTATCATCTCACAATGCAAACCTCCTTGTTTATTCCCTGCTGTTTTGCGTGTGTATTTTTGGCTGTTATAATATTTGACATAACATTTTTGTATACAGCATGCAGTCATTCTTTTTTAAAGTCTTTTAAAATTTTTTTTATGAGATTCATACAGAAAATACATGTGCAGTTTAAAGAATAATTTTAAACAAAACACCTGGATAGCTCCCACCCAGGTAAAAGATGAAATCTCATTTGCAGCTTTTAAGAAGCTTCCCCCACTATGTGCCCCAAACACAGTCCCTTTGGTTCCCCCCCAGATAAAACCACTATCCTGGCTTCTCTGATAATTATTTGTTTGCTTTTCTTCATGGTTTTAACACTATAGGTGCCTAAATAATATAATTCACTGTTGCCTATTTTTCTCCTTTACATAAAAGAAGCCCTGGTGACACAGCAGTTAAGCGCTCTGCTGCTACCGGAAAGGTTGGCGGTTTAAACCCACGCTGCGACTCTGCAGGAGAAAGACCTGGCAATCTGCTCCCGCAAAGATTACAGCCGAGAAAACCCAATGGGGCAGTTCTACTCGTTCCATGGGGTCGCTAAAACCCTATGGGGCAGTTCTACTCGTCCCATGGGGTCTCTAAAACCCTATGGGGCAGTTCTACTCATTACATGGGGTTGCTAAAACCCTATGGGGCAGTTCTATTCGTTACATGGGGTCACTATGAGTCGAAAATCAACTTGATGGCACCTAACAACTACTTTGCCGTTTGTATTATTTTGTGTCTTGTTTCTTTCCCTCAGTATTGTTTGTGAGATGTTGTATATGGGCGTGTTTAGTTCATACTAATTTTCAGTTTAAAAGAGAAAAAAGTAGGAGTTTTATCTTCTTCTCACTCAGTTCCTACCCCAAACTAGACTTTATCGGGTAATCAGGATAATGATACATTTATAGTTAGGAAAACCAGTTCTGAGCCTCCTGCTTTTGACCCTCCTCACCCCCACCTGAGAGAAGGGTCTCACATTGCGGAAAGCCCCCGTCCCCTCCTTTTCTGGTGGCGGGCACTGCCCCCTCTACCCTTTGGCTTTCGTTTTAGGAAGCGGCCACTCCGGCCACTGAGGCCCGTGAGCTGTAGCTGCTGTCCTTCCCGGGAGCTGCTGAAATTATTCTGTGGCCTGGCGACAGCTGGCGAGAGCCAGGAAAGCACAGCAGGGCTGAGGAATCAGCCAGGAGGCTGCTCAGGGGAGGGCTGCGGTGGTGATGGGGACGTCTCTGGTCAGGACCAGCCTGATGCTCTCTGGTTAAAGCCTGGGTCAGAAATCAGGAATTCTTGTCTCTCCGGTATGCGCGCAGCCTCGTCTGCCGTTCTTCCACGGCTCTAGAGGAGCTGGACTTATGGAAGTGGGATACTTACTTTACTCATACTTAAATTTGCTGGTGCTCAGCCTCCCTGAACCTCAAATGAAGAAGCCTCCCTCTTGCCCTGACTTCAGTGAAGAAGGGAGCACTTAAAAGGAGGCAAGAGTCCATGAGTGGCGCAAATAGTTAAGTGCCTGACTGCTAGCTGAAATGTTGGGGGTTCAAACTCACCCGGGGTGCCTCTGCCAAAACGCCTGGTAGTCTGCTTCCAAACGGTCACAACCTTGAAAAACCTATGGAGCACAATTCTATTCTGTACACATGGGGTCTCCAGGAGTTGGAATCAACTCAGCAGCAACTGGTTTGAATTTGGTGTTTAAAAGGAGGTAGGTTTCTGCCAAAATGCCAAAGACTAGCACTGAGCATGGGCTGGGATGCACGTACACAAGTACATGTGTGCAGAAACACACAGTTAGGCCTCTTTTTTTCCCAACATCACACACACTCACTCACTCTCAGCTTCGGCTTCCAGCAACTGCCCATTTCTCTTCTGCTCCTTATAGCTAATCTCGTTGAAGAAGTGGTCCGCAGCTCCGTGTCTTACCACCCTCTCACAGTTAATCCTTTGGAATTTAGCTTTCGCCCTCTCCACACTGATGGTGCGTGTCATGGTTTGAATTATGTCCCCCAAAAAATGTGTGTATCAATTGGGCTAGGCCATGATTCCTGGTACTGTGTGATTTTCCTGTATGTTGTAAACCTGCCTCTATGATGTTAATGAGGGAGGATGGGTGGCAGTTGTGTTAGTAAGGCAGGACCTGATATACAAGACTGGATTGTGTCCTGAGGCAGTCTCTTGAGAAATAAAAGACAGAAGTGAGCTGTGAGACAGGGGGACCTCATACCATCAAGAAAGCAGTGCCGGGAGCAGAGCGCGTCCTTTGGACCAAGGTCCCTGCACAGACAAGCTCCTAGTCTGGGGCAACACTGAAGAGAAGACGGCCGACAGAGAGAAAAAGCCTTCCCCTGGAGTTGACGCCCTGAATTTGGACTTTTAACCTACTTTGACTGTGAGGAAATAAACTTCTCTTCATTAAAACCATACACTTGTGGTATTTCTGTTATGGCAGCACTAGATGACTAAGACAGTGCGTGCTCATTAAATCCACGTCAGCCAGTTCAGACTGTGACCCCGTGGGATCAAACCTCTTAGTTGATCTTAGCCTGTTAAGGATTCACCCCCTTGGATTTATAGCCCCCACTTCCCAGAAGCTATTTCTGTCTCCTTCAACTCCTGCTTGGCTTGTGCCCAAGAGATAGGTGCCACCTCTTGGGCTTCACCTGTAGCAGCTCCTTTTCCTAAGCTTACTTTTTAGACTTTCTCAAGAATAAGCCCTTGCTCACCATTTTCGTGCCCAATGCATTGGCAGATTTGGATCATGTTTACCTTCCCTCCTATGACCCTGAGGAGGCCTCTTCTGGTGCCGAGCTCTTACCTGCAGTCCTGCCTTCCCTGACTCTTTGTCCCGCTATTCTTTCTCGACAGCACACCAACAAGATGGTGGTGGTATTCCAGGTGCAGAGGCTTCATGATCTTGTAAGATGGTCCCCAACTTACAAACACCCTGGGCCAACCCTCTAGCCCTACTTACCCAAAATGACACCTGCCACCATAGCTTATTCCCACCCGGTGGAAACAGGGCCTGGTGGGACATTAAGAGGCCTTCTAAGAAGTCATTTAGGTTTAGAAATAGTTTATCGCTACTGGGCGAAGGATCCAATGTGTGTCATGTGACACTGGGCAGATGTGACATTGGCCACAGCCTCTTTTATCTAGTCTTTGCTTTCCATGTGTTACCCTTCTACTAGACTGATGCTTCTTTCTGTCCAGGTACCTGGTATCCAGGTTCCCCCTAGTCCTTGGAGACATCTAGGGCCCATCCTGAACCCCCACTGAATGATGGAGGACTTGTCCCTTTCTCTTTCCCAGTTCCACTCCTCAGGGCTGGATTCTATTTCCAGAATCCCTCAAAACACTTTGCACAAAACTCCTAGGTGTCCTATAAAACAATAACACACCAGAGGAACCTCTTACTTCATTAAAGTATGCAAGACCAAATGGGCAACACTTGCCCAAAGCAAAGACAAGAAGGCAGGAAGGGACAGGAAATCTAGGCGAATGGACACGGGGAACCCGGGATGTAAAGGGAAAGGGAGAGAGTGCTGACACATTGCAGGGATTGCAACTAATGTCACAAAACAATTTGTGCATATATTTTTGAATGAGAAACTAATTTACACTGTAAATTTCACCTAAAACACAATAAAATTTAAAAAAAAAAGACCTAAGTGACGAAAATCAGCCCACCCACTCAGACTAGCCCTCCTGGACATTGACACTGGCCTGGGTGGGGAGGAATCTAGGAAGAGCCCCAGTTTTCTGGATGGGATGATTGGGGATAGTGGAGTTGGTTTTGGACAGGTGGAGTTTGTGTGCCTGTGGAACATCTCAGTGGAATGGTCCAGTGGGCCTTTGAATAATAATTAAAATTTTCCCTTTACTGAGTGGTATAGGTTTTCAGATTCCTGCTTACCTGGGAAAGTAGAGAACTGAATCATGAAGAAATCAGTCAGAGGGCAGGAGAGGTTTGCTTCACAGGGGCGGATGCAGCCGTGATCTCCTCTTTTTTGTCACCTAATAGTTATTCACACAGATTGGCTGGGGAAGTGATTACCTCTCAGAATAGGATGTAGGTGGGGTGAATGAGGTACGAGGGGACTTCCAAATGTAATGACAGTGGTGAGTTCTCAGGTGTTTGTGGTATTATTAATACCTTACATGTACTTTATAAATATTATTTTAAATCTACTCAATAGTTGGTAAAACAGTTAAAAATTAATAAAATTATCGTGTGCTTTAATATTAATTAACACTTGTTCAGTACTTGACTAGAAAGCAATTTGCTGTTTGTTTTTTTTTTTCCCAATCTGTTAACTTAAACCCTCAGTATTTCCCTCAAACTTCCCTTTTTGGCTTTTGTGTTCCATTGAGGCTTTCCTTTGTTCCCATTTTTCAACTCAAAGAGAATGCCTTTTCTGAATGACCCCAGGCTGCTCTTAGCATAAGCAATCTCCGATCTCCCACACCCCCTTTTGGGATGGCTCTCACAAATCCACCAGCGCTCCTTGCAAACCCTATGGCTTCCCTGCCCAACAGGGTCGCTATGTATTGGAATTGACTCAACGGCAATGAGGGCTTCATTAAGCGGGCTGCTAAACGCCACCAGACTGTTTCTCTTTCCTGTGTGCCGATTGGAAGAAGAAAAACAGCTGCGTGTTTTCTTTGTCCTTTCCAGACAACTGCTATATACTGCCTTTGATCCTTTAGCAAATGTCATCTGCTTGGAGCAAGGAAAAGCCTTGCCATCCAGGTCAGTGACCTGAGCTGGCTTCACCTACCCCTCCAATTGGCATTTGTTGTAATACGTTGCCATCAAGTCGGCCCTGACTCATGGCAACCCGCTGCCCAGTCCTGCACCATCCCTGTAACTGGTTGCAGATCAGACTGTTATGATCCATAGGGTTTTCATTGGCTGATTTTCAGAAGTAGATCTCCAGGCCTTTCTTCCTAGTCACTCTTAGTCTAGACGCTCTGCTGCAACCTGTTCAGTATCACAGCAATATGCAAACCACAAACCACAACTGACAGATGGGTGGTGGCTGTGAGTGAGGTGCATTGGCTGGGAATTGAACCCAGGTCTCCCGAGTGGAAGGCATGAATTCTACCAGTAAACCACCAATGTCCTGGATTGCCATTAGGGTTGGCTTAAATGCCATTGGCCCTTCATGTCACAGGGCAGTTTTATAGCTCTCCTCTTGCATACTCCTTGGTACCATAGTGATCAATTGTAAAATCACACATTTTTTGTATGAATTCTGCCAAGAAAGGAAATGCATGTCTTAAACCAATACTTGTCAAAAAGAGGAAATACATGTTTTAAACCACTATCTGTCAAGTTAATTTTACAGTCTTTATGCAAGGAGTGTCCCCTTTGCACCATCTGGCCCTGTGTGTCTGTGCTGAGTCCAAAGTCCCCTGGAGTCCTGCAGCTGAGCTGCTGGCAGGAGGCAGCTGTGCCGCCCAGGCTGAGCAGGCTCTTCTCGTCTCGCACCTCTCTGCGGGGACAGGAACTGCAGAAGGTGATGACAGAAACAGACAATTCCAAAACACAGTGCTGGAGTTGGCATTTCCTTGGCAGGATGAACACTGCTGCAGGCCTTCTAGGAGTGTGGTGTGTGTGCATTTCATGAACAAGAAGAAGCAGTTGCCATAACCTTGACTATCCAGTCAGCAAGAGGTACCTGTACAGTTCCATGTGGGGACTGCTCAACAGCAGTACTGTGATGCAATGGATCACTTTTCTATAGCCTTTCTAGTCATGGTCTTGTAACTCCCTCCAAATGAAATGCAAAATAAGGTGTTTGTGGCCCACCAAAGTGATTGGGCAGCTTGCTAGTAATACAAATAAGGTGCATGGCGCCCTTGGCGGGGTGGGACCATGCAAATAAGGTATACGGTACCCTGACGAGGGGATTGGCCAGTTTTGCTATCCCACTAGGCTTAAAATGAGCCATTCCAGAGGTGGGAAGAGGGGAGACCCCACTACCATCAAGAACAAGAGATGGGAGTGGGGTGCATTCTTTGGACCCCGGGCCCCTGCGCTGAGAACCTCCTAGAACCAGGAGACAGAGAAAGAGAGCTGTAACACAGGACACAGTGTAAGATGACGAGAAGCAGTGGCAGAGAGATGCCGGCAGCGGAACCAGGAGACCAGTGCGAGATGGTGCTATGGGCTTCCAGGCCCATGGAGCAGGTAGTTTACAGTGGGTGTGCCGACACATGGAGCCCCAAGGAGAGAGAGAGCTGAGTGCCTTCAGGCAGGAGGCTTACTGGCAGAGTGGGGTGCCCCTGGGCACTTATCAGCAAAGCTAAAAGAGCTTTGTAACACTTTCCCAAGCAAGGCAGAGGCTGAGCTGAGAGACGAAGGGCCAGAGAGAGACCTGCATGCCGGCACAGCTGAGAAGAGGCTGTCGGGATCGAAAGAGAACTGTATCCTGAGTCATTCCTGATCCTGAATTATAACCTGTTACTTCCCTAATAAACCCCATAATCCTATTATCTGTGAGTTTTGTGTGGCCATTGCAACAAATTATCAAACCCAGCAGAGAAGTAGAGAGTGCCGCGGAGGGATGGCTGGTGTTAGAATTGCTAAAAAGGTTACAGAATTGCTAAAAAGGTTATAGAGGATGAAGGTATGTCTGACCTCTGTGTCATAGCAGTCAGCCTTGGGCTGTCGATCTTGATTATCTCTCCTGCAGTGAAGTTAGAGGAAGTCAGATGCCCCTGCCATGCGATTTTTACAAGTACAAAAAAAAAAGGGGGGGGGGGTGTCTCTGTTATCCAGTAAAACAGTTATTGGAATGCAATAATTACGACTATTTTAACCATGAAGAGGCTTTCTCACGAAAGACTGCACTCCCTGGTTATAGCATTGTCCCCCCAGCCTCTCTTCTTCAGAAGTCTCTATTTTCCTAGCTTGCACACCACCTTAGCTCTAACCCATTACTGGTTTAGGAACATCACGAATCCATGCCACAGAATCAGAAAATTGAAGGCACAGTTGGGTAAATCTTGGCATATCAAAAATATCCACCATCTTGCTCTGAAAGGTGTCATTACTTCCAGGAATAAGTTGTAAAAATCTCGAGATCCCTATATTTCAGTTTAACACAGTCCCTCTAGTCCTGGACTATTCCTTTCAGTTAAAGTTCCCTGTGGGTAAAGTGAGCTATCTAGGGACAGAAAGGAAAGTCGGAATAGACTAGATGAATATTTGCAGCTCTAGAATTCTATACTTCTGATTTACTCTTTGTAGAAGTTTTTAGGAGCCCCAGTGACGCAGTAGTTAAGGTCAGCAGTTCAAATCCACCAGCTGCTTCTTCGAAACTCTATGGGCCAGTTCTACTCTGTCCTATAGGGTCACTATGAGTTGGAATCCACACGACAGCAGCGAGTTGGTAGTATTTAACTGTCTGGCATTTTTCCATTTCTGCCTAAGAGGCATGTGTTTTGAATTCTTTCATTTGCATAGACAAAATAGCTGTGTGATTGAAGTTTTGGGTTAAAGCATATGGTCATGTGGGATATATATAGCAAGAAGTCTTAAAAGCAGGTGACATTTATTTTAAGGTTCAGGTGTTACTTAATGATGATTTGACTATAATGTTCATTTCTGTCTAATGTAGTAAACCAGTGGGCCAGATATTGGTTCTGTCTACACGGTTACTTTGTCTTGAAAAAAATGGGTGACTCGAAGCATCATAATCTGGTAACACTGAGACTGACTTTCTCTGGGTCTTACACGTCTTTCTGACCGCCTCTGAAAAGAATGCTCTCTGAGCATACTGCCTCAACCAGGGCAGAGGGAAAGACGGTCACAGCCAGAGGCGTTTGCACTGCTTAACAGCATGTTTTACAACTGTTGTTAGGTGCCACTGAGTCAATTTCCGACTCAAAGGGACCCTACATGACAGAGTGGAACTGCCCTATCAGGTTTTCTTGGGTGAAATCTTTATGGGAGCAGATCTCCTGGTCTTTTCTCTCATGGTGTGGCTGGTGGATTCTAACTGCCAACCTTTCTGTTAGCAGCTGAGCACTTAACCATTGCTTTACAACTATTGCCCTGAAATCTTTTCACTTTCAGAGGACTCTTCCAAGAAGTCCAAGGTATCCACCCCACTCACCCACCCCTCACTCCACTGTGTCCACACACCCCTACACATACCGAGACAGCAGCTGAACTCTAGAAAGAAGAAAAAAGATGCCTGTAACATCTCTTGTTGTTTAGTTTAGTAAAGACTAGCAGGGAAAGCTGCAAGAATGAGGTGCTAATGAGGTTACTGGAGGAGGTGAAAAGCATAATGAATGTCAACATTCAGCAGCGAGGGGATGGAGGGATGTAGACAACTTGGAAGTGTAGAAATGTGTGGGGAGGATATTGGTGTAACAAGACATTCCTGCCACCACCAAGCAGCTAGTCTGCACCCACTCACAGCTCTAGTCTGATAGTCCATGGGAGACACTCCCTTTAAACCAATACCTATCACCTATCAAATTAGTTTAAGTCCTTGTTTTGTTTTGTTGCAAGAGGTGACCCCTTTCCACTATAATCAGTGATGAAGTTACTGAGTTTTCTGAGGGCGGGTCCTAAGTCTGTTTCAGAGTTGTCTCCACTGCTGGAGGCAGGAAAGGAGTAGATGAAGTCAGTGCACACAAATGTTAGTTTTTAAAAGGCATTCTCCAAAAGCACCGTGGGCAGAGTGTGTTAAGCAACTGTGCTATGATGTTATCCACACACACCCGAGCAGGCCCTGAGTATTCCAGGGCTCTGGAAACCTGGAAAGGCTGAAGTCCTGGAGGCCATTCCTCAGCCAAGCTGGAAATATCTATCTACCTTTGGACCCGATTGGGAGGATGAAGCTCACAGCATTGTGCCTAGTCAGGCCTTGAGGCTGGGTGGTATCCACACTGAAGTGGCCTTGCCAGCCTGCTTAAGATCCTGGGCCTCGGTCACTGCCTTTCCACACTGGCAGTGTGGCTCGTGGCTCTAAAGACACACTGCCTGGCTTTCAGTCCCTGCTCTGTGATAAACTAGCAATGTGGCCTTGGAAAAGTTTATCTAGCTTTTCCAAGCCTTAGCTTCCTCATGGTAAGAATGGAGACAATAATGCTACCTATCTCAGTGCATGAGGTTCTGTTTCGACAACCCCCATCGTAAGTCGATTCTGATGGAAGTAGAATACCTCTTTTTTTTTTTTTTTTTTAGTTTTCATTGTTATTCCCTTTTATTATCAGTATCTTTATAAATCCAATCTTTATTTGTCTTTGGGAGTTGGCATGAAAATGATAATATCAGTAAATTACACAGCTGCAACATTGTATGTAGTACATATTACTAACGTTAAGATACACCAAAAAAAGGGGGCCGTGGTAAGTGCCGTTCATCGGAGCGCAAATACGTCATAAGTTGGGGACTGCCTGTAATGTGTTTGATGGGCTTAGCGAAGAACCTCATATATAATAGATGTTCAGGAATTGTTAGCTAACATTAGTATTATTTTTACTGTGCTTTAGGTGAAGGTTTACAGAGCAAATTGGTTTCTCATTAGACAATTAATACACATTATTTTGTGACATTGGTTGCCAACACCACGATGTGTCCACACTCATCCCTTCTTGTCCTTGGGTTCCCCATTTCCATTCATCCAGCTTTCCCATCCCCTCCTGCATTCTTATTCTTGCCTCTGGGCTGGTGTGCCCATTTAGTCTCATACACATGGTCGAGGTGCGTACATTATTGTTTGTTTTATGGGCCTGTCTAATCTTTGGCTGAAGGGTGAACCTCAGAAGTGACTTCAGTACTGAGTTAAAAGGGTGTTCGGGGGACATACTCTCAGGGTTTCTCCAGTCTCCATCAGGCCAGTAAGTCTGATCTTTTTTTGTGAGTTTGAATTTTGTTCTACATTTTTTCTCCAGCTCTTTCTGGGACCTTGTATTGTGATCCCTGTCAGAGCAGTCAGTGGTGGTAGCCAGGCACCATCTAGTTGTGTTGTTGCCGGGTGGAAACCCCGGGTTCTGCTCAGTGTGACTCGTGTCAGCCGATAAATGAGAGACTGAAGTGGGAGAGTAGAAAAGTGTCTTTATTTCGTTGCACAAGGAAAGGAACAGTCAGGGCTGCTGCTGCCAAGACTGCTTAGTGAGGGCAAGGGGGAAGGTTACTTTTAAGGGGTTTATATATAGAAGTTCATACAAGTTACATCAGCAACACTCTTAATCATACTACGCAGGCGCAATGGGGCTTACATATAACTTCGTGCATCACGTGTTCAGAAAATGGCAGTTAAGCTCCACCCAGAGGTGGAGGAGTTACTATGTGTGAGGTCTAAAAGGTTATCCTGAATGTCAACATGGCGCCTAAACTGATTTCTGCCAATTTCCTCTAGTTTTGGCAGCAGTTAAGGAGAAAGGAGCCAGGATTTTAATGTAAAGCTACAGGGTGTGTCAAGCAAAGGAAGTAGGATTTTAATGTAAAGCTACGGGGTGTGCCAAGCAAGTTGCTTGAGGCAGTGGAATTTTCTGCCACTTGGGTACCTCTGTCTTAATGTTAGCTAACATTGTTAATAGGGTCCTCTAAGTTCTGTGAATGAGTTCCCTCTAAGGTAGTCTAAGGAGTTCAGTCCAGCCTGGATTTTCAGGACCAGCCTACAACTGTGTGAATTGGATCCCCAAATCAGCCCCCTAAAAGGCCCCCACAGTGAGCAGACCTAGCATAGGTGTTTTGTTTTTATTGTGAAAATGTACATAACAAAACATACACCACCTCAACGATATCTACATGTATAATTCAGTAACATTGATTACATTCTTCATGTTGTGCAGCCGTTCTCAGTATCCTTCTTCCAAATCATTTCACCATAATTAACACAACCCGAATGCCCCCTAAGCAAAAGCTCCCCCTTTCCCTCTCCCTTGGTAACCACTAATAATCTTTGGTTTCTATATATTTGCTTATTTCATATAAGTGAGATCATACAGTACTTGTCCTTTTCTGACTGACTTATTTCACTGAGCATGATGTTTTAAGGGTTCATTCATGTTGTGGCATATATCAGGACTTCATTTCTTGCCATACTGGCTGATTAGTATTCCACTGTGTGTATATACCACATTTTGTTTATCCATTCATCTGTTGACAGACATTTAGGTTGTTTCTACCTTTTGGCTATTGTGAAAAGTGTTGCAGTGAACATAGACAGAAACCTATTTCTAGTCTATTTAATAGGTTTCTGTTTGCATTCCTGCCTTCACTTCTGAGTGTATACCTAGGATTGGGATTGTTGGGTCATATGGTAGTTCTAGTTTCAATTTTTTTAAGAACTGCCTAACTGTTTTCCATGGTGACTAGCATTTTACATTCCCACCGGCAATGGATGAGGGTTCCAGTTTATCCACTACCTCACCAACACTGTTGTTTTCTTTTCTTTTTTTTTTAAATACATAAACCAAATCAAACCCGCTGCCGTCGAGTTGATTCCAACTCACAGCAACCCTATAGGACAGAGTAGAACTGCCCCATAGGGTTTCCAAGGAGCTCCTGGTAGATTTGAACTGCCAACCTTTTGGTTAGCAGCTGTAGCTCTTAACACTACACCACCAGGGTTTCCTTTTGATACATAGGTATTTTTTATACGCTGCAGATGAACTTAATGTATAACCAGCTGTGGAGCCTCAGAGTTGGTAGTGGACTACTTGGGGCAGACACAGGAGGGTGAACTGACACAATCTATCTGAAGAATGTAATGAATTAAACAGCTGAGAGACTTGGAGAATTGACTCTCTGAGACACGCCCAGCACAGGAGTCTCTGATATCTTCAGGATACCATGGTGGCATGATGGAGACGGAGTCCCTGAGTAGTACAAACAGTGAGTGTGCACTTGGCAGCTAACTGAAAGGTTGGAAGTTTGAGTCCACCCAGAGGCACCTCAGGAGAAAGCCCTGGAGATCTACTTCTGAAAAACCAGCCATTGAAAACCCTATGGAGCACAGTTCTACTCTAACACACGTGGAGTCGCCATAGGTCAGAGTCTGGTGGTGGTAGTGGTGGTAGAGACATACAGAACATCTGGGTTTTACTCTGCTACTTAGTAGCCACAAATTCTTAACAACTTCAGGTTTCTTATCTGTAAAATGGGACTCCACAGGTTTGAGGGCCATAAAATGAGATAGTAGATACAAAGTACAAGGTAAAGGATTGATGTTTTGGAACCCCGGCTTCACCCTTATTGCCATTGTGTTATCATTTACCAATAAGTCCTGCTGTGGGGTCAGTGGGAGATGTGTGACCCCACTGCCTGTAGGACCAGTTTCCTCCCCATCCCTGCCCAATTACCTGCCTGTCTTAGTCTTCTAGGGCTGCTGTAACAGAAATACCACAAGTGAGTGGCTTTAAAGAGTAGAAATTTATTTTCTCACAGTTCTAAAGGCTAAAAGTCCAAGTCAAGGTCTTGACTGTGTTAATGCCTTCCTCGTAGGTAGTCCCAGGCATTCTTTGGTTCCTTGGCTTATAGATGATCCTCACATGGAGTGTGTGTCTGTATATCTGTGTCTAATTTGTCCTTTTTATAACTCAGAAATCTCATTAGATTTAGAACCCACGCTACTGGGTATGACCTAATTCACATAACAAAGAAAACCCTATTTCCAAACAGGGTTACATCCACAGGTGCAGGGGTTAGGATTCCAGCACATATTTTGGGAGGAGGATACAATGTCATCCATAACACTGCCCATGGAGTTTGGTGGTATTTGGGCTCCGATAGGAAAGGGTGGGACCTTGGTGACAGTGAAAAAGGACTTTGACCGTGACCAGTGCCTCCATCTCACCCACCATAGGAACATGCTTGCCAATTCAGCCAGTGTGCGGATCCTCATCAAGGGAGGCAAGGTGGTGAACGATGACTGCACCCACGAAGCTGACGTCTACATTGAGAACGGCATCATCCAGCAGGTGGGCCGTGAGCTCATGATCCCCGGAGGGGCCAAGGTGATCGATGCCACTGGGAAACTGGTGATCCCCGGAGGCATCGACACCAGCACCCACTTCCACCAGACCTTCATGAACGCCACGTGCGTGGATGACTTCTACCATGGCACCAAGGTAATGCTTTTGTTTGCTGAAGGTGGTTTCCTATTTGGCTTCTTTAGTCTGCTTCTGGAGCAGCTCCAGACCCAACCCACGTGGACACGGTACTCGGCTGTATTGCTAAAACAAGGGCAACTAGAACAGGGATTTCCAGGCTAAATAGTTGCCCTAGAAGTGATTATGGAAAGGGAGGCATTTAGGCCACTTTTCCTCATTATATCACTTACCCATGTGCCCAGGATGGGAACTGGTTTTATTTTTATATTTTTCCATCCTGTGATAGAGGCCTAGAGGAAGAAGAGAAGTAGCTGGTGTTTGCTGTTGTGTGGGTGGGTGGGCTGGGTAGAGGTGGAGAGGGTTTGGTCTGATGCACTCCTGTTTGTATGATAAGCTAAATTAAATCCTCAAAGACTGTGAGCAATTTTTATGGTAGACATTATGAAAGACATAGTTAGTTATCTTATATTATGTTCCCTAGCTTGTCCATTATTTTTAAAAACAGCCTAGAAAAATGGTGCTGAGGTCTATTTTCCGAGTAACTTATCATGGATAACATTTAGTCGTTACCGAGCTGGGCCTGAGCCACTGTATGTTCCTGAACACTGAATACAAACATTCAGACCTGAGAAACAAGTGAATTAGTAAGAAATGATATTTTGCAAAAAAAGTCATGAATGAGTGCTTTTATCCTTCCTCTGTGCTCCAGAAACCTCTGTCATTGCTGTCATCCCTCTGCATTTTAATTATCTGTCACATGCCAGCCACTCCCTGGACACCAGGCTGTGGGCTCCTAGGAACAAGGCCTGGTCATATTCCTCTGTGTCCCAGAGCCTGGCACCGACTTGGCACAGGAGTAGCTACCCAGTCAGTGTTTGAATGAACCAGTGAATGATGCTTGTCCGTGTGGGCCCTTACACACAGCTGTGCATCAGATTCACCTAGGAAGATTTCTAAAAGACAGAATTGAATCAGAATCTCAAGGGGCACAAGTCCCTGACTGGCGGCAGCCTTTGTACTTTCTGACGCACTGGGTGGAAAAGGCCCGGCACAGCCTCTAACCCCCAGCCACCCTGCACCCCAAAATCCAACTTCCACTCTACCCAGGGCTTTCAGGGAGCCCTTCCCCCTTGCTCAGGGCTATCCCCCAGAGGTCCATATTCCTGGGGACTCAAGTGCCCCTGTTGCTAGCCAGCTACTGACAAAGCTCCCCAAACCCACCTCTGAGGAGCCTGGCTGGGGGTGCTAGGCAGGCAGTGGCTGGCCTTGGCGACACAGCTCTGTGGGCCTGCCCACCTCAGGCAGAAGGCTCTTAAGTTCTCCCTAAAGATGCACTCCCTCCAAGGTCCAGGAACTGTGGACCAGAGCCTTGAAGGGCTAGGAGGTGAGGAGTCATGATAGCCAGGGCCCAGGCTGCCCAGAGGCGAGGATGCTCCCAGTCTAGGATCTGGGATGTGGGGCCATACCTGCCCACTCTGACCAAGGCCAGGGAAGAGAGGAAGAAGAAGGTCCCCTCCCTCTGCTTTCTCTTCTGAGAAGTACTTCAAGCCCTGCAGGTGAGACTTCTCGAATGGGATGGGGAACCCCATCCCCATAAACCTGGGGGCACCTTGCAGTTGAGACCTTTCTAAAACAAATGAGGATATCGAGCTCATCATCTCCATGCCTTTAAGGTAGGTCAGGCCTGGTTTGTTTGTGGTTCTTGTTGTTGTTTTAATTCAACTACAGCGTACATACAGTTAAGTGTACAATTGTAAGCATATCGAATTATCAGAGTGAACACACCTTGCGTGTAACCGGCACCCAGATCAAGAAACTGAACATTACTAGCACCCAGAAACCCTCCTTGTGCCACCTCCTGGTCACTACTCCCCACCAAGGGTAACCACTCTCCTGAGTTCTAATACCCACAGAGTTTTTTATTTTTTTAATAACCCAGCTTTATTGAGATAATTCATATACCATACAATTCACCTATTTGAAGTGTACAACTCAGTGGTTTCTAGTATATTCGCCAGAGATTGGTTTTGACTGATTTTTACCTTATATAAGTGAAATCAAGCAGTTGATTTCCTTTTGCCCAATATTACACCTACTGCTCACTTACCAACTATCTTGTTATCTGACATTTCACATTTACGGCAAAAAAAACTACTGTCCAACTATTTCGTGCATTAATGACGTAGGACTGCAGTAATGAATGCCGAAGTGCAAGGCAAGAGTAACGCTGGCTGTGATGGTTAAGGTTATGTGTCAGCTTGGCTGGGCCATGATTCTCAGTGGCTTGGCAGTTATGCGATGATGTAATTTGGCAGTTATGTGATGATGCAGTTTGGCAGTTATGTACGTAAGGATGTTCATCTGGCAATAAAGAGCATTGAGGTGCAAGGCAAGAGTAATGTTGGCTGTGATGGTTAAGGTTATACGTCAGCTTGGCTGGGCTGTGATTCACAAGTGGTTTGGTGGTTATGTAATGATGTAATGTGGCAGTTATGTTATGATGTAGTCATCCTCCATTTTCACATAACACTGGTTTTTGCATAATTATCTGGTCTTTGAAACCTAACCATGTAGATAAGTGAGGAGTGGGTGTATTTATCTGAAATCATCCATGTTGTTCCGTGTTATAGTTCATTCAGTGTTGTTGCTTTATAGTATTCCATTGTATGATATAGCACATAGTATTTATCCATTCTGCTATCAATGAGTATTTGAGTATTTGCTAGTTTGGGGCTATTACAAACACTGTTGTTGTGAACATTCTTATCGTGCATTTTGGCAAACATGTAATATACGCATTTCAGTTGAGCATATTCCTAGCAGTGGAATTGCTGGGTCATCAGGTATACATACATTCAGCTTTAGTAGATACTCTCAAACAGTTTTCCAAACTGATTGTAACAATTTAGACTTCCAGCAGTAGTGTACAAGAGCCAGGCCACAGTATTTAAAAGCAACATAGCTCTGATAAACATTATGCTGGTCCATGCTGAGCCCCACCCAGTCTGTGGCATGGTCACACCTTGCATCAAAAATTGTAGCTCGCTGGTAATTGCCCCTGCTTGGGAAACTTTTAATCCAGGGCCGAATGCCACACTGTCACCACATAGTCTGCCAGCCCCTCGGAGTACAAGATGGCCTTCTTTGTCTCATTTTCCACATTGTCATCTGCCAGGGCCTCATTAGCCAGGAGTGAAGGGCTTTCCCCTGAGAACCTTCAGCTCTTTATAGATGATAGAGAGCTCTGCACACATACATTTGTGCAAAGTGGTCAGTAACTGATCTTTCCCAGGCTTCTCATCCATAGCGGGTGGCTGCCTGAAAACATTTAAAGGCCCTGTGTGATCAAAGGCCCAGCTCTGCCTCTTCCTGTAGGTTTAGTGCTGCCTCAGGCACCCCCAATCTGTGTCCAGTGCTAGTCATGGGGAATTTCAAGGGCGACAGTATTAGACCCGACCCACCCTGGATGCTGGTGTCACTTAACTGCCCCCCTTGTTACAAAACCAAAAACCCCAAACCCACTGCTGTTGTGTCAGTTCCAACTCAGGGTGATCCCATATGTTACAGAGTAGAACCATTTCATAGGATTTTCTTGTGTGTAATCTTTCAGAAGTAGATTGCCAGGCCTTTCTTCCAAGGTGCTACTGGGTAGGTTTGAATCACCAATGTTTAGGTTAGTAGTGGAGCACAAGCTGTTTGCACCACCTGAGGACCTTCCCCTAAACCAGATTGTACTTTATCTTTGTGCCCCAGCCCTCATAGTGAGCTTCTGTGTCAGTAATGCGGCCCCTCACTTTTCTATCTGGACCCCTTCGGTAGACCCTGTCCAGAGTCCTGCCTCAGGCCTGCAGTCTTCCCAAGAACTGGCTTCCTGACCCTGGAGCCTGCCACTCCCCAGCCCCTCTGCTCCTGGATTTCCCCTCCACAAGGCTCCTTCACCTGAACACTTGGGTTCCTCTTTACTCTGCTTCCCAAGAATCTCCTGGGGAGAGAAAATGCTCTCCTGTTGAAGTGCTGATCCCAGGGACTTGTGGGTGTAATTATTCACACCGCCTGTGGCACTTGCGCCCAGTCTGTGAGACCTGATAGAGTGCCTCCGTGACCTATTTTGTACACTCTGAGAAAGGCAGCTGGTCGATTCACTGTAAGCATCTGGGTTTATAATACACTAATAATCCCAAGGAAAGGCTCACCCGAGTGATTAGCCAAGAGAGAAAGAGAGATCAAGTTGCATCTTTTTGTTCTTGTTAGGCAGATTTGCGGGGCCTTGAACCCTGCACCCGCTAAGCTACCGCGTGCTTGTCAGCAGCCTACAGGGCTGGAAAAACAAAACAGTTGAAAGCCTGGCTTTTCTGGGAGCATCTGGGGCTCCATTGTACTCGGTCTAAAGGGATTTCTCTCTAGCCCTTCTTTAGCACACACTTCTCCTGCCTTTGCCACTTTCAGAGGCTGTGGCAGGCTCTGCCTGGCTCCCCCAGCTCTGTCCCATGCTCCCAACTGCCACTCGAATCTCTTCCCTGCCTCAGACACTGGCCCACAGAGGTCCCGGGACCACCTGCTTGTTGATAAGAATGCAGACCCCACTCTAGAAGAAAGTTACCTCCTGGGGCGGGCGGGGGTTGGGGGAGGGCTGAGGGAAAACAGGTAGCATCAATAGTGTTGTCAGTGTCTAGGATTTCAGTTGGGTCATGGGGTTTTTTTTGTTATTATTCTGCTTAACTTACAAGTTTGTTGTTGTTAGGTGGGGTCGAGTCGATTTCAACTCATAGCAACCCTATAGGACAGAGTAAAACTGCCCCATAGGGTTTCCTAGGCTGTAATCTTTACAGGAGCCGATCACCAGGTCTTTCTCCCACAGAGCTGCTATGTGGTTTCGAACCTCCAGCCTTTCAGTTAGCAGCCGAGCACTTAACAATTGCACCACCAGAGCTCTTTCATTTAACTTACGTTACATTTATTCTTTTCTATGTACCTAATATTATGTCATAAAAACGGTTAATGCAGGCTGTGGAGCACCACCCCACCAATAGTTCTTCATTGTCCAGTCAAAATATCAGAATCAGGTTTGTTAAACTACAGGCACCAGTCCCGTCACTGAGATTTTGATGAAGGAGGAGGCATGCACAATTGAAAACAGCTTCCTAGATGTCCTTTCTGCCTCTCTCCCCTCTAAGAAAATATTAAGAACCACCCCTTAGGGCAATGATTTTCAACCCTTGGATGCAGATTGCATTATAACCCCTTGGGAAATTTTAAAAAGATACTAGTGTCCAGGCCCCACCTAAGACCAATTAAATTATCCTCCCTAGGGCTGGCCCCTCCCTGTCAGTATATTTTCAAAGCATCCCCGATGCTTCTAACCACTGGCAGGTGGGTTATTAAGGAGCTAACGTTTTGACTATCATGGGCCCTGGCTGTTACCCGTTAGCCATCTACCCTCACCTCCTCATGCACCAGCGTTCACATTGAATCCCTTTTCAAGCCTGGGTCTGCCTCAACTTGCCCTGTTGTTAGTTGCCCTCGAGTCAGCCCCCGACTCATGGTGACCCCATGCACAACAGAACAAAACGGTGCCCTTCCTGCACCATCCCCATGATCGGTTGTGGATCAGACCGTTATGATCCATAGGGTTTTCATTGGCTGATTTTTCAGAAGTAGATCGCCAGGCCATTCTTCTTAGTTTGCCTTAGTCTGGAAGCTCCACTGAAACCTGTTCAGCATCATAGTAACACGTAAGCCTCCACTGACAGGCAGGTGGTGGCTGCACATGAGGTGCCTTGGCCAGGAATCACACCTGGGTCTCCGGCGTGGAAGGCGAGGATTCTACCACTGAACCTTGCTATTCTTATTTATTTCCTTCTCTGCTTTTACCCACATTCTAGGGTCCCATAGTTGAGCTCCCAAACCCCAGCCTGGGTCCTAGAGCCCCTGTACTTGCTAAGTTTCTCTGGCCCTGTGTTCTGCCCTCCTGTCTGTAGCCTGTAGAAACCATCAGTGAGAGAGAAGTTGGCAGTGATGTCACCAAACAGAGGTCCAGCTAGATCTGCCCTGTTCTTTGAGGGCCCAGAGACTCCCTCTTGTCTGTGCCGGGGCCACCATCCAGGCCCAGACACAGCCTTCTCCTGACTCAAAATCAGCATCATCGGGACATCTATTCTTGCAGTCACCCTACAAGGGAAGCCAAATTCCAACCAGAAGAGTACTTGGCCAACGTGAGATCAGCCTAGGGGATGTTCAATGGCATGGCTAGGATGACCTGCCACATCCACTCCCAGTGAGGGGTCCTGACCCTCCCTCCTCCCTCCCACTGCAGAGCACTGGACCATATCTGGCAGGGTCCTGGGATATGACCAGCCAAGACATAAATGAATTCCCCTTTGGTGCCCAGCCCTGCCAGCATCCTTACCAAGATTCCATTTATCCATTGGACAGACTGTTTGCTATTTTTGCCCTTCAGATTTGCTCTCTTGGAATTAAACCTTTAAATGCTGCTCACTTCCTTTCTTCTTTTTCCTTTACTCCAGTGTTCTGTCAGCTTGTTTAATTCTGGCCAAAATGTCTTAACACTTCCTGCTTGTCGGGATCCAGATTCGTGTGGTCTTGTGTATGAATTGATGTTCTCAAGTTCACCTATGTCTTCATTCCTGTAAAAAGCTGGAAGGGACCTTAGAAATTGCCTAGTTCCACTCTCCCACTGAAAGGAGACCCAGAGGAGAGAAGCGAGTTGCCCTAGTCCCAGAGACGGTTTGGACGATGGAAGCGTCCCAGTCTGAGGCCCTTTTCACCACACCACTCTTGAAACCCCAGAGCTGGACAGTCACCCTTTCAGACAGCCTTTGGCCTCTCGGTTGGCTGTGCGCAAATAGTCTCCATGACACTCCATGGCTCTAAATGTGCCTGGACTAGATGAGGGCATCACAGAATCGAAACGCGTCAGACAGCCAGCCGAGTGAGCTCTCTGTCTGCCTGAGACCATGGCTTTATAGAACACCTCTCCTGCTTGGACGAGCGACACCGGTGTCAGTGCCTTGCAGCTTGGCTGTCTTTATCACATGTAAAGGCTATTGTGAGGACTGAATGAGGTGATGCATAAGCAACACGCACACAGTGCCTGGCACAGAGCATACATAAGATCAATGTTACTGTCAACAGGTGCGTGGAGAAACAAAATGTGGTACATAATACAATGGAATATTGTCCTTGTTGGGTTCCGTTGAGTCAATTCTGACTCATAGTGACCATATGTGACAGAGTAAAACTGCCCCATAGAGTTTTCTTGGCTGTAATCTTTATGGAAGCAGATTGCCAGGTCTTTCTCCCATGGAGCCGCTGGGTAGGTTCAAACCACCAACCTTTCGGTAAACAGCCGAGCACTTAACCATTGCGCCACCAGGGCTATTTCTCTACCATGGAGAGAAATGAAGTTTTCCGATACATGGCTATAACATGGATAAACCTTGAAAACATTATGCTGAGCGAATAAATCGGTCACAAAAGGACAAATATTGTATGATCCCACTTGCATGAAATATTTAGAATAGGCAAGTGTATACAGACATAAGTTTATTAGTGGTTACCAGTGGCCAACGGGAGGGAAGTGGAAAGGGGGCTCATTGCATGGGGAACTGAGCTTCTGTTGTGGGTGGTGGAAAAATTTGGAAATGGATAATGGTGATCATTGCACATGATGAACACAGTTACCGTCAGTGAATTGCACATGTGAATAATGTTGAAACAGCAAACGTTATGTTACATGTATTTACCATGATTAAAAAAAAAAAATATATTAGTCCCCAGGCTGTGACTACCTGCTTCCACCCCAGGCCTGGCCATGGCTTGGTTTTCCAGTCTCTTGAGTTCCTTGAGAACAGATCCACCCACTTTGACTTCACATTGAAATTGTTCTGCCATCCATCCCAAGTGCCATGTTGCCTGTCTCCCTGGGCTTTGCCAGCTGGGCACCCTGGCAAGCCTTCTCTTGGGAACCAGTCTCACCTCCCAGCTTGTTTCCTGGGCTGAGCTGTGTTGCACTGTGCACAACCTGGGTCTCTCCCCTAGGCCCGCTCTTCCTGCAGGCTACCACACTCTGGCCTGGCTTTGCTGGTTGGGATCAGCACAGTGGGCTCCTCCCTTCACTGTCTTCTCAGAATCACCACAGTTGCACTAAAGAGCCCCATGAGTGCCTTAGGGTGTGACTCCCTCCCCAGCCACCCCTGAAGACAGCCCTTCTCCTAACCCTCCCCTCTCAAGTGGTGTACTAGTTTTCTATTGCTGCAAAACAAACTACCACATATTTAGCACTTAAACAACACTTGTTTATTAGTTCACAGAACTAATAAGTAGGTCAGAAGCCTGAGCATGGTGTGGTTCTCTGCTTTGCCTCACAAGGTTACAGTCAAGGTATTGGCCCAGCTATGTTCTCATCTGGAGTTCAGGGCCCTCTTCCAAGCTCGTGTGGCTGTGGCAGAATTGAGTTCCTCGCAGCTGTAGGACTGAGGGCCCCTTCTTCTTGCTGGCTGTCAGCTGGGGGCCACTCTTAGCTCCTAGAGGCCATCAGCATTCATTGCCATGTGCACCCCATCTTCAAAGCAAGCCACAGAGACTATCCCTCAACCCTCAAATTCCTCTCATGCTTCAAATCTCTCTGACTTCAAATCTCTTTCACCAGGAAGAGACGCATCTCTTAAAGGCTCACCTGATTAAATCAGACCCACCAAGGACCATCTCCCTTTCTTAAAGTCAGCTGTGCCGTAGAGAAGAACCTAATCGCATTCACAGTTCATGTGCACTCTCAAGGGAAGGGGATTCTACAAGGGTGTGGGTCATTGGGAGTTCTCTTAGAATTTTACCTACAATAGGGGGCCACATGCAAATACACTTTTCCCTGGTACATCTCCACCCCACTTACTTTGCTTAAACTATTTAAACCTATGTAAGACTCCACATTTACATTTTTTTAAATCAAAAATCACCTTGGCCACTGTTATGGATTGAATTGTATCCCCTAAAAATGTGTGTCAACTTGGCTAGGCCATGGTTCCCAGTGTTGTATGGTTGTCCTCCATTTTGTGATCTGATGTGATTTACCTATGTGTTGTAAATTCTAACCTCTATGATGTTAATGAGGCAGGATTAGGGGCAGTTATGTTAATGAGGCAAGACACACTTTACAGGATTAGGTTGTATCTTGAGTCAGTCTCTTTTGAGATATAAAAGAGAGAAGCCAAAAGAGAGAGTGGGGAACCTCATTACCACCAAGCAAAAGAGCCAAAAGCAGAGCGTGTCCTTTGGACCTGGGATCCCTGCACTGAGAAGCTCCTAGACCAGGGGAAGATTGATGACAAAGACCTTCCCCCAGAGCTGACAGAGAGAGAAAGCCTTCCCCTGGAGCTGGCACTCTAAATTTGTGCTTTTAGCCACCCCAACTGTGAGAGAATAAATTTCTCTTTGTTAAAGCCATCCACTTGTGGTATTTCTTTTATAGCAGCACTAGATAACTAAGACCACCATCTTTCACTTCACAGCTCTTTATGCTTCATGTCATGTCCCTGCTTGAGAACCTGCCTGTTGACTAAGGCATCAAGTTTGGATTTCTTGATCTTCATCCTGGATAACTCCCAATCTGGCCTTCCCCTTCCCATGCAACCCTCATTCCCAGCTGCTCTCCAACATGTGCTCCATACGTAGAGAGGATGATTTTCTCAGCCCCACCCCCCACATGAATATTACAGTCCCCCTTCTGCCACCCCTTCCCACCCATCCACAGAGCCCTTCCTTCAAGGCCCACCTCACTCGTGTCACATTCTTCCTCCAGCCAACTCCCCTCTGGGACCACACTTTCTTCTTGTCGATGGAGATAATTTGTCGTGCTGTGGTTTTCAAATTTACATTTTTTAAAATCAAAAATCACCTTGGCCACTGTTATGGATTGAATTGTATCTCCCAAAAATGTGAGGAGCCGAGATCGTGATTTATATTGAGTTTGTGACTCCCTACACTGCTAGCAGAGGAGCCCTGGTGGCGCAATGGTTAAGCCCTCGGCTGCTAAGGTGGATGATTTGAACCCACCCAGCGGCTCCACAAGAGAAGAGACCTGGTATCTGCTCACGTAAAGATTTACAGCCCAGAAAACTCGATGGGGCAGTTGTACTTTGTCCTATAGGGTCGCTATTAGTCAGAATTGACTCCACAGCACACAGCCACAACAACGCTTCTCGCATAGCTCTTAACATGATGTAGACATTTAGGAAACAGGTGAATGTCAGCATAGCATGGTGCTTATGAGCACAGACTGGGCAGACTCCCTGCAATGGAATTTCAGCTCCAGCATTTACTAGCTATGTGATTTGGGCAAGTTAATCTCTCTCTGTCCCTCGGTTTCCTTATCTGGAAAATGGAAGAGACTATAATAGTACTTCTTGGAGATTAATTAAGTTACTATTTGTAAAGAACTTAAGATAGTACTTGGTGCTAATTAAGTGCACTATATGAGTGTTTATTAAATAAATAAACAGACAGTTGATGGAAGACCAACGCCTTGGAAATCTATCTGTACACTTTCCTCATGAGCAGACATTCTCAGATTCTCAGCCTGGTCCCTTTCTCTTAGCTGTAAATTAAGGAGGTTCTTTTCAAATTTCTCGAGTAATTTGGGAGAAATCTATAACAAGATTATAAACATTGATGTAAATATATTGTCTTCCTGTGATCCTATGTTAATTTAAAGTAAACGGTGGCTAGGCCGAGCGGAAGAATTTGTTCTGCTCCCTGTCTTGCTTATATTAGTGTCAGAGGAGAATGTGGGTAGGCTGGGGAGTTCTGAGCGCAATAGATCAGGATAAAGCCTTTTCCTGGACTTAAATTCTAACCACGAGCCTCTGCCCTTGTCTCTGTTAGGTCGCCAATCTTTCTGACAGCCTTTGTTACCTCCAGGCCTGGCTGTAACTCCTAGTTTATGGCTTAGTGCCTCGACTCTCACTTTGGCAGGCACAAGACATCCTAGGACTTAGGTTTGAGAGGGCATGGCACCTAAACCTTAGACTCAGTAGCCTATCAAAGAGTATATTCTTCCTGCCATGTGGGGAGCACAGGTCAGTGTTCAGAATGGGGCATGTTCAGCCTCTGATGGCTCCAGGATCCCAGAGCCCCAGGTGGCACCTGGCAGCATGTGGCTGTCCCGCAGTTTAGCTTCCATCCTTGCCCCCCATTGTATTAGGACTGCACCTGAGTTGACATACCTGGACCTCAGACCCACTTTGAGATCTATTATACATTTATTTTGATCTTGAAGGGGCCCCCCTCAGGCAGATCTTACTGTCTTTACTCTACAGATGGAGAAACTGAGTCTCAGAGAGGTGACATAGCTTGCCCAGCTACCAGGCGACCGGTCTGTCTGTCTGACTGCCAGTCTTGACTCACAGCCCCCATTCCTCGACACCGTGTATCCAGGGAGGTCTCATGGCAGCCTCCCGCAGCAGCTTTATGGCACCGTTGCCAACCACGTTGGGACTAAAATGAAGACATGGCCAACATTTGAGTAGGCGAGGGAAGGAGGGCAAATGGGCTTACATGCATTCCATTTCTAGATCATTGATATGCCCCTCCTCTCTGACATCTCTACGCAGCCTAGATTTAAAAGATCTCAAGGGTCTGCTTGCCCGTAAACTTTCCCTCTTTGGGGTTAGAAGGGGCTTTGCCCAGAAGGTGAACGACAGAGGGCCTCTCTGCGCGACTCCTTTTAGAATGGTTTCCACAGGCCCCTTAGCTTCTCAGAAGCTGGCAGCCACATTCTTATTGCCACATAACTCCCTTTGAGGATCATCTCCAGTCTCCATGGTAACGGCGTGTTGGGAGACAGCCTGCTCTGTGCTGTGGCTTTGTATTAAACACAATGAATTTAAACTGGATGCTCGGCCGTGAGGATAATCATTCTGGATTAGAGAAAAGCCTGGAGCTCCTTGTTTCATAATTTTAAGTGTTGGCACAGTTCTCAGTTTTAGCCTGTAATTCAGCCCAAGTCACACCTACCCCTCTGTTTCTAAGCTGCAATTAGGTCCTACTTCCACTTGGGCTTTTCTCCCTTCTTTGAAGAATTTGGAGCTGGGGAGCCCCTCGGTTCAGCCCAGGTTGCCCTGAGCTTAGAAGGGGCAGCATGATGGGGGGCGGGGGGTGCTCTAGAGTCACGTGGGCCTTCAAGGAATCTGACTGCGATTTCCTCTGAGCCTCAGTTTCCTTATTTGTAAAATGAGACAAATAACCCCTCCCCCAGAGAGTCATTTGGAGACTCAAATAAGATAATAAATGTTGAGAGCATGCTTATAGTAGGCCCTCAGGCAGTGATACTTTCTTTCTATATCCCTCCTGAAGGGGGTGGTAAAATACTGAAACATGCCTCCGTGGCCCCATGGCTTCAGTGAGAATGGTGTCACTCTTTGCAAGCGGCTGCTTCTGTGTCCCTGGACATGCTAGTCTGCCATGTCTGGGAAGTAACACAGTTCATTCCAGGACTTAGAGGAAAATGGTTTTACCATAGAAATGAGCATCAGTCTAGAATAAAAACCATGCATGGTTTTCCATCTCTCCCACTAGTTGGTATTCCTGAATTGCTAGTTCCAAAATGCGCAAATGCTAGGACTGATGTGTATACTGCCTTAGGGCTTGTCTATTTTAAGTACAGCCTTGGGGAGACCTGGAAGCAGGGGGGGATCGCCTGAGACTGTGAGGTTCTGTGCTTAGTTACCATTTCGGCAATATCAGACCCGTGCTCTTAAGTATTACAGAGAGCGTGGGATTTAGAGTAAGAGTACCTGGCTCCCAGTCCTGGCTTATCTCTAAAAAGCAGAGATGATGAAAATGTCCGTGGCACGTGGTGGTGGTGAAGATTAGATGAGGGAAGAGCTTTCCTGTGCAAATGACCCGCTCACTCCCCGAGGGCTTCCTGCCTGGGGCAGAAAGGGGCCAGGGCCTTAGGCTGCTTTGCAGCTTCCAGGAGGTTCTCTCTGGGTCTAGTTTCACTCAAAGGTTTCTATAGTGAGGGCGACCCCCTACTGCCTTAGACTCCTCCAGGGATGAGAGTCCTGGAGCCCCAGAGCCATCTTTCCCTCTGGGCCCCCTGAAATGAGCCTTTTCCACCTCCAGCAGGTGGTTCTGCCACCAGCACTGCCTCCAGCCCGGAGAGAGCCGGCCCTCTTTGTATTTAGGAATGTGGACAGCAGGGAAGGGGCGGGCTCTTGTACAGCTTCCCTTTGACCTGTGCCTGACCCAGCTGCTCCTTGCTCTTTGTCCTTGAGGCCTAAGAGAGGAGGGAGGAGTCCTAGTGGCACAACATTACGCATTCCACTGCTAACCAAAAGATTGGTGGTTCAAACCCACCCAGCCGCTCTTTGGGAGAAAAGACCTTGGCAGTCTGCTCCTGTAAAGATTACAGTCTAGGAAACCCTATGGGGCAGTTCTACTCTGTCACAGTGCGTTCACAATGCAGTGCTATGAGTCAAAAATCAACTCGAGGGCACCTAACAGCAAGACTAGCATGTCCAGGGACACAGAAGCAGCCTGCCTGCAAAGAGTGACACCATTCTCACAGAAGCCATGGGGCCACGGAGGCACTTTTTAGTATTCTACCACCTCCTTCAGGAGGGATATAGAAAGAAAGTATCACTGTCTGAGGGCCTACTATAAGCATGCTCTCAACATTTATTATCTTATTTGAGTCTCCAAATGACTCTCTGGGGGAGGGGTTATTTGTCTCATTTTACAAATAAGGAACAGCAAGAGCGGAGGGGAGGTGGGACTTCACAACGTAACACAGACCTTTCAGTTCTCAGCAGCTGTGTTGTTGGTAGTATCATGCATACCTAGAGTCTACCTGTTGAACAGGAGCTGGGGCAGGCTTACTTCAGGGGTTCCTAAGCAGACAGTTCTTTGTCCCTGAAACCTGGGAGCTGCCCTGGTCTGTTCACCTGTGGGGGCAGGGGGCTCTAGTCTCCAGGGAGGGCCTGCATCTTAACCTTAAGGGCAGCTCACCTCTTCTTGAAGCCAGCAAGTGCAGCGAGTTCCTGTGCCTTGGTAAGAGGGTTTGCCAGGCTTCCCTAACTCCATACCAGCCTGGTCTTCCTCCTGCCTCGTGTTTGTCCACCCGCATCGCCTTTCTGGTCTCGTCTTTATCCTAATCTTCCCTTTATGTTGCTGCTTTTCGGAGTTCTATCCCAGATGGTCTCCTCTTATCACCCTCCCTCCCTAGGCGATCTGTCACCAATGACTCCCATGTGTATAGCTATAGCCTGGATGGCTCTGTCCACCCACCTACTGGACATCTCGCCCTGGATGCCCTCAAAGGCCCATCAGCACACCCATCACTGGCTCCTCGTCTTCCACCACAACTCGCTCCTCTCCCGGGGAGCCCTGCTTCAGGGAATGACACCACCATCCACCTGAGCCATAACTCACTTGCCCACGACCACAGGTCTCATAAGTGATACAGGCAGAACTTGATCCCAGGTCTGCCAGCTCCAAAGTTCGTGCCGCTCACACCACAACATCCTGCCTCCACACACCACCAGAGAATTGAAGTGCATTTCTAGCAAACTTAAAATGCAAATTTCACCGTAGGCCCAGCCACCAGCCCACCTTTTGCTGGACCTCCGCCTGGACCCCTTTGTTGGAAGCCGCTGACCCCTGGGCTCCCCGCCCCTCGGCTCTCCCAGCCCCTGCTCCTGGCTTCACAGAACTGCCCCTTTATAATTGCCCTGTTGCTGCCTCTAGCCTTGATTTTGCAATGCATTCCCCCTAATGGTTTTACTAAACCTTCTCTTGGCTCAGCCCAACATTATCGATTTTCCCCAAGTCTTTTCTCTAAGAAGCTTGGCCTCATCTCCTGTTTTGCTAAGAAGCCTGGGACCAGAGGCCTATGCACCCTCAGCTCTCCTCCACGTCACCTCTGATTGCCTCCTTTATTCAGCCCCTCCTGAATGGGTGGGGAGAGGTGTCCTTTCCAACCCGATATAATACATGTGAATATCAACCTTCAGTTTCTTCATCCGAATACTGGGGATAATAATGGCACCTGTTTCCTATGTCGTTGTGAGAATTAAACAGGGCTTAGTACAGTGCTTGGCACAGAGTAAATGCACAGTGGATGTTGGCTGTAATTAACACTTGAATGTCCCTCATTATGTCTAAAAACTTCCCTCTAAATTTGATCTAACCTATCCTGATATTTTTTTCAGTCACCCAGTTATTCACATTGCTTCCTCCTCTGTCATCAAACCTCTCTTCAAGCAGAATGTTTCACATCAGTCCCTTCCATCCCAGCCCCTAAATTCTGTCATCAAACCTCTCTTCAAGTAGAATGTTTCACATCAGTCCCTTCCATCCCAGCCCCTAAATTCAGGTCCATAATCCCAGCACTATAGTTCAGCTTGCACACCAGAACCAGTCACGTTCCAGAGTCTGAGTTTCATGTTCTTCCGCTGCCCAGAGCCTGCTGGGGCTGCTCACGTCTCACAGTGCAGGTCAGCGAGTAGTCCATCACATCTCTCCCAACAGCCTCCTTCCTGGTCCACAGATGCATCCAGAGTCCTGTCGGTAAATGGGCCCCTAAGCTCCCTCATTACCATTACTGCCACAAACACAAGCTGAAGAACTTTGCTGATAGGATGGAATCCAGGTTAATCAAGGTCCACACATTTAGTCCTAATTAGACCCATCTCTGCCAAAGTCAGACAGGTCTATCCTCTGTCCCTGACTCTGTCCCTGACTTTGCCCACACCATTTCCTTCCCCGGAGTGCCCTGGCCTGGTCAAATCACACCCCTCTTCCAGCCTATCCTAAAGTGACCTTTCCTTCCTCTGGTCTTCTTTTGACACTTTCCATCACCATTTAGAGATACTATCTTGTGCTGCTTTGTACTCTGGTGTAATTTTGAACAGTCACTTCCATTAAAAATGCACTTTTTTCTTGCCCAGTTTGCCAACTGAACTCCAACCACCTTAAGGTGTTTGCATTTCTCATGTCTCCTGGAGCATCTGATACACATAATAGATGACACGTGGTGTGTGCGTTAGTGCTACCTACAAATTATGCCTATTGTTAATAATCACTACTCTTTTGGGAGCTCCTACTCCGTGCAGTCGATTTGATTCCTGTGTATTCCACCTGGTGTGGTCAGCGTGTATAGTCACCATTAGTGTTGTTGAAAACAGGTATTTACAATGAATAAGTTGTTGGTCTCGCAAAATTCTATCATGCAATCTCCAGCTTCATTTCTATCACCAAGGCCATATTTTCCAACTACCAAGCCTTCTTCTTTGTTTCCAACTTCAGCATTCCAATTACCAGTAATTATCAATGCATTTTGATTGCATGTTTGATCTATTTCAGACTGCAGAAGTTGGTAAAAATCTTCAATTTCTTCATCTTTGGCCTTAGTGGTTGGTGTGTACTTTTGAATAATAGTTGTATTAACAGGTCTTCCTTGTAGGCTTATGGATATTTTCCTATCACTGACAGTGTTGTACTTCAGGATGCATCTTGAAATGTTCTTTTTAATGATGAATGCAACACCATTCCTCTTCAGTTTGTCATTCCTGGCACAGTAGACCATATGGCTGTCTGATTCAAAATGGCCAATGGTCCATTTCAGCTCACTGATGCCTAGGATATCAATCTTTATGAATTCCATCTCATTTTTGACAACTTTCCAATTTTCTTAGATTCATACTTCATACATTCCACATTCCAATTATTAATGGATATTTGCAGCTGCTTCTTCTCATTTGGAGTCATGCCACATCAGCAAATGAAGATTTGAGAGCTTTACTCCATCCACATCAAGATCAACTCTACCTTGAGGAGGCAGCTCTTCGCCACTTGTATTTTGAGTGCCTTCCATCTTCTGCCACTCTATCAGACAGTGTTCCACTGCTATTCCTAAGGTTTTCACTGGCCATTTTTTTTCAGAAGTAGACCGCCAGGTCCTTCTTCTTAGTCCACCTTAGTTTGGAAGCTCCACTGAAAACTGTCCACTATGGGTGACCCGGCTGGTATTTGAAATACTGGCAGCATAGCTTCCAGCATCACAGCAACATGCAAGCCATCACAGTATGACAAAATGAGAGACGAGTGGTGGTCTGTATCAAGAAGAATACAGCATGAGGATTGGAGGAAGACTTAGTAACAACCTGCAATATGCAGGTGACACAACCTTGCTTGCTGAAAGTGAAGAGGACTTGAAGTACTTACTGATGAAGATCAAAGACCACAGCCTTCGGTATGGATTACGCCTCAACATAAAGAAAACAAAAATCCTCACAAATGGACCAAGAAGCAACATAACGATAAATGGAAAAAAGATTCAAGTTGTCAAGGATTTCATTTTTACTTGGATCCACAATCAGCATCCATGGAAACAGCAGTCAAGAAGTCAAACGAGGTATTGCATTAAGTAAATTCTGCTGTAGAAGACCTATTCAAGGTGTTGAAAAGCAAAGGTGTCATTTTGAGGACTAAGGTGCACCTGATCCAAGCTATGGCATTTTCAATCGCCTCATATGCACGCGAAAGCTGGACAATGAATAAGGAAGACTGAAGAAAAATTTGACACATTTGAATTATGGTGTTGGTGAAGAATATTGAATATACCATGGACTGCCAGAAGAACAAACAAATCTGTCTTGGAAGAAGTACAGCCAGAATGCT
>NW_004443988.1:7013143-7063809 GCF_000243295.1 Trichechus manatus latirostris
AGACATACACACACCCGTGTTAATTGCAGCATTGTTCACAATAGCAAAAAGATGGAAACAACCTAGATGCCCATCAACAGATGAATGGATAAACTATGGTACATACACACAATGGAGTATTATGCAACGATAAAGAACACTGATGAATCTGTGAAGCATCTCATAACATGGATGAATCTGGAGGACATTATGCTGAGTAAAATAAGTCAATCACAAAAGGACAAATTTTGTATGAGACCACTACTGTAAAAACTCATGAAAAAGTTTATGCACAAAAAGAAACAATCTTTCATGATTACGAAGGAGGGGTGGGGAGGGGAAGGATTGGGGGGGAAACACTAAATAGACAATAGATAAGTGGTAACTTTGGTGAAGGGTAAGACAGTACACAACACTGGGGAAGCCAGCACCACTTGTCCAAGGCAAGGTCATGGAAGCTCCATAGACACATCCAAACTCCCTAAGGGACCGAATTGCTGGGCAGAGGGCTGTGGGGACCCGAGTCTTGGGGAATAGCTAGCTCAATTGGCATAACACAGTTTGTTAAAAAAAAACTGTTCTACATTCTACCTTGGTGAGTAGCATCTGGGGTCTTAAAAGCCTGTGAGCGGCTATTTAAGATACTCCACTGGTCTCACCCCTTCCGGAGCAAGGGAGAATGAAAAAAACAAGATACAAGGGAAAGATTATTCCAAAGGACTAATGGACCACAACTACCATGGCCTCCACCAGACTGAGTCCAGTACAATTAGATGGTGCCCAGCTACCACCACTGACTACTTGGACAAGGATCATAACAGAGGGTCCCGGACAAAGCTGGAGAAAAATGTAGAATAACATTCTAACTCACAAAAAAAAGACCAGACTTACTGGCCTGACAGAGACTGGAGAAACCCCGAGAGTATGGCCCCCGGACACCCTTTTAGCTCAGTAATGAAGTCACTCTTGAGGTTCACCGTTCTGCAAAGATTAGACAGCCCCATAAAACAAAATGAGACTAATAGAGCACAACAGTCCAGGGGCAAGGACTAGAAGGCAGGAGGGGACAGGAAAGCTGGTAACAGGGAACCTAAGGTTGAGAAGGGATAGTATTGACATGTCATGGGGTTGTGAACCAATGTCATAAAACAATATGTATACTGTTTAATGAGAAACTATTTGTTCTATAAACCTTCATCTAAAGTACAATAAAAAAAATTGTGAAGATGGCACAGGACTGGGCAGTGTTTTGTTCTCTTGTACATAAGGTCGCTATGAATCAGAACAGACTCAGCAGCACCTAACAACAACACTCTGTGCAGGCACTGTGCTAGGTGCTTTACATACATTATCTCATTTAATTCTCACAGTAACTCCATGAGGGATGTACTGGCATACACATTTTACAAATGAGGAAATGGAGCTCAAAGAGACTACGTAACTTGCCCAAGGTCTTACAACTAGTAAGTGGTGGAGCTGAGATTTGAACCTAGATCTGCCTGCTTAAAGTAGGAGTTGCATCACTATACTAGTTTGCTTCTAAATATAATATTAATGGACCTTTAAATGGCAGGTAGATTAAGTGTAGAAAAAATGTCTTCTTTGCAAAAAGTGTATTGTGGCTCAAATGTTGCCTGTTTCCTGTGTAGATTGGTAGAAGAATGAAGTGTGAGTTTTAGATATGGTAGAGTCAGAGCATTGTGAGGGACCATGACCTAGCTGATGTGGTTGAGGCATGGACCCAGAAGGTAGGAATGAAAAGTGAAAGGAAGCTTAGGAGTGCTGTGTGGGGTTTAGAGAAAACCAGTCACCTGCAGGATGAGCTCAACAGGCTGCAAATTATGGTTCAAGAAAAGGCTTGAGAGCTACAGCCAAAAGGGCAGAATGTGTGGCCCCATGGAACTGATCAAGCATCACTTGGATGCCCTGGAGAAAGGCTGTTTTCTTCAGAGAAAAGAGGCATTTGATAGGTGTTAGGGAGCCTCCAAGAGGGTAGAGTGGTGGGTCAGCATTCAAGTGGTCTGGAAGGGAATTATCAGAGAAAGGCTCAGTGATGGACTGTCCTGAGCCCACAGCGTGACCTGGCTGAGTGGGCAGTGAAGCCTGGGGAAAGGCCTATTTAGAGCCTGATCAGTGAGTTCACCTAGATCAGGCCAGTGTAAGTGGTGAGCTGCTGGCAGTACCAGCTATATAATTTGCAGGGCTCGGTGCACAATGAAAATATGGGGTCACATATTGTATGAGTCCATTTATATGAAATGTTCAGAATCGTTAAATCCATAGCGGCAGAAAGCAGATTAGTAGTTACTTAGGGCTGCGAGGAGGAGGACATGGGGCGTGACTGCTTAATGGGTAGGAGTTTCCCTTTGGGGTGATGAAAATGCTTTGGGACTAGATAGAGGTGGTGGCTGCATAGCAAAGTGAATGCACTAAATGCCACTGAAGTGGTATACTTTAAAATGGTTAATCTTTGTGAATTATGTTAACGTGAATTTCACCTCAATTTTTAAAAAATGAAAATATTGGGCCCCTTGTTAAAAAGTATTAAGATTTCAAGATGGTGACTTAGAGCATTAAACCAAGCATGGGAGCCTTCTAAGTGCAGGGGCCTATGTGGCTGCACAGGCTACGTGCCCTGGCTGATGGGAAAGGTGTCTGCTGTGTGCCAGGCGTGGTTCTAAGTGCTATTACATGTATCATCTCACTTGAAATGCTTGGGTCCTAATGTTGGGGGCTTGCTCAGGACGTGCTGTGTCCCAAGGTATGGCAGCGCTAAGAGGTGGCTTTCCAGAGGAGCAGTAAGCAGCAGGCAGAGCCCTGTAGGCGAAGGAAGTTACCCAGAGCAAGAGGAAAACATTGAGCTGTTTTCTTTTTTTTTTTCTTTTCCTTGTGCTTTGGGAGGATCTGAGTAAAAGATAAATAATTTTAATATGAAAGGAAGAGGAAGTGATTCAGCAATTCCAAGAGAAGCAGATTCCATCTGAACAAATGACGGCTTTCCCATCTGCACTAAGAAATCCAGAAATGTTTGCATTGTGCTCACTAGCTTACAAAGCACCTCCAGATACTCAGCATTCCATCCTCAGTGCAGAACATATCGTTCCTGCTTTAAAGATTAAATGAGTTGCCCTTAATGCACACAAACATCTAGGAAGTAGCAGATCCAGGTATCAGTCCCAGCTTTTCTGATTCCAGTCACCTCCCTAAACACACCCCCTTTCCCATGCATCCGTATGAAAATCATCTCTAGCAAGCCCCTTCCCCTTCCCCAAAGAAAACTCAGTGAATTAGCTCTGGCCCAACAGCAGAGCACAAAAGTTTGTGCCTTGATCTGTTGGTACTTGGCCTTGGAGCAAGAGAACCAAACGTTAGGCTGATGGTGTGAGGGTAGGGCACTGCTACAGGAAACTCAGCAGAACATGATTAGAGCTGCAGCAGTGTAGAAGAGAATGGTAAGAGAATGACTCTGCAAGATCTTTGTCCTGATTACCAGGAAGGACCAATGTACCTTTCTCTCCCAAACCGAAGCCAGCAAGTAAGTCATACCTGAATGGGCACAAGTATCTGAAACGTCTTTCCAGCTTGCTGAGAGGTTGGAAAATATGGGGACCCCCATGTGCCCCACAGTGGTCTAATGAACTTCTGAAGCATAAAGATGACGTTTATTAAAACATTTGGATTGAGTTCTGGCACAAGTTCCTGCTCTTTGCGAAATGTATGCCTGTAAATAAATTGTATCATAAAATGGATCACCATCAACTATTTTGGATTTTCTTAGGGAACAAGTGGGGGTGGCATTATTGGGCGTCAAATAAATCCAGATTTACCCAGCAGTATGTCATAAATGTCAAACACAAAATACTGGTGGACTTTTGAAATAGTAAAATTATGTTTTGTATCCTGCCGGATATGTACCATCGTGCTGTGTCTGAGCTGGTTAAACAAATAGTCCTAATGTCTGTATTAATTTAGTGGTGAATTCCTACACCCAGAATAAAAATAAACGCCCACATACAGAGTGGGGAATGCCTGGCTGGACGACAGTTTATGTGAAAAATCAGGGTTTGGGTTGGTAAATGGACAGGTTTGGTCAGGCACCTGGCTCAAGGAGCCCCTAGTAGATTTAGCTACTCCACAGTCGGGCCTGGTATAGTTGGAGATGTGCACTCCCCAACCAAAAAGCCAATCCAAACCCATTGCTGTCGAGTCGATTCCAACTCAAAGCAACCCTATAGAACAGAGTAGAACTGCCCCATAGGGTTTCTAAGGCACTAATCTTCATGGAAGCAAACTGCCACAGCTTTCTCCTCCCTCAAGCCTCCGGTAAGTTGGAACCGCCGACCTTTCGGTTAGCAGCCAAGCACTTAACCACTGCATCACCAGGCTCCTATGTACACCCTACAAGCCTGCAATTCCACTTCTTGGCAGAGTGTGCCTGGAATGTAGGGACTGCTCATATGTGCAAAGGAGACTGCAGGGAAGCGCTCCACCACCGTCTATGGTAGTACATGTCCATGAACTTATAAATGAATACATACATACATTGAGGAAAGTTCATACAATGAGTTAGTTAAAATGAGTGCAATACATCTACATAAATAAATCTTAAAGATAATGTTGAGTAAAAGAAGCAAGTTGCAAAGGGATATGAATAATTTCAAAAGGAGTAAAAGCATAAAACCGTGGATGAGAAGAATTTATATCAACCTCAGGAGAGAGAGAGAAATGGGAAAGGGTTGGGAGGGCTTTTTAAAAAGGGATCGAAGGTATATATGGCAAACGATTTGTTAGATCTAGAGAATGGGCACATGAGTGTGTGCTGTATTATTTTCTGTACTTTTCCTGTATGTTTGAGATATTTCATTATTTTAACATGAAGTACTTTAAACACGTAAGTGCGCTTAACTACATTTTAAGTAGTTTTGGCTTCCTCCAAATTTGTTTTAAAGATGTCTATTATAAAAGTAATATATTCTATTAAATACATTTTGGAAAAGTGGGAACAATTACTTACAATCTCATCATCCAAAGACAGCTCTTGCTAACGTTTTGGTATATTTCCTTCCATGTTTTTTCCTTTTTGTGTGTGGGTCTGTGTGTTTAAACATAGTTGTAAGCATCTTGTGCGCACATATTGAGTTCTGCTTTTTTTCACTCATTAGAGCACAACCCTTTTTCCATGTTGTGACTTAGCCTTCTTGAATATCATTTTTAGCGTCTTCCATTAAAGATCTTCCACAGCTTTTTTAACCAGCACAGTTTTTGTATAAATACAGTTATAAACACTCACACAGTCACACAGTCACATCTTCTTAAACATTATCCTTTTTAAAGCCCTAGGAATGGGATTGGGCCGCGTTCTGCTGTTGATTTCTACAAGGCTGTTTTTGTGTGGGATGATGCTAAAAAGGTCTGTCGCATCCGTAATATCACATGCATGTGAACAGTGAGCTTGTCAACATCTATCCTGTGGGTAGGAAATGTACGTATTTAAGAAGCCATCTCTGTGTATATTTTGCTGGGGAGGAAACACGCGCTCGTACAAGCCAGCATCTGGTCTGGCTCCAAGTCTGCACCTGGAGGAGTATTTGCTGACCCTATTACATTCTTGTTCTAAGCCTGGGTAACAGCAGTAATAATTATTTCAGATATCAATATGCCCCTTTTCCAGCTTGTCGATGCTCTCACGTCTATTGCCATTGGATCCTCCCGAGGTCCCTGAGAGGTGAGCACAGCGGGGGCACACGGCTGTGATCTAGAGTACAACCAGGAAGTGGGAAGGTCAGGACCACCACCGATGCTCCGACTCCCTCCAGGACCCTTCAGTTTCCATCCTTAGGCCTGGGCAAGAGGGGCCTGTGCCCAGGCTCTGGACTCTAGAGGTCCCTGCTCTGACCATCCGATGATAGCAACCCCTCCCAATGGGGCTAAGGGGTCATGTCTGCCTGGAGCCCACTAGCCCACTCCTAGACCACACTCTGGGTCCCTAATTCCCTGACCAAATGGCCCTGAGCATTTCCAGGACCTCACAAACCCAGATCTATTCTCCTGAGGAGGCCAGGCACCAAGATGTGCACACCTAGGCCCAAGGGGCAGCATGGGCAGCATTTTGCAAAGAGCGGACAGAGCTTGGGCCTGCACGCTACAGGATGAAGCTGGGGTTGGGGGTGGGCTGGGTACAGGGACAGCAGCTGAGGGCTGTCTTCTCCTGAATTGTAGCTCGGAACTGCAAGGAGTCTGAACCTAGCCTTTTTGGTCATTATGAACATATATTTGCCAGAGTAGGAGGATAGAATTATTTCGTTTAACAGTTTGTTAGTTTGATCTATACAGAGCCTTTGTGATGCAGTGGTTAAGCGCTTGGCTGCTAACTGAAAGGTCAGCGGTTCAAACCCATCAGCCGCTGTGCTGGAGAAAGATGTGGCAGTCTGCTTCTGTAAAGATTTACAGCCTTGGAAACCCCATGGGCAGTTCTACTCTGTCCTATAGGGTTGCTGTAAGTTGGAATCAACTCAACGGTAATGGATTTTTGTTTTTGTTTTTTTTAACATTTTATTGTGCTATAGGTGAAGGTTTACAGAGCAAATTTGTTTCCCATTCAATAATTTATATACAGATTGTTCCATGACATTGGTTGCAATCCCCACAATGTGTCAGCACTCTTCCCGTTAGTACCCTGAATTCCCCATTTCCATTCGTCTGGTTTTCCTGCCCCTTCCTGCCTTCTCATCTTTGCTATTGGGCTGATGTTGCCCTTTCGGTGTTATACATATGATTGTTCTAAGGAGCACTTTCCTCACGGGTGTTATTGTTTATTTTATAGGCCTGTCTATTACTTGGGTGAAAAGTTATCTTTGGGACTGGCTTTAGTTCCAAGTTAGAAGGGTGTCTAAAAGCCATTGTCTTGGGGGTTCCTCTGCTGAACCAGTGAGTCTGGTCTTTTTTATGAATTTGAGTTTTGTTCTACATTTTTTTCCATTCTAACTGGGACCTTCTATTGTGATCCCAGTCAGAGTGGCTGGTAGTGGTAGCAAGGCACCATCTAGTTCTTCTGGTCTCAGGCTAGTGGAGGCTGTGGTTCCTGTGGTCCATTAGTCTTTTGGACTAATTGCTTCCTTGGGTCTTTGGTTTTCTTCACTCTCCTTTGCTCCAGATGGAAAGAGACCAATGGTTGTGTCTAGGATGGCCACTCACAAACTTTTTAAGACCCCAGACACTACTCACCAAAGTAGGTTGTAGAACATTGTCTTTATGAACCATGTTGTGCCAATTGACCTATATGTCCCCCGAGACTATGGTCCTTAGCCTTCAAGCCCAGTAACTTAGTCCCCTGAGGTGTTTGGTTATGTCGAGGAAGTTTCCATGACTGTGCCCCCTGTGTGCTCTATTTAATATATGAATATACATGCAGCACAGACAAATATATATGTAGAAATATCCATAGCCAAACCTATATATGCACATGGGTGTACTCCCATACGCCCTCCCATGACCTTGTAGGATTGTACAAGTTATAGTATTTACCATAGTTGCCTTTTATTTTTGTATACCTCTCAGTGTCTTCCCTTGCCTTGGTCATGTTGTGCTGACTTCCCCCTTATTGTGTATTGCCTTTCCCTTCACCAAAGTTAACACTTGTCTACTATCTAGTTAGTGATTCCGCATCCCCCCCCCTCCCATCCCTGGTAACTACTAATGAACATTAGCTTCTGTATATTTACCTGTTCATCTCATTTCATGAAAGTGAGAACATGCAATATTTGTTGTTTTGTGATTGACATTATTTTACTCAGCATAGTGTCCTCCAGATTCATCCATGTTGTGAGATGTTTCCCAGATTCATCATTATTCTTTATCATCGTGTAGTATTCCATTGTGTGTATGTACCACAGTTTGTTTACCCATTCATCCATTGATGGGCACTGAGATTGTTTCCATCTTTTTGCTATTTTGAATAATGCTGCAATGAACATGGGTGTGCATATGTCTATTCCTGTCACGGCTTTTATTTCTCCAGGATATGTTCCTAGGAGTGGGATTGCTGGATCATAGGGTTATTTCTATTTCTAGCTTTTTATGGAAGTGCCATGCCATTTTCCATAGTGGTTGTATTATTTTACATCCTTACCAACAGTGTGTAAGAGTTCCAATCTCCCCACAACCTCTTTAACATTTGTTATTTTTTGTTTTTTTGATCAGTGCCATTAATGCTGGGGTGAGACAGTATCTCATTGTAGTTTTGATTTGCATCTCTCTAATGGCTAATGACTGCGAGCATCTCTTCATGTGTTTGTTAGCCACTTGAATGTCTTTGGTGAATTGTCTGTTCATATCCTTTGCCCATTTTTTAATTGGATCATTTGTCTTTTTTTATTGAGGTGTTGAAGTTTTGTATAAATTTTAGAGATTAGATCTTTGTTGGATATGTCTTAGCCAAAAATTTTTCCCAGTGCATAGGTTCTGTTTTTACTCTTTTTGGTAAAGTCTTTTGATGAGCCTAAGTGTTTAATTTTTAGGAGGTCCCAGTTACCTAGTTTATCTTCTGCTGTTTGTGCATTTTTATTTATGTTTCATATTCTATTTACGTCATGTATTAGGGCCCCTAGCATTGTACCTGTTTTTTCTTCCATGATCTTTATAGTTTTAGATTTTACATTTAGGTCTTTGATCCATTTTGTGTTAGTTCTTCATTGGGTTTTTTGTTTTGTTTTGTTATCTTGGTTAGCAGCCGAACTCTTTTTTCTTAACTGTTTTTTAAATTATACTTTAGATGAAGGTTTACAGAACAAATAGTTTCTCATTAAACTGTTAGTACACATATTGTTTTATGACAGTGATTAACAACCCCATTGCATGTCAACACTGTCCCATCTCAACCTTGGGTTCCCTTTTACCAGCTTTCCTGTCCCCTCCTGCCTTCTAGTCCTTGTCCCTGGACTGTTGTGCCCCATTAGTCTTGTTTTGTTTTATGGGGCTGTCTAATCTTTGGTAAACCTCAGGAGTGACGTCATTACTGAGCTAAAAGGGTGTCCGGGGGCCATGCTCTCGGGGTTTCTCCAGTCTCTGTCAGGCCAGTAAGTCTGATCTTTTTTTGTGAGTTAGAATTTTGTTCTACATTTTTCTCCAGCTCTGTCCGGGATCCTCTATTGTGATCCCTGTCAGAGCAGTCAATGGTGGTAGCTGGGCACCATCTAGTTGTACTGGACTCAGTCTGGTGGAGGCCGTGGTGGTTGTGGTCCATTAGTTCTTTGGACTAATCTTTCCCTTGTATCTTGTTTTCTTCATTCTCCCTTGCTCTTGAAGGGGTGAGACCAGTGGAGTATCTTATATGGCTGCTCACAGACTTTTAAGACCCCGGATGCTACTCACCGAGGTAGAATGTAGAACAGTTTTTTTTATAAACTGTATTATGCCAACTGAGCTAGCTGTTCCCCAAGACCATGGTCCCCACAGCCTTCCGCCCAGCAGTTTGGTTCCTCAGGGAGTTTGGATGTGTCTATGGAGCTTCCATGACCTTGCCTTGGACAAGTGGTGCTGGCTCCCGCAGTATTGTGTACTGTCTTACCCTTCACCAAAGTTACCACTTATCTATTGTCTATGTAGTATTTCTCCCCCCAACCCCTCCCATCCCTCATAACCAACAAAGATTGTTTCCTTTTGTGTGTAAACTTTTTCACGAGTTTTTATGGTAGAGGTCTCATAGAATATGTGTCCTTTTGAGATTGACTTATTTCAGTCAGCATTATGTCCTCCAGTTTCATCCATGTTATGAGATGCTTCACAGATTCATCATCGTTCTTTATCGTTGCATAATACTACATTATGTGTATGTACCATAGTTTGTTTATCCATTCATCTGTTGATGGGCATCTAGGTTGTTTCCATCTTTTTGCTATTGTGATCAATGCTGCAATGAACATGGGTGTGCATATGTCTATTCATGTGACAGCTCTTATTTCTCTAGGTTATATTCCTAGGAGTGGGATTGCTGGATCGTATGGTATTTCAGTTGTATCATTTTGCATTCCCACCAGCAGTGCATAAGAGTTCCGATCTCCCCACAGCCTCTCCAACAATTGTTATTTTCAGTTTTTCTGATTTGTGCCAGTAAAGCCAGGGTGAGATGGTATCTCATTCTGGTTTTAATTTGCATTTCTCTAATAGCAGCCAAACTCTTGATGACTGTGTCACCAGGACCCATGGACCTCCTTTTCTACTCTTGCCCTGCGACCCGCAAATACTGAGAATGACCCTGCTCTTTTCATCACACTGTGCTGTTTCCAGTTCCCTTTTTTTCCATCCAAGGCTACAGACCTACTGAGGGGTTGCAAAGGAAAGCAGTATAGAACCACAGAAAAAGAAAATCATTGAATTTGTAAAATCCCAGTATACCAGACTCCCCCATACTCACATGTAAAAGCAAAAAATTCATTTCAGGACAAAATAGAGTACAACCACCTGCTGTGCGGATGAATCAGCTGGCCCAAGCCAGCAAAATCAGAAATAGAAGCCAGCTAGTAAAGCTACAATCTGCACTGCTTTCCGCTTCTCCCAGTCTCTCTGCCACCCCCATCACCATTCCTACATGTGCACCACACACCACCACCCTCTGTTGGCAGCTTTAAGATATGCAAGAAGCCAGACCACTGCACTTCCCATGACAATGTGGATAAGATTCTCACTGGTCCATCCAGCGTCTATGAGACCAGGGTCATGGAAAATCAAGGTTGCAAGATTTTTCATTCTAATGGTTGTTTGGCTACTGAACTAATTTTTTTCAGCCCGTTATTCCCCAGTAGTATTTCTGATTTGTGATCAAGGATTTAGCTGAACAGAGAAGCATGAAATTGTTAAGGCAATTTCATTGTGCTTTTTCTTTCTGCTACAGAATACACAAGTTAACAGCTAAAGACAACACTTTACCAAGTACATTCCATAAATGACATTTTATTTGACTTTTACAACTATCCAGCAGGGAAGGTATTCCCATTGTATAATAGGTTGCTGTTAGGTCCTGTCTCGTTGATTCCGACTCATAGTGGTCCTATGTACAATAGAAGAAAACATTGCCTGGTCCTGCACCATCCTCACAATCGTTGCTGTGTTTGAGCCCATTGTTGCAGCCACTGTGTCAATCTATCTTGTCGAGGGTCTTCTTTTTCAATGACCTTCTACCTTACCAAGTATGATATCCTTCTCCAGGGACTGGCCCCTCCTAATAACATGTCCAAGGTACGTGAGCCAAAGTCTCATCATCTCACTTCTAAGGAAGATTCTGGCTGTACTTTTCCAAGACAGATTTGTTCATTCTTCTGGAGTCCATGGTATATTCAATATTCTTTGCCAACACCGTAATTCAAAAGCATCAGTTTTTCTTCAGTCTTGCTTATTCATTGTCCAGCTTTCCCACATATATGAGGCGATTGAAAATATCATGACTTGGGTCAGGCGTACCTTTGTCCTCAAAGTGACATCTTTGCTTTTTAATACTTTAAAGAGGTCTTTTGCCACAAATTGCTTAATGTAATATGTTGTTTGATTTCTTTCTTTTTTTTTTTAATGTTCCAGCCCTCTTTTTTTTTTTTTTTTTTTTTGGTTTACGGCTGTAGTTTAAGTGAAAGTTTACCTTTCAAGTTAGTCTCTTATACAAAAATTTATACATACATTGTTATGTGATCCTAATTGCTCTCCCTCTACTGTGACAGCACACTCCTCCTTTCCACCCCTGATTCCCCATGTCCATTCAACCAGCTCCTAACCCTCTCTGCCTTCCCATCTCACCTCTGGACAGAAGCTGCCTGTTTAGTCTCTTGTATCTACTTGAGCTAAGAGGCACACTCCTCACTAGTATCACTTTATGTCCTACAGTCCAGTCCAATCGCTGTCTGAAGAGTTGGCTGAGACCACAGGTTGTTAATGAGTCTTCCTCCAATCCTGATGCCTCGTTCTTCTTCATAGAGTCCAGCTTCTCAGATTATTTGCTCAGCAAACAGATTGAATAAGTATGGTGAAAGGATACAACCCTGACACACACATTTCCTGATTTTAAACCATGCCATATTCCCTCGTTCTGTTAGAACAGCTGCCTCTTGGTCTATGTAAAGGTTCCTCGTGGGCACAATTAGTGTTCTGAAATTCCCATTCTTCCCAATGTTATCCATAATTTGTTATGATCCACACAGTCGAATGCCTTTGCAGAGTCAATAAAACACAAGTAAACATCTTTCTAGCATTCTCTGCTTTCAGCCAAGATCCATTTGACATCAGCAATGATATTCCTCATTCCACATTCTCTTCTGAATCCAACTTGAATTTCTGGCAGTTCCCTGTCAATGTACTGCTGCAACCATTTTTTAATTATCTTCAGCAATATTTTACTTGAGTGTGATATTAATGGTATTGTTTGATAATTTCCACATTCTGTTGGATCATCTCTCTTTGGAATGGGCACAAATATGGATCTCTTCCAGTCAGTTGACCAGGTAGCTGTCTTCCAGATTTCTTGGCATAGAAAAGTGAGCACTTCCAGTGTTGCATCCATTTGTTGAAACATCTCAGTTGGCATTCAATCAATTCCTGGAGCCTTGTTTTTCACCAGTGCCTTCAGTGCAGCTTGGACTTCTTTCTTCAGTACCATCGGTTCTTGCTCATACGCTACCTCTGAAATGGTTGAATGTCGACCAATTCTTCTTGGTACAGTGACTCTGTGTATTCCTTCTATCTTCTTTTGATGCTTCCTGCATTTTTCAATATTTTGCCCGTGGCATCCTTCAATATTGCAACTCTAGGCTTGAATTTTTTCTTCAGTGGTTTCAGCTTGTGAAATGCTGAGCGTGTTCTTCACTTTTGGTTTTCTAATCCAAGTCGTTGCACATTTCATTATAATACTTTACTTCATCTTCTCGAGCCACCCTTTGAAATCTTCTATTCAGCTCTTTTACTTCATTTCTTCCTTTTACTTTAGCTACTCGATGTTAAAGAGCAAGTTTCAAAGTCTCTTCTGAAATCCGTTTTTATCTTTTCATTCTTTCCTGTCTTTTTAATGACCTTTTGCTTTCTTCATGTATGATGTTCTTGTTGTCATTCCACAACTTGTTTGGTCTTCAGTCATTAGTGCTCAAGGCGTCAAATCTGTTATTGAGATAGTCTCTAAATTCAGGTGGGATATGCATAAAGTCATCCTTTGGCTCTCGTGGCCTTGTTTTAATTTTCTTCAGATTCAACTTGAACTTGCATATGAGCAATTGATGGTCTGTTCCGCAGTTGGCCCTTGGCCTTGTTCTGACTGATGATACTGAGTTTCTCCTTCATCTCTTTCCACAAATTGTAGTCAATTTAATTCCTATGTATTCCATCCAGTGAGGTCCACATGTATAGTTGCCCTTTATGTTGTTGAAAAAGGTATTTGCAATGAATAAGTCGTTTGTCCTGCAAAATTCTATCATGCAATCTCCAGCTTCTTTTCTATCACCAAGGCTATATTATCCAACTACTGATTCTTCTTTGTTTCCAACTTTGACATTCCAATCACCAGTAACTATCAATGCATTTTGATTGCATGTTTGATCAGTTTCAGACTTCAGAAGTTGGAAAAAATCTTATATTTCTTTATTTTTGGCATTAGTGGTTGTTATGTAAATTTGAATAATAGTTGCATTAACTGGTATTCCTTGTAGGCATATGAATATTATCCTGTCACTGACAGTGTTGTACTTTAGGAAAGAGCTTGAAATGTTCTTTTTGATGATGAATGCAACACCATTCCTCTTCAATTTTTCATTCCCGGTATAGTAGACCATATGATTGTCTGATTCAAAATGGCCAGTACCAGTCCATTTCAGCTCACTAATGCCTAGGATATCGATCTTTATGCATTCCATTTCATTTTTGATGACTTCCAATTTTCCTAGATTCGTACTTCATACATTCCACATTCTGATTATTAGTGGATGTTTGCAGCTGTTTCCTCTCCATTCGAGTCATGCCACAGCAGCAGATGAATATCCCGAAAGCTTGACTCCATCCACATCATTAAGGTCAACTCTACTTTGAGGAGGCAGCTCTTCTCCAGTCATATTTTGAGTGCCTTTCAACCTGAGGGGGCTCATCTTCCAGCACTCTATCAGACAATGTTCTGCTGCTACTCATAAGATTTTCACTGGCCAATTTTTTCAGAAGCAGTCCTTCTTCTTAGTCTGTCTTAGCTCTGCTGAAACCTGGCCACCATGGGTGACCCTGCTGATATTTGAAATACTGGTAGCATAGCTTCCAGCATCATAGCTACATGCAGGCCACCACAGTATGATAAACTGACAGACAAGTAGTGAGTATAATAGGTAAAGAGTCTGGATCTCAGAGAGGTTAAGTAACCTGGGTGAGGCTATCTACTTGCGAGGTGGCAGAGCTGGGACTCGAAACCAAAGCTCTGATTGCCAATCACTGTAAGGATTCAAACAGAAAGAATGGTTTTGTTCAAATTTATTTGTTGAAAAAGGGAGCTCTCACAAAATCTCTCTTATTATGAGGCCCTCTCAATAATTTTAATAGCAAAGTTTTATTTCAGGACAACACATGAGCCTGAAACAACCTTTGGGCAATGCCAGCTTTGGAAGCTCACGGAAGTCACCTGACCGAATTATTTTGTTTTGTTTTTAGAGAGGGGGAATCTTTAATACAGATATAGTAATTATTCCTGGGAGCATACCTTGCAATTGCAAGTGAGGCTTGTGGAAATTATAAATAGAATATAGAATTATAAATTATAAATAGAATATAGAATTGTAAATAGAATAAATTTTTCATTGATAGATCATACATAGACACATAGATTCATACGTAGATAAATGGAAATGAAGATGATGAGCTTGGAAAAAACTGATAACAAAGACCCTAATGTTGATGATGCATATAAAAAGTTTGAATAAAATTGTTCCATGAAATGTGAGAGAAACAAAGCACTATATCGAAATTAACATTTTTATATATTATGGTCTAAATATATATGTATAACTAAATTAATAAATATTATAAATAGGTATTTGATTTTGTCATCTGCGTCCCTAGGGGTTTATGTGTTCAGGTTGACCAGAAATGATTTCGGGAGCAGGGAAATTCTCACAGGGAAAACAGAGGCTGACCTTAGGCTTGGGTAAAATACTAACTAAGCGGTTAGCCCAAAGCACCAGACTGAAACCCAGGATGAGGAAGAAGCAGTTTGTGTACTGCATCCACAGTCATTATGAAGATCCTGCTACTCCATACAGCTCCAAACATGGCTGCAGCTGGTCGTCGCAGCACTCTTGTGAGGTAGGGTCTGTGGCTGTCCTGAATGTACCCCTGGGAGACCCTGTCTCACCGAGTCAGCGACTTGAGTGCAGGTAGAGATGTGATGAGACTACCTTCTCTGTCCCTTTCAGGCAGCACTAGTTGGAGGTACCACCATGATCATCGGCCACGTCCTGCCTGACAAGGAGACCTCCCTTGTGGAGGCCTATGAGAAGTGCCGGGGTCTGGCTGACCCCAAGGTCTGCTGTGACTATGCCCTCCACGTGGGGATCACCTGGTGGGCACCCAAGGTAACAGTGCTGGGTAGAATCCAAGCAGAAGATAAAAATGCTCTTTTAGGCTGAAGGGCTGTTTGGTCTGAGCCAGATGGGTATGGTGCTTGCCTGCATGTGTGGGACATCCCTTCCCCCTTTTCCCCCGCCACCCTAACTCCCCAAATGCCAAGAGAAAAAGCACTTACAATCCCATAAGGGGGTGGACCTGACCTGCTTAACTTAAAGCACCAGTTTTCAGGAGACACAGGGAGCCCCAGCAGCAATAGAAGGTTCTAAGGCCAGAGGCCAGGCCTAGGAAGTGCTGGCTCCTTGCTCTAACTAAAGGCTTTAGCATCTACTGATGCTTGATTCCTGCCCTCTCCTCAGCTGTAGTCGTTAGGTGCCACAGATACAGGGTGCTACTGAGCAGTGGGCTAAGCGGGGGTCAGGCTTGGGCTTGTTTCATTTTTGTGCTGGGAGTCACCAGCACTGAGCTGACGTCTCAGACTGAGTGGCTCAGCACTTACCTGGTATGAATGGAGCTGGGTGAACTTCTTGCCTGCTGGGGCCTAGCTCCTGCTCTGGTCTGTGGCTGAGCCTGGCTTCTTCGCCACCTCAGGTCCTTTCCCAGTGCAGCCTCTATGCCCATTTTGTGTCTACACCCCTGGTCCCTTTGGGGCCCTGTCCTGTACGGTGGGAGGAAAGTGAGATAATGAGAGATTACAGGTGGTCACATGGTGACTTGACCACTGAGCCAGGGGTGGACTCATATCTCTCCAGCATTTATCAGTCTGCCTCTTGAAAATCTGTAATCACGGAGCACTGCTTTTGTGTTTTCCCTCCAGGTGAAAGCAGAAATGGAGACGCTGGTGAGGGAGAAGGGTGTCAACTCGTTCCAGATGTTCATGACCTACAAGGACTTGTATATGCTCCGAGACAGTGAACTGTACCAAGTCTTGCGTGCTTGCAAGGACATTGGGGCGATCGCCAGAGTCCATGCTGAAAATGGGGAACTCGTGGCGGAGGCAAGTCTGTGGTAAAAAAATGTGGTGGGGGGATGGGGGGTGGGGAGCAATGGAGACAATTCTCAAGGGCATCCTGACACCCACCACTCGTCTTGTCCTACGAGGCTCAGACAAAACAAGTTGCAAAAGAACATGTGAGATGTGAACACCGCAGATGGCAAATCTTGATCAGAAAATCCAAACCTTTCTGTCTATAAAAAACAAATCTCTCTTTGTAGTCCCAGAAGGTTTCTAAGTTTTAGCTGATGATGTCTTGTTTCTAATGATATTTAGCTCATTTAAATTCCACTATAACAGAAGAATTTTAAGCACCTCTTAGGAATAATTGTAATGAGATTTGACATACAGAATAAATAAGAATGCAGCTTTCTGCTTTCCTGTTCCTCTTCAGAGGAGCTGAGTATTATAGCACCAAGAAAGATGAGCCCCTTTGTGCTCCCGGGTCTTAAATAGGATACTTGAGTATGAATTAGTCTAGGGGTTGCTGGACTAGAGATTTGTCTGGATTTTTACTGGGGAAACTGACTTTCAAATCAATAAAGAATGCATTTCTTTGGTGTCCCAGGCCTGTTGGCTAATCACTGAACTGTATTTTTTAGGTGAAGAGATATATGTTGAGTCATTTTAAAGTTAAAATCTGGGAAGCCTTACTGCAAGGGACACATTGCTGTCAAGTTGATTCCAACTCATAGTGACCCTATAGGAGAGGGTAAATAGAGCTGCCCATAGAGTTTCTAAAACTGTAAATCTTTATGAAAGCAGACTGCCACATCTTTCTCCTGTGGAGCGGCTGGTGGGTTCAAACAGCCGACCTTTTGGATAGCAGCTGAGCTCTTAACCACTGCACCACCAGGTCTCCTTTACTGCACTTGTTCTGCTTTAGAAGAGGAATTCCAGAAGTGAGAGAAACCGCAAGCCTATTGGAATGGGCTGTGTCTTGCCTATTTTGCTGTCCCTTGGGCTCAGTGTTTTATTTTACCTCTATGATTCAGTGTTTTCTCTTGCTGTTATTCAGGGCGCGAAGGAGGCACTGGATTTGGGCATCACAGGCCCAGAAGGAATTGAAATCAGCCATCCAGAGGAGGTGAGGAAGGCTTCCTGTGCCCTTTGTCAACTTCTTTCATGTAGATTCATAGACTCTTTTAGAATAGAAGAGACATCAATAAATATAAGTTGTAGTATACTACCCTTTCCTTGGATGAAATTCCAATCCAGAAGCTTCCCAGGGAGCAGCTTCCTCTATGCAGAGGCGGACTTGGCCTTGAGCTTCCTCAGGAGAGACAATTGGGGGACCAGACCCACCTACTTGATTCTGATTTCAAGGATCTGGGGAAGAGAATGCCAGCACTCCAGAGATTGCTTTGCCCAAAACTGAATTGGGAGAGAAAAGACAGACTGAAGGGCCCTCAGATGTTAGAAGCAAATCCAGCCATAGGCCATGACCCAGTGTTGAGGGAGCGAGACCCTTCTGAGCATCTGAGACAAGCTTTGGACCCTTCCCACCAGAAAACAAGAGGCACATGCACACCCATGCTCTTTCCCCCTTACTACTCACTGAGATGACAATTGAAAGCCCTGCTATCATTCTGCCCTCTGGTTATAGCCTTGATACGGTTTTCTAAGGTGTCAGCACAAATCCCCCATAGTTCCCCTGCTAAAGAACTCTATTCTTGAGGGACCACATCAGACTAATGCGTTCTTACCCTATGACCCTGTTCAGACATTCCCTGATGTTTGCTGGGGAGAAGCTACTGCTTATTTCTTCAAATCTTTAAATGCAGAGTGGTGGTTGGATGTCCATGAGGGATTGGTGGGAGGTCTCAAGGGGCAAGGAGGAGACAGGGAGGTGATAGTGCTCACCATCACAGAGGGAACCAGGTCAGCCCCACAGGTGGTCAGCTGGGGCGTCCCATCTCACTCCTGCCTTGGATCTGTCGCTCTCTATTGAGCCCTTGAGTGTAAGTCTTGTTTTGGCCGTCAGAATTGACAAAGAAAGATGCACCAGATCCAATGAAGTAAATACACTGCAGGCGTGCCTGTGAGAACAGGAGCGGGCAGGGATGGAGTCAGGACTGGACTTTTCATAATAAACCCTGAATAGCAACTAGCAAGAATGTGCTGGTGTACTAAGTCCTCAGATTCTCTGGGCGTAAGCTGAGATGGTTGGAGTTTGGTGTCCTTGCCCAAGGCGTGCCCCTGAGCCACCTGTGTGAATGCAGTTGGCCCCTCCAGCTCTGTGTCAGAGTGTACAGCACCTTCTGTGCAGCGGGTTCTTGGGCATGCATGAGCTCGCTTGGAAGAGGGATAAAGCTTGTTTTCTTCCTGTCCTTTGTTTCTAACAGCTGGAAGCTGAAGCCACTCACCGTGTTATCACCATTGCAAACAGGGTAAGTAGGCCCAGCTGACTCTAAGCCCACTTTCTACTCTCTAGTGGGGTTTCATTCCATTCTGGGCATCAGCACCATGCCTGGCTCATAGGACCCAGAACTGTTTGCTGAATGAATGTTGTGATTCCCACAGACTTGGCATGCGTCCTCTTGCCACCTGTGCATTGTACCCCACTGAGCCTGCTGAAGCTGTGCTACATTGCTCAAGAGTAAATGGCCCCCAGGTGAGGGTGGAGAAGATGGGGCAATCACCGAGCCTCACTGCAACTAACCAGTAACAGCAGCCATCGAGTCAATTCCAAATCATGGCAACCCTATGTGTGTTGGAGTAGAACTGCTCCGTAGGGTGTTCAGTGGCTGGTTTTTCAGAAGTAGATCGCCAAGCCTTTCTTTTGAGGTGCCTCAGGGTGGACTCCAACCTCCAACCTTTCAGTTAGCAGACAAGTGTATTAACCGTTTGCACCACCCAGGGCCTCCGCACTGCAACTGGAATCGCTTTACTTTAGAGGACTTGTTGCTGGGAGAACCAGAGTTTAAACTTAGGCCACTGATTCACTGGTCCATAATTTGTCCCTTGGTCAGGATAAGGAGGAGCAGGTGCAGTCTGGTGATGGGAATGAGCAAGAGATGTGGAGCCGGAAGTTCTAGCTTTGGTTTTTACCAAATATAAGCAAATATATGCAAGTCACTTAACTTCTGAAATACTATTCCATCATTTATAAAATTGAAATGATAATATTACCCACTTTTTACAGGACAGTTGTGAGGATCAAAGGGATCACGGAAGGGAAAGCGCTTTATCAGCAGTAGAGCACACGCAAAGGTTATTCCTCCTTCTATACCATGACTTACGGGTCTGGGTGGCTCAGACAGTCTGAGCTAGCTCCTCTAGAGCAGTAATTTTCTAAGTATGGTCCCTAGACCAGTAGCATCAGCATCACTTGTTAGAAATAGGAACTGTTAGAAATGCAAATTCTCAGGCTCCATGCTGACCCACTGAATCTGAAACTGGGGGAAGGGCCAGCAGTCTGTGCTTTAACCAGCCTTCCAGATGCTTCTAATGGACATTAACATTTGAGAACCTCTTCTCTAGAAAGACCTGGGCTATGCCAAAGCATGTCATGGAGATGTAGTATTAGGATTATCAGGGGAAAACAGAGAGGTTGTAGGTCTAGCTGGTCTCAGAGTTAGAGCCAGTGGACTTGGGTTAAGTACATCAGCTCTCAGACCACTTCCTACACCCCATGTCCTCCAAGGCATCAGAGTAACATTTGAGGAGACCACGTTTCCCAATAGTAGTTTATAAGTCTGACACCTAGATAAGGACATTGTTTTATTGTCATAACAACAGTTATTTTATCAGTTACTTCCTAGTGGAAACTTACCCCAGAATAAGGAAAGATGTGAACAAAAGGGCAGCTCCTTGTTTTTTTAGCCCAAACATTTGCCCAGAGAATTTACATTGTGAACCATGGTTACACAGCTTGGTAGAGGAAAAGCCGATCAATACTAGAATCCAGGTGTCGATTCATAAGATCTGTCTTGTCTGGCCTAGACTCTGAGCCCCAAGCCTTGTGTTTTTTTCTTCTGTCTACTGATGCAGCAGCTCCCAGAGGGCAGAAATCATAATCTTAAATGTAGAATACAATACATGACTGTCTCTAGGTCATCAGAGTCGTGAACAGGAAATGGTGGAGCATCTTGAGTTCAGGACTCAGCAGTCCTGACCTGATGTTCCCTCACTGATCAGCCTCCTTGGTGGGCTCTGGTGCTGGAAGCTGCTGCTCCTCCTTGTCCTCAGCCTGCACCTGCACTGTCTGCCAGCCCTGCATTCCCAGCACAGGACTGTCACCTCGAGGGTAGGCTTGAGCCATGCCGGGGGAGATGCTGGTGCCAGGACTGATTTTGGTGCTTGTTAAGTTTATGGGAGTGATGCTGTCTACTGCCACTGTCTTTACCGTGTTTAGACTCACTGTCCAGTCTACCTGGTCAACGTGTCCAGCATCTCTGCCGGTGACGTTATCGCAGCTGCTAAGATGCAAGGTAAGTCCTTGGGCTTGGAGGGGCAGCGCGCTTGTGTGGTGGGATGGGAGAGTAACGGGCCCCAGGGCAATGCACCCCCAGACCTGGCTCCTGAGGCCAGCTCCTGGGCCTTCCTTTCCCTTTTCTCTACCACTGATTTCCCCAGAACCACACCATACTAGCCCGGGTTCAGTCTGTTAAGACCAGGGTCTTTTCCTCTGCACATTTGTATGCATAACGGTTTTACAGAAGTGTCTGTTACGTCTTCTGGGTCTGGTAAAAGTTTCCAGATTTTAAATCAGCTCATTAATTGGTGTCTTTTTGGCCTCTTGGGTTTTACTGGTGGTTGCGTTGGTAACCAACGTAGAGTCCCAGACCAGTTCTAGTGGACATTCATGGGATGCCAGGGTAGTCCCTGAAGAAACAACAGTATGTGGACCAACTTCCCTCTCTAGTCACCTGGAACCCTTTGTACCAACCCTGAGGGCCCTCGTATTTCTCCAGTTGCTGATCACCTGGCAACACCTGAGGGCTTTGTAGTTCCTTATAGTACCAACCCAGCACAAGGTGCTGGCGAGGTCCTGGTAGCAAGAGAGACAAAGTCAGGGTCACAAACCTGGGGATATAAATAAGAAGAAAGATCATCCCAACCTTCACACTGGATTGCCCTCAGACTCCTCCTCTGCCTCTCCCCTAGTTGAAGCCCTTTGCAGCATCTCACCTGCACTGCTTTCCCAGCCTCCTGACGGGACCCCCACCTCCTGTCTCCCTCCCTCCAGCCCCTGCTACAGATCCCATGCCCATCGATCTTGAACAGCACTTGCCTGTTGGGAGCCAATGGCACCATGTTGTCTACAGGATAACGGTCCATACTGCTCTTTGGCATGGCCTTCAAGTCCCTCCATGCCTGTCCCGCCCCACCAGTCAAGCCTCATCTCCCAACAGCACCCTTCACACACCCATGCTCCAGCCAAGCCAGACTCCTCGCAGCACCACTTGAAGCCTTCCCACCTTTGAGCCCACGTCTCACTGTTCTCCTTACCTAAAGTCAGCATGGCAAACAGGGAAGCTCTCTAGGCTTGAACCTTGTGCTCTCAAACGCCTGAATGATCTTGGTCAAGTCCCTTCCTCTCTCTGACTTCAGCTCCTTTGCCTGTAAAATGAGATGTTCAGGCTGGATGATCTCTCAGGCTCAGTGGCTTCTTACTTATGGTTTTGACCCTTTTCCAGGGAAGGTTGTGCTGGCCGAGACCACCACTGCACATGCCACGCTGACAGGCTTACACTACTACCACCAGGACTGGTCCCATGCAGCCGCCTACGTCACGGTGCCTCCCCTGAGACTGGACACCAACACATCAACCTACCTCATGAGCCTGCTGGCCAAGTAAGGCATTGTGGCAGGCCTGCTGTGGCCCCATACCATAGTTATTACCGCACAGAGTGTGCCATCTAGGGAGTTTGTAGATCTTTAAGAAGATATTGTATACGCCCCAGGAAACAAGTCTGACTAGGTTCGATTTCATAGTGCATGTAGGGTTTTACTTTTGTTACCTTCTCCAGAGCCCATCAAATGATTTCCATCCTATTACATTTCTATGACCACTTGTTTTGGAGTGAGAAGCTTCTGAAGCTGTTAAGAGTAAAAGAGCATGTGTAAAACTGTGAACAATAGTTATTCAGATCTCAAAGGACATTGATACCTTATTCTAAAGCCCACTGGGGAGCAGTAAGATATGACCTCTGACTTATCCTAGAATATCTGTAGAGCTTTCAGTCTCTTATTGTTTTTTCTTTCACCTCGCCCTCTTCTCATTTCTTCACATGCCTTGTTCTCTCCTTGTGAGCACCTCTCTCCTTCTGTGTCTTCCTCCTTCCTATCTGTCCACTGTTTTTTACACGTTCTCCTTCTTTTCCCTCATACCCTCCCTCCACACCTCCTTTTTTCCAGCTCCTCTTTTTCAAACACCCCCCTTTACCCCATTTGGGTCCAATCTAAAGAAAATGGTTTAATGAACAACCTGAATTTGGTGGGGCACAAATGAAGAAGTTTTGTTTTGTCCCGATAATTACTTGGAGCTTCTTTCTCTCTCCTGGTGATATTTTGGGTTGAGACCATTGCTTTCTCTTCATGATTCATTATTAAAGCTCGGGCTACTTTAAAAATCATTCTCTTCCCCACCTCCAGCTGGCACAGGTGATGAGAAGATTAGGAGAAAAGTAGCAGAGACTCTTCTCTGCACCCAGGGATGCATCTGTACCCCTTCATGAAGTTGTTGGCTGCTTTTCAGGCTGAAAGTGACTGAGCTGGGTCCCTCGCTGCACAGGGCACATGTCCAGATGTGGGCTCTCCTACGCTACCACCACAAAATCCCCTGACAGGAGAGATGACTCAAGCTTGGCCTCTTCTATCTGCACCTTCCTAGCTTCCAGCACTAGCAGTGCCCCCGTGAGCGAGGATCCTAGCATGGCAGCTTAAGCCTGGCCACTTCCTACTGTCCCATGGCCCAGAGGAAGTGCACACAGCTTTGCCACTTGCTGCAGTGGAAGGACAGGCTGCCCCCACCCTACCAGCTCTCCTCGTCCTGGTGCTCAGAGCAGCTCAGAGGCAGGGCCACCAGCCCACTTGCCTAGGCTGGTGTCCACTGCTAACACCTCTATTCTTGCCTAGGCAGGTGCCTACTGCTAACACTTCTATTCTTCACAAGGGAATCTCTTGAAATGTCCTATCCCTTGGCTTTGGGGTGGACTGGGGAGGTGGAGGTAGGGCAGCACCACTCCCTGCATGAGGAGAGGAGGGGAAGGAAAGACTACAGGACTATTCACTCTGCCAACACCAACACCTCGTCTCCCTCCCTGGTCTGCTGCTCTTACAGACTGGGGGGCAGGAGTTACACCTCTTCTAGGGTGGTGATGAGGGGCAGTTGAGGGAAGTGACCACCCCAATTGAAAGTGGTTCTCTTTAGATTATGGGGCACTTATTTCATCCACATCCTTTGCTTTCAATCCTGATCATCAGTAAGGAACTGAAAAATTCCCACTCAGCATTCTGCTGTTAACAACCTAAAGAGGTTTTGTAGGGTGAGAGTGGTTTTCCAAATGTAAGTGGAGTGCAGTTGACAGGGTCTTAGGGTGAAGGTGGCCTCTATGGAGGGGTGGCATACACTATAGCACAGTGGCAGTAATTAGGTTCTGTCTCATAGCTCCAACCTACGTGATACCAAGCAACAGCGGCTCACACAGCTTTAAATGAATTGAGAGGGTAAAAGGGTGAAGGGAGACATGCGAGATGAACTCTTTCTTTTGAAAATGCTTTTCACTGGGAAAAACCAGCCTGCCTTTCGTCATTATCAACACAACAAAAACAAGTGTCGAGGACCCACTATAGTAATTTGGGCTTGGTGACAAGGTCAAAGGATCTTCTGAGAGAACTCTGCTTGCTAGGGCACATTGAAAGAACAAGAAGACAATACATTCCTAGATAAAATGCCCCAACCCACCCAAGTTATAGTGCCCAAACCCTCACAGATTCAAATGGTGGGGTTGGGGAGGATATTATTAATTGTATAGTTTGAGGTTTTATATCTAGTCTATTTTGTTAAATTTATTTAAATAATTTAAATAAATTCTATTTAAGTAGAATTGTAATTTCATGTGTTACGAGAATACTTTGAATCTCTTTTAATCAGTGCATATTGTAAATGTATGCTGTCTTACAGGATTTAGAGCATAATTTTAACATTTTAATTATTTATAGGAATTTATGATTGCTATAATTTTGCTTTTATGGCACATTATTGGTTATCATTTCTATGAGGCAAAATCCTTGTTAGAAAACCCAGACTCCAATGATCATTTCTTATAAGAAAATCTGAGCTGCTTCATCAGGATCTACTTTAGGATGTGGATTCTTAGGCTATATCAGGGTAAACAATATGACCTATAGATAGAAGAATTTGTTCTTTATTTAGAATCTGACTTCTTAAAGGGACCAGAATTTTTTTCATTTGGATATGTAAAATTTTGAAGTACTTAACAAAGCCAGTCATGTTTTAAACTTTAAAGAGCTTGGATGGGCATTTCATACCTTCCAGGTTCAGGGCAGCACTGGAATACTCAAGAGCCCTTCCAGAATGTGACTGCATTCCTTCAGCATCTGCTTAATAGACACCTCCTTGTGTAGGAGGCTTTTTAGAGAGTTGGGTGCTCAATATGATTTGTTGATTAAAGAATGGGAGTTGAGCCAGGTACTTCTGGGGGTCCTTGATCTGCAGTCTGTGGCTTTGCTGGTGGTACCTCTTCTGATCTAAGCACAGTCCAGGTATCTGGAGGACCCCTGAGGAGACGGTGAAACCTTTAAATATTCCATTCATCTCTGGTGTTTTCTGCAGGTCTGGAGAAAGTGGGGAACCCTTGGGGACTCTAGAGTAATCCCTATGCTCTGAAAGATTCTCTGAGAGAGCCTAGAGGAGCCTATCTGGCCCGGGCAAATTTCAGCCTTGCCACAGAAGAGCTAAGTCATCTTGCTGTGAATTTGGCCAAGTCAGTTGGCAAGAACTGTGACTAACGAGCCATGCCAGTCACCCAGGGAGCCAGCCCTTTGTGTCCTCTAAGAACCTGCAGAATCTGCCTTCCCACCAAATCAAATAATGCCTTCCACTCCCAGATTCCTCTTCTGAAGTGGGCATCTTAGATGGCTGCGTGCTTTCACAAACAGAGTAATATTAGATTTCCGCACCTGACCCTCAGGACTCCACTGCGTGGACCCTTCACCTGATCCTCAGGGCACCCACTGATCCCATCAGGTATCCTCTCCCAGATGACCCCCCTGCTCCAGCCAGTCCCCTCTCTACCCTCTAAGGGTGTCTTGCCCATATGTTTCCACCAGAGGCTGCCCTGGCCTGCACAACTGAGCATCCTCTCCCCTCTGCCCCCTACACCTCTGAGCCCTCAGCCTACAGTGATCTCTGAGCAGGGCCAGCTGCCTGCCTCCCTCAGAGGGTTTACCACCATGTGCACTCTCTCACTGCTCTAAGCCTCTGCCCTGAGTCCTTAGAGACCAGGGAGCCCCTCAAGAGGGTGTGGCACGTCCCTGGGGACAATGGAAGACTCACGCTGGGAACTCTCCCAAACCTTGCCTAATGCATCTCTTCACTTGTATCCTTTCTGGTTATAATAAATGGGTAGGTAACTAAGTATAGGGGAGCCCTGGTGGTACAGTGGTTAAAAGTTTAGCTGCTAACCAAAAGGTCGGCAGCTTGAATCCACCAGCTGCTCCTTGTAACCCTGCCAAGGCAGTTCTACTCTGACCCAATTACTTCACTGTCTTATAGGGTCACTATGAGTCAGAATCAACTCGACAGTAACTGGGTTTTTTTTTTGGGTTAAGTGTAGGTAATAGTGAATTTTGTGGGCTGTTAAAGAGAATTATGGAACCCACAATGGACAATGGGACTCTTACTTAGCTCAGGGTGGCTAATTCAGAGAGAGGCTGTGAAGGCAGTTGATTTATGAAGACCCAGCTCTGGGTAGCTGGGTGACAGAGAAAGGCTACGTGGGCGGTTGATGAAGAAGGACAGCCCTTCTAGTTTGTGACCTAGCCCAGGGGGCTACATAGAGAGAGGGGCCAACTGGTCTGAAGTGCAGAAAGTTGTGCAGACTCCTGAACCTACGGCTGGTACTGCCTGGTTCTGGGTGGCCGGAGATGAAGTCTGACCTAACTCTGGGTGATTAGGGTGAGAGAGGAAGTGCCACAGGAGAAGTGGCTGGCGAGGAGAATCATAGAGATGTGGGAAGGTGAAGCCTGGGTCCACTTTCAGATGGTAATTGGATTCATGCTGATTGTTACCACAAAGTTAGCGATAAAGGTGGGACTTGCCCACCTTGCCCCTTTAGTAGTATAGTTAGAGATGGTGCACTGCCACACTCTGCACATATTCCCGTTCTGTAGATGAGTAAAGTGAGGTTCATACAGAGTGACTCATTAGAAATCATATAGCTACTAAGTGGCAGAACCGAGATTGGAATCTGCTTTGTATGATTCCAAGCCAAGGGAATTTTCCATACGTGTCCTGCACCTTCTGGTACCCTTGCTTCCGCCTTATCTGGTCACTTCCTTCTCTCTGCCCAGTGATACTCTGAACATTGTGGCCTCAGATCACCGGCCGTTCACCACAAAGCAGAAAGCTATGGGCAAGGAGGATTTCACCAAGATCCCGCATGGAGTGAGTGGCGTGCAGGACCGCATGAGTGTCATCTGGGAGAGAGGAGTGGTATGTTTTCTGGGACCCCTCCCCACTCTAATCCTAGGAAGAATTTTTACTCTGGGGAATCCTCTCAAAGAAAGTTCTTAGACAGGCTGATTCAACCACAGCTTCTTGCCTCACTGAAAAACAAAGCAAAAAGAGATCCTTTTTCTCTTTTCTTTCTTTCTTTTTCTTTTCCTTTTTTTTTTCCTGATTAGAAAAGGTAACAAGGTCTATTATAGAAATTTAGAAAAAACAAAAAGTATAAGGGAAAAAAATCTACATAATTTCATGCCCTAGAATTAACCACTGTTAACATTTTGGTGTATTTCTTTCTAGTGTTTTTTTCTATGCTTATACTATATATATTACCTTAATAACTGGATTAATCTTATTTTTTCCCATTTGACAGTATATCTTGAGTATCTCCCTGAATCAGTAAAGATTCTTTAATGGCTATCTAATATTTCCTCCAACAGAAGTGCCATACTTGATTTAATTGTTCCCTGATATTTGGAGCTGTAGGTTGTTTCAAATGTTTGCACTTACAAATAATGCTGCAAAGAACCTCTCTGCTCATGAGTATATGTCAGCATTTCTGATTATTTCCTTAGGGCTGATTCCTAGAAGTAGGTTTCTGGGTCCAAGGATATGAACATTTTTAAGGCTTTTGATATGTTTTGTCTAATTGCTTTTCAAAAAGGCAGAGACTGAGGTGTCATTTGAATCCCACCTGTTCTGCACACAAAGAACAAATATTTTTGGTCACGACCTGTCACCGATTAGATACAGCATAGTGTATAAGCCCCAAAGAGATGTGAAGTCCTCAGGACTGAGCTAGAAGCTCAAAGAAGGCTGGGAGGTAGCCCAGGAAATCCCCCTTGAAGAGAGTCTACCATGCTCTCACAGGTGGGTGGTTGGGGCAACAAGATGCAGTTCCACAGCACAGGGTATATAATCCTTTGTAGATGAAGGGAGACCCCTGACTCATCCATAGAGGGCACGTGAGCAGAGTTGGTTTTGCAAAGAGAAGGTAGATGTGCACTAGGTAGGTAACCTTTTAGAATGAGGGCCCACTCACCGTCTGAGCTGGTTGAGAGAAAGGAATAAGCAATCCCATGGAACCAAGCCAGATAGGTTGGTGCATCTGAGCTGGTTCCCATAGCATTGTCCTCCTGGGCGCCACTGCTATAACCTACTGAGCTAAAAGGCCACCAGCCAGGTCAAGGGTGACCTGGGATTTGAAGCACACACTTGGAGCCTGGCTGACCAGACACTTTTGCCACGTTTCAGGTTGGAGGAAAGATGGATGAGAACCGTTTTGTGGCCGTTACCAGTTCCAACGCAGCAAAGATTCTCAACCTGTATCCTCGCAAGGGCCGCATCATCCCTGGAGCCGATGCTGACGTGGTGGTGTGGGACCCAGAAGCCACAAAGTAAAATTTGCTGCTAGTCTCCAGGGCTGGAGGGGCTTGAGATGGGAAGGAACTTATATTCTAAAACTCCAAAGGCATATAATCTTTAAACTACTTAAAGCACAGATAAGCATGACCTTGGGGTGCATTCAGTTCAACCAGTATGTGAGTGCCTGCCATGTGCCAGCACTAGAAATGCAACAACGTCAGACAGGCTTGAGATCTGCTCCATGGAGGCACACCTACACAGCACTTTACAGTTTTCAAAGCTGTTTCCCATCTTTTTTCTCATATTTTCACATGGCTCTGAGAGGCACTCTGCAGTCCTTATTCATTTCCATTTTACTACTGAAGAAACTAAGACCCAGAGAGTAGAAGGACTACCCACATCACATAGCTAATGAGTGGCTGAACCAGCCAGGTGTCCTGGCGCTCCGTTCCTGTCCTTGCCACCAGTCCTCTGCTTCTCTAATTGAGGGCACAGTGTCTGGCACCCAAAGCATTAGTCAACACAAGTAGAGTGAATCAATGAAGCGTGTCAGACGTGATCAGCATGACAGGATACAGAGCTTATCTTTTGTAGAGCATCATTTTGATGCAGATTTCTGCAGGAAAGATGGGAATATTTTTTAATGTTGAAACAAATTTTCACTTAGTCATTCAACAAATATTTGTTTAGCGTTGCTGTTTGCCAGGCACTCTTCTAGGTGCTGGGGACATAGCAGTGAACAAAATAGACAAAAGTGTGCTGAGATTTGAGATGAAAAGCTGAACTGCAAAGAAAGTCCACCCTGTGCGCCATCACCCGCCCTCATTCCCAGGACACCTTTGCTGTCTTCTCCATTAGGGTGTTTGAGAAACCCTGCTCTACATCCCTGGGTGCAAACGGTTAACACACTTGGCTACTAATCAAAAGGTTGACAGTTCAGACCCACCAGGAGGCACCTCAGAAGAAAGTCCTGGTGATCTACTTCCAACAAATCAGCCACTGAAAACCCTATGGAGCACAGTTCTACTTTGACACACATGGGGTCGCCATAAGTCATAATCAGTTGGAGGGCAACTGGTTTGGTTTGGTTTTTGCTCTACATCCTGATGCTTGGTGCTGGTCCCTGTTACTGGTAGCAAGTGTGGCTGGTGGTAGAGAGCCCCTGGAGCTTGACCCAGCCTTTGGGCATGATCCCTTCCCAGTGAGCACCCAGGGAGAACAGTGACACCTTTACCTCTTCTCAGAGCGCTTTCTCTCTTGTCCCCTCCCCCACTCCCAGGACAATCTCAGCCAGCACCCAGGTGCAGGGAGGAGACTTCAACCTGTATGAGAACATGCGCTGCCACGGCGTGCCGCTGGTCACCATCAGCCGGGGGCGCGTCGTGTACGAGAACGGCGTCTTCATGTGTGCCGAGGGCACTGGCAAGTTCTATCCCCTGAGATCCTTCCCAGACACTGTGTACAAGAAGCTGGTCCAGAGAGAGAAGGTAAGGTGGGAAGGGTCAGGAAGGTGTGTGGGAAGAAGGTGAAGCCCCCTGTTGGGGACAGCTTCTATGACTGTTTTCAGTTTCAAAGATGTTCTCGCTCTGTTTTCCCACACCATCCTATTGCCTGGAATGATTTCAGCCCAGCTCATCCAGCCACAACTTGCTTTGGGAACAGTTGAAATAGTAGCAAAGGAACACCTGTAACAAAATGAAATTCGTTGGGACGGGTCCCCAGTTCCCCTGGAGCTGGGGGAATACTATGGGATGCTCACAGCTGTTTCCAACATCTGGTCTCTAGGAGGATTCTTCTGTCCCTTGGAGCAGGTGATTTCTGTCTTGGGCCTGAGTTATCCTACTTGCCCTGGAGTTGCTCTTTCCCTGAGCCCCTCGTGACTATAGTAGACTGGGTGAGCTTTGCTGAGTCAGAGCCCCCCTACACCGACGGGTCAGGTCAAGTCTGGAATAGTTCATTAGAGCACGGATGGCCCTGAGGTCTTACCTAGGATCCTGTAAGACCCTAGGTGTTCACTCCAGCCTTGGGCGCCACCTCATCACCAGGAGCTCCCACCTCCGATGGGTAAATAACTGTCCACACACTCGCTCAAGGGAAGATGACCATTCCCTCATTGCTTGGTCCTGATTGTGCAGCTTTATCTCAGAGCAACCCTAGAGAATCTGACCTGAATCCTTAGTGACAACCCAGGTGCTGGGAACTGCAGCCCTGGCCTCTGGATGGACATATGAAATAGTCAGGAAAGAATAAATCTGACAAACAGATAGCTGAAAGTGTCGTGCTGTTTCTCTTCCTTTTCCCAAGGTGTAAGAAAATATTATTGTGGCTTCAGAATGCTCATGCCTAGCTATTTCCAGCTGCTGGCTAGAAAGGGGTGAGGATTTTAAATGTGTCATGACTGAGGGCCTCGGAGCCTCACTGGGTCTAACAGCTCTGTCCTACCCAGACACCAAGAGACATTCCACTGGTTTAGTCATACCACATTGAAGAGATGCTGATCCTTTTTTCTTTTTTTTTTTGTAATTTCGTCTTCCAGTTTCTCCTGTATCCCATACTTTTGTTCCTTTCCCCAGTACAGCCTCCTGTCTCAGTCCTCTGTACACAGCAGGTGCTTAATATGCGTTCTGGAGGTCATGTACCAGTGAAGGTTTCTGGGTGAAAGTCAGGGAAATTCCCTGATCTGGCCTTGTGAGTCAGCCGCTTATCTGTCAGGATGTGGATACCCAGGAAATCGTCCTGTGTGTTTATCACCCAGGCGCTAAGGACCAGCTCAGCGGAGGCATTTTTCTGGGTGCCTTCCAGAAGACCACCCCACCACTCCTCAACCCCAACATTGCGATCATGTCCCAGGTCAGCAACAGCTTCCCGTTCCCGGATCACAGTCCCTCCACCCGTGATTGACTCTAGCTTCTACCAGGTGTCAAGGAGTTTAAAGGACCTTACGGAAAACAGACTCAGCTACCATATTGCTGAGCTCTGGAAATCTGCTTAAGAAACCTCAGGAGAAGGTCTTTTAGAGGCCATCTTGGGCTTGGCACACTTGCCATCTGATGGTCACATGACCTCTCCTCTTATTATTTTAGTTCTCTATTCCTTTGTGCAAAGATCCAGCTCCTTGTCTCAGTTTCTCAGGCCTCGCCTCCTTGTTCCCATCCAGTTGTCTGCCTTTGCCCACCCCAGCTGTGCCCTGAACACCCTCTGCTCTTGCTGGCCTGTGCAGGCCTCAGCCTTGGGGTGACCCAAGGGCCAGAGAAACCCCCTCAGGTGAGGTGATGGGCAAGCCAGCCTTCCTGCCCTCTCAAGGCCCCTGACCAAGACTTGATTTCACCCTGAGTCTGAACAGCAGTAGACCCCTCTGCCACAAGATCACTCACAAAAGCCACAACTTAATTTCACAGCCTGTGGTCCAGCTCTCCTGTGGGAGAGGTGAGTGTGTGACAAGGCAAAGGGAACATTAGCATTGGACAATGCTGGTTTCCATTCTCCAACGTGATTACCAGGTAGGATTTTAAATGTTCAGGCCAACCCAAGTCTCCCCGAGCCCCTGCAGGCACGGAGGAAATGTGAATGTGTCTGACTGCTGAGCTCCTCTGGCTGTGCCGTCTTTACCGTACTTCAGTTTAAGGACTCTGAACGTCCACGCATTGGGGGCTGTGGTCGACGTTCTTTTACTCACCAACCTGCTGCTTTAGGAATGGATCCCTTCTCCTTCGGGCAGCAGCTTCTTTCCCTTGGGGTTTCAGTGGAGCTGCCAATACCTAATCCCCTCCTTCTCTTATGGCGGGGGGAGGCATGTGACCCAAGCTGGCCCCATCAGAACACTTTCCAGGGAATTTGCTAAAGGAACTAAGGGAAGAAATCCCTCCTCTGGTGATGAAGCTGGACAATACCTGCCCAGAAGCTGCTGCTAGCCGCTTTCTTGCTGCATGGAGAAAGCTGAGCACATAGAGTAGAATCATCTGCCCTCCAGGGTCTGTGCTCACAACTTTTAGACAGAAATACGGTTTTTGATGCAGTTGAGGACTTGAAATAGGTACTTTTGCAAAACCCAAGACAGAAAGTTTGGCAAAGTCAAAAGACTACATATAGATGGGGAGGATGTTTTATTAAGAACAAGAAACAACTTGGGGAAACACTGCTCAAGCCTTGGAATCAGTGGTAGTAGAATGTCACCTTGTTTCTGCAGCACCCGGGGTTCAGGTCTGCACTGCAGAGTGGAGCTAGCAGGCCCCAGAGAGGCTCCAGCCTGGCTCCACTATTTAACAGCTGTGTGACTGGGCAAGTTGCTTAACTTCTGCGGTCTGTTTCCACCTCTGTACACGGGGATAATAATAACACTTCCCTCATGTTATGTGAGGATTAAATGTGTTAATACATGAAAGTCCTTAGAACAGCACATGGTAAGTGCTTCGTAAATGTTAGCTATTATTCTCTTCCCTATTTCTAAGAGGAAAAAAATAAGGAAGCAAGTTTATAGAGGAAAAACTCAGAACATTCCAATGATTGTACTGGATACAAATTCAACCCAGAGTCCCTATATCTAAAGGACATATTATAATGACTACTTAGGGGCTTCAAGAAAAAGCCGATCATATTCTCTGTTCTCTGCTGTAGCCCTTAGATAACAGAACTCAGGTATGCAGAAAAAGAAAATATCAAAAAACCTCATTGTCCAAAAATTAGAAATGAGTGAGTCCTAAAGGGTGAGGGCCTCAGAGAAGAGAGCTGCCCTGGTGTGGGGCCAGCCGTGGAGCCAGGGAGCAAGGGACCATCGGAAGCTGAGTAAGGAAACGAAAGTCCCTTGTTCAGGACGTGACAGCGAAGACTCACACCAGGCCTGTGCTTCCGCCATCACCATCTGGACCCTGGCCTGCGATGCTTAGGAAGGGCCAGGACAGTTGAGGCCAGGTTTACAGTTCTGAGGCTTGAACTTAACCTACAGATCTGCTGTCAGAGAACAGAGAGGAACGTGTAGACTGAATACAAAGAAACCCCGTTGCCATCGAGTCGATTCCGACTCATTGCGACCCTATAGGACAGAGTAGAACTGCCCCATAGGGTTTCCAAGGAGCAGCTGGTGGATTCGAACTGCTGACCTCTTGGTTAGCAGGCAAGCTCTTAACCACTAGTGCTGTAGACTGAATATCCTTCAAGAAATCACCCATATCTATTGGTTACATCCTTGGCAGGTACCTGGGGTGTAGATCCATCCATGCTGCTGGTTCAGACCATATGCACACACTCCAGCACCCTTCTTCCTCCTCAGAATAGCAGTTTTTAGTATGGTTAAGCACCTGTAAGTGACCACTACATTAACAAGATCAGCTGACACTTATTTGTTGCTTACCACATGGCAGAGCAGTTTGAAGAGCTTTGCATCTCTTAATTCGTTTGGTCCCGTAACAATTCTATGATGTAGCTACTGTTATCCTAATTTTACAGATGAGGAAACTGAGGCAGAGAAGTTAGGTAGCTTGCACAAGGTCATGCGGCTTACAAGTGGCAGAGCTGGGATTGGAATGCAGGCAGTCTGGCTCTAGAATATAAGCTCTTAACTCTGCCCCCTTTGTATTGTTACTGGGGGACTCCGCATATCTAAACTGGTTTTGTTTAGCTTTTGCCCCCACAGAGCGTGAGAACATAGTAAAATACATGGCCTTTTGGAAACCTGGCAAGTGAAGGGCTAACATTGCTTCGTGTGAGAGGTGCTGTAATGTTGAGTACCTCAGAGATCATCTGCTACCTTGGTGAGGGTTCCACCAATGTTGAGATGGGGCCGGCAGGTATCCCCTCTTCCCCTCTACACATGCACACTCACACCTGCACACACACACTAGTTAGGGGCACAAGAATTCTCCAGCCCCTGGACTCAAGGTGTGAGAACCCTTTGTCACAGGCAGCAATCTTGGCTGTGAGCAGAGTGGCGGCATCTAACGCTCTGTCAGCCATCATGGAGGCCGCATCCAAATCACTTGGCTCTGATGGTGTTGTTCTTTTTTTCCATCTTTTACCAGACCTTAAAGGTTAAGGGAGTGGACCGCACTCCTTACCTGGGGGATGTAGCTGTTGTTGTGCATCCTGGGAAAAAAGAAATGGGAACGCCACTTGCAGACACTCCTACCCGGCCTGTAACCCGACATGGGGGCATGAGGGACCTTCATGAATCCAGCTTCAGCCTTTCTGGTAAGAACAAGGACCACCCGGACTTCTCCCCACAGTGAGGCAGTAGGGTGGAGGGAGGTGGGTGGAAGGGCCAGGAGGAGAGGCCCACTGCAGGTGGTGCAACTGACACCTGCTTCTCCTTTTCCTCTCCCTCCCTCCTTAGTGGATGTCCAGTAATGAGTGTGGGGTCCAATATTAGAGATACACAAACATTAGGGAGGAACAAGGGGCCTCCTGCTCCCTGGGGTGCTGGCCACTCTAACAGGCCATGACCAGCCTTGGGCTCTCCTCATGATTTCTAAGTTCAGATATCTTTATCCCTTGAAACATCTGGAAGGCCCTGTGCACAGGGGATGCCCCTAAGATGACCTAGGCTCCGCAGGGCTAGCCCTGTCTGTGGCCTATGGGACTTCACCCCTTAGCCATCTCCCCATCCCCACTCCTCGCCAGCCTCTTCAAAGGACCTGCTGACTCCATTACTCCCTCTCCTACCTCTGACCGTTCTATACTTTGTCCCCACTTTTGCCCCTCCTTCACCTTCTTTTCTATCAGAAATTGTACTATATAATATATTTCACTAACTTTAAGTAAAATATTTCTCTCTTGACTTCTGACTCCCAGCTTCTTTCTTGACCTTTCTGTCCCCTGTGTCATGTCCTGGTCCCAATCAGTTTGTAGAATCTCTGGGTTCTGGGAAGCGTCCTGCCACAGTTCTTAATGCCAGGGTCTCCTGCTGCCCCACTGACACCAGTATATGGCTCCTCTAGGCCGTGGCTGTCTATGCTCAGGAACTTTATTCTAGTCAATGGGACACTTCTCAGGTATTTAATTGGAGGGGCATCATTGTCTCATAAGTCGTAGACCTCAGTTGTCTTAGTTATCTAGTGCTGCTATTACAGAAATACTACAAGTGGATGGTTTTAACAAACAAATTTATTTTCTCACAGTTTAGGAGGCTAGAAGTCCAAATTCAAGGGAAGCCTTTCTCTCTGTGTTGGCTCTGGAGGAAGGTCCTTGTCTCTTCTTAGCTTCTGCTCCTGGGCAGTCTTCATGTGACTTGGCATCTCTCTTCCCAGTCTCTGCTTCTTTCGTTGCTTGTTTAATCTCTTTTATATCTCAAAAGAGATTGACTCAAGACACACCCTATACTAATCCTGCCTCATTCACATAACAAAGACAACCCATTCCCAAATGGGATTATAACCACAGGCATAGAGGCTAGGAATTATAACACATATTTTGGGGTGACATAATTCAATCCATAACATCCGTGGAGAACAAGCAGGGATAATCCGAGGGGTGCTGATGAAGAGCTTTGGAGATTGGTGAGGGGCAGGGCCTACTGCTGAGGTTTCTCTGTGCGCAGCTTTGGCTGAGTATAGCTTGGGGCAGAAGAGATGTGGTTCCTGTTTGAGGTGCTTAGAGTCTGTGGCGAGGGAGCCCTCTCCCCACTATGCTCCTGTGTCTCAGAGCTGACCTCCTTAATGAGATAGCTGCTCCTCGGCCCTGGAGGCCTCTGCTGCGCCCACCAGCAGTAAGACGTGAGTGCAGGGAGTCCGAGAGGGTCCCTAGATGTGACATTCAGAGTCAGCAGAGTACTAGTCAGTGACCACTTGACCTTGCCAAGTCCAGGAGGTATAGATTCCCACAGCTGTCCCAGCTTGTCCCGTCCTGCATCAGCCAGCGCCACAAGAAGCAACAAGGTCCCCAAAGCTGTGTGGCCTTCACTGGCCAGTGACTTCTGCTCCCACCTGAGTCTCTGGACAGAGTCAAGACTGGGCAGAACACCTTTCAGACCACAGTAAACACCAGGCAGCTCCCCACTCTGCCCTCTGCACCAAACCTTGTCTGTTCTAGGTGGCACTGGTTGGAGAATGTCCCACTAGCCTCCCTGGAGCACCAGGCCCTCCTTTCCTAACTAAGTCTTGGGATCTCGAGACGTGAGGCCTTTGGGATGTGGTTCTTTCATTTCCTACAACAATGGAGCACCTGCTCCTCTCCCTCTCCTTCTCACCCCCTGAGGCGTGTGTTCAAAGGCCCAGGTAGCATGCGCAGTAAGAGACCATGTGCCTCAGACTTGGGAGGCAGTGAAGGCTGCATAGTGGGGCAGTTAATAATGTATGCTCTAAAGCAGGAAGTCTTGAATTCAAATCCAACCTCTACCACTTAGCAACTGTGTAACTGTGCAACATTGGGCAAACTTCTTATCTTCCCTGAGCCTCAGTTTCCTCATCTGTAAAATGAGATAGAGCTGTTGTGAGGATTGGATTAGATAGTACACATGAAGGGCTTGCTTCAGTCCCACACGCAGCGGGTGCCCAGTGGATGGTGGCCACGGTTTCACGGCCCGAGAGCTGCCGCGCTTACCTCTGCTTCCTTCCCTGCAGGTTCTCAGATCGATGACCATGTTCCAAAGCGAGCTTCAGCTCGGATCCTTGCTCCTCCTGGAGGCAGGTCTAGCGGCATTTGGTAAAGGCACTAACCAGCCCCCCGAGTGAGGATGCACCGCTGCCACCAGCCCGCACACCCTCTGGCCGGAGCTGCAGGGGCAGGAGAGGCTGGGCTGGGCAGCTCACCACCTGAGGGGGCTACAGGACCCGGGAGCCCTTCCCACATCTGAAGTGTGATTCACTGTGCTTCGAGCCAACCCAACAGGCACTTTGAGATGCGTTCCTCCTGTTGTAGTCCTTCCCTGCCTAGGCCTCGGCAGGTTTTCTGGGGGCCAGGAACCCCACACTATGCACACAGCCCAATGCATAGACCCTAGCCCAGCCCCTCCTTTCACGCTGCCTCTGTTCCCTGGCTTTGGGAGAGCCCAGGCTCTAGTGCCCTGCCCTGGCTAACCCGCCAGCCGTATAGAGCACTTTAGCAGATGTGGGTTTCAAAGACAAGGACTCCTTTCCCCACCCCACTAGGCCCTGGGGTTACATTTCCCAAGTCAGGCAGGGTGTTTGCTTCCCGGCCATGCCCAGGACACCCCGTTTTTCCTGATGCACTTCTGGTCCCCGGGTGGGTGTGGTTGGGACACCCTGTGCCCTTCGCCAGCTTCTCCCTCTTCCCACCGCACCCTCTGGGAGTCACAAGCCAAGAAGGGCGAGCTGGGCAGGCCAAGGCTGGTGCCAGGCGCGTGTAAATGATTTTGTTTTGCACGTTTGGTTTGTGCAGTGGTTTGGTTTGACTTGTTTGTGCATCCTGTGGGGGGAAAAAAAAGGTGCTTCGTGTCACTAGCATAGCATAGAAACAGGAATAGATGTGGTCCTTAGAGATGCTGCACTAGACACCAGACAGACAGACCCGGGGCAGAGACAGGGGCGGGGGTGCTGGACTCGCAGGTCCCTCTTCTCCCCACCTGTGGTCCTCCAGGCTGCCAGAGGCCTGTCCCAGGGCCTCTTTCCCTCTGCTCACCTCACCTCTCTTCCTTCCTGGTCTAGCTGCCTACATTCTGAGAGGGTGACTGGGATACTGGCCCTGGAAAACCCCAGGGAGCAGGGTGGGCTTATCCAGCTCTGCCCCTGGGCACTCCCAGCACTAACCCCAACACACACCCAGCTTCCTGTGACTTCTCCCTCTTGGGCAGAGGCCTGGCCACTCCTCCTGTGTGATTGGCAAGAGGCCCCTCGCCTGCTAAGAGAGGGGGAGTGGGAGAGGGCTGGCTGGATGGCAGAGAAGGAGAATCCAGGCCAACAGACCCAAGGATCGAACCCGCCTCGCAGCCTAGGCCCTGTGGTCTCCTATGGTCAGCACCACACCCTCTAGACCAGCTTGTGGCCTCCATCTGGTCCAGTTGGGCCCACCCTGCCTCTGCAGCTCCACAGAGGTTCCCATGGGAACAGCAGAGCTTGGGTAATCTCCATCTACCCCTGAGTGATCTGGAGTGTGACTCAGCTGAAGCCTGCCCTGGGAAAGCCTTGTCTTCCCCTCGTGGAAGTGATTCCATATTGCACATTTGGTTAGAGCACCCCAGGCTTGCATGCAGCTCCTAGACTCTTGAGTTAATGCTCATCATACCCTGCACATTCTAGTGTTTTCACGTTTTCAAAGCACTTCCGTATACAAGCTCACATTTGGTCCTCTTGACAAACAGAGCTGCGGTATTCTCCCCATTTTACTGATGAAAGAATTGAAGCCTAGAAAGTTTAAACGTTCTGACTCTGGAAGTGTCCGTGACTCCCCTTACAACCTTGGCTGTCTACCCCAGCTGTGGAGAGGAGGTGTGGGGTGATTGATGTCTATTGTAGAACCCACCAGAGAGTATAACCAACTAGAAGACTTACTCCCTGATAGGCATTCTGCCTTGTTTGCACAGGTTGATGTATTTTTTTCATCTTTGTTATGAACAAACTAATGCATATTCTGTTTAAGCTAGGAGTCGGTAAGTGTCGGGGGCTTGCATCTGGTCTGAGCTGCATCCACATCCTCACTTCTATCTTCATGCCCACTTGCCTCACTTAGGAGCTGAGAGGACAGAGGTGGTGACTCAGGGAGCAGAAGCAGCCAAAAGGCTCATGGGTGGCAGCCATGGAGACAGTAGGTAGAGCCTGGGCTGGGGAAAGCCACCATGTGTAAGGGAAAGTGTACACTGAACCCTGGTGTAGTGCACATCGTCTTTACCCCTTTCAGCCCGTGCTGCATCCTGGGCCCTGGGCAGATGCCAAAGAGCAGAGCGGTGGTGGTGGCCAGCTGAGCAGAGTGTCTCTGCTTGGGCTAGGAAAGCTTTCCCTTTCTGTCTCTGCCCAAGAGATGCCCATGGCACTGGGAGAACACACCTTGGAGTGGTCTACCTTAGGCCTTCCTCTTCATCCATCCCCAATCCTTACCTAGACCCCACCTTTGCCCAGGAGCTTCCAAATGGAAAATCAGGAGGAGGTTCAAGGAACCAAATGAATGGTCAACCCCCATCACCCACTCTGCCCCTTTGCAGAGCTCCAGCCAGCTCCATCACGAGTCCTGCTGACTCTTGGTTGGAATGAAAAGGGTCTCTGGTTGTATTGAATGCAGCTCTCAAACTGGTCTTGTACATGCTGAATAAATACTGTTGTTCTTGCCTTAGCTGCTCTCTAGGTTTGTGGGGTTAAGTTACCAGAAAATTGTGCTATTGTGCGTGTGTGTGTGCGTGTGTATAGTGCTAGGAGTCCACAGTAGGTCTCTGTCAAGCAAATGCTGTGATGAGGGCTTTTCCAGTACTGACCCAGAAACCACAGAACCACATGGAAACCCAAACCCCCTCCAGCTGTCGAGGCAGCAGGCACAGTCTGGGGTCAGAATGAACCTCCAGCACCCAAGTGACTTCCTCACTCTTCTGTAAATGTCATGGTGCTAAGATTGTGTCAACCCTGAGACGACACATGGGCCTGTGCTTTAGCCACCCATTTGAGGTTAAAAACAAAACATCCTGACACGTTGTGTTCTGGTGCAGGTTTGTATTAAACTGTAGCTACTTCTCACTTGGTCTCGGTTGTGTTTCTTCAAAGAAGAGGGACCTCTTCTGTGGTGGGAGTGAGGAGTCAGATGCTAAGAAAACTCGGCTTTGATCCATCACTCCTGTTTGGTGGCAGGTGATGGCTCACTGGGTTGCCTGAGCAGAGTGTGGAGATAAAGGCTAAGGGATGGGAGTCCCATTCCCCCCGCCCCAGCTATTATTCTTCTCATCTGAGAGCCCAGAATTTCTGGTGGGAACAAAAGCTTGGGTTTTTGTGCCAGATTTCTTGGGACAAGGCTGCTGAGTTATCTAAAACAGAGGGATAATTAGGGGGAAGCACTGGCTACAAAAGGGAAAATACTGGGCTCCCTTCACCTACTCGTTGTCACGTGTTCTCTTGGCTACCATTTTGGAAGCCCAGAGTCCCCTCTCCACACAACTAAGCCCTTGGCTGATGAAACTATGGCTTTGTAAAGTCATATGACAAAAGACTGTCCCATGGCCAGTGTGCCTTTGAGGGGCCTTCAGGCTGCTTCCTAGCTCTCCAGAACACAACCCCACCTTTTGAGTTGACCCACTGTATCCTCAAATCCCTTCCACCTCCATCAAGACTCCTCTTTCACCATGAAACCAGTTGCCATCGAGTGGACTCCAACTCAGGGTGACCCCATGCGTATCAGAGTAGAACTGTGCTCCATAAGGTTTTCAGTGGCTGATTTTTCAGAAGTAGATCACCAGGCCCTTCCTCTGAAGAGTCTCTGGGTGAACTTGAACCTCCAACCTTTCACTTAACAGCCAAGCACATTAACCATTTGCACCACCCAGGTAGTCTTCACTGTAAAGAGTGGGTAAAGTTGCTTCCAGTACTGTTGGGTCACTTATTTAACCCTCCCCCCAAAAAAACCCTACTGAGGGAATATTTTAGGTAGTGTGGGGAAAGTAGTTGGGGGCAAAGGAACTTTTCCAGCTCTCACCAAATAAGCAACCCTCCTACAGATAAGACAAGCTAGGACCACAAGAAGGATGCAGAGTGCAGTCGGAGCTAAGTACTTGACTATGATGAAACGGCTTGTGTGAACAAACTTTGACGGGGCTTCTAAGCCAAAGGTGACTACCATTACCCATCTTGAGAATACCAAGTCCCTGGGATGGTGCTGAGCCGAAGTGTCTGTGGTAACACTTTCCCAGTCATAATATGGGAACACGTTGAAATTTTATTCACCGCCAAAAATCCATGTAAGTGTTTGGATGAAAAATGAAATGGCAACACATTTGGTAGCCCCTGTGCATGGTATCATGTAGTCTACGGAGAAAAAATACAAAAAGAGATACCCAGGAAGACATGGCTGCCTTTGTGTGTATGTAATTGTGGAAAATAAAGGACCAGAGACTGAGACTTTAAAATAAGACTTTATCATTTATGAGAATCTGCATTAGAGGGAACCCGAACCAGCCGGCAGCTAGGCAACTATCACCCCTCAATTTTTAACCCAGAATTGCAGATTTACTTGTATATACAGATGCAAGCTAACACTAAGAATTGCCTGGTGGAAGAGAAGGACCTCGTGACACGCATGTTAAAAGAAGAAACATCATCATAACACGGGAGGAGAGACCTTGTAGTCGTGATAATAAAGGCTCTTAGTGTGACTGATAACACATGCATTTGGAAGGGCTCTTAGCATTTTTCCAGTAACACATTAAGAATCTGTGATTTTATTGACACTTGCTACTGCCTTATGGCGGAAGCTGATTACTTTCTTCCCCTTGTAGATTAATAAACCACACAGACTTAGAGGGACTTTTTTTTTTTTTTTTAGTTTCAACTTTTTTTTTTTTTTATTGTACTTCAGGTGAAGGCTTACAGAACAAACAGTTTCTCATGAAACAGTAGTACACATATTGTTTTATGACATTGGTTAACAGCCCCACAACATGTCAACCCTCTAACTTCTCAACCTTTTTTTTCTGGTGAAAATACACATAGCCAAAGATACACCATTTCAAAAATTTCTACATGCACAGTTCAGTGACATTGACTACGCTCTTCCAATTGTGCTGCTATTCTCACTTTAGATGAAGACTTACAGAACAAAATAGTTTCTCATTTAACAATTACTACAAATTGCCCTATGACAATGGTTAACAACCTCACAACACATCAACACTATCCTTACTCAACCTTGGGTTCCCTATCACCAGCTTCCTTGTCCCCTTCTGCCTTCTGGCCCTTGTCACTGGACTACTGTACCTCATTAGTCCCATTTGGTTTTATGGGGCTGTCCACTCCCTGGCTGAACGGTGAACCTCGGAGATAACTTCACCACTGAGCTAAAAGGGTGTCTGGGGGCCATACTCTTGAGGTTTCTCCAGTCTCCTTTAGGCCAGTAAATCTGGTCTTTTTTTTGTGAGTTAGAATTATGTTCTACATCCTTCTCCAGCTCTATCCAGAACCCTCTGTTGTGATCCTGGTCAGAGCAGTCAGTGGTGGTAACCGGGCACCATCTAGCTGTACAGGACTCAGTCCAGTGGAGGCCTTGGTAGCTGTGGACCATTAGTCCTTCGGACTAATCTTTTCCTTGTATCCTGTTCTCTTCATTCTCCCTTGCTCCCGAAGGGATGATATCAGTGGAGTATCTTAGATGACTGCTCACAGGCTTTTAAGACCCCAGATACTACTCACCAAAGTAGAATGTAGAACATTGTCTTTATAAACTGTGTTATGCCAATTGAGCTAGATGTTCCCCGAGATCATGGTCCACACAGCCTAGAGGGACCTTTTGTCCTGGTTTGCCCAAGGGCATCCTGGTTTCAGTCTACTGTCTCAGAATAATTATTAATAATAATTTCACTCTGAAAAGTGTCCTGGTTTGGTATACATATATAGTTAATAGACTTAATATTCCTATACAGGAATTACAATTTATTCCTTCATTGAAAGACAAGGCACAAGGACATGGTGGGAGATGAGGAAGATGGTCCTGCAGTAGGCAGTGACTTTGGGGTCTCCTGTACCACCTGATAGGCCCTGAGTCTCCATCCAACTTTTGGAGACTTCATGAGGTCTTCTCAGTGGGCTGTGGTTGCCTCAGGGTGGTGAAGGCCAGAGAGTGCTTTTCTAAGCTTTTTGGTTTAGTTTGTTGTGTGCCATTGAGTCAATTGCGACTCATAGCAACCCCATGTGACAGAGTAGAACTGCCCCATAGATTTGGTGCTTCCTTAAAAAGCTAGAAATAGAAGTACCATAGGATCCAGCAACCCCACTCCTTGGAATATATCCTAGAGAAATAAGAGCTGTCACAGGAATAGATATATGCACACCCATGTTCATTGCAGCACTGTTCATGATGGCAAAAAGATGGAAACAACCTAGGTGCCCATCAACGGATGAATGGATAAACAAACCATGGTATATTCACACAATGGCATACTACACAACGACAAAGAACAACAATGAATCCATGAAACATAACATGGAGGAATCTGGAAGGCATTGTGCTGAGTGAATTTAGTCAGCCACAAAAGGACAGATATAGTATAAGACCACTATTATAAGAACTCAAGAAAAGGTTTAAACACAGAAGAAAACATTCTTTGATGGTTATGAGGGTGGGTGGGGAGGGAGGGACAGGAGTATTCACTAACTAGATAGTAGATAAGAATTATCTTAGGTGAAGGGAAGGACAACACACACTACAGGGGAAGTCAGCACAACTGGACTAAACCAAAAGCCAAGAAGTTTCCTAAATGCAATCAAACACTTCGAGGGACAGAGTAGCAGGGGCGGGGTCTGGACTATGGTTTCAGGGGACATCTATGTCAATTGGCATAACAAAGTTTATTAAGAAAATGTTCTGCATCCCACTTTGATGAGTGGCGTCTGGGGTCCTAAAAGCTAGCAAGAGGCCATCTAGGATGCATCAGTTGGTCCCAACCCACCTGGAGTAAAGGAGAATAAAGAACACCAAAGACACAAGGAAAGTATTAGCCCAAGAGACAAAAAGGGCCACATAAACCAGAGACTCCACCAGCCTGAGACCAGAAGACATAAATGATGCCTGGCTACCACCAATGACCGCCCTGACAGGGAACACAACAGAGAGTCCCTGACGGAGCAGGAGAAAAGTGGGGTGCAGCACTCAAATTCTAGTAAAAAGACTAGACTTAATGGTCTAAGACTGGAGGGACCCCAGAAGGCATGGCCCCTGGACTCTCTGCTAGCCCAGAACTGAAACCATTCCCAAAGCTAACTCTTCAGACAGATTAGACTGGAGTATAAGACATAAAATGATACTCATGAAGAGTATGCTTCTTAGCTCAAGTAGATACATAAGACTAAATGGGCAGCTCTTGTCCGGAGGCAAGATAAGACGGCAAAAAGGGACAGGAGTTGATTGAATGGACACAGGAAATCCGGGGTGGAAAGGAGGAGTGTACTGTCACATTACAAGGAGAGCAACTAGGGTCACATAACAATGTGTGTATAAATTTTTGTATGAGAAACTAACTTAAACTGTAAACTTTCACTTAAAGCGCCATTTTAAAAAAGGATAAAAAAAGAACTGCCTCTTAGGGTTTCCAAGGCTGTAATCTTTACGGGAGCAGACTGCCACATCTTTCTCCTGTGGTGCCGCTGGGTGGGTGGGTTCCAACCACCAACCTTTCGGATAGCAGCTGAGCACTTAACTGTGTTGCCACCAGGTTTCCTTCAGTTTAAGTTATAGATATTATTTCATTAAAAGTCATGTCTACAAAATTTCATTCACTTTTTTTATTGTGGTCAAATACAGATAACATAAAATTTACCATCACTGACATTTAGTACATTTCCAATGTTGTGCAAGCATCCAAAAAACAAAACAAAACCAGCTGCCATGGAGTTGAATCCAGCTTATGGTGACCTCATGCATGTCAGAGTAGAATTGTGCTCCATTGGGTTTTCAATGGCTGATTTTTCTAAAGTAGATCACAAGGTCTTTCTTCCCAGATGTCTCTGGGTGGACTCAAGCCGCCAACTTTTCCAAGGGTTAACCATTTGCCCCACCTAGGGATCCTATAGTACTGTCGCCACTAATTCCAGAATATTTTCATCACCCCAAAAGGAAATCCCCTACCATTAAGCAGTAGTCCCCATTCACACCTCCCTCGAGCCCCTGGCCACCAGTAATCTGCTTTCTGTCTCTATAAATTTGCCTATCCTGGACACTGCATGTAAATGGAATCATGCAGAATGTGGCCTTTCGTGTCTGGTTTCTTTTCAAGGTCCATCCATGTTGTAGCACTGTGTGATATTCGCAGGTTGCCTCAAAATCCCAAGCAGCAATGTAACTACTAGGATGAGACTCCAACCAGTAGTATAAACCCCTTGACGGGTGCTGTGTCCACTGTAGTTTCATTAGGCCATACACACGAGACGCAAAGTGTTGGTAAATGAAAGTCCATTTTAATCACTCACAGACAGCATACAACAGGAAAAGTTCTGTGATGAGCGGGCCAGACAGAGATGGGAACTCTTCTGCGTGCCCCCACTTTATACCTTGTGCAGTCAGTGAGGAACCCGGAAGTCCCTCCCCCAGACAGTTATATACTCCAGGGGCTAAGTGACCCACGGCAAGAAGCACAATCATAGATTTTCTGGCCTGACCACCTGAGGGGAAGTGGTTAGACATTTTGGTGCCTAGCCTGGAATTGTATCTCTTTTGCCCTGGTGATTATTTAGATGAAGAGCTAAGCTTGGTGGGTGGCAGGGGGTGGCTTGTAGCCTAAAGATGCTAGAAGGAGGAATGAGGAAGACCATAGCCACTGGCTTGTCCAAAGGACTGCCTCCTCAGAAGCACATATCAGTGCTTCGTTCCTTTTTACAGCTAAGAGCTATGACAGTTAACCGAAAGGCTGGCAGTTCAAATCCACCAGGCACTCCTTGGAAATCCTATGGGGCAGTTCTACTCTGTCCTATAGGGTCACTATGAGTAGGAATCAACTCGACAGCAATGGGTTTGGTTTTCTGGTTTATAGATATATCACATTCACTGGTTGATGGACATTTGAGTAGTTTCTATCTTGTGGGTATTGTGAACAATGCTGCTGTGAACATTCATGTACAGGTTTTTGTTTGAACAACCGTTTTCAGTTTTGGGGGGTATATACCCCGGAGTGGAATTGCTGAGTTATATGGTAATTCTATGTTTAACTTATGCAGGAACCACTGGGCTGTTTTCCACAGAGGCTGCACCATTTTACATTCAATGTTTTACAATGACTTTTGACATCATTTCACAACAATGTACCAGGGTTTCAATTTCTCCACTTCCTGGCCAACACATTATTTTCATTTTTTGGTATTGCTGTTTTTTGTTTTTTATAGCCATCCTAGTGGGTGTGAAGTGGTATCTCACTGTTTTGATTTGCATTTCCCTGATGGCTAATGATTGTCACGGTTGTCGGGACGGCGGAGACAGTAACCAAACACAACTCTTACAGAGAAGTGGGGCCAGGAGGGTCACTCTGAGGAGCTGACCCTGGCTTCAGTCCCAGGAGTTTATTTATAGTCAATACAGCAAGCAGTGAAGCAAATAACAGAACAATGGGCTTTGGGTGCAGGCAAGGGAGAAGGAATTCAAGTAAACAAGCCAATCAGTAAAGGGACAATAAGTTTGGGAAAACAAGTTGTGACAAGTCTCAACATGTTGGGGACAAGTCTCAACATGTTGGGGACAAGTCTCAACATGCTGTGCAGCATAGAGGCCTGTGGGGGCTGCAGTTGTCAATAGTGCAGCCATGTTTAAATGGCATATATCCCCACAAATGATGTTGAGCATATTTTCACCTGCTTGCTGGCCATTTGTTTATCACTGGAGAAATGCCTATTCAAATACTTTGCTCATTTTTTAACTGTCTTTTTATTAGGTTATAAAAGTTCTTTATATGTCCTGGATACTAGACCCTTATTACAGACATGATTTGCAAATATTTTCTCCTGTTTTGTGGGTTAACTTTTTTTTTTCACTTTCTTGATGGTGTCTTTTTTTGTGTGGGTGAAAATATACACAACAGAACATACACCAATTCAACAATTTCTACATGTATAGTTCAATGACATTAATTACATTCTTTAAGTTGTGCAACCATTCTCGATATCCTTTTCCAAATTATTTCACCACCAGTAACATAAACTCAATGCCCCCTAAGCAAAAGCTCCCCCTACTCCCACTCCTAACCCTGGTAACCACTGATAATCGTTGGTTTCTATATATTATCTTATTTCATATAAGTGAGATCATAAGGTATTCGTTCTTTTGCAACTGACTTATTTCGCTCAGCATAATGATTTCAAGGTTTATCCATGTTGTGGCGTGCATCAAGACTTCATTTCTCTTTCTGGCTGAGTAATATTCCATTTGCGTATACATATATTTGTATATTCTTTCTTTATATATACATAAAGTATAAATAAATTGAAATTCATCAGAATTAAAAATTTTGTGCAGTAAATGACACTCATATATATATAGTGTCCTATCGTATATATACATTATATCATATCATGTATATATATAACTATACTGTAATATATATAGAATATAATGTATATATACAATAATGTCCTTTAATGCACAAAAGTTTTTAATTTTAATGAAATTCAATTTATATTTTCTTTTGTTGCTTGTGCTTTTGGTGTCAGACCGAAGAATCCGTTGCCAAATCCAGGGTCTTGACGATTTTATCATTCACTTTTAAGAAGCCTTTGAATTTCATTTAATCCCATTTATAAACTTAATTTAACATCTTACAACATTTTAAACTACATTTAAAATTCTATTTCCCTTTTAAGTACTTTGTATTTCCTAAGTGCTAAATAATTATTAGGAGCTCTGGTGGTGTAGTGGTTAAGAGCTCAGCTGCTAACCAAAAGGTCAGCAGTTCAAATCTACCAGCCGCCTCTTGGTAACCCTATGAGGTGATTCTATTCTGTCTTATAGGCTTGCTATGAGTTGGAACTGGCTCGACGGCACCCAACAACAACAAATAATTATTATCAATCTAATAAATCAAACTTTTAAGTATAGTGCACTTAAAGTTCTGTTTTCAAGGCTAAGCATAAACTTACTGAGATTTCAACTTAAAATCGTAAGCCTTAAGTTATACCTTTTAAATTAGTTATGAGCCACTCACTCTAATAGGCCAAATTTTTCTTATACAAGTACAAAAAATACCAAATATACACAGATTCCCTCTTAATACAGAAATATTAATACTATGGTTTTGATTTTTCAAAACCTTGATTTCCTTAACTCTGTACCTTCTACCAGTTGTAAGTTCTCACAGGGCTTTAGCTACTGCCCCTGGAAGATACAGGAGGGGCTGCTTACCAGTTCCACTCAAGGGGCTCAAATCTCCAAAATTCTGTACAAGATTTTCATTTTACCACTATCTGGTCCATCTCAATAACTGAATGCATAGTTATTAATGCAAGATTTATATATTATACATTCTAGCCAAATGAATCCTGCCTTCTGTTTAAATTTTTTAATATAGATCCTTTGTATTTTAAGGTTTCCTTACATTTTAACTTAACAAATTCTGACCTGGTATAGCTTTTGTAACAAATAGATTTTATTTTTTTTAGAACAGCTTTAGATTTACAGAAAAATTAAAAAGCAAGTACAGAGAGTTCCCATATACCCCACACCCAGTTTCCCCAGTTATTAGCATCTTACATTAGTGTGGTACATTTGTCACAATTAATGAACAAATATTCAGATAATATCATTTACTTAAAAAAAAAAAAAGAACCATTGTGGTGGAGTCAATTCTGACTCATAGTGACACTATAGGGTAGAGTATAACTACCCCATAGGGTTTCCAAGGAACCTGGTAGATTCGATCTGTCGACACTTTGGTTAGAAGTTGCTTTTGTAACTACTGCACCACCAGAGCTCCATCATTTACTAAAGTCCACAATTTATTCAGGTTTCCTTAGTTTCTGGCTAATGTCCTTTTTTTGTTCAGGATCCCATCCAGGACACCACATTACATTTACTTGTCACGTCTCTTCAGGCTTCTCTTGGCTGTGACAGATTCTCAGACTTCTCTTGCTTTTGATGACCTTGACAGTTTTGAGGAATACTGGTCAGGTGTTTTGTAGGATGTCCCTCTGTTGGAATTTGGTGTTTTTCTCAAATGAATGATTAGACTGGGTTATGGATTTTGGGGAGGTAAATGCCATTTTTCATCACATATCAAAGGGTACATACTATCAATATGATTTATCACTGTTGATATTGACCTTGATCACCTGGCTGAGGTCTGATATAGTTTTTTAAATTTATGAAGTTCCCTTTTATGGGCCACAAGTTTCTTTTTTTACAATATGCAACTTCATCCATCATACTATATATTGTTATGCTAAGGTTTTCAGGTGTTTGTTAAGTGATTCTCCGAGTTAGGAATTTTTTTTTAATTCATATCAGTTATAAAATGTCTAATTTGCCTATAAAGATCAAGAAGATAGAAATATCTTAGAATGTCACAAGATTAATAAGACATATTCACATTAATACAGGTTCTTGAGGTTTTGTCTGAAATCCACTTCTGACTCACCAGCCAAAATTTAGGAGAATATATATATGTATATATATCCCTGGTGGTGCAGTGGTTAAGAGCTCAGGCTGCTAACCAAAAGGTTTGCAGTTCAAATCCACCACTCCACTCCTTGGAAACCCTATGCGGCAGTTCTACTCTGTCCTATATGGTCACTATGAGTCAGAATCAACTAGACCTATACTAGGCAATGGGGTATATATATATATATGCATTTGCACACAAACACACAGGGTAGTTTTATTTTAACTAACGCCAATTTTGTGAGGCCTTTGGATAAATATAAGTATTCATTACCTGAATACTATATGAATTCAAGCTTCCAAAATTCAATTACAGATTCTAAGAAAAAATAGGCTAACAAGATAAAATTAAATTAATAAGCAACTGTTGGAGAAGCATATCAAATATTATTCCTTTAATAGGACCTAGAAAGTTAAGTTGAAACTATTCTGTTGATTTATATGATTTTATATTATTTGGGTTTTACTGAGTCAATTCATAAAGAACACCAGATTTTTTCCAATTGTAACACGTTTCAGTTGCAGTATCTCTTACTACTATTGATTTACTACATCACGTTTGCAAAAACCTTTAGCTATTTAGTTTTAGTGCAGAGATTCAAATTCTTGTTGAAATCAAGCATGCCATATCCAAAATTCCTGATTTCACATTCTGAATTAATTTATCACCTCAGAGGAAACAAAACAAAATTACCTTTTAAAATATTAACTTGTTAAGTTTCCCAGTTTAGTTATTCATTACGTTTTAATCACCTTTTGAACTTAAAAGTCAGTTAGTAGTTAATTCCCAGATTTGAAATAAGCATTTTAAAACAGCGATAAGACTTACAAATGACTCTTTTACCAGAGAAGGGGGCGGGG
>NW_004443988.1:7063916-7069783 GCF_000243295.1 Trichechus manatus latirostris
AACTGTTTCAGCTATCACTGTTCTGGAAAGGACTTTGTCTTTTATCTATTCTTTGGTCTGTGACCTCTTCCTATCAGGAAATTTTCTGTTTGATTTTAAGACTATGCTAAAAATTGTTTTAAAGACATCTTTAAAAAAATCTTAATTTTCATAGTTTTTAGCTTTACACAAATAAGTTCAAGCTGATATTCCTTTTTTTTTTTCCTGGCTAGAATCACACAGATGCATTGAATATTTTCCTTGAAATGCAAATTCTTCACACTTTTACTATAAAAAGTAAACAATCATTCTAAAGACCCTGAGATTTCTGAACATCACTGAAGACACGATTCTATGAATCAAAGCCCTTTAAGCCCCTTAGAGGGAAACAGACGCTTTACCTATAAATCAAAGATCACCTCCCTGAAAAGCAGTTGCTCACAGTTAGGGACATTTAAATTTCATCCTGTACTCGATGCCTCTTGCTCTATTAGATTTCTTGATTTAAATGAGATCTATTCTCTGAACTTTTGCAATCTAGGCTTGCCTTGAGGGAGAGGAGTTATTCCATTCTGATCAATTTTCAGTTAGGCTATGTGTCAAGAAACTTGGATAGGTTATTTTCAGTAAAATAGACTGCTCCTGGGGATAATCCTTAATCTCTTTACTGAGGGTAGGAGCAGCAGCCCCTGGGAAACAATTCCTCTTGAGGAGGATCTAGGTGTTTTGAGCCCTAAAGGAAGGAAACTTCAGTGACAGTGCCTTGAGGGCCCATTCCTGTCTTGGCCGCCTGACAGAGAAAGCTGGTGTCTACAGAAGAGGAAGTCTGGACTCTGAGGGCCCTCCTTCAAAGGCATTTTACGACTCAATCCAGCATGTGCGGGTTGTTGAGTTTTATTCAGACACTTAATTTTCCAATGACCAGGCTTTCATAGTTAAATTTTCCCAACATGGTCTGGTGAAAGGACAGGACCTGTATCTTTTCTAAGTTGTGAGGTCTGATCTCGTGCTTCGGGAGTTTTTTTTTTTTTTTTAATAGTTTTTACTTGATGTCCATCATACAGTTTTTAACTTTTCCTGGGAGTCTGTGGGAAGCAATGAAAGGATTTTGCCTTTCATTTGTAACTTTAACTCTTTCACAGATAGCACTTTTATCTGATTAGAATGGAAGTTTTACAGGTGCTTCCCTTAGATGTTTGTAGGACATCATGGTCACAGGAACTATCAAGGTGAAACTGTAATTTTGGACATGCCTGGTATACCAGTTCCATTTTTAAAATAAATTCAATCAGTTGGGGATTGTATTGGCTTAACATGACCTAAGCAGGGGTTTTTGCTGCTTTCCAAATCCTTGGACTGAACTAACCCTTAAGTCAGTGTACCCAGTGGTTCTCAACCAGGAACATTTGACAATGTTTGGAGATAATTTTTGGTTGCCACAACAGGAGAAGTTGGGGAGAAAATGCCACTAGCATCTAGTGGGTAGAGACCAGGGATGCTGTTCAAAATCATACAATGCATGGGACAGCCCCCACAACAAAGAATTATCCAACCCAAAATGTTAATAGCACTGAGGTTGAGAAACACTGGTTTAGCCTAAAGGTAAAAGCAGGACATTCAATCATTTTAGGAAACCATATAGGAAAAATTCAAGAGGTGGGGAGAGGTGGTTCAGTTGATGATACTTACCTTAAGTGGCAAAGCTTTCTGAACTAAAGACACCTCAGGGATGGAGCTAAACCACAGCACCCCTGGGCAGCAGAAGAGAGGCAAGGAAGATGCCTGGAGAGTAAGACATCAACAGACTTTATCATCTGTGCATCTGTCTCGCATCCACCATTATCAGGGTCCATGTTGTGCCAGATCCTGCCATGACTACATTAAAATGTTGCAGAAAATAAAAGACCATAGATGCAATATTAAAAATAAGGTTTTGTTATTTACTAAGATTCTGCATGAAGGAAAAAGAAGGTTAAGCACTCACCAGGTAGCAACTTGATTACTGTCATATATCAGTTCTTTAACCTATTAAAAGTACAGGCCTGAGGGGCGGAGCCAACATAGCACTATAAACAGAAGCACCATACCGTCCCTTCACAGCAAAGACCTGAAAAACTAAGTAAAACAGAGACAAACGTCAGTCCTGGAACCCTAGGCGTCAAATGAAAAGACAAAGAACTCAACCAAGCACCAAATGGAATAAGAAACTGACAGAGAACAGAAAGTGAGGAGAGATACGGAGTGTAGGTCCCCTGTCAGCTAACACAGCACGGATTCACCATCTTGGACTCCTCTGTCACTGAAATCAGCAGACAGGAAGTATGGGAAGGCAGCTTCACTGAGCTCCCAGCAGGAGACAGAGCACCTGGTAACCAGCAATACACGCTTTCCCACTCCATGCCTTTCTTCCCCTACGCTCAGCCTCTGCCAGCTTTCTGGCAGTCCGCAGTCCTCAGCTGGGGAGGCATTGGCTCCGTGCTATTTGGATTGGCCCTGCCCTTGCCAGCTGGCTCCTTCAGTGCCATTTTCTTGTTGCTGTTGTTGCTTTTTTTCAGCTTCTTTTGGTTTCTTCTCTCTCACCTCCTTCTCTTCCTTTCTCTCAAGACACCTGGCTCTGTATGCCATCTTTGCTTCCTCTTGACAGGCTGTGAAGTGCTGCTCAGCTGGAGAACCACAGCCCCAGTCCACACTGCCATGCCACTGGGATCCCTGGGGGCATTTCTTTCTTTCTTTTTTTTCTCTTTCTCTTTTTTTCCTTTTTGTTTTTCTTCAGTTCTCAGTTTCTTGTCTCTATCTACTTTCTTTCTTTTCCTGTCTCCTGAATACCTGGCACTGTGTGCTATCTCTGCCACTTCTAGACCAGCTGTGCAGTGCCTAGCAGCTTGGGAGCCACTTCCTCGGTCCACGTCACCAAGACTGTGGGCTCCCTGGGGGGCTTTTTTTTCTTTTCTCGATTTCTTGTCTCTCTCTACCATCTTTCCCTTCTTTTCTCCTGAACACCCGGTGTTGTGTGCCATCTCTTCTCCTTCTGGTTGGGTTGTGCAGTGCCACGCTGCTGGGGAGCTACTTCCCCAGTCCGCAACACCACAGCAGTGGGCTCCCTCAGGGCATCTTTTCCTTTTTTTTTTTTTTTTTCTTTCTTTCTTCTTTTCTTTTCTCGATTTCTTCTCTCCCTCTACCTTCCTTCCTTACCCTTCTCCTGAACACTTGGTGCTGTGTGCTATCTCTGCTCCTTATTGACAGGCTGTGCAGTGCCACTTGGCTAAGGACCCGCTACCCGTGGGCTCCCTTGGGGCATTTTTTTTTTCTCTTTCTTCTTTTTTTTCTTGGTTTCTTGTCTCTCTCTACTTCTTTTCCTTTCCTTCCTCCCAATCATCTGGCATATTTTTTTTTCTTGGTTTCTTGTCTCTCTCTACATTTCTTCCATTCCTTTCACCCAACCCCCTAACTACACGTGCCTTTTTAAAAAATCTAGTTTCTTAAATCTCTCTTCCTTCCTTCTTTTCCTTTCTCCCACTTATCTTGCTGTGTGTGCTGTATCTGTCCCTTCTTGATAGGCTGTGCCTCACCACTTGACTAGAAGGCCACTGACACTCAGCTTCCCCAGGTCTGCACCACTCCAATGGCAGGCTCCTTCAGCAATTTTTTTTTTTTTGGCTCCAGTTTCTCTCTCCTCTTTCTCTTCTTTCCCACACCCACTTAGCTCCACACATCACAACCTCACCCCTCCCTCCTGCTTATCTCCACCATGCACTGAATGTCTCATCCCTGAGCAGCACAGGCACAGTCTACCAGAACCTGACCTACACTGACCCCTGGCCCTGCCCTGTCGGCCTCAGTACATGACACATACAACCCATCCCAGCCCCTCCCCTTCCACTGGACCTGCACTGCTAAGCCATAGCTGAGTGACTGGCCCTGCCCATTGGACAAGGCGGTGAGAAGTATTGTGTCCACAGATTAGCAAACAACAAAGAAGGCCCAGCCGTCCCGCTCAGACAAAAACAAATAAAAAAGCAGGATGAAACAAACAAATCTACAATCAATAAGTGAATAACTACTGACTGTCCCAAAGACAGCAGACAATACCAAAACATATTAAAAAACAGGACAGTAGGTTCCAGTAGGCATCCAAAATAAAACACCAGATGACCTTCCAGCAGAAGAAAAGGCACTGGAACTATCTGATAGGGAATTCAAATCTCTAACATTCAGAGCTATTCAAGAGTTGAAGGAAAAGCAGACAAAAATGAGGAAAAACTAGACAAAATCATGGAAAAGACAGAAAAAACAATGCAAGAATTCAGGAAAACAATACAGGAACAAAATGTTAAATTCACAACTAGAAATCACACAAAAACAGCAATTAGAAATCCAAAAGAGGACTTCAGGGCAACATGGCGCTATAGGCAGTGGAACCACACTGTCCCTATACAGCAAAAATCTGAAAAACTAAGCAAAACAGAGAGAACGGAAATCCGGAAACCCTAAGCATTGAATGAAGAGGTGAAGAACTCAGCCAAGCACCGAATGGAATAAGAAACTGACAGAGAACAGAGAGCGAGGAGAGATAACTGTCAAGGACTATCCAAAACCAAAAGAAATACAACAGGGAATCAGAGCAGTTAATCTGTAAATGACAACAACATCAAAACAATAAAAGACGGGATAAACGGTGTAGGTATAGAACGTTCTAATGGAGAGGAAGGCAAGGCAATACCAATTAATAATAGACTGCTTCAAACTTAGAAAGATAAGGGTAAATTTCAAGGTAACCACAAAGAAAGTTAACAAACTACTCATCAAAATAAAGAGGAAAAATGTAAAGTCTTAGTAAAAACAAAACCTACAAAAACAAATGGAACGAAAAAAAAGCCACAAACAAAAGGAATTCAGCAGGAGAGTAAGAGGAACAAAGAAAACGTCACCACCACAAAAAAAAACACTACAAAATGACAGCAATAAACTCACACCTATCAATAATTACACTGAATGTAAATGGTCTAAATGCACCCATAAAGAGATACACAGTGACAGAATGGATTAAAAAAACAGGATCCATCAATATGCTGTCTACAAGAGACACACCTTAGAAACAAAGATGTAAATTTATTTATTAAAAATCAAAGGTTGGAAAAAATATGTCAAGCAAACAACTACCAAAAAAGAGCAGGAGTGGCAATACTAATCTCAGATAAAATAGACTTAAAAAAAACTCTACCATAAAAGACAAAGAAGGACACTATATAGTGATTAACGGGACGATTCATCATGAAGACATAAACATAATAAACCTCCATGTACCCAATGATAGGGCTCCAAAAGACATAAAACAAACTCTAACAGCACTGAAAAGAGAAATTGACAGTTCCAAAATAATAGTAGGAGACTTCAACATTCCACTCTCAGTAAAGGACAAAACGTCTACAAAGAAACTCGACAAAGATACAGAAGATCTAAAGGGCACAATCAACCAACTTAACCTCATAGACATATATAAAACACACCACCCTACAGCCGCAAAGTACACATTCTTTTCCAACGCACATGGAATATTCTCCAGAATAGACGACATCATATGTCACAGAGCAACCCTCAGCAAGATCCAAAATGCTGTAATAATTCAAAGTATCTTCTCTGACCACAACGCCAACAAGGTAGAAATTAACAACAGGAAGAGGAAGGGAAAAAAAAATCAATTACATGGAAACTGAATAACATCCTGCTTACAAACCACTGGGTAATAGGAGAAATCAGAGATGGAATAAAAAAATTCCTAGAATCACACAAGAATGAAAACACATCATACCAAAACCTTTGGGACACAGCAAAGGCAGTGCTCAGAGGTCAATTTATAGCAATAGATGCACACATCAAAAAAGAAGAAA
>NW_004443988.1:7073642-7093939 GCF_000243295.1 Trichechus manatus latirostris
TGTTAAATGAGAAGCTATTTTGTTCTGTAAGCCTTCATCTTAAGTGAGAATAACAGCACAATTCGAAGAGCGTAGTCAATGTCACTGAACTGTGCAAGTAGAAATCTTTGAAATGGTGTATCTTTGGCTATGTGTATTTTCACCAAAAAATAAAAAGAGGTTGAGACGTTAGAGGGTTGATATGTTGTGGGGTTGTTAACAAATGTCATAAGATAACATGTGTACTTCTGTTTCATGAGAAACTATTTTTTCTGTAAGCCTTCACCTGAAGTACAATAAAAAAAAATTTTAAAAAAAAAAAGAATTGATTTGATGCATTGAACACTAATGACCAAAGACCAGACAAGTTGTGGAATGACATCAAGGACATTATACATGAAGAAAACAAAAGCTCATTAACAGGCAGGAAAGAAAGAAAAGACCAAAATGGATGTCAAAGAAGACTCTGAAATTTGCTCTTGAACATAGTGTAGCTAAAGCTAATGGAAGAAATGCTGAAGTAAAAGAGCTGAACAGAAGATTTCAAAGGGTAGCTCGAAAAGATAATGTAAAATATTATGATGAAATATGTAAAGACCTGGAGTTAGAAAACCAAAGGGGAAAACACGCTCGGCATTTCTCATGCTGAAAGAACTGAAAAATTTAAGCCTCGAGTTGCAATTTTGAAGGATTCTACAGGCAAAATATTGATTGACAGAGGAAGCATCAAAAGCAGATGAAAGGAATACACAGAATCACAGTACCAAAAAGAATTGGCTGAAGTTCAACCATTTCAGGAGGCAGCATATGATCAAGAACCGAGGATATTGAAAGAAGAGGTCCAAGCTGCACTGAAGGCATTGGTGAAAAACAAGGCTCCACGAATTGATAGAATACCAATTGAGATTTTTCAACCAATGGATGCAGCGCCGGAGGTGCTCACTTGTCTATGCCAAGAAATTTGGAGGACAGCTGCCTAGCCAACCGACTGGAAGAGATCCATATTTGTGCCTGTTCCAAAGAAAGGTGATCCAATAGAACATGGAAATTATCTAACAATATCATTAATATCACATGCAAGTAAAATTTTGCTGAAGGTCATTAAAAGCAGTTGCGCAATACATCGTAGGAAACTGTCAGAAATTCAAGCTGGATTCAGAAGAGAACGTGGAACCAGGGATGTCGTTGCTGATGTCAGATGGATCTTGGCTGAAAGCAGAGAACACCAGAAAGATGTTTACCTGTGTTTTATTAACTATGCAAAGGCATTTAACTGTGTGGATCATAACAAATTATGGATAACATTGCAAAGAATGGGAATTGCAGAACACCTAATTGTGCTCATGCAGAACCTGAACGTAGACCAAGAGGCAGTCATTCAAACAGACTAAGGGAATATAGCACGGTTTCAAATCAAGAAAACTGTGGGTCAGAGTTGCATCCTTTCACCATACTTATTCCATCTGTATGCTGAGCAAATAATCTGAAAAGCTGGACTATATGAAGAAGAATGTGGCATTAGGATTGGTGGAAGACTCATTAACAAACTTCAATATGCAGACGACACAACTTTGCTTGCTGAAAGTGAAGAGGACTTGAAGCACTTACTGATGGAGATCAAAGACTACAGTCTTCAGTATGGAATACACCTCAATATAAAGAAAACAAAAATCCTCACAACTGGACCAATAAGCAACATCATGATAAACAGAAAAGATAGAATTTGTCAAGTATTTCATTTTACTTGGATCCACTGTCAACACCCATGGAAGCAGTAGTCAGGAAATCAAATGACGTATTGCATTGAGCAAATCCGCTGCAAAAGACCTCTTTAAAGTGTTAAAAAGCAAAGATGTCACTTTAAGGACTAAGGTGCACCTGACCCAAGCCATGGTGTTTTCAATCGCCTCATATGCATGTGAAAGCTGGACATTGAATAAGGAAGATGAAGAAGAATTGATGATTTTGAATTATGGTGTTGGTGAAGAATATTGAATATAACATTGACCCCCAGAAGAACTAACAAGTCTGTCTTGGAAGAAATACAGCCAGACTGCTCCTTGGAAGTGAGAATGGTGAGACTTCTTCTCGTGTACTTTGGACATGTTATCAGGAGGGACCAGTCCCTGGAGAAGGACATCATACTTGGTAAAGTAGAGGGTCAGCAAAAGAGAGGAAGACCATCAACAAGATGGATTGACACAGTGGTTGCAACAATGGGTTCAAAACATAACAACAATTGAGAGGATGGCACAGGACCAGGCAGTGTTTCATTCTGTGTACATAGGGTCACTGTGAGTTGGAACGGACTTGATGACGCCTAACAACAACAACACCAAAGAAACCTAACAACTAATCGCAATCACCTAGACTGGATCCTATACCAGGGGGACATTATTGGTTCAGCTGACAAAACTGGAATATGGATGGTAGATTAAAGTATTAAATTTCCCGTGCTGTAGTTATATAACAGAACATCCCTATTCCTAGGACATACACAGTGAAGAATTTAGGGGTAAAAGGCAGTGATACATGGAACTTTGTTTCAAATGGTTCAGAAAAAAAAATATATATAAACATATATATACATATATGTATAAACATGTATATATATACATATATATATAAACATATCCAAGCTTGAGTCTGGCTCTGGTCTCCTTCCATGCACAAAGTGCCCTTGGTCTCGAATGCCCAAGCACATGATAAAATATATATATGTATATATGCATACATATGATATATATATATATATAAACCAAAAAAAACAAACAAACCCAAACCTGTTGTTATCGAGTCGATTCTGACTCTTAGCGACCCCATAGCACAGAGTAGAACTGCCCCATAGAGTTTCCAAGCAGGAGCTGGTGGATTCAAACTGCTGACCTTTTGGTTAGCAGCCGAGTTCTTAACCACTGTGCCACCAGGGCTCCATGAGATATATATATCTATATACATATATATATATATATATATACACATATATATCTATATACATATATTTCTAAATACATATACGTATATGAGAAACAAAGGAGAGGGAACAAAAAAAGTAAATGCAGTAAGCAATTAGGTAAATCTAGGTAACGAGTATATACACGGGAGTTTTTTATGTATTATTTTTATTGTAATTTTTCTGTAAGTTGAAATTATTTCTGATGGAAAAAGGGTTAAAAAAAAAATAGAAGTATATACCCTTACTCTAACTGCCTGCCAGAATCAAAGTAAATCCTCTCTGGAGAAAGAGCTCATCCACAGCTTCAAATTATCTCCATAATTTTTCATAGATAATATCTAGTATTCAATAAAAAAATAACTAGACATGAAAAAGAAGACTAAAATTTATCAAAATCTGAGATTAAAAACAATAGACAATAGAAATACACCCATATAAGATCCAGATATTTGAGTTGTCTAACATAAACATTAAAATAATTGTGACTATATGTTAGAAAAATTAAATGAGAAGATGGAAAACTTCAACAGAGAACTGAAAATATAAAGAAAGTGGAAATTTTAGAAACTAAAAATATAATAATTTAAATTTATAAATCAATAGATGATTTTAATAGTAGATTGGTCATATCTGAAGCGAGAATTAGTAAACTGGAATATAGCTGAGAAGAAAATATTCAGACCAAAGCACAGAGAGACAAAAGGAGAAAAAATACAGAATAAAAAGGATACAAGATATATGGAATATTGCAAGATGATGTGAAGGAGGGAGGGAATAAGCGAGAGAGAAAGAGAAGGAGGGAAGGAGGGAGAGAAAGAGGGTAGAAAGAAGGAAGGAAGGAAAGAAGGGATGAAGGGGGAAAACAGGCCGGAACATACATGTAACCATGTAATTGGAGTTCCAGAAGGAGAGAAGAGAGAAAGAATGAAGCAGGAGCAATATCTGAAGCAATAATGGCCCAAACCGACAAAAGGTATCACAGATTCAAGGAGAGCTATGAACTCAGGCAGGATAAATTCCACAGACATTAAAAATACAATGATGGGATATTATGAAAAATCTGGGGCAGTGATGGTTTGGACCCCTGGTGGCACAGTGGTTAACAGCTTGGCTGCTAACCAAAAGGTGGGCAGTTCAAATCCACCAGTCTCTCCTTGGAAACCCTGTGAAGCAGTTCTCTGTCCTATAGGGTTGCTATGAGTTGAACGGCAACAGGTTAGTGGCGGTTCAGTGGTAGAATTTTCACCTTCCATGAGGGAGACTTGAGTTCAATTTCTGGCCAATGCACCCCATGTCCAGCTACTACCCATCTGTCAGCAGAGGCTTGTGCGTTGCTATGATACTGAGCAGGTTTCAGTGGAGCTTACAGACTAAGATGGACTAGGGAAAAAGGCCTGGTGATCTACTTCCAAAAGTCAGCCAATGAAAACCCTATGGATCAGTGGTCCAATCTGCAACCGATCACGGGAATGGTGCAAGATCATTGCATCAGGAACAACTCAACAGCAGCTTACAAAAACAACAATGAACAATCTAATGACAATAAATCCACAATTTTAGATAAAATTTAAAAATTCATTAAAAAACACATTTTAATAAAAGTAACACAAAAAGATATCAAAAATTTGAATAGTTTCTGTAACTATTAAAGAAACTGAATTAATAATTTAAAGCATTCTGAAAACTACAGGCCCAGATGACTTCTGCCGTGAAAACTTGTGTATTTTTAAGGAAGAACCAATCTTACACAAACTCTTCCAGCAAATAGAAAGAGGAACACTTTCCAACTTATTTTAGGTGGCCAACATAATCTTGATACCAAAACCTAATAAGGCTGTTAAAAGAAAGGAAAATTACAGACTAATTCACTCATGAACATAGATAGAAAATCTTAAGCAATATATTAACAAATAAATAGAATGAAGGAGAAAAATCATATGATCATTCCAATAGAAGTAGAAAAAGCATTTGTTAAAATTCAACACACACTCATATTAAAATAAGAAAAACTCTTAGCAATATAGGAGTAAAGAAATTTTTCTTAATTTAATAATGGATATCTATAAAAAACTTACAACACCACACTTAAGGATAAAATATTGAGAGCTTTCCCCTTGAGGTCAGAAATGAGAAAAGGATGTCCACTAACCTTCTACTCAACATTACACCGGAAGTCCTAGTCAATAAAATAAGACAAGAAAAAAATGTACAAATACTGCAAAGGAAGAGATAAAACTTATTCATAGACAATACTCAACATTACACTAGAGGTCCTAGTCAATAAAATAAGACAAGAAAAAAAGGTATGGATACTATAAAGGAAGAGATAAAACTTTTTTGTGGACAATATGATTGCATACATAGAAATTCCAAAGGAATCTGTACATAAACTATTAGAATTAATAAGTGAACTTAGTAAGCTTTCTGGACAGAAGTTTAATATATAAAAAATATTAATTTTTTTATATACCACCAACAAAAAAATAGAAAATGAAATTTTAATAATACAGTTTAAAAATACAGGAATAAATCTAATAAAAGGTGTGCAAGATCTCTAGACAGAAAAAATATAAAACACCATTGAAAGAAATTAAAGGAGACACCCAAAATGTATGTATATACCATTTTCATGGATTGGAGTACTCAATATTACAAAGATGTCAGTTCTCCTCAAATCAGTCTATGGATTCAGTGTAATCTCAATCGAAATTCTAGTAATAAGACTTTTGTGAAAATTGACAAGCTAATTATAAAGTGTATATGCAAATACCAAATTGAAGGCAAAATAAAGACATTCCCAGATTTAAAAAATATATATATTGATAGAATGGTTGCTAGCAGATCTGCTTTACAAAAAATACTAAAGGAAGTTCTTTACCCTGAAAGCAAGTGACTCCAGACAGTAATTTGAATACACACATATACACACACAACAAAAACAAACAAACAGAACCAAAGAGCAGCAATAAAGGTAACTTGGTAATTAAAAAAGACAGTATAAATGCATATTTCTTCTCTTATTTCTCTTAACTGGCTTAAAAAAGTAATTGTATAAAGCAATATGTATATAATGTACTGTTGGGCCTTTACATATAGAAATGTAACACATTTGATAGTAACAGCACAAAGGAGGTGGGTGGGAGCAAAGTTATATTGGACTAAGGAAATGATTCCAGATGTTAACTCGAATCTGTAGGAACAGATGAAGAGAACCAGAAATGATAAATAAGAAGGTTAATATAACGAAGTTATAAATATGTACTTGTTCTCCTTTCATCACTTACCTTATTTAATGACCTAAAATCATATAAAATAATAATTATAACAATGTATTTTTGAGTTTGCACCATTTATAGATGTAATAATACCGCAAAATACCACAAGAAAGGGGAAGGAACAGAACTATACAGGAGTATCATTTCTACATGTCAGTGGAATTAAATGAGTATAAATCTGAAGCTGATTCTGATTTGTTAAAGTGTATATGGTAAGCCCTAGAAGAACCACTAAGGAAATAACTAAATATTATATAGTGAAAAGAACCATTAAAGAAATTAAAATGCTCCATTAGAAAATATTTTCTTAATGAAAAAAAAAAAAAGCAGCAAAGGAGGAATAGAGGAACAAAAAAGACACACAATATATAGAAAACAAAAAGTTAAATGGCAGGTGTAAACCAAACTATATCAATGTAACATTAAATATAAATGGATTAAGCAACCCAGTAAAAAGGCAGAGATTGTGAAAGTGAGTAAAAAGAACAAGATTCAACTATATGCTGTCTATAGGAGATAGACTTTACATTCAAAAGCATAAATACACTTACTCCTCACTTACTGGCTATCTCATTATCTGACATTCTGCTTTTATGACAGTAGTGAAAAATCTACTATCCAATTATTTTGCACATTGAAGACATACATCTGGCAGTGATGAATGCTGATGTGCAAGGTGAGAGTAACGCTGGCTGTGATGGTTAAGGCTGTGTGTCAATTTGGCTGGGCCATGATTCTTAGTGGTTTGGCAGTTATGTAATGATGTAATTTGGCAGTTATGTAATGATGTGGAGCCCTGGTGGCACAGTGGTTAAGAGTGCGGCTGCTAACCAAAAAGGCAGTTTGAATCCACCAGCCGCTCCTTGGAAACCTGATGAGGCAGTTCAAGTCTATCCTTAGGGTTGCTACGAGTCAGAATTGACTCAATAGCAATGGGTTTAGTTTGAGTTTGTACCGATGTAGTCATCCTCCATCTTGTGATCTGATGTGGTCATCCTCCATTTTCACATAACGTTGATTTTCACATAATGACCTGGTATTTGGAACCTAAACATGTTGATAAGTGAGTAGTGGGTGTAGACTGAAGTAAATAGATGGAAAAAGATACATCATGCAAACAGCAACCACAAGAAAACTGGAGGGGCTATACTAATAGCAGACAAAATTAACTTTAAAAAAAAGTTCTTAGAGGTAAAGACGGATATTTTGTAATAATAAAAAGGTCAATCCAACAAGATGATGTAACAGTTATAAACAACATATGTGCACCTAACAACAAAACACCAAAATATACAAAACAAAAACTGACAGAACTAGAGGGATAAATAGACAATTAAGCAATAATAGTTGGAGACTTCAGTACCCCACTATAGTGGGTTCAATGGTAGTCCCAAAAATATATGTTAGTGTTCTAACTTCCAGAACCTATGAATGTAACTTTATTTGAAAAAAAGAGTCTTTGCAGATGTAATAAACTTGACTCATGATCAAGATGAGATCATTCTGGCTTTAGGGTGTACCCTAAGTTCAATGACAGATTTACTTATAAGAAAAAGGCAGAGGAAAATTTAAGATGCAGGCACACAAAGCAGAAAGCCATGTGAAGATTGAGGCATAGATTGGAGTCATTCAGTTCCAAGCCAAGGAATGCCTGGAGCCACCAGAAGCTGGAATAGGCAAGCAAGGATTCTCCCTGAGAACCTTCAGAAGGAGTGTGGCCCTGTGACACTTTGATTTCAAACTCCTGTCTTCCACATTGTGAGAGAACAAATTTCTGTTGTTTTAAACCATCCAGTTGTGATATTTTGTTATGGCAGCCCTAGGATACTAATACATAGAACAATTAGGCAGAAAATCAACAAGGATATTAAAGACTTGAATAATGCTATAAACTAACCAGAACTAACAGACATCTATAGAACACTTCACCCAACAACACCATAATAAACATCCTTCTCAAGTGCACATAGAATATTTCCAGTATAGACTGTATGATGGGCCATAAAGTAAACCTCAATAAATTGAAAAGGACAGAAATAATATACAATATATTCTCTGACTACATGGAATGAAATTAAAAATCAATAATAGAAAGAAATTTGGAAAACTCAAAAATATGTGGAAATTAAACCTAAATAATCAATAGGTCAAAGAAGAAACCAAAAGGGAAATTAGAAAACACTTGGAGAGGAATTAAAATGAAGACACAACATACCATAATTTTCAGGGTGCAACTAAAGCAGTGCTTAGAAGGAAATGTATAGCTGTAAATGCCTATATTAAAAAAGAAGAAAAAGAAAGAACTCAATAATATAACCTTCCACCTTAAAACACTGGAAAAAGAACAAACTAAACATAAAGCAAGCAGAAGAAAGGAAATAATAAAGATTAGAGTGGAAATTAATAAAATAGAGAATAGAAAACAAATAAAAATCATCAATGAAACCAAAATCTGGTTCTTTGAAAAGATCAACAAAATTGGCAAACCTAGACTGACCGAGAGAAAAAGAGAGATGACTTAAATTACCAGACTCAGAAATGAGAGAGAGGACATTAGCACCAACCTTACAGAAATAAAAAGATCATAAAGGAATGCTATGAACAACTGTATCCCAATAAAGTAGACAACTTAGATGAAATGGTCAAATTCCCAGAAAGATACAAACTACTGAAACTGACTCAAGAAGAAATAGACAATCTGAATAGACCTATAAAAAGTAAAGAGATTGAATTAGTAATCAAAAATTACCACAAAGAAAAGTCCAGGTCCGTACGGCTTCACTGGTGAATTCTACCAGACATTTAAAGAATTGGTACTAATTTTCACAAACTCTTAAAAAATATAGAGAGAGAGAGAGGGAGAGAGAAGAGTAGGAAACACATTCCAGCTCATTCTGTGAGGCAAATTTTGCTGTGATACCAAAACCAAGCAAAGACATCACAAGAAAAGAAAATTACAGACCAATACCTCTTATGAATATGGGTACAAATAAATCCTCAGTAAAATATTAGCAAACTGAATCCAGCAACATATAAAAAGAATTATATACCATGACCAAGTGGAATTTGATATCTGAAAATACGGTAACTAATACACATGAAAGTGATAGAAAAGTGGTAAGCACACCGTCAAGGGTGGAAAACTTGAGAGATATGGAAAAACAAGGCAATCTTGTCAAGTTCTGGCTCTCACAGGTTTCACTGTAACATCAAAAAGAATAAAATATTTAGGAATAAATTTAACCAAAAATAGTGGAAAATTTATACTCTTGAGGACTACAAAACATTGTCGAAAGAAATTGTCTTAGTTATCTAGCGCTGTTAAACAGAAATACCACAAGTGGATGGCTTTAACAAACAGAAATTTATTTTCTCACAGTTTAGAAGGCTAGAAGTCTGAATTCAGAGCACCAGCTCTAGGAGAAGGCTTTTTCTCTCTGTGTTGGCTCTGGAAGAAGGTCCTTGTCTCTTCCGAGCTTCTGCTCCTTGGCAAACTTCATGTGGCTTGGCATCTCTCTTCCTCCATCTCTGCTTCTCTCGCTTACTTGTTTGATCTATTTTATATCTTAAAAGAGATTGACCCAAAATACACCCTACACTAATCCTGCCTTATAACATAACAAAGTCAACCCATTCCCAAATGGGAGTATAATCACAGGCATAGAGGTTAAGATTTACAACACTTATTTTGGGGGGACTTTCTTTTTTTATTGCACGTTAGATGAAGGTTTACAGAACAAACCAGCTTCTCATTAAACAATTCATACATATATTGTTTTGTGACACTGGTTGCCAACCCCACAACATGTCAACACTGTTCACTTCTCAAACTTAGGTTCCTCATTACCAGGTTTCCTGTCCCTCCCTACCTTTTAGTCCTTGCCCCTGGGCTGAAGAGCCTGTTTAGTTTCATTTTGTTTTATGGGCCTGTCTAATCTTTGGCTGAAGAGTGAACCTCAGGAGTGACTACATTACTGAGCTAAAATGTTGTCTGGGGGCCCATACTCCTGGGATTTCTCCAGTCTTTGTCATACCAGTAAGTCTGTTATTTTTTTTTTTTTTTTTTTTTGAGTTAGAATTTATTCTACATTTTTCTCCAGCTCTGTCTGGGACCCTCTGTTATGATCCCTGTCAGAGCAGTCAGTGGTGGTAGCCAGGCACCATCTAGTTGAACTGGACTCAGTCTGGTAGTGGCTGTGGCAGTTGTGGTCCATTAGTCCTTTAAACTAATCCTTCCCTTGTGTCTTTGGTTTTCTTCATTCTTTCTTGCTCCAGACGAGGTGGGACCAGTGAAGTGTCTTAGATGGCCACTCACAAGCTTTTAAGACCCCAGATGCTATTCACCAAAGTAGAATGTTAGAACATTTCCTTTATAAACTATGTTATGCCAATTGAGCTAGATGTTCCCCTAGGCCATAGTCCCCACAGCCCTCAGCCCAGTAATTTGGTCCCTCTGGGAGTTTGGATGTGTCTTTGGAGCCTCCATGGCCTTGCCTTTGTCAAATTGTGCTGGCTTCTTGGGGGACTTTCTTTGTTACCTAGTGCTGCTATAACAGAAATATCACAAGTGGGTGGGTTTAACAGAGATTTATTCTCTCACAGTCTAGGAGGCTAGAAGTCCTAATTTGGGACACCAGCTCCCAGGGAAGTCTTTCTCTCTCTGTTGGTTCTAGGGGAAGGTCTTCATCATCAATCTTTCCCTGGTCTAGGAGCTTCTCAGTGCAGGGACCCCAGGTTCAAAGGATGCACTTTGCTCCCAGCATTTCTTTCTTAGTGGCATGAGGTCCCTCTCCTCTCTACTCAAGTATGTCTTTTATATCTCAAAAGAGATTGATTCAAGATACAACCTAATCCTGTAGATTAAATCCTGCCTCATTAACATCATAGAGGTTAGGATTTACAACGCATAGGATAACCACATCAGATAACAAGATGGTGGACAACCACACAATACTGGGAATCATGGCCTAGCCAAGTTGACACACATTTCTGGGGGACACAATCCATAACAGGAACACAATTCATTCCATAACAGACATTAAAGAAGAGCTAGATAAATGGAAAGACGTCCTATATTCATGAATCAGAAGACTTAATAGAATAGCTGTGTTGATCAATCTAAATGAATTTATCAATTCTGTTCCCATATGTTCTGACACCAACTGCACATGCAGCACTTCTTTCTCTGACCCTAACCACCTGTAGCTAGGTCAGACCTCACAAGTTAAAGAGCACTGTCCTCCAGACTGCTAAATCTGCCCAAGATTTCAGAAGCCAACTGCAAGCTTGGGAGTCCTTATGACACCCTCACTTCTGACCTACTGGCTACAAATTTGAGGTTTCCTTCTACCCCTTCAGGATACCAGTCGTAAGCTCAGGGCTCCCCAGAGCCCCCTCATTTCTGACCTGCTGGCTCTCGCTCCTCCTTTGAGTTCAATAATTCACTAGACATACTCACAAAACTCACAAGAAGTGCTATATTCACTATATTCAGCTTTATTATAGCAAAAAGGATAGAAACGAAGAGATGCTTATGGGAAGTCTTGGAGCGTTCCCAACGTGGAGCTTCCATGTCCCAAAAAGGGATGTGCTACCTTCCCACAAGCATCAATATCTTTCACCAACCCGGAAGACCAGGGAGTTTCAGTGTCCAGAGATTTTCTTGACTGTCACATTACATAATTCAAACTCTAGCCTCTCTCTGCCCTGAGGTCAATAGTGTGAGATTGGTATTATGTGGAGGTCTTTCTGGTCTGACCATCCCTTACTCAAGAGTTACCTCATTAGCATAATTTATGGGGTTAGGTGTGGTCTGGAGCCCTCATTAAAGATGCTTACATTATATGCTTATGAAATTCCAAAGATTTAGAGGTTATCTCGCGGGAACCAAAGACAAAAATCAAATTCTTTGGGTAAAGTTAAATTATTTACCCCACAATGTCAATCCTCCCCAAACTGATCTACAGATTCAATGCAACCCCTGTCAGAATCCCAGTTAGCTTCTTTGTAGAAATGGACAAGATGATCCTAAGATTTATATGGAATTACAAGTTACCCAGAATAGCCAAAATGATCTTGAAAAAGAAGAACAAAATTGGAGGCCTCACACTTGCTGATTTCAAAAGTTACTACAAAACAAATGTCATCAAGATAGTGCAGTACTGTCATAAGGATAGGTACATAGATTAATGGAATAGAATTGAGAGTCCAGAAATAAACACAAGTGTCTATGGTCAAGGTGGAGGACTCGTACTTGGTGATTTCAAAATTTACTACAAAGCAGTGGTAATTAAGATAGTGTAGTACTGTCATCAGGATAGACATATAGATTAATGGAATAGAATTGAAAGTCCAGAAATAAACCCAAGTGTCTATGGTCAAGTGATTTTCTACAAGGGTGCCAAGATGATTGACTAGGGGAAGAATAGCCTTTTCAACGGGATATCTACACTTTACCTTTAAGGACCTTTAACTCACACCATGTATAAAAATTAACTCAAAATGAATCAAAGACCTAAATTTTAAGGGCTAAAACTATAAAACTCTTAGAATAAAACATATAGGTAAACCTTCATGACTTAAGATTTGGCAATAGATTCATAGATATGACACCAAAAGCATGAGCAACAATAACAACAAAAAAGATAAATTGGATTTCATTTAAATTAAAAATTTTTGTGCTTCAAAGGACACTATGAAGAAAGTGAAAAGACAATCCACAGAATGTGAGAAAATATTTGGGGGATTTGTATCTAGAATATTGTCATGGAGTGAATTATGTCCCCCCAAAAATGTGTGTATCAATTTGGCTGGGCCATGATTCCTGGCATTGTGTTATTTTCTTATATGTTTTAATCCTGCCTCTATGATGTTAATGAGGGAGGATGGGTGGCAGTTGTGTTAGTAAGGCAGGACTCAATCTACAAGATTGGATTGTGTCCTGAGGTGATCTCTTGAGATATAAAAGACAGAAGTGAGCAGAGAGCCAGGGGACCTCATAGCATCAAGAAAGCAGTGCCAGGAGCACAGCGTGTCCTTTGGACCTGGGGTCCCTGTACACAGAAGCTCCCAGTCCTGGGAAACATTCATAAGAGAGAAAGCCTCCTTCTGGAGCTGACACCCTGAATTTGGACTTTTATCTTACTTGACTGTGAAGAAATAAACTTCACTTTGTTAAAACCATCCACTTGTGGTATTTCAGTTATAGCAGCAGTAGATAACTAAGACAAATATATAGAATATATATAGAACTATTATAGCTCAATAATAAAAAAGACAACAACCCAATTTTAAAACAGGCAAAGGATCTGACTAGACATTTCTCCAAAGAAGATACATGAATGGTCAATAATGCACATAAAAAGATGCTTGACATCATTAGCCATCAGGGAAATGCAAGTCAAAACCACAATGAGTTTTCACTTCATATCCACCAGAAGGGCTATAATCAAAAAGTCAAATAATAACAAGTGTTGATAAGGATGTGGAGAAATTGGAACCCTTGTGCATTGCTGGTAGGAAAGTAAAATGGTGCAGCCACCATTTTACTGGGAAATTATTTAATGGAAAATTATTTTGCAGTTCCTCAGATGGTTAAACATAGAGTTACCATATGACCCGTCAATTCCATTCCTAGGTATATACTCAAGAGAAATGAAAACACAAAAACTTGTACATGCATGTTTGTAGCAGCATTATTGATATTAGCCAAAAGGTGGAAACAATCCAAATGTCCATCAACTGATGAATAGGTAAACAAAATGTGCTATATCCTTACAATGGAATATTATTCAGTCATAAAAAGGAATGAAATATTGATACATGATACAGCATGGATGAATCTTGAAAATATTATTCTAAGTGAAGAAGCCAGTCACAAAAGATCACATATTATATGATTCCATTTATATGAAATGTCCAAGATAGGCAAATCTATAGGGACAGAAAGTAGATCAGTGGTTACCTCGGGATGGAGGAAATCAGGGGATCAGAAGATGATAACTAAAGATACAGGTTTCTTTTTGAGGTAATGAAAATGTTCTCAAGGTGACTGTGATGATGGTTGCACTTCTCTGTGAATGTACCAAAAAAAACATTGAATTGTACACATGAAATGGGTGACTCATATGGTATGTGAATTATCTCTCAATAATGCTGAAATACCTAACCTGAATTTAAATATGAGAAGACATCAGACAAAACCAAGTTGAGAGACAGTCCACAAAATAACTGCCTGGTATTCTTCAAAAGCATCTAGCTCATGAAAGACAAATTCTGAGGACTTGGCTCAGATAGGAGGACACTAAGAAGATATGACAACTAAATGCAATGTGGGATCCTGGATTAAATCCTGGACCCAAAATGACATTCATGGGACTATTAGGGAAATATGAATAAGATCTGTAGATTGTTGTTGTTGTTAGGTGCCGTTGAGTTGATTCCAACTCGTAGCGACCCTACCTACAACAGAATGAAATACTGCCCAGTCCTGCGCCATTCTCACAATTGTTATACTTGAGCCCATTGTTGGCAGCCACTGTGTCAATCCGTCTCATTGAGGGTCTTCCTCTTTTTCGCTGACCCTTTACTTCACCAAGCATGATGTCCTTCTCCAGGGACTGACACCTTAGTCCTCAAAGTGACATCTTTGCTTTTTAACACTTTAAAGAGGTCTTTTGCAGCAGATTTGCCCAATGCAATATAACGTTTGATTTCTTGACTGCTGCTTCCATGGGCATTGATTGTGGATCCAAGTAAAATGAAATCCTCTACAACTTCAATCTTTTCTCCATTTATTATGATGTTGCCTCTTGGTCCAGTTGTGAGGATTTTTGTTTTCTTTATGTTGAGGTGCAATCCATACTCAAGGCTGTAGTCTTTGATCTTCATCAGTAAGTGCTTCAAGTCCTCTTCACTTTCAGCAAGGAAGCTTGTGTCATCTGCATATCAAAGGTTGTTAATGAGTCTTCCACCAATCCTAATGCCACATTCTTCTTCATATAGTCCAGCTTTTCGGATTATTTGCTCAGCATATAGATTGAATAAGTATGGTGAAAGGATACAACCCTGACGCACCCCTTTTTTAACTTTAAACAACACAGTATCCCCTTGTTCTGATTGAATAACTGCTTCTTGGTCTAAGTACAGGTTTCTCACGAGTACAATTAAGTGTTCTAGAATTCCCATTCTTTGCAATGTTATCCATAATTTATTATGGTCCACAGAGTCAAATGCCTTTGCATGATCAATAAAACACAGGTAAACATCTTTCTGATATTCTTCCCTTTCAGTTATGATCCATCTAACATCAGCAATAATAACCCTTGTTCCACGTCCGCTTCTGAATCTAGCTTGAATGTCTGGCAGTTCCCTCTTGACGCAACCCTGCAACCGCTTCTGAATGATCTGCAGCAAAATTTTACTTGTGGGTGATATTAATGATATTGTACCATAATTTCTACAGTCTGTTGGATCACCTTTCTTTTGAATGGTACAAATATGGATCTCTTCCAGTAGGTTGGCCAGGTCTTCCAAATTTCTTGGCAGAGATGAGTGAGCGCTTCCAGCTCTGCATCTGTTTGTTGAAACCTCTCAATTGATATTCTGTCAATTCCTGGAGCCTTGTTTTTTGCCAATACCTTCAGTGCAGTTTGGACCTCTTCCTCCAGTACCATCGGTTCTTGATCATACGCTACCTCCTGAAGTGGTTGAATGTCGACCTATTCTTTTTGGTACAGTGACTCTGTGTATTCCTTCTATCTTCTTTTGATGCTTCCTGCGTCGTTTAATATTTTCCCTGTAAAATCCTTCAATATTGCAACTCGAGGCTTAAATTTTTTCTTCAGTTCTTTCAGTTTGAGAAATATTGAGCATGTTCTTCCCTTTTAGTTTTCTATCTCCAGGTCTTTGCACATTTCATTATAATACTTCACTTTGTCTTCTTGAGCAGCCCTTTTCTTTCCCCCATACAAAAATTTATACATACTTATGTGACTCTAATTGCTCTCCCCATACTGCAACAGCGCACTCCTCCCTTCCACCCCTGACTCCCCATGTCCATTCAACCAGCTCCTAACCCTCTCCGCCCTCCCATCTCACCTCTGGACAGAAGCCGCCCATATAATCTCCTGTATCTACCTGAGCCAAGAGGCACATTCCTCATGAGTATCCTCTATGTCCCATAGTCCAGTTCAATCCCTGTCTGAAGAGCTGGCCTCAGAAATTGTTTTAGTTCTGGGCTGATAGAGAATCCAGGGGCCATGCTTTTCCGGATTCCTCCAGTCTCAGTCAGACCATCAAGTCTGGTTTTCTTACTAGAATTTGAGTTCTGCACCCCACCTTTCTCCTGCTCCATCCAGGACTTTCTGTTTTGTTCCCTGTCAGGGTGGCCATTGGTGGTAGCCGGGCACCATCTAGTTCCTCTGGTCTCAGGCTGATGAAGTCCCTGGCTTACGTGGCCCTTTCTGTCCCCTGGGCCAATACTTTCCTTGTGTCTTTGGTGTTCTTCATTCTCCCTTACTACAGGTGGTTGGGACCAATTGATGCATCTTAGATGGCCGCTTGCAAGCTTTTAAGACCCCAGATGCCATTTGAGCCACCGTTTGAAATCTTCTGTTCAGTTCTTTGATTTCATCATTTCTTCCTTTCACTTTGGCTGCTAGATGTTGCAGAGCAACTTTCAGAGTCTCTTCTGACATCCGCTTTGGTGTTTTCTTTCTTTCCTGTCTTTTTAATGACTTTTTGCATTCTTCATGTATGATGTCCTTGATGTCATTCTACAACTCGTCTGGTCTTCAATCATTAGTTCAGTGTGTCAAATCTATTCTTAAGATGGTCCCAAATTCAGGTGGGATATACTCAAGGTTGTACTTTAACTCTCGTGGACTTGTTCTAATTTTCTTTGACTTCAACTTGAACTTGCATATGAGCAATTGATGGTCTATTCCATGACCGGCCCCTGACCTTCTTATGACTGATGATATTGAGCTTTTCCATTGTCTTTTTCCACAGATGCAGTCGATTTGATTCCTGTGTATTCCATCTGGCGTGGTCCACATGTATAGTCGCTGTTTATGTTGTTGAAAAAAAGTATTTGCAATGAAGAAGTCGGTGGTCTTGTAAAGTTCTATCACCAAGGCCATATTTTCCAACTACCAATTTTTCTACTTTGTTTCCAGCTTTCAAATTCCAATCGCCAGTAATTATCAATGTATCTTGATTGGACGTTTGATCAATTTCAGACTGTAGAAGATGGTAAAAATCTTCAATTTCTTCATCTTTGGCCTTAGTGGTTTGTGTGTAAATTTGAATAATAGTTGTATTAACTGGTCTTCCTTGTAGGTGTATGGATATTATCCTATCACTGACAGTGTTGTACTTTAGGATAGATCTTGAAATGTTCTTTTTGACAACGAACGCAATGCCATTCCTGTTCGATTTGTCATTCCTGGCATAGTAGACCATATTATTGTCTGATTCAAAATGGCCAATACCAGTCCATTTCAGCTCACCTAGAATGTTTTTCCATACCTAGAATGTTTATGCATTCCATCTCATTTTTGACGACTTCCAATTTTCCTAGATTGATACTTCGAACATTCCACGTTCTGATTATTAATGGATGTTTGCAGCTGTTTCTTCTCATTTTGAGTCATGCCACATCAGCAGATGAAGGTCCTGAAAACTTGATTCCAACCATGTCATTAAGGCCAACTCTACTTTGAGGAGGTAGCTCTTCCCCACTCATATTTTGAGTGACTTCCAACCTGAGGGCTCATCTTCTGGCACTGTATTAGACAATGTTCCACTGCTATTCATTAAGTTTTCACTGGCCAGTTTTTTCAGAAGTAGACCGCCAGGTCCTTCTTCTTAGCCTGTCTTAGTCTGGAAGCTCTGCTGAAACCTGTCCACCAAGGGTGACTCTGCTGGTATTTGAAATACCAGTGGCAAAGCTTCCAGTATCACAGCAACACCCATGCCACCACAGTATGACAAACAAGACACATCTGTAGATTAGTTAATACTATTCCACCAATATTATTTTCCTGATTTTGATAATTTTACCATAATTATGTTAAATATTAACATTTGAGCAATATGGGTGAAGGGTATACAGAAATCCTTTGTACTATTTTTGAAACATTTTTATAAATCTTAAATTTTTTACAAATAAAAAGTTAAACATAGATGAACCTTGAAAACATTATGCTAAGTGAAAGAAGCCAATCACAAAAGCCCACACATTGTATGATTCCATTTACATGAAATGTCCAGGTTATGCAAATCTATAGAGACAGAAAGTAGATTAGTAGTAGATTAGACTAGAACACCGTGTCAGAGACTAGGCAGAGTGAAGGGTGTATCCACATGTGGGTTGCGGGGAGGTCCAACCCAATATGGGGAGTCAGAGCCTAACTAGGATGAGGAGGGTGTTCACAGTGAGGAGAGCCAGGAATGGGGAGTTGGAGCCTAATCAGAGAGAGGACATTGGTGTGGGAGAGCAAGCAGCAACAGACATAACAAGCAAGGATATATATTTGAACCACAAAATTAAGAAGTTTGATTTATTTATAATAGCTTTCCAGTTCCAGTTGCCATTAAGTTGATTTTGACTCATGGTGACCCCATGTGTCTCAGAGTAGAACTGTGTTGTATAGGGTTTTCAGAGGCTGATTTTTCAGAAGTGGATTGCCAAGTCTTTCTTCCGAGGCACCTCTGGGTAGACTTGAATCTCCAACCTTTAGTTAGCCAAGTGCATTAACCATTTGTACCACTCAGGGACTCCATATAGTATCTAAAAAAAAAACTTAAACCAGTCGCCTTTCAGTCATTTCAAATCATGGTGACCCCATGTGTGTCAGAGTAGAACTGTGCATAGAGTTTTCAATGGCTGTGATTTTTCAGAAGTAGATTGCCAGGACTTTCTTCCACGGCACCTCTGGGTGGATTCAAACTGTCAACCTTTCCATTAGTAGCCCAGCGCTCAATCATTTGCACCACCCAGGGACTGTATAGTACCTAGCATCTGATTTGTAGAGAATATATATTATTTTCAAGTATAAAAGAATTCATTATAAAAATTGACCATTTACTAGTTCACAAAGCAAGTTTCAAAAAAATTTCAAAGCTTCAATACTGCACAGACCTTGTTCTCTGCCCACATTGAAATTAAATTAGAAATAAACTACAGCACCAATAAAACCATATGTTTGGAAACTGTTTTAAGCTGTTAAATAACTTAGTCTTCAAAGAGGAAACTACAAGTAATTTGTAAACTGTTTATATAAAATATAAATATTTGACACAAAATAGAAAAATTGTGGTAGTTAGCTCAAGTGGTATATAGAGTTGAACTTATAAACTTGTGTGTTTTTAAAACAAAACAAAAAATTTATTATCAATGAGTAGAATAATAGTTAAATGTGGCACAGTGGTTAAGAGCTCGGCTGCTAACCAAAAAGGTCAGCAGGGACTTCCGGCAACATGGCGCTCTAGGCAGAAGCACTACGCTGTCCCTCCACAGCAAAGATCTGAAAAACTAAGCCAAACAGAGAAAACAGCAATCCTGAAACCCTAAGCATCAAATGAAGACATAAAGAACTCAGCCAAGCACCAAATGGAATAAGAAACTGACAGAGAACAGGGAGCAAGGAGACATACATGGAGAGGTCCCCTATCAGCTAATGCAGCATGGATCGGCCATCTTGGACTCCTCTCAGAGACCAGCAAATAGGGGGTATGAGAAAGCAGCTTCACAGAGCTTCCAGCAGGAGACAGAACAACCAGTAAACAGAGATATACGCTTTCCCAACCCCCACCCTTCTTCACCCCCACTCGGCCTCCTCTGCTTCCTGTGGCCACAGTCTCTTGGCTGGGAAACACTGGCTGCTTGGATTCCACCCGCCTGCACTGGCCAACTCCCTGAGTGCCATTTGTTGGCTGCTGGTGTTGCTTTTTTCCACTTCTTTTGATTTCTTCCTTACCTCTCACCACCTCCCCCTCCTATTGCTCAAATACCTGGCTCCATGCGCCATCTTTGCTTCTTCCTGAAGGGCTGTGGAGTTCTGTTTGAGTGTGGAACTCCTTCC
>NW_004443988.1:7096595-7112783 GCF_000243295.1 Trichechus manatus latirostris
TGAGCAGCCATCTAAGATACTCCACTGGTCTCATCCCTTTGGGAGCAAGGGAGAATGAAGAGAACAGGATACAAGGAAAAGATTAGTCCAAAGGACCAATGGACCACAGCTACCACGGCCTCCACCAGACTGAGTCCGTACAGCTAGATGGTGCCTGGCTACCACCACTGACTGCTCTGACCGGGATCACAACAGAGGGTCCTGGACAGAGTTGGAAAAGGATGTAGAACAGAATTCTAACTCACAAAAAAAGACCATATTTACTGGCCTGACAGACTGGAGAAACCCCGAGAGTATGGCCCCTGGACACCATTTTAGCTCAGTGGAGAAGCCCCTCCCGAAGTTCACCGTTCAGCTGGGGATTGGACAGCCTTATAAAACAAAACAGGACTAATGAGGCACAGCAGGCCAGGGACAAGGACTAGAAGGCAGGAGGGGACAGGGAAGCTGGTGATAGGGAACCCAAGGTTGAGAAGGGACAGTGTTGACATGTCATGGGGTTGTTAACCATTGTCATAGGGCAATATGTGTACAAACTCTTTAATCAGAAACTACTTGTTCTGCAAACCTTCATCTAAGGTACCAAAAAAAAAGAATTATCTATGTGAGATCAAATTGACAACAGCAACTCGAAAGGTTGGATGGGAAGCCTAGGGGACAGTGAGTTGAAGGTAATGGTGATGGAATATTTTGGAAACGGATAGTGAGAATAGCAGCACAAGTGGAAGAATGTAATCGATGTGACTGAATTGTACACATAGAAACTTTCAAAATGGTGTAACTTTGGCTATGTATATTTTCACCAAGAAAAAGGCCCTCAGGGTCGAGAAGGGAGAGTGTTGACATGTCGTGGGATTGTTAACCAATGTCATGAAACAATATGTGTACTGACTGTTTAATGAGAAACTATTTGTTCTGTAAACCTTCATCTAAAGTATAATAAAAAAATTAAAAAACAAAAAACGAAAAGGTCAGCAGTTCGAATCCACCAGCCACTACTTGGAAACTCTGTGGGGCAGTTCTACTCTGTCCTATAGGGTCACTATGAGTCAAAATCAGCTCAAGAGCAACAGGTTTTGTTTAAATCCTCACTAAGATGGGACTTTTTTTAAAATTGTGTTTTAGGTAAAAGTTTGTGGCTCATGCTAGTTTCTCATTAAAAATTTATACCCATATTGTTTTGTGAATATTGAATATACCTTGGACTGCCAAAAGAACAAACAAATCTGTCTTGGAAGAAACACAACCAGAAGCCTCCTTAGAAGCAAGGATGGCGAGATTACGTCTCACATACTTTGGACATGTTATTAGGAGGGATCAGTCCCTGGAGAAGGACATCATGTTTGGTAAAGTTGAGGGTCAGTGAAAAAGAGGAAGACCCTCAACGAGATGGATTGACACAGTGGCTGCAACAATGGGCTCAAACATAATGATTGTGAAGATGGTGCAGGACCGGGCAGTGTTTCGTTCTGTTGTACATAGGGTTGCTATGAGTCAGAACCAACCCGAAGGCACCTAACAGCAACAAACATTGTTTTGTGACATTGGTTGCAATCCCCACAATGTGACAGCACTCTCTCCTTTTCCACCCCATGTTCCCTGTGTCCATTCATCCAGTTGCTGTCCCTTCCTGCCTTCTCTTCTTGCTTCTGTACAGGAGTTGCCCATTTGGTCTCATGTATTTGATTGAACTAAGAAGCACTTTCCTCACGTGTGTTATTTTTTGTTTTGTAGGCATGTCTAATCTTTGTCTGAAAAGTGGGCTTCGGGAATGGTTTCGGTTCTGGGTTAGCAGAATGTCCAGGGGCCATAGTTCGAGGGTTCCTCCAGTCTCTGTCAGACAAGAAAGTCTGGTCTTATTTTCGTGAATTTGAATTCTGTTGTACATTTTTCTCCCACTCTGTCTAGGACTGTCTGCTGTGATCCCTGTCAGAGCAATCGTGGTGGTGGCCGGGCCCCATCTAGTCCTTCTGGTCTCAGGCTGGTCTCTTTATGGTTCATGCGGTTGTTTAGGCCTTTAGGCTAGTATTTTCCTTGTGTCATTGGTTTTCTTCATTCTCCTTTGCTCCGGATGGGATGGGATCAATAGATGTATCTTAGATAGTCGCTCACAAGCTTTTAAGACCCCAGATGCTACTCACCAAAGTTGGATGTAGAACATTTTCTTTATAAGCTGTGTTATGCCAACTGATCTAGATGTCCCCAAGACTATGGTCCCCAGTCCTCAACCCTAGCCCCAGCTACTTGGTCCCTTAAAGTGTTTGGATGTGTTCAGGAAACTTCTATGCTTTTGCTTTGGTCAAGTTGTGCTGATTTCCCCTATGTTGTACGTTGTCTTTCCCTTCACCAAAGTTGACATTTACCTACTACCTAGTTAGTGATTTTCCCTCCCCCTCCCTCCCCACCTTGTTAACCATCGAAGAATGCTTCTTTTCTGTGTGTAAACCTTTTCTTGAGTTCTTATAATAGTGGTCTCACACAATATTTGTCCTTTTGTGACTGACTTATTTCATTCAGCATAATGTCCTCCAGAGTCATCCATGTTGTGAGATGTTTTGCGGATTCATCATAGTTCTTTATTGATGCATAGTATTCCACTGTGTGTATGGAATTTGTTTATCCATTCATCTGTTGATGGCCGTTTAAGTTGTTTTCATATTTTTGCTGCTGTGAATAGTGCTGCAATGAACACGGGTGTGCATATGTCTATTTGTGTGATGGCTCTTATTTCTCTATGGTATATTCCTAGGAGTGGGATTGCTGGATAGTAAGATATTTCTATTTCTAGCTTTTTAAGGAAGCACCATATTATTTTCCAAAGTGGTTGTAACATTTTACGTTCCCACCAGCAGTGCATAGGCGTTCCAATCTCCCCACAATCTCTTTCCAACATTTGTTATTTTGTGTTTTTTGGATTAGTGTCAGTAATGTGGGGGTGAGATGGTATCTCAACGTAGTTTTAATTTGCATTTCTTTAATGGCTAATGATGACAAGCATTTTCCTCATGTGTCTGTTAGCTGCCTGAAAGTCTTCTTTGGTGAAGTGTCTGTTCATGTCCTTTGCCCATTTTTTAAATTGGATTATTTGTCGTTTTGTTGTTGAGGTGTTTCAATATTTTGTAGATTTTAGAGATTAGACCCTTTTCTGATGTGTCAGAGTCAAAATTTTTTTCCCAGTCTGTAGGTTCTCTTTTTACTCTTTAAGTCTTTTGATAGGCATTAGTGTTTAATTTTTAGGAGCTCCTAGTTATTTAGTTTATATTTTTGTATTTGTGCATTGTTAGTTATGGTTTGTATCCTATTTATGCCATATATTAGGGCTCCTAGCATTGTCCCTATTTCTTCTCCCATGATCTTTATCATTTTAAATTTTATATTTGGATCTTTGATCCATTTTGAGTTAGTTTTTGTGTATGGAGTGAGGTATGGATCTTGTTTCATTTTTTTACAGATGGACATCCAATTATGCCAGCACCATTTGTTAAAGTGACTGTCTTTTCCCCAGGTAGCAAACTTTGGCCCTTTGTCAAACACTAGCTGCTCATAGATGGATGGATTTGAGTCTGGGTTCTCAATTCTGTTCCATTGGTCTATGTGTCTGTTGTGCCAGTACCAGGCTGTTTGGACTACCATAGCTATATACTAGGTTCTAAAATTAAGTAGTGTGAGGCCTCCCACTTAATTCTTCTTCAGTAATGCTTTACTTATCCAGAGCCTCTTCCTTTTCAATATAAAGTTGGCAATTTGTTTCTCTATCTCGTTAAAGAATGCTGTTGGAATTGGGATCAGGATTGCATTGTATCTGTTGATCACCTTGGGTAGAATTGACATTCTCACAATGTTGAGTTTTCCTATCCATGAGCATGGTATGTTTTTCCACTTATGTAGGTCTCTTTTGGTTTCTTGCAGTAGTGATTTGTAGTTTTCTTTGTATAGGTCTTTTACATTCCTGGTTAGATTTATTCCTAAGCATTTTACCTTTTTAGTGGCTATTATAAGTTGTATTGTTTTCCTGATATACTTTTCAAAGTTCTCTTTGTTAGTGTTGGAATACAACCGATTTTTGTATGTTAATCTTGTATCCTTCCCCTTGGGGAAATCTTCTATTAGTTCCAGTAGCTTTCTCGTGGATTCTTTGGGGTTTTCTGTATATAAAATCATATAAGATTGCATTTGAAAAAGAGATAATAAACCTTTCTTTTTGCTTTAAAAATAAATAAATAAAAGAGGTATTAACCCACAAGGGAAAAGATAATGTGACAAAGTGACAGAAGATGAGGGATATCAATAAAAATTTGGAAGACATACAGCAAATGGATTAATGGTAATTAACATGGCAGTGTGGAGAAAGCTGAAAGTTCCGCCTGCAGTGAAGGCAGCCGATAAGAAACCATCTCACACCTCAGATCCAGGAAAGGATCCAGAGTAGAAGCTTCTGGGAGCTCCAAGGCCAGGGTGTATCAAGGAGTGAAAGCAGGAGGATTGGCTGAAATGAGGAGCAGTTCGACCCACAGATTCTCCAGCCCCCATAGGCAACTATCCCACTCCCTCCCAGGCTGCCAAGGGGAGATTTACTTTCTGGAGAAGATGAACTGAGGTGGATTTAGTGTAGGGCAGGATCCTGAACAGTGAGATCAGCCTACTCACAGTTCCCTTCCCATGTCATCTGTCATGACCAGTATCTATAATTGTATACTCCCAGACAGGGAATCTGAGGATTCCTCTCTGGGCAAGCTGATTGGTCGAAGAGAAAATACTTACATTTGGGGGTCCTGCAATGATTTGGCCAGTTCCCATCTGCCTTAGTCATCTAGTGCTGCAATAACAGAAATACCACAAGTACGTGGCTTTAACAAACAGACAATTATTCTGTCAGTCTAGTAGGCTGCAAGTTCAAATTCAGGGTGCCATCTCCAGAGGAAGGCTTTCTCTCTCTGTGGGCTCTGGAGGAAGGTCCTTGTCATCAATCTTCCCCTGGTCAAGGAGCTTCTCAGCACAGGGACTCTGGGGCCCAAAGGATGCTCTGCTCCAGGTCCTGCTTTCTTGGAGGTATGAGGTCCCCAACTCTCTGCTCACTTCCCTTTCCTTTTATCTCTTGAGAGATAAAAGGTGGTACAGGCTACACCCCAGGGAAACTCCCTTTACATTGGATCAGGGATGTGACCTGGGTAAGGGTGTTACATCCCACCCTAATCCTCTTTAACATAATATAATCTTGCCTCATTAACCACAGGCAGAGATTAGGATTTACAACACATAGGAAAATTATATCAAGCACAAAATGGAAGACAATCACACAATACTGGGAATCATGGCCTAACCAAGTTGACGCATATTTTGGGGGGACACAACTCAATCTATGACACCATCCAATCAGTCTATGGTGAGACACCCCAGCCATTATGCTTTGCCCATGAACTCAAATATTCCAGTCAGCCTATTTATGTCTTATTCTTAAAGATGAGGAAGTCCTGCAAAAAAAAAGACAGTCCAAAACAAACATAAGAACAAACTATCTTAGAGGAAACTCAAGGAGTAGATGAAAACTTCAGAGATAAATTTTAAAAACTCTCTCAGAAAATATAGATTTATAAATAACAAAAAGAAAACAGAAGAGAAAGACAAGAAAATTGGATGATCAATCATTCCAATAGTTTGTAAAGAAAAAACAGAAAATTAAAGAAAGGGAGTTAATCAAAGACATAATACAAGAAAATTTCCCAAACTGAAGGACATGACTTTCCAGATTGAAGAGACACCATTATGAAATTTCTGAACAACAAGGGTAATGCTTCAAGAGCCAGCAAGAGAAAGCAAACACTAGCCACCCCAAACCAAACCAAACCTGTTGCTGTTGAGTCAATTCCAACTAACAGCAACCCTACAGGACAGAGTAGAACTGTCCCATAGGGCTTCCAAGGCTATAAATCTTTATGGAAGCAGAATGTCACATCTTTCTCCTGCAGAGTGGCTGGTGGATTTGAACTGCTCACCTTTCAGCTATCAGCCGAGTGCTTAACCACTGTGCCACCAGGGCTTCAGCCACATACAAAGGATTAGAAATTGAATGTCACCTGATTTGTTCACAGAATATCAAAAGATGGAAGATCATGGGGCATTTTTTTTTTTTTAATTTTGAGGGAAAATAATTTCCAACCTAGAATTCTATACCCAACCAAACTGTCAGTCAAGTGAGAAGATGGAAAAAAGGCGTTTACAGACATGCAAGATTGACTTCCTTTGTACCTTTCTTGGAAATCTACTTGAGGGTGTGCTCCACCAAAATGAAGTAAATAAAATATTTTTAAAATAGAAGTACATGGGATGGAGGAAATAGGAGAGGATAAGGAAAATCTCAGATAGTGGTACAGTGAAACAACTTGAAAGGCAGTTGTGCAGCAGTCTAGAGAACAACTAACTAGTACAGAATGGAGCAGTCCCAACAAAATCCTGACCAGGAAGCTGGAACGGCCTTTAGTCTCAGCATTTGCTCATTTATAACAATGTGCTACAAACACTCAGCAGAAAGAGGTTCTGAGAAATGACAGAACAGTCAGAAATTATCACCCTGGTTCTTAATAGAAGAGAATTGAAGAAGAAATTTCTGCCGCCACATCCCTGACAGATCATCTAGCATGGGACACAGGACATCTAGTTCAGTGACAAAGCAGTGCCTTTACTAGGCATAATCTCATTCCTTCAAAGTTCTACTTGTTCGAAACTACTTCCTTAATTCAAACTGAAATTGGTCTCTCTGCAACGCATGCCCATGTGTCCTAGCTCTTCCCTCTGGAGGCACAGAACAAGTAGTCATCTCATTCATGTACCCGCTCTTCCAATATTTGCACATTATTGTGGACTTCACCCCTGTCCAACCTACTCATGTTTTCCCTAAGCCAGTGGTTGTCAAACTTAGCTCAGAATCACAGGGCAGCCTTGTGGAAACACAGCTAGCTAGTCTTCCTCCTCTACCCCTTTCCCCACTCCCTAGTTTCTAACTCAGTAGGCCTGGTGTGGGACCTAAGAATTTGGTAGTGCTGGGAACCATACTTTGAGAATTGCTGCTCTAAGCAAACAGTTTCCATTCCTTCTGCTAACAGTCTATGGCATCATTTCTATGTTACTCATCCTCATCTTAAAATGTGCCACCAAGCCTCCAGAATGGAGTTTTCTGACAGATGGTGCCCAGAGAAAGTATTCCCACCAATATAGACGAGTGGACTGAGAGGGCTTTACAGAAGCAAAGACAAAGCCTTCTAACTTAATTACTTAAGCAGGTGATGAACCCAGCGCATATATATAGGAATTGCCTCTGGGCTCCCTCAAAGCATCTGGCTCACCTTCCCTCCACATCCTGTTAAGCTGAGCAAGTAGCACCTCTGTCCTTCCCACCCTCAGACAGCCTCCTCCACCCCCCAGGGCCTGTCCCACAGGGAGTGTCAATAACCATCAGTCTCAGTCACTCTGGCAGGACTGAGAGCCCAGTGTATTGGGCCAAAGCCCTAGAATGGGGCTGGGTTTTAGGGTGGACCCTCAGGTGAGGCTTCTGAGAAAGTGGGAGTTGCAATGTTGGGAATTAACTCTCTTGGACATGTCCTCCTTCTAATATGTCTGTTTCCCAGTCCCTCAACTTTTGTTGACTCTTTTATGCACTCATTGGCGCTTTTCTTACATTTCTCCCATTGTTTTCATCTTTCTGAATTACCTGCCACAGCTGTCCTACTAATATCTCCACAACCAGACACAGGATCCGACCCTGGGCTGCCAGAGATGATGCTCCACTTCTCTTACTGCTCTGAGGGAAGATTCTTTGGAGAAGTGACAGGTCAGACCTGTTTGGAAAGCACTGCTCATCAGGAAGGACTGCAACTACCCTCCTGAGGAGGAAGGACATGCTAAGGGTGGCCCTCCTTTCCATACAAGAGCCTGGGAAGGTAAGCTGGAGGTGAGGAGAAAGGTGTTCCCACTAGCAGCAGGGCCCTTCTTATTCAGAGGAAAAAGGAGATTAACATTTATCAAACACCTACTATATGTCAGACATCTTGCTGTATGTTTTATGGGTTCTTAATTTAAGATTGGAGTGGAGCTGAAATCCCCACAGGGATTTTGTTCTCCCCTGGAAGATAATGATGTCGGACAAGCCTCTGAGAAGGGAGGATAAAGTTTAAAAATTCATCCTTAAACTTGAGTCCCAATACACTCAGTCAACCCAGGTTATGATGCTTTCCATACGGCCGTGACTTCCAGCCTAGGGAAGAGCAGGAAACAGTTGGAGAGGCAAAGAATCCTGGGCAAGTGAAGCTCTTAGCAATAACCTTCTTGGAGAGTGCCTTCAGCTTGTAGGTGACCACAGCAGCAGCAGTAGCGGCTGCAAAATGGAAACGGCAGGAAGGTATGTTTTTCTCCACCTCTGCCCACTTCCGGCTGGCTTCCTTTTCCACCTGGTCTGTGCCTTGTTTGACTTTTTCTGCTCTCCTAGGTCTTGGGTCCCTGACGGCCACTGACCACAGTACTACCTATAGAAGCCTCCAGATGGCACTTTAAGCTTATCAGTGGCTTCTCCTTTGGCTTAAGGGTGTCAAAACTGACCTCAATTAGGTGAATAGGTAAGGTTCAAGGAAAGGCGATGTCCAGGTTACCACGGCCTTAATCCCAGCCCCCACAGCAGCTCCAAGTCAGGCCAGCCTTGAGTGTGAGGGGTATAGCACTCCTTCTACCGCCTGGAGCACCCTTGGGGAAGCTGCCCTTCCAAGGTCAATTTGAGGGTTTAGGTTAGGGTTGCCGGATTTAGAAAAAAAAAAAGTAATACAGGACACCCAGTTAAATTTGAATTTCAGATAACAAACATTTTTTTTTCTTCTTTTTTTTTAAAAAATTTATTTTTGGTGAAATATACACAGCAAAACATACATCCACTCAACAAGTTTTACACATACAGTTTATTGACAATGGTTACATACTTCATGTTATGTCACCATTCTCCCTATCTCTGCACATATTGTTTCACCACTGTTAACTTAGACTCTCTACCCCTTAAAGTTCTCATTTGTGCTTAAGAATTACTATTGTCATTTTGATCTCAGATAGGCAATTCTTTAAAGGGTGCAATGTTCAAGGCAAACATTCTTCATATATTGAGCTAAACTTTTGTGTAGTTTAAAGAAGACTTTATGGGATAGTTTCGGTTCAAGGTTTCAAAGTTGTTTCCAGGCAATAGATTAGAGAGTTCCTCCAGTCTCGTTGTATCCAGTAAGTCTGATTGCCAATAAAAATTTAAAGATCCTTTCCACAATTTTCCTCATTTTCATCAAGATCCACCTCTTGGGTCCCTGATGAAAATGTTCAGTAGCGGTAGCTGGGCACCATCCATTTCTTCTGGTCTCACGGCAAGGGAGGTAGTTCATGGAGGCAATTAGACCTGCAGACCATTTCCTTCTCTGATTCTTGGGTCTCCTTCTTCCTCTGCTGCTACAGGCAAATACAGACCAATTGTTGTATCTTGAATGGCCACTCAGAAGCTTTTAAGACCCCACGCACTACTCACTGAACTAAGAGGTAGAGCAGAAACTCTTACAACAATATTAGGTCAATTGACTGGACAGGCGTACAAAATCATGACCCTAAACCTCTGAACCAAGGAAACTAATCCCATGGATAACAAATACTTTTAAAGCATTGTTTATTATAAGTGTGCCTCAAACAGTGTTTAAAAAATTATTATACTAGAAATTATTTGCTGTTTATCTGAAATTCAAATTTAACTGGTGTCTAATATTTTATTTGGCAACCCTAGTTTAGATTTACTTACATGTGAGTTTTCCATCTTCCATTTAACACACACTTATGGAACATCTGCCAGGCATGTGTTAGATACTACAAAAATGAATCAAATATAGTTACTGCATTGAGAGATTAGTTTGGGAAAAATGCAGATGAACAAATAATTATAGTACAGAAAATGTAGGAAGCCTGGGATAAAGTTTGAATTCTTGTATTGACTTTAATTCACAACCGACTTCTGATGCTCACTAGCTGTGAGTTTAGTTAACCTCTCTGGGCTTCTGTTGTTTATTGTGAAAATGGGAATAAGACCAGCATCAGACGATGACCAGAGAGGTTACAGGAAATGGTACGCATCTTATGCCTGGCTGTTGTAGGAGTTGAATAAATGCTAATTTTTCCTTAATAAATAAGGGGAAATAAATCATGTTATATTTATTATAATAAATCATGCTATGACAGAGAGGCAATGAATCTTTCCTGCTTTGGAAAGGGCTCTACAGAGGATGTAACGTTTAACTTTTTAAATAAAAATAATAGCTCATATCATTTACTGAATGGCCACAACATGTCAGGAATTTTCCTAGGTATCTGACAAACATTATCTCATTTAATCCTTATATAGATTGCAATATACTATTACAGTCTAAGATATGTACTATTATTATCCCCACTTTACAGAGGAAGAAACTGATTTAAATAGCTTACTATAGGCCATAGAACTAGTAAGTAAGTGGCTAGTAAGTAAGAGTCAATATTCTAACAGTAGTCCATCTAACTCCCTAACCTGTGCTCTTAATCTCTCTCTTACACCGCCTTTGTGTGAACTGGCCCTCAACAATGAGTTGGTGATTTCCATGTGTAGAAGCATGGCTTGTGCTTGCACAGCAGCAGGAACGGCAGGTACAAAGTTTGGGAAGGGTAAAAAATAGTCCTGGAGCCCTGAGGCCAACTCGAGGTCATTCAGATTAATCCAAGCCATTATCACCTGCCTGGTCATCATGGTGGGTGTTTTCCACAAAAAGCAAGGTAACATCTTGCAACCTAAGCAACTGGCCTAGGATTGCTTGTTATTCTGGATACCAGTTGTCATGGAGTTGACTCCAACTCATGGTGACCCCGACTCATGGAGACCCCAACTTGGTGACCCCATGTGTCTCAGAAAAGAACTGTGCTTTGTAGGGTTTCCAATGGCTGACTTTTGGGACGTAGATTACCAGGCCTTTCTTCTGATGCTCCTCTGGGTGGACTTGAACTTCCAAACTTTTGGTTAGCAGCTGGGCATGTTAATAGTCTGCACCACCCAGGAACTCCTATTCTGGATACGGTAGGTTGTTAATGTTCACAAGAGTTTTGTCCAAAGATCTTTGCAAATTCCAAATATGCATATTTGCTCATATATAATGTAACAAGGTATAACTGGGGGAAATTGAAAGAGCTATTCAGACGCTAATGAGAGTTTTGATAATTGATATTGCCATTTGTTGGATATTTTCTGTCTGTTGGGCACTGCTAGGCATTTTTCATACATTATGTCATTTAACCATCACAAAAAAAGATGGAAAAACCAAGGCTGAGAGAGGTTGTGCATCTTGCCCAAGGCCACATAACCAGAAAGTAGGGAACCCAATGCTTGTGGGACTCCAGCAGGGTGGAGAGTTTGAAGCACCCTCTAGATAAGGACTCATTGCTTCAAGCTATGTGATTAAAATTCATTCCTCAGCAAAATTACCTATCAGTTACAAAAGTCCCTTGTAAATTTTTACAACCATGCCAAAGGTCTCATGTAATGTGGGAACAGTACTGTTTCAGTACCCTGTTCTGCTTTTAGCTGATTTCAAATGAAGAATGAACACTGTTGGTAACATTGCTGTTGCTCCCTGCCTCCACCTCACAACCAGGCCAGAGCCCTGCATGTTCCAAACTAAAATCTATCCTCCACCTCTAGCCAGAGTTAACACACTCACTCTTAAACTCCATCCACTCACTTGCCTTTCCCAGTCACCTTGAGGAAAAAGTGCAGAAAGGTCAGGTTGTTCTCAACTAGCTTGGCTGTTTTTAGTCCCATGCAAGGTACTAAGGTAAATAAGACATGATTGTTGAGTGTAAGGACCTCCAGTGGGGGAAAGCTGTGAACAAACATGGTAACATAGGCGATAGAGGGCCATGGTGAAAGAAGGTACCTGGGACCAAAGATTCTCTGGGGGGAGCAATGGCAGTATCACAGAGGAGATGACACTGTCTTGGAGAATAACAGGAGTGTGCCTGATGAGAGAGAGTAGGACTCCAAGGAGAGAGAACTCCATAACACAGGCTCAGCCATGAATTTCCTGTTATTCTGGATACCAGTTGCTGCTTGCTTGGGCAACTGCAAGTGGTTGTGCTTCATGGCTAACATACACAGCAAGAAGTAATAGGGGTGAGTGAGTGGAGCATAAAATGAGTGGAAGGTGAGATGGAAATGATTGGTAGGGGGCAGATTGTAACAGGGCTTGTCTACCATGTGAAGCAATCTGAACTTTTATTATTTAAGCCAGTGTTTCTTAAACTTTTCCACTAAGACACCTCCAAAAGGCAGAGGCAACATAGGCATGAGGGTGGAGAGCATCCTCTCATGTGATTCTTGCATTTTACTCCATCATATGTTCTTTTGTCTTAATATAAAAAAAAAAAATTGTTTTCCTAAATATCTAAGTAAAATTTAGCCTTGAGGAAGATGTAACTATTCTCTAGCTCCTCCTACTTGTTTCCTACTTAAATTCCACCACCACCGTCCTCAACCCCTGGAAGTTGCTTCAGTCAGTTTGAGAAGACAGCCATAGAGATTTAAGCTGGGGAGTTATGTAATCAGGTTTATCTTCTAGAAAGAGCATTCTAGCTGTGATGTTGAGGATGAATTAAAGGTTGAAGAGACAGGAGACAGAGAGACCAAGTGGGAGGCTCTGCAGTAACTCAGGCAAGAGAAAGTGAAGGTGATAAAGATGGGGAACAGATCTGAAAAACACTTAAGAAGTGAAATTGATAGAATTGGAAGATTGTCTAGTATAAGGAGTTGGAGAGAAGAGACGGGTTAGGATTACCTCCAGGTTTTTCTCACATAGTGATGCCATTGACAATAATATGTAATATAGGAAAGGTAAGTTTTTTGGAGGATGGTTAACTAAGTTTAACTTAAGCACACTGAGTTTAACTTAAGCACTCCTGTGGCACATAGGAGTGGAGATGTCTAGAGAGTTACATATACAGGTCTGACACTTGAGAGAGCTGATTGGGACGGAGATATAGATCCAGAAGTCATGGAAGTAGATAAGGCCACTCAGGTGATGTATAGAGGGAGGAAAAAGGTAAGCAACACGGGAACTCTGGAGGACATCAATGTTTAAGTACAGATTTGGGGAGAGGATCCATCAAGAAAGAAAGGGAAAGAGAATGTTTGAAAAGTAAGGAAGGATCCAGGACTCCTTGGATAAATGGCTGATTCCAGGGCTGGGCCATGGAATGTACAAGATAAGTCTGAAATAGCTTGTGCCAGAAAGCAAGGAAATGTTCAAAGAATAATGGAGATGTGTCAGAATAATACCGGAGCCAGCTTGAAGCTTTTTCCACTGGTTAAATCTGTGACAAATTAAGCATTGAAACAAATAATTATAGGAAAGGATTATAACTCATTGAATAAAATAAAATCCACGTCCACGCTGATATAAATAGATGGGAGTAGGACGGAGCCCTAATTAAGGAACTGGCAACATGTGCCCGGCTGGATTTCAGAACCGCTATGGACCAGTGGCTGCTGTGCACCTTCTGTTTCCCCCTTTTTGAAATGAGAATGTCCATAGCAATTATCCTATACCTATTCCACCATTCTGTTGGGTGTGTGTCTTTACTTCACAGGTCTTCAGATCAAGAGGACTGGTACTCAAGCAGTTGTACCCCCAAGGAACTGGACCTGAGGAGCCTTACCCACACCTGGACCTTATTTAGATGATGATACCCTGAAATTCAAGCTGATGCTATAACAGAATGAGACTTGGGGGCCTTGGACAGGGGATGAGTGTATTTTGTGTTGAGTAGGATTTGATTTGTGGTCAGAGGGCAGGAGGCGACAGTTTTGACTTCCAAAGATGACTTCAACAATATCTCCCATTCACATGCTCTTATTATGTGAATTTGACATTCCTCCCATTGAGAGGTGGGTCTACATTCCCTTCCTTCTGATACTGGGTAGGCTTTTGTGATAGTTTTTAAACCAATAAGATATGGCAGAAGTGACACTATATGACCTCTGAGGCTAGGTTATAAAAAGCAATGCACTTCTGACTTGTTCACTGTAATACTCACCCTCCTTGAGACTTTCTACTACCATGTAAGCAGTCCAACTCCTCCAAGGCCACCAAGTTGGGAGAAAGCCCAAATTATCTCTGAGACAACATGAACAGAGAGGCTTGTCTAGCCAGCCTCCTGCTGTCTAAGCTCCAGCCACCATCTGACTGCAATCACTGTGAAACCCTGAGTCAGAATCATCCAGCTGAGCTCTTCCCAAATTCCCATCCCACAGAAACCATTAAGTAATGAAATAGTGGTTGTTTTAAGCCACTAAGTTGGAGTGATTTGTTTTATAGCAGTAGATAACTGGCACATGATGAAATGTTAATAGTTGGTGAATCTCGGTAAAGTGCATACAGGAACTCTTTGTAGAATGCTTCTCTAGCCCATGTGTGACAGAGGGGTGGGGTACAAGGATCATAGTCCTCTTTTCAAGATTATTGAGGACAGTCTAAACCACCCAAGTCTACACCCACAACCATGGAGGTGCGGTGGAACTGGGTGGGCCTTCAGAATGGGGAGGTGAGATGAACTGAGGCTGAAATTCCCCCCTGTGTCTTTGTAGCACCCAGACACCCCATAGATGCTGCTAGGAACAGCTTCAATTCTCCAACTCCATGGCTAGGACAAAAGTTAGTCTGTGTTTTCCTCTCCTAACCCCTTGATTTGTCCTGGGAATTATCCTCTAAGAGGAGCCCTACCCTTTCTGAGAGTTTCCCTGGATAGGAGGAGAGTGTGTTGACTCGGAATGTGCCGTGTCTTTTTTCTTGTTCACTCTATTTGTGATTTGCTTCCTTCTTCTTTTCCTCTGAGAAAATGGGTTCATTTGGGGTGCTTTAACATCATTGGTTCTAGGATCTCTGGGAGCAAGACAGGGAGCTCATTCAGCTGCTAGTCCAAATACTGGAGTTTCGAGTTCACCCAGAGGCTCCTTGGAAGAAAGGCCTGGAAATCTACTTCCAAAAAATCAGCCACTGAAAGCCCTACGGAGCACAGTTCTACTCTGACACACGAGTTCACCACGAGTTGGAATCAACTGGATGGCAACTACTGGTGGATGAATTCTTACTTCTGAGTCACTCAGAGAGACTGCCACATCTCTAGCATGTCAACAAACCTAGCAGAATCCAGAACAGGTCTTCAGTGCTATTCAACTCTTGGTTTCCCCTGTAACCCTATATATTCAGTGTATGCTCTTCACACCTACCATCCTGTCATTCCAGGGTGTGGAATGATATCATCCTATCACTTCAGGCTGTGGTGTGAAGAGCTTACACTGAACATAGAGGGTTACAGGAGTCATGGAGGAGGTGGTACTCAGTGAGGAACTTTACTTTAGTGGAAACATTTGGGATAGTGTCTTCAGTTGATTCAGTTACACAAATGTTTACTGAGACTACACTATGTGTCTTAGCTATCGAACGCTGCTGTAACAAAAATACCACAAGCAGGTGGCTTTAACAAACAAAAATTTATTTTGTCACAGTTTAGGAGACAAGAGGTCCAAGTTCAGGGTGCTGGCTCTAGTGGAAGGCTTTCTTTCTCTGTCAGCTCTGGGGGAAGGTCTTTGTCTCTTTTCAGCTTCTGTTCCTTGGTTCCTTGTCCATCTTCATGTGACTTGGCATCTATCTTTCCCCATCTCTTCTTGCTTCACTGTGTGCTTAATCTGCTTTTTTTCATATCTCAAAGGTGATTGGTTTAAGACACACCCTGCACTGTGTTTAAAGTGTTAAAAAGCAAAGATGTCACTTTGAGGACTAAGGTGCACCTGACCCAAGCCATGCTATCTTCAATCGTCTCATATGCATGTGAAAGTTAGACAATGAATAAGGAAGACTGAAGAAGAATTGATGCCTTTAAATTATGGTATTGGTGAAGAATATTGAATATACCATGGACTGCCAGAAGAATAAACAAATCTGTAAAGAAAATGTTCTACATTCTACCTTGGTGAGTAGCATCTGGGGTCTTAAAAGCCTGTGAGCAGCCATCTAAGATACTCCACTGGTCTCACCCCTTTGGCAGAAAGGGAGAATGAAGAGAACAAGATACAAGTGAAAGATTAGTCCAAAGGACTAATGGACC
>NW_004443988.1:7113131-7114538 GCF_000243295.1 Trichechus manatus latirostris
TACTTTGGACATGTTATCAGGAGGGACCAGTCCCTGGAGAAGGACATCTTGCTTGGTAAAGTAGAGGGTCAGCGAAAAAGAGGAAGACCCTCAACAAGATGGATTGACACAGTGGCTGCAACAATGCGCTCAAACATAGAAACAATTGTAAGGATGGTGCAGGACCCGGCAGTGTTTCATTTTGTTGTACATAGTGTCAGAACCGACTCAACGGCACCTAACAACAACAACAACACATTAATATAGCCTCATTAACATAACAAAGAGAACCCTATTTCCAAATGAGATTACATCCACAAGTATAGGAGTTAAGGTTTACAACAAATATTTTTGGGGGACATACTTCATAACACTATGTGTCAAATTCTGTGCTAGATGCAGAGGGAGCTGATGAATAAAACAGAATTCCTGCCCTCAGGGGGCTCATAGACATGAGAAAGACATGCAAACAAAAGACATTACAGTAAGATGTAGTTTTAAAGGAATGAAGGGAGTGAGAGCCAGAAGTCAGCTGCACAAGGAGAACCAAGAATTGAAAGTTGATGAGATCACAGTGGAGGTGAACACGGTGGAGCATGGGTACTGGAGGACAAGGGCAGCAGTCATGGAGAAGAAAGAGATTCATAAAAGCAGACTTGGGGCAGGGAATTGTGGAAACAGGGCTGTGAATGGACATGTCAAAGAGGGAGCTAGTTATGAGGTCGTAGAATCTAAACTAGATAGTAGGCAGGATGAAGAATCAAGAAGAGTTTACAAATGCAATTGGGAGGCCAACAATAAGGTTGATTAAAAACTCAAGTTATATGAGTGTAGACAATTTTTTTTTTTTAAGCTCAATTAGGCGAAAGGCTGTAGACTTTCTGGTGGGAGATGAAAAGGAATGTTGACAATAGGTAGAGAAAATTGAATTTGGGAATTATAGTAACAGGCCGTGATTGGAAGCCACAAACCAAGAGAGAAGATAAAACCCAGCCTCAGCTCTCTCATGTCGCTGAAAGACAAGAAATATTCTTCACTTCTCCCTTCGCTGTAGCCATGAGAGATAAGAATCCGTAATCCGGCTACGGTAGAATCAGGTGTAAATGGGTTGTTCCTTCGTGATTAGTTAGAAAGGGTGGAGGAATTGTTACCCTGTTGCTAAGGAAAAAGGAAGGGGCTGTTCCCGGTTGCCATGGCGACAAGGTAAGCGCGTTCCCTCGGTACCGCCGTAAATTTACGAGGCGGTTTTCTCTCCTTGTTGCTATGGCAATAGAGAGGGACTGTTCTCGGCGCCCCCTACCTCCCGCCGCAGTTGCTAAGACTAGGTGGAGGTAGGGGCTGTCCTGCTCTCGCCGCCCTGTTGCCTTGGAGACGGCGGGTGCCCTGGCCCCGCCCCGCTCGGACTGACAGCGGTGGCCGCATCGCGCC
>NW_004443988.1:7114638-7150699 GCF_000243295.1 Trichechus manatus latirostris
CGAGGCGACGGACGCCGCAGGGCTGAGTCAGCGGGAGGCCCGGGCTGGGGGAGGGGAACCGGGCTCCCCCCGCCACTATCCCCGCGCCCCTGCCCCCCAATCTCGTCTCCCCCAGCCGGTCCCCGCCCTCCATCTCTCTCTCTCTCCCGGGCTCCCTGCGGCCTCCGCCGGCCAGGCCTCCCCTAGCCACTCCCCCTCCCCTTCTCTCCCTTCCTCTGGAACCCTCCTCTAGGATCTTGCCCCCAGGATGCGGTGCTACCGCACGTCTGTCCTGGACTGACCCTCCCGCCCCCCAAAATTACCTCCTGTCCGCCCTTGTCCGTTCTCCTTACCCCTCCCGGGCCTCCTTACATCTCCCGGCTTCTTTGGTTTTCCCCAGTGATATGCTAGAAACAGAGTGACGAGGGAGACTCGGGCGGAGGGCATTCTGCCAGCCCAACCGTGGGGCCTCGGGGTTCTGACCCTCACGCTCTTGCCCTGGCAGGTTTGGGGGAGCAGGTCTGGACAGTTCTAACTGGCTGCTGAGAGCTTGTGGGGCTTTCGGAATAGATTTTGCCGAGAAGGGTTCGGCCCCATCAAGATCCGCTACTGTTTAAGGAACACCCATTGGTACCTGGTGGCCTGGTGAGCTGAGCTACTGCCCTGGCCAGTGCTGTGGAGGGGTAGTAGAGGGAACGGAGGGAGCAGAGAAAAGGTTACGTTGGGGCGCTAAAGTTCCTGCACTTCCGGTGTGTTGTTGGGAATAAGCATCTTGCAGTATTCTGTAAAATGCATTTTTTTCCGCATTACAACCTGGGTATAATGTGAGGTTTGGAAACAGGCCTGATATCAACCACAGCAAGTGCTTACTGTTTGTATGTTGAGGTTGTGGCAAGACTTGATCTTTAATATTTGTTAATCCATGTGGTAACCAACTAGGTCATAGAAGGAGTGAAAGCGCAGAATTGAGGTTTCTCCGTGGTGTAGGAATGAGGCCTGTACCCCCTGCCTCCTTCAGCTGTGAGTCTTCATAGGGACTGTCACCTGATAGGGTTTATAGCATGTTTGGACAATTCCAGGGTTATGTTTGCTACCCATCCACCTGCCCATCTTGTGTTCCCTGATCTTGGAACAGAGGACGATCCCAAGCTATTCTTCCAGAAATAGCAGGAACCAAGCTGAAGTCTGAGCTGGTGCCCACAGCCAGAAGCTGTATCTTAATAAATGTGCCTCAACTCGAGGGCTCCTAATTACTGTGTGTGTACCTCATTGCCAGATTCCTTTGATTTTTTTTTTTTTGGCTTCCAGATTTCAGCGTACTGTTAGAAAATAAGTGTAAATGTAAGTCATTTCTACTGTACAGGAGATGTTGTGTTTTTCCCTCCAGGCTGCAAAAGGAGTGGATGGTCCACTTCTAAAAGTCATGGTGAAAGAGGCACTCACTTAGAGTTTCTGGGGCTGCAGGCACTGAGAAATAATGATTTAGCTCCCTGACTTTGCTCAATCATGGTCTCTTGGCAGCCTCCTCAGACTGCTCCCCGCCCCCATGCCCATCAGATTAGTTTACAGTAGCAAAGACGGCTGTCGCCCTACTTTTAAACATAAGAGATGAAGTTCAGGAAAACTACAGCCCCCATCTACCAGTGCAGTTCTTCTGTTCGAATGCCAGTCTGGGGTTTGGCGGGATGCACCTGCCTCCGGCACGATGGGAACTGTGGGGCCTGAGAGTTACATTCCTTTTGTGTGGTCCTCTCTGTGTCACATAGCTTGCTGCAAAAATACCGGAGCAGGGCAGGAGCAGACAGCTGTGCTGGAGAGCTGCTCCTCCTGGGTTGAGTATATTTTGGGAATCAGCAATATTACTGGGGTGGAGGATTGTGAAGAAAGGAGCAAGAAAATGTGTCAAGGCTTTGACAGATCAGGAGGGTGTGATTAAAATGTTCCCTTTCCAGTTTGCTGTGGGAGAGTATGTTTTCAGAGTATTAGAGTGGTTTTTATACGGGCTAATTTGTCTTTGAAATCCATGCCAGTGTTTTATGAGATAATGATGGAATGCCTTTTAAACTGCTACTATTGGGAAACAGGACTAATACCTGCCTAATGGATTGCCTGTCCAGATGTTTCTGAATACGATTGGTAAGATCAGGGAGAGGGACGTGATTTGAACCAAGTTATACCTAAGTCTATGTACTAACCAATGTTGTGATTTTGTAGGACTGTAGTTCTTTGATCCTAAGACACACCAGCAATTTATCAACAGCTTTTAGGTAAAATGATTTAATAATTTAATGTTGATTGTAAAGTGCATCCTAATTTCAGAAACGTTAAACAGCTAGAAAGTGGCAAGACCGAGTGAGACTTGAAGGAAGGATCCATCTGTTTTAGAATCAAGAAAGAATGGTATTTATAATAACCCTGTATAATGATGACATTACTCACCTACCATCCTGAGAGTACATCATGGTGTGGACAGATTTCTCCAAGTCCTTCCTCCAAGCCAGCTCTCTTTGTGTGGGTTATGTTTGTAAAATCATATAGAGCTAGGCATAGTAGGTGGTTACTGAACAAAGGGAAGTACCCACGTGGGAATCCACCCCAATGCCTTAGTATGGCCCTCTCCAGAAGCCGAGCCAACTAGCTGGCAGCAAACATCTTGTGAGTTGTACCTGAATTTAGCCAAGTAACATCTTTCAGAAGGTGAGCAGAAAATACAATTTCTAAATCAGAGTGTATTTCCCTGGATTTGTTTATAGACACATTTGCAAAGATCCTGAGGCACATGTCCTTCCCCCATTTTATGGTGTTAGAACTGGAGGGTCCTCAGATGGTCCTCAGTTCAATGTACTTGTTCCCAGATTTAGACACTGAGACACCAAGAATTAAGTGACTTGCTCAAGGTCACCCAGCTAATGCAGAAAGTATGTGAAACACTTTGTAAACTGTGCACACCATGCCAAATTAATGTTGGTGGTTATTAGTGGCTGAGTCAGGACTGGAACCCAGATTTCCAGACTAGAGGTATTTCTACTACACTTTGTTGCTTCATCCTTCATATTTAATATCCCAGAGAGTTTTAATAAAAATAATTTACTAGTTTGTAATTAGCCTTGTGGACAAGGGCTTGTTTTATCATCTGAGATCTTGCAAAGCCAGGCGAAATTTAGTGTCGCACTATCTAATTAAATATTTATGCTTGCCACCATCAAAATAATAATTTTTCCTCACACATTCTGACTTCAGGAAGGTTTTTCTTTTATTTTAATTTGCATTAGCTAACAGAAGCAAATGCAGGTTGGGTGTTTGAAGTCTTCTTAACTTATCTGTGAGGCTGCTGCATTCCAGAAAGCGAGGTGGAGAGGGTTAGAAGGGAGCTGAGAGGAGGAGCAAGCTCATTGGGCTGCTGCTGGAGTACCTTCCAGCACTTAGAATGTAACCTTTTGTAGATTTGGGGAGCCTTAGGGACTTCTAAGTCCTGTCCTTGGGAAAGTTAAGTGGTCTGGCCTCTGGAAACAGACAGACCTGAGTTCAAGTCCCAGTCCTGCCATTTCCTGGCTGTGTGGCCTTGGGCAAGTTGTGTAACCTCTGAGTGCCAGTTTCCTCATGTGTATGCCTGGAATGATAGCCATCTGCTTTACAGGGTTGTTGTGAGGATTAAATGAAAGAAAGTATGTAGAGTACCTGCCTAATAGAAGATAGCAATCATTATTTTATGTTTACTGAAGTATAAAATAAAAAATTAATGCTTTCAAATTTTTATTGTGACTTAAGTCCATCTTGGACCCTCATTTCAGCAGCCCCAATCTCTCAGCAGTGCTCTGGGTTGTTTGAGATGCACAGAGAACAGATTTGTCCTGTGAAGACCTGGCACTTGCACTATTATTTCAACTGCCCAAATAGTATATGAAATGCCTCTTTGTCTCCATGTATTCAGCTGACCTGGTTATCTGAAAGATTGGCAGGGCAGGAGCAGTTAACTCAAGGAGAGGTTGTGTGTTTTGTGTGTGTTGTGGGGCAGTTAGTCCTCCAGGTGGGAGGAGGATAGTTTGGGGAGTGATCTTAATCTGAAATGGAAAAGCTGCCGAACTCTTGCTTGTGAGTAAAGCTCATGTGGCCTTCGTTCACTTCCTCTGCTATTAGAGGTGTCGCTTTGATAGGTGACTTTGCTCCAGTCAGCTTCTGCATATGTGAAATCCAGAGAGCAGGGGATAAAGGGCTGTCCCCCTCAGGAGGTGTGCCCCCTTACTAGTGAGGAGAAGTAAAGGGAGGTCATTTTTGATGGCAGCAATTGCAGATGGGCTTAAGGCAGAGACTACAGAATAATTCAGGAGCCGGGGCAAACTCTTCAGATGGAAGAAGGGCAGAGTCGTCCTCACTCCACAAATGAATTTAAATTCTTAGATAAATTTCATTAGGGGAGATACCCATGTATCGGCATCTAAAGTTTGAAAGATGAACACAACAATGTTTACCTCTGGGAAGTGGGATTTGGGTGGGGAAGGGGAGGAGGAGACTCAAAGGGGAGCTTTCACTTTTTTACTTTACATGGCTCTGTGTTTGAATTTGTTGTAAGAAGCATGTATGCCTTTGTAATTTAATGAAGGCCAATAGAGTTGGTAGTGGTTGTTTTTCCATAAATACAGTTTGGTACAGAAGAAGCAGTTGCCTTTACTTCTAGCCTTCAGTGCATGGGACAGATAGGGTTAGACTGTTTCCTTTAAGCAGTGTTCACCAAAAGAGGCAATTAGGTGAAGGTAATCCATTGCCATCAAATCGATTCTGACTCATAGCAACCCTATGCGACAGAGTAGAACTGCCCCCATAAGATTTCCAAGGCTGTAATCTTTACGAAAGCAGACTGCCACATCTTTTGACCACAGAGCGGCTGGAGGGTTCAAACTGCTGACCTTCTGGTTAGCAGCTGAACGCTTAACCACTGTACCACCAGGGCTCCGTTAGGTGAGGGTAGGAGCCCCCAAAGTGGCTGCTTCCCTGGCAGTCCAGGCTGCTTCACTGGCCTTCTCCCTACCACGTCTTCCTTTCATCTCCTTCTTGAGAATAGTCCTCTCTTTCCTTTGACTAGCTGAAGCCATTGTTACTATTCTAATAAGCTAATTTATTTTTCAACTGTTGGCTAAAATGGCATCTGACCATATGACCTTTATGAAAAATCCTTGCCTATTTACATCAAGAGGGCTTGCAATTTACAGGAACCCCAGCTGAAATGGCTGGCGCACTCTCTTACGGTAGCTGCACTTTAGAGTTGATAGAGCATGCCTTTGGCATAATGATTTATTAACTGCTTCTGTTAGGAGTGCCTGATAAACTATGATAAAATCATTAAGTATTGTTGAGCTCTTTATTTTGCCATAAGTTGGCCAGTTGTATTTTGTAGCCAAATGTTCTGTTTATTATAGAAAGATGACACATCTCTCATTGGGACATGTGCTTCGGGTTGCTTACCCAAGAGTTAGGATGGGTTATGATGAGTAATTCACATTCTGTCACCCTATCTTCCCTTTGGCCAAGTATACAGATTTGTGACAGTTGGCCAAGGTTGGTAGGGCATCCTGTGGCCAAGGATGGTTTTTCCTCTGTGTAGAGTTGACCAGCAAATGCTGGCCTAAGTCCTCGATCTTGTTGTCATTAGCACCATACCCTACCAATTTTGCTAATCTGACCTTCATCGCATAACATCTGTGTTTTGAGCCTTAGGTGCTTCATGTACCTGAAGTAAATAAGGACTTGGCCTGTCTAAAATGTTTTGACTCCATACAAAAATTTTTTTTTCCTGAAACTATTCCTATATGTAGGAGATACATACCATTTATGTGATATGTTTAAAATAACTAAGCAAGAAGTATGACTACAAATCTGCCAAGTAGTTTGACATTATGTATGAAAAGCCTTAAAGGTACCTACAGGTCTTAGTTATCTAGTGCTACCATAAGAGAAATCCCACAAATGGGTGGCTTTAACAAACAGACATTTATTTTCTCACAGTTTAGGAGGCTAGAAGTCTGAATTTAGGGGGCTGGCTCTAGGGGAAGCCTTTCTCTCTCTGTGGGCTCTAGAGGAAGGTCCTTATCTCCTTTGAGCTTCTGCTCCTGGGTGATCTTCATGTGGCTTGGTATCTCTCTTCCCCCATCTCTGCTGCCTGCTTGATTGTTTAATCCCTTGTATCTCAAAGGAGATTGATTTAAAACACACCCTACACTAATCCTGCCTTATTAACATAACAAAGACAACCCATTCCCAAATGGGATTATAACCACAGGCATAGGGGTTCAGATTTACAGCACATATTTTGGGGGGACACAATTCAATCCATAACAATACACATACTTTTAGACTAGGAATTTCAGTTCTGGAAATATTTAGAAAATCAGAGGTGTGTGTACAAATAGTTGTACAAGGATCTTTATTAATGTAATATTATTAATAATATCAAACATTTAAAACAACCAGCAAAGTCAGCAAGACAATCACAGGGTATTTAACTTTTTATGAATAACATTTTTATGATTATTTTGTTCCACTACTGCCATAATTAATGATAAACACTTCTCAAAGGTGTTTCTTTAGATGGCTACTTCATTTCTTCTTTGAGAGAGTGCCTAGAAGTATTGATTTTGGATGTGTGGCTTAAAACATACCCTAGAAGTTCCAAAGTCCATCCATCCAAATTAAGTAATCTCTGTTGACCCAAATAAAGATGTAAAAAATTTTGTTGGGAAAAAAGTGGATCTTAGTTGATCTTCTTTGCCTCCTCGCTTTTGCTGTTTAACAATTTTCCAATGACTTTTCAAAAGCCTTTAGTAAAACCCTGTATACCGCAGGGCTCTGTTTTGGGTGGGTTTTCTTTCTCCATTTCTGTTGTTGTTGTTTTCATATTCTCTGGATTTCCAGTTCTCTGGTGACACTCAGGGGCCTTATTTGCTGCTTTCTTCCAAGTTTTATTAGTTGTGTACCTGTCTGTCCTCTCTGTTTTGAAGGGCTGTGTCCAGGCCTGCTGCAGCCTCCTTCCTGCCTCTGCTCATGGCTGTATTCTGTGTAGCCATCCATTCAGAGGCCCCTTTTTCTTCCAGGGCTAGAGAAGGTTGGGTGCCCACCAGTGGCCACCTGATGGGCAGAAGCCCTCAGCAGGACCAGGCTGGGCCACTCCCTCTTTGCCTTGCTGGGTCCCTGGAGCTGCTGGCTGGGGGAGGGGGAAGGGGCTTGTGGGGAGCAAGGAGCAGGGCCCGGCCTGACAGCTGTCCTCTGGCCTCATCTTTCCCATCCACATACACAGTGTATGGACTGCAGTGGTCTAGTTGGGTGAACTGATACCTGCCTTCTACTGGTGGAGTCTGCCTGACTCCGAGCACAGGGGAAGCAGGGCATCTGGCCTCCTCCTGGGGATCTGGGACTTGGAGTTGAGGGCCATATGGCCTGTCGCACAGCTTGGCGTGTGCTGCGGTAAATGTTTGCTAAGCAGGATCTGTCTGTTCTTCCAAATGGTTCTGACTACTCAAACCCTTGTCCCAGATGGGGTGGAGGCCTTCTCAGCTGCCTGGGGTTAATAGCGAACAAGTCTGGTTCTGGCTGACTGGAGGAGACTCCGCCACTTGCAGAGAGTCATTGTCCGGAAAGCATTCTTCTTATCTTGAGGGCATTGTTGTCCTGGACACCTTGTAATTTAAATTGTGTTTCCTGACCTGCAAGAAATGAAATCTTAGCTGCTTCTGAGTCAGTAAGACCATGGTTGGACTAATGTGCATGTTACCATGTGAAGGGGGCAGGGCTTGGACCACTGGATGAAATGGAATATCCCTTCCCATGTGAAGAGTGTTTCATTGAAGGCTTATCTCTAGTGGTGTAATATGTACTATGAAGCCAGACTTTTCTATAGCACTAGACTTTTGGCAGCCAGCCGTCACACCACCCTCCCCCCATCCCACCCCCCGCCGCCCCCTGCCCCATTCCCTGCAGATTATTGCCACTTATCAGGGACTCTGGTTTCTTCTCTGATTTGTTCTCATTTTAGATTGGTAAAGTTCACAGCTGAAAGCTCCCAATTTTGGCATCCTGTTAACACCTTTAAGTGACAGGACCACTGCTAAGTCCAGAGATGTGTTATGCTGGCCTCAAAATAGCAAGGTGCCGTGTTTTGAGATAACTTGATAAGACTTGCATTCCTCAGAAAGTATAGTTTCCAGGCTCATAAGTTATTCATATAAATTTGCATATTGTCTTCATACGGACTTATTCTGTGTATACACTCAACAAGTATTCTCCAAGTTCTTGCTCTGTGTTTTGTATTCTTAGGCACTATGGGATATAAGAGAAATGAGATACAATCTCTGTCCATGAGGAGACTATGGTCTGGCTTGAAAGATAAGATGTACATGTGGAATGATTCGAGTATAAGACAATACTGGATGTCAGTAATACATTTTTGATGCTTTATTGTATAAGACATAGTCTCTGCCCTTAAGGAACTCAGCTAACATTCTTGTGAGAGTTGGGCACAGAATTACATAAGTCATTACAACTTAAGGGGATGGGACAGGTGCTTTGGTAACCAGAGGGAGAGTGACCCCTGTGCCTGAGAGCGGGGAAGGCTTCAGAGAGGGAGACACAGTGGAGTTGGGTATGAGGATGATGTGGGAGCGTACCAGAGGACAGATGAGTAAGAGGATTCAGGCAAAAGAAATGAAAAGAACAGTGAACTTACTATACGGTCTAAGTTCAAAAGAGTTCTGAGAAGGCGGGGTGGGGGGGGAACCATTGTAAACTGGAATAATCACAAAAGACTTCACAAAGGAGGCAGAACCTGACCATACCCTAAAGATGAGCAACCCAGGAGTAGACAGAGCACCGGAGAGGGCTGTCCACGAGGCAGGTGCAGCCTCAACAAAGGACTGGCTATGATGAGGACTAGCAGCAGGTCAGCTTTACCAAATTGAGGGTGTGGGCTGGTTTTGAGTTTGAAAACGTATTGGTGACATTAACCAGAAATTAGGAAGTTGAAGACAGTCTGATGATGAATTTAATTTTAGACATGGAGAATTAGAGGTGACAGTGGGGACATAGAGCCAAAAACTGAGGGTGAGGTTGAGGATAGAGCTATGGATGTGGCAGCCATCAACACAGAGGAGGAAAAGACTTCCCTGGAAGGGGTCTCTCCGGAGGTTTTGGATGCAGAGTGAAAGACTAGAGTCCCAGGTGATAAGCTTTAGGAATTGCCCGCAGTTAGGAGAAGGTAGAGAAAGAGATGAGAGAAAGTTAGGAGGGCTCAGTGTTAAGGAAAGAGAAGAAGAGAGCTTCAGTGCTGCTGATTTAACTAGAAAAAAGAATGATTCTGATTGCTAATGTTGCTAATGATACTAGTTCAGTGAAAACACCGATGGTGGAAGCCAGATGGCATGGAGCAAAGGGGTAAATCGATAGTGAGAAAATAGAGGCAGCGGATGGTCACCAGGAGTGGCAATAAGAAAGAGAAGAGTAACCAGAAGCAGCAGTAGCATCCAAGATTTTACTGTTAAAAAAAAAATTCCATTCTTTGTCATCAAGCATTTAAAACTGTAATAAGTGTGTATTTTTTCCGTGTATTTTTTATGGTTTAAAATGTGTTTCATCTACAGATTTTTCTATATCAACATAAATCTATGTATTTGCCACCTCAAATATCCTGTTCCTTCTGTAGCATCCCATCATACTGATAGTAAAATATGCTTAACCATCAATCTATCATTGGGCAAGTGAGTTCTTTCCAACATTTCGCAATTATAAATATCTCTGCTTTGAACATCACTGTACAAGTTACTTTTATTTGTTTTGTAGGTTATTTCTTCAGGGCATGTTCCATAAAGTGGAATTACAGAGGCAAAGGGTACTAACAGGTTTTTTTTTTGAATAGGTTTGTTATGCATATTGTCCGTGGTGATCCAAACAACTTTCAATCAAAGTAAGAGTTTTGTATTGACGTAAAATGTTTTTTGATGTAGGAGGTCTGAGCATGCTTGATGGCAGAAGGGAAACGGAGCCATTTGAGGAAAGTATGCCAGGTACAAAAGAGAAAGGAAACAGCAAAGAATGATCTCGAGGTCATCAGGGAAGGGTTAACTTGCAGGGGAGGGAATGTGCCCCTTCCTCTGAGACTGGTGGGAGGGTACAGTTCTTTCTACCCTTGACTTGTGGGGTGAAATCCAGGGGAGATGACTGAGGTTCTTGCTATGAAAAGACCTTCATCTCCTCAGTAAAACAGAACCAAGGCCACTTCCTGAGGGAGGGGCAGTGAGGGTCTGAATTAACCACTGTGAGAAATGAGCTTGGGAATACATGAGAGATGAATGTAAGTCTTGTTGAGCAGGGGTGGAGGCTGAGGTGGATAATGAATTCATCATGGGCCAAGTCTCTAAAGTCCTCTAGCCTGGAGAAGCAGCAGAGAGTGGGAAGGCACCAGGATTGGGGGGGTTGCTTGGCACATTTGGACAAGGTCTCTGAGGAGGCAGAATTTAAGAAGTCAGTGAAATAGCTGGCCCTAAGGCCAGAGATGGAGGGGAGCACTGCATATCTAGGATGGGCACTGGTTGTCAGCAGGGATAGGGGCAGAGTAATCATAGATTCCAGGGTACAGACAGCAGGTTTGAAGTATGAGGGGTGAGCAGTAAGGAGGTTATCAGCAGAGGAAGATTTTAATTTTAAAATTTGGAATGGGCTGTTTTTAATTTTCTACCTTTGTGTCATGTTTGTTTGTTTTTTACATAGGATGGACTGTTTTTACTTTTAATTTTCTACCTTTGTGTAATGTTTGGATTTTTTTTTAAACATGGGTGTGTATTACTAGTAACAATGTTTCAACTAATAATTAAAAAATCTCAGGAGTAGAGCTGAGTGTGGCTAGATTCTTTGAGATTGACAAGGGAGAAATGAAGATGAAGGAGGATCATGGAGTCTGACTTGACAAAGGTGTTAGAACTGTGAGGAGTCTCCACTTGTCAGCTACAAGTTCCTATGGTCCTAGCTTGTCACTAGAGAGTGGCACCCAATCACCAGCCCTTATCTGCCTGCATATCAGTAGTGTTTGTCTTAGTCATCTAGTGCTTCCATAACAGAAATACCACAAGTGGATGGTCTTAACGAAGAGAAATTTATTTCCTCACAGTCAAAGTAGGCTAAAAGTCCGAATTCAGGGCGTCAGCTCCAGGGGAAGTATTTCTCTCTCTGTCAGCCTTTTCATCAGTGTTCCCCTGGACTAGGAGCTTCTCAGAGCAGGGACGCTGGTCCAAAGGACGCGCTCTGCTCCCTGCACTGCTTTCTTGATGGTATGAGGTCCCTCTGTTTCACTGCTCATGTCTGTCTTTTATATCTCAAGAGATTGCCTCAGGACACAATCTAGTCTTGTAGATCAGGTCCTGTCTTACTAATACAACTGCCACCCATCCTCCCTCATTAACATCATAGAGGCAGGTTTACAACATACAGGAAAATTACACAGTACCAGGAATCATGGCCTAGCCAAATTAATACCCACATTTTTGGGGGGACATAATTCAAACCATGACATTCCACCCTTTGGCCCCCAAAAAATCACATCTTTGCAACATGGAAAACATATTCACCCCATCATATCATAGCAAAAGTCCTAACTCCAAGTCCAAAATCCAAAAATTCCTCTTCATCTGTGAAATCTAGAATACAACTAATCTGCTTCCAAAGGTACAATGGCAGAACAGGCACAAGCTAGACATTTCCATTACAAATGGGAGAAACTAGAGGAAAAGAAGTGATAACTGGCACCAAGCAAGTCAGCAGAACACATTACATTAGCCCTCGAGGCTTTGAAGATAATCTTCTTTTCTCTGAGACAATTTACACAATAGCCCTGCCCTCCAGACTCTAGGTATTGGCCATAGTCTCTGGATTTTGAATGGAGGCCCCTCAGCCCTGGGCTTCAGCTCTGCCTTCCAGGCCCACTGGGACAGCAACTCTGCTCCCTTGGCTTTAGGCACACCATCCTCCTAGTTCATCGGAGTGACAACTCCACCCTTAGAAACACAAGAGGCCATGGCTCCACCCTTTGAAACCCCTGAGGTCATAGCCATACCTTTTGAGGCTGAAGCAGCTCGGCTTCTTGTGTCCCTTGTCTCTTCAGCTTCTGCTTCCTAGGGCCTCTCAGCCCTCGGGCCTCACGCCCGCATCTGCCCTGCTGGGGCAAGTATTCCAAAGCTCAGTAGCTCCACTGGTAAGTGCCCAGAGGCACCCCACTCCACCAGGAAGCCTTCTGTGCACAGGCGGTCAGCTCCCTCGCTCCATCCGTCGGCAAGCCTAGCTCCACCAATAAGTGCCCAGAGCCACCCCGCTCCACCAGGAAGCCTCCTGCTCACAGGCATTCAGCTCTCTCGCTCCATGGGTCGACTCCAGCACCGTCTTTCACCGGTCTCCTGGTTCTGCTGCTGCTGCTTCTCTGCTGCTGTAGGTTCTCTGCTGTTGGTGGTCCTCTGTCACTGCCGCACGTCTATCCATTGACAGTTTTTAAAACCGCTTCCACATTTTGGGTATCTGTTAGAGCAGCACCCCACTCTCTCAGTACCAAATTCTGTCTTAGTCATCTAGTGCTGCCATAACAGAAATACCACAAGTGGATGGTCTTAACAAAGAGAAGTTTATTTCCTCACAGTCAAAGTAGGCTAAAAGTCCAAATTCAGGGCGTCAGCTCCAGGGGAAGTCTTTCTCTCTCTGTCGGCCTTCTCATCAGTGTTCCCCTAGACTAGGAGCTTCTCAGCGCAGGAACCCGGGTCCAAAGGATGCACTCTGCTCCCGGCACTGCTTTCTTGATGGTATGAAGTCCGCCTGTCTCACTGCTCACTTCTGTCTTTTATATCTCAAGACATTGCCTCAGGACACAATCTAGTCTTACAGATCAGGTCCTGCCTTACTAACACAACTGCCACCCATCCTCCCTCATTAACATCATAGAGGCAGGTTTACAACATACAGGAAAATCACACAGTACCAGGAATCATGGCCTAGCCAAACTGATACACACATTTTTGGGGGGACATAATTCAAACCATGACAGTGTTTAAAACCTGAGGAGGTTGGCCTTCCCTGGGCTTGGCAGTCACAGATGGGCTGTTGTGTGGGCCTGGCTCTTTCCAGCTCTCTGACCAGAAGCCCTCCTGAGCCATTCCTTTCTGGCCTCTGTGAGTGGAAGTTCTTCCTCCAGCAGATGCAGCCCCTTGCCAGGAACACTGTTTCGTGAGTGAAGTGTGATTCCATTTCACCTCTCAGTCATTCCCTCTGTTGGGTGCCTTTGTGTAGTGTACAAACTGTACAACTATATATAGAAGCCCTGCTTCCTCTCTTGCCCTGTTTTGAAGCTTGGCGTTTACCTCCTCTGGCCCCTCTCCTTCTCATGCCCTCGTACATCATCCATCATGGCCCTTACCCTGACCCCCTTTGGGCGTGGCCTGTGTGTCACTTCCCAATTCACATTATCTTCATGCGGCACAACTGAAGCTAGTTAGGAGACCTTGCTTGTCGTTTACACAGCTACCCGTGCAAAGCAGTCACAGGGGCTGATAGCAGGGAACTTAGCAAGGTGGAAACGTGGGGAAAGTCAGGTACAGGAATCAACATGGGGAGATGGATAAGCCAGGGCTAATGGTCTGTGTTCTTCTCAGGGCCTAAAATGAGTCTAAACCTTGCCTGGACATTTTGTAAATGCCATTTCATTAAAGCCAGGACCTAAGCAGGAGTGTGGCTCCCAGCCAGTCGCTACCAGGAAGGAACAAACAGCTTGCAGTGCCAGCCTCAAGGCAGGTAGGGTAGGAGCTAAGGTGCATTGTTTTGCATGTAGCATTAAATGGCTCTTTGTAAACATTGCCTCCTGCTGCTGTTCTTTCCCTTTTTCTCCTGGTTAGCCTAAAACCCGTTGCCATCAAGTGGATTCCCACTCATAGCGACCCTATAGGACAGAGTAGAACTGCCCCATAAGGCTTCCAAGGGGCAGCTGGTGGATTTGAACTGCCAACTTTTGGGTTAGCAGCTAAGCTCTTAACCATTGCACCACCAGGGCTCCAAACCCTGGTTAGCCTAGGTGGGAATGATTAGCCCTTGGCCCATAATAAGGTAAGGTGAATAGTAAGACTATAACTGATAGGCTGCCATGTAGTAGAGAACCTTAAACTTGGAGTTAGGAGACCTGGGCTTGGAATATGTGACTTTGAACAAATTACATCTCCTCCTTGATCCCGTTTCCTTTACTGTAAAATGAAAGGTCTTTACATATGCTGTTTCCTCTGCCTGGAACATTCTTACCTGGCCTTTTTTGGCTAACTCTGTTTAACTTCATGTGTCTTGGCTTAAATGTCACTCCCTCAAGGAAGCCTTCCTGACCTCCACCCCAACCCTAGGCCAGGTTAAGGCTTCCATGACGGGGTTTCTCAAATTGTGCAATCAATTTAATGGATTGTAGCCACCATTTTTTAAATGAATAGACCATAAAACATCAGAGTTCATTGCTCATAGTAAGGGTAAGAATTGTTTAATGAAATATTTGTTTTATTATATATGTCTCTATGTGTATGTGTTTGTATAAATATTGGGTTATAGTATAAAATGTATTTTTTATTATTCAAAAAGTTTAAAAGCTATTGCTTTCAAAATACCCTAGTCCTGTGCTTTTCCCCTATAGCATTTAATGTGATTATAATTATATAGTTATTTGTATCACCCTTTATCCCTCTCACTAGATGATAAGCTCCATAAGACAAAGAACACAACTCACTAATTCACCCATCTAAGACTTGGCACATAGTTGGGGCTCCACAAATAAATAATTGCTGGATGAATGGATTTCTAGGGTGTTTTCTGGTGCTGTCAGGCCTTAGGTCTATGAAATGGGTCTAGGAGACAGAGAGTTTGTGACTGCAATAATAAACTAAAAAGCCCCCACATTTTCCCCTGATGAACAAGGTTATCAGAAAGAGCAGTTTTTTGACTTTTCAGCCTACAGGTTGGGAATGGCACTGAAAAAACTGAAAAGGCCAAAACCAGCTCCTCTCAGATGAAGATGGGGAGAAATGAGAAGAGGATACCATCACCCTATTCAAGATGGCGTTACTTGGGTAGAGTTAATTTTCTATTAATATAGATACAGGGATAAAACATTCAGTTACCCACAAACTGAGATAGAAAATCTGAATAGACCTATTAACAAGAGAAGAAATTGAAGAGGTAATAAAAAAAAAACTACCACCACCACCACCACCACCAAAGCCCTAGCCCAGATGGCTTCACTGGAGAATTCTACCAAACAGTCAGAGAACAGCTCATACCAGTACTACTCAAACTATTTCAACGCATTGAAAGGGAAAGGATACTCCAGAATTCATTCTATGAAGCTAGCATAACCCTGATACCGAGACAGGCAAAGACACTACTAAAAAAGAAAATTATAGACCAATATCTCTCATGAATATAAATGCAGAAATTCTTTAAAAAATTCTAGGGAATAGAATTAAGCATAATATCAAAAAAATAACACATCACAACCAAGTGGGAATCATACCAGATATGCAAGGATGGTTCAACATTAGCAAATCGATCAATGTAATCCACCACATAAGTAGAACAAAAGAAAAGAATAACATGATCATCTCAGTCAACACAGAAAAGGCATTTGATAAAGTCCAACACCCTTTCCTGATAAAAACTCTCAATAAAATAGGAATAGAAGGGAAATTCCTCAACATAATAAAGGGCATCTATACAAAACCAACAGCCAACATGGATGGATTCTCAATGGATTGAGACTGAAAGCTTTCCACCTGAGAATGGGAACAAGACAAGGATGCCCTTTGTCACCACTCCTATTTAAGGTTGTGCTGGAAGTCCTAACTAGAGGAATAAGGCAAGAAAAAGAAATAAAGGACATCCAGACTGAATGGGAGGAATACACAGAGTCACTATACTAAAAAGAATTGGTCGACATTCAGCTATTTCAGGAGGTAGCATATGATTAGGAACTGATGGTACTTAAGGAAGAAGTCTAAGCTGCACTGAAGGCGCTGATGAAAAACAAGGCTCCAGGAATTGACAGAATACCAACTGAGATATTTCAGCAAACAGATGCAGCACTGGAGGTGCTCACTCATCTATGCCAAGAAGTTTGGAAGACAGCTACCTGGCCATCTGACTGGAAGAGATCCATATTTATGCCTATTTTGAAGAAAGGTGTTCCAACAGAATGCGGAAATGACCAAACAATATCATCAATATCACACACAAGTAAAATTTTGCTGAAGATCATTCAAAAGCAGCTGCAGCAGTATATTGACAGGGAACTGCCAGAAATTTTAAGCCAGTTTCAGAAGATGACGTGGAACCAGGGATATCATTGCTGATGTCAGATGGATCCTGGCTGAAAGCAGAGAATACCAGAAAGATGCTTACCTGTGTTTTATTGACTATGCAAAGGCATTCAACTGTGTGGATTATAACATATTATGGATAACATTGCGAAGAATGGGAATTCCAGACCACTTAATTGTGCTCGTGAGGAACCTGTACATAGATCAAGAGGCAGTCATTCAAACAGAACAAGGGGATACTCTGTGGTTTAAAGTAAGGAAAAGTGTGCGTCAGGGTTTATCCTTTCACCATACCTATTCAATCTGTATGTTAAGCAAATAATCCAAGAAGTTGAACTATATAAAGAAGAGTGAGGCATCAAGATTGGGGGAAGACTTATTAACAACCTACGTTAGGCAGATGACACAACCTTGCTTGCTGAAAGTGAAAAGGACTTGAAGCACTTCCTGATTAAGATTAAAAAAAACCCCACAGCCTTCAGTATGGATTACACCTCAAATAAAGAAAACAAAAATTCTCAGAACCAGACCAATAAGCAACATCATGATAAGTGGAGAAAAGATTGAAGTTGTCAAGTATTTCATTTTACTTGTATCCACAGTCTACACCCATGGAAGCAGCAGTCAAGAAATCAAAAGATGCTGTTAACCATTGTCATAGGGCAACAGGTGTACTAACTGTTTAATGAGAAACTATTCTGATCTGTAAACCTTCATCTAAAGTGAGAATAGCAGCACAATTGGAAGAGCGTAGTCGATGTCACTGAACTGTGCATGTAGAAATTTTTGAAATGGTGTGTCTTTGGCTGTGTATATTTTCACCAAAAAAAAAAAAAAAATGTTGAGAAGGGAGAGGGTTGACATGTCATGGGGTTGTTAACCAGTGTCATAAAACAATATGTGTACTGACTGTTTAATGAGAAACTATTTGTTCTGTAAACCTTCACCTGAAGTACAATTAAAAAAAAAAAAATCAAAAGACGCATTGCATTGGGAAATTCTGCTGCAAAAGAACCTCTTTCAGGTGTTGAAAAGCAAAGATGCCATGTTGAAGACTAAGGTGCGCCTGACCCAAGCCATGGTGTTTTCATTCGCCTCATATGCATGCGAAAGCTGGATGATGAATAAGGAAGACCAAAGAAGAATTGAACCTTTGATTTGTGGTGTTGGCAAAGAATGCTGACTATACCATGGACTGCCGGAGGAATGAACAGATCTTCCTTGGAAGAAGTACAACCAGAATGCTCCTTAGAAACAAGGATGGCAAGATTATGTCTCATATACTTTGGACATGTTACCAAGAGGGACTAATCACTGGAGAAGGGCATCATGTTTGCTAAAGTAGAGGGTCAGTGAAAAAGAGGAAGATGCTCAACAAGATAGATTGGCACATTGGCTGCAACAGTGGGCTCAAGCATAGCAAAGATTGTGAGGATGGCGCAGGACCACGCAGTGTTTTGTTCTGGTGTACATAGGTTGCTATGAGTCAAAACTGATTCGACGGCACCTAACAATAACAACAACAGATTGGAAAGAAAGGAGTAGAACTATCTCTATTCGCAGATGATATGATCCTATACATAGAAAAACCCAAAGATTCCACGAGAAGACAACTGGAACTAATAGATTCAGCAGACTAGCAGGATTTAAGATCAACATAAAAAAATCAGTTGAATTCCGATATACCAACAGAGAGAACTCAAAAAGGAAATCAGGAAAACAATACCATTTATAATAGCCCCCCAAAAGGTAAAATACTTAGGAATAAATCTAACCAGGGATGTAAAAGACCTATACAAAGAAAATGATGAAACACTATCACAAGAAACCAAAAGAGACCTACATAAATGGAAAAACATTCCATGCTCATGGATAGGAAGACTCAACATTGTGAAAATGTCAATGCTACCAAAAACGACCTACAGATACAATGCAATCCTGATCCAAATACCAACAGCATTCTTTAACAAGATGGAAAAACTAATCACCAACTTTATATGGAAAGGAACGAGGCCTACAGACTCAAGCAAAGCATTATTGAAGAAAAAGAACAAAGTTAGAAGGCCTCACACTACCTGATCTCAAAACCTACCATACAACCCATACAACCACGTGGTCAACACAGTGTGGTAGTGATACAACAGTCACATAGACTAATGGAACAGAATCAAGAACCTAGACATAAATCCGTCCACCTATGGCCACCTGATCTTTGACAAAAGACCAAAGTCCATTAAATGAGGAAAAGACCATCTTTTTAACAAATGGTGCTGGCAAAACTGGAAGGCCATCTGTGAAAAAATGGAACAGGACCCATACCTCACACCATACACAAAAAACTTAAAATGGATCAAAGACCTAAATATAAAACCTAAAATGATAAAGATCTTAGAAGAAAAAACAAAGACAATGCTAGGGGCCCTGATACATGGTATAAATTCAGTACAAACCGTAACTAACCGTGCACAAATATCAGAAGATAAACTAGATAACTGGGAGCTCCTAAAAATTAAACACTTAGCTCATCAAAAGACTTCACCAAAAGAGTAAAAAGAGAATCTACACATTGGGAAAAAGGTTTTTACTACAACATATCCAACAAGGGTCTAATCTCTAAAATCTATAAAATACTTCAACACCTCAATAATGAAAAGCCAAATAATCCAGTTAAAAAATGGGCAAAGGATATGAACAGACACTTCACCAAGGAAGACATTCAGGCAGCTAACAGACACATGAGGAGATGCTCGCGATCATTAGCCATTAGAGAAATGCAGATCAAAGTAGAATGAGATTCCATCTCACCCCGGCATTACTGGCACGAATCAAAAAAAAAAAAAAAGAAAAAAATACAAATGTTGGAGAGGTTGCGGGGAGATTGGAACTCTTACGCACTGCTGGTGGGAATGTAAAATGATACCACCACTGTGGAAAACAGTATGGCACCTCCTGAAAAGCTAGAAATGGAAATACTGTACGCTCCAGCAATCCCACTCCTAGGAATATATCCTAGAGAAATAAGAGCTGTCACACAGATAGACATATGCACACCCATGTTCATTGCAGCATTGTTCACAATAGCAAAAAGATGGAAACAACCTAAGTGCCCATCAACAGATGAATGGATAAAGTAATTATGGTACATACACACAATGAGATACTGTGCAACGATGAAGACCAATGATGAATCTGCAAAACATCTCACAACAAGGATGAATCTGGAGGATATTATGCGAGTGAAATAAATCAGTCACAAAAGGACAAATATTGTATGAGACTACTATTATAAAATCTCAAGAAAAGATTTACACACAGGAAAAAACAATCTTTGATGGTTACGAGGGAGGGGAGGGTGGGGGAGGGGAAATCACTAACTAGATAGTAGAGAAGTGTTAACTTTGGTAAAAGGAAAACAACACACAGTATAGGGGAAGTCAGCACAACTTGACCAAGGCAAAACCGCAGAAGCTTTCTAGACACATCCCAACACCTTGAGGAACCGAGTTGCTGGGGCTGAGCGCTGGAGGCCATGATCTTGGGGGGTAATATCTAGGTCATTTGGCATAGCATAGTTCATAATGAAAACGTTCTACATCCTAATTTGGTGAGTAGCATTTGAGATCTTAAATGCTTGTAAGTGGCCATCTAAAATACATCTATTGATCTCATCCCTTTTGGAGCAAAGGAGAATGAAGAAAACCAAAGATGCAAGGATAATATCAGTCCAGAGGACTAATGGACCACATGAACCACATCCTCCACCTGCCTGAGTCCATAAGAACTAAATGGTGCCTGGCTACTACCACCACTGCTCCAATAGGGATGACAATAGAGGGTTCTGGACAGAGTGGGAGAAGAATGTAGGACAAAATGCAATTTCACAAGAAAAGACCAGACTTACTTGTCTGACAGAGACTGGAGGAACCCCTGCGACTATGGCCCCTGGGCACCCTACTGACTCAGAGCTGAAGCTACTCCCGAATTCCACCTTTCAGCCAAAAATTAGATAGGCCTGTAAAACAAACAATAACACACGTGAGGAACGTGCTTCTTAGTTCAGTCAAGCATATAAGACAAATGGGCGACAACTGCCCCAAAGCAAAGACGAGAAGGCAGGAAGAGACAGGAAAAATGGATGAATGGACACGGGGAATCTGGGGTGTAAAGGGAAAGGGAGAGAATGCTGGCACATTGCAAGGATTGCAACCAATGTCACAAAACAATTTGTATATAAATTTTTGAATGGGAAACTTATTTGCACTGTAAACTTTCACCTAAAACACAATTTAAAAAAAATAGGAACAAAGAAAAAAAAATTCAGTGACCAAGCCCGCCACATGATCTACGTGTACATAAAGAAAAAGTTTGTTCAGTGTTCCCAAGAGTTGATCCCCTGATTCCCTAGATGTTGGTGCCAAGACCATGGCCCAGGAGCCCACTGGGTTCTAAGCATATGCTTTTTAATTCCTTATCTCCCTGAAGCACACTCAACCCTGCCCACTAACCTTCTACAGAAGTGATATGCTCCCTGAGGTAGCTCTCTGAACCTCGCCAGTCTGAGAACAAGTAGAGTCCTGTGCCTTTCCAGGTGTAACAGTCCCTCTGATTGTGGCCCAAGGACTGTTCTGTGGCCTGAAGACTTCATTGGCAAAACCTAGCAAGGCAGTGCTGTGACCCAGAGGTGTCCCAGGATGTGCTAAAAGGTGATAACTCAAGAGAACTGGTATCTCTGAGGTACTCTTGAAGGGCGTCAGGAACTGAGTGATAACGCAGGCCCTGTCAGAAGTGTTTAAGAAGGTCCAATTTGTTCCTTTATCTTTAAAGTTCATCGTTTAAACTCAGAAGGTTCTGCCAGCATCTGACTGTTCTTGGAAATTATGTTGCTTGCTGCCTGGAGCAGATGACCGCTTTGAGAGGGACTAGGGAATAACTAGCTGTTTCAGAGCTCCCAGAACTGTTAGATGAAACATCTGAATTTATACATTACTTTCAGCTTGGTTTTCTGGAATTGATAGCTCCATCTAACAGCCTCTCCAAAGAGGCTGCCTGTGAGCTTCCCTAACAAAGCTTTCCAAGGTACCTGAGGAGATGCAGTTGGGTTGTTGAAGGCAGAAGGTGAGCTAAGGGAAACAACTTAGAAGCCTTTGACTGCACCTTGTCCCTGGGCAGCAGCTGCCTGTCACCTGTGGTCCCTTCCCCATGTTAGAGTCTGGGGTTTGGAAAGGCATTCCTCCAGCAGCTGCCAAAACCAAAAAAAACAAAAAAAAACCACCTGTTGCTGTCAAGTGGATTCCGACTCATAGCAACCCTATAGGACAGAGTAGAGTAGAACTGACCCATAGGGTTTCCAAGGAGCAGCTGGTGGATTCGAACTTCTGACCTTTTGGTTAGCAGCCAAGTGCAGCTTCCAAGTCCTTAGTTACTCCTCCAGAGAACATGCTTGAGAATTTTTACATCATTTATCTCACCCTCACCCTAATAATATTTGCATATATTCAGTAGCTTTCCCATGAATTAAAAAAAAAAAAAGATTATTCTCAAAATCACTTTTACCTTCCCTCTGGGCTCAAGCATAGCAAGGATTGTGAGGATGGTGCAGGACCTGGCAGTGTTTTGTTCTGTTGTACGTAGAGTTGAGTCTCTATGAGTCAGAACCAGTTGGTGTCACCTACCAACAATAGCATTTTTAGAAAAACTTGTAAGAGCATTGTGTGTTTAACTAATGTCTTTAATGTATAACCCATTGCCATGGAGTTGTTTCCAACTATTAGCAACCCTGTAGGACAGAGTAGAACTGCCCTATAGGGTTTCCAAGGCTGTAATCTTTATGGAAGCAGACTGCAACATCTTCCTCCTGTAGAGGAGCTGGTGGCTCCAAACCTCAGACCTTTCAGCTAGCAGCCTTGTGCTTAACCACTGTGCCACCAGAGCTCCTTCTTTAATAAATAAAAACCCGTTGCTGTCAAGTTGATTCTGACTCATAGTGACCCTATAGGACAGAGTAGAACTACCCCACAGGGTTTCAAAGGAGCAGCTGGTGGATTCGAACAGCCAGCATTTTGCTTAGCAGCCGAACTCTTAACCACTGCGCCACCAGGGTTCCTCTTTAATATATATATAGTAGTCATCAAAAACCCCCTTTTTTGAACTCAGGAAAAGGTTTAAACACAGAAGAAAACATTATTTGATGGTTACAAGGGTAGGGAGGGAGGGTGAGGGCTATTTACTAACTAGACAGTAGATAAGAATCATCTTAGGTGAAGGGAAGGACAGCACACACTACAGGCGAAGTCAGCACAACTGGACTAAACCAAAGCTAAGAAGTTTCCTGAATACGGTCAAATACTTTGAGAGACAGAGTAGCAGGGATGCGGGGTCTGGGGACCATGCTTTCAGGGGACATCTATGTCAACTGGTATAACAAAGCTTATTAAGAAAATGTTCTGCATCCTACTTTGGTGCGTGGCGTCTGGGGTCTTAAAAGCTTGCAAGCGACCATGTAAGATGCATCAATTGGTCCCAACTACCTGGAGTAAAGGAGAATGAAGAACACCAAAGACACAAGGAAAATATTAGCCCAAGAGACAGAAATGGCCACGTAAACCAGAGACTTCATCAGCCTGAGACCAGAAGAACTAGATGGTGCCCGGCTACCACCAATGACCACCCTGACAGAGAACACAACAGAGGGTCCCTGATGGAGCAGCAGAAAGATGGGGTGCAGAACTCAAATATTAGTAAGAAGACCAGACTTAATGGTCTGACTGAGACTGTAGGTACCCCGGAAAGCATGGCCCCTGGATTCTATATCAGCCCAGAACTAAAATAATTTCCAAGGCCAAGTCTTCAGACAGGGATTGGACTGGACTATGGTACATAAAGTGATACTCGTGAGGAGAGTGCCTCTTAGCTCAAGTAGATACAAGAGACCAAAGGGGCAGCTTCTGTCCAGAGGTGAGATGGGAAGGCAGAGAGGATTCGGAGCTGATTGAATGGACATGGGGAATCAGGGACAGAAAGGAGGAGTGTGCTGTCACAGAATAGGGTGAGCAATTAGGGTCACATAACAATGTATGTGTAAAATTTTGTATGGGAGACTAATTTGAAAAGTAAACTTCATTTAGACTACAACAATAAAAAAACAAAAAAAATTAAAAAAAAAACTTAAACAAAAAAAAAACCCTTTTTTGATAACAATTGTGATTCAAATTTGCCTTTAAAATTAAATATTTTAATATTGAAACTTTGAAATGCTTAAGGCAGAAAATAAAAAGTCTTCCAGACCCCAAAGAGAATCATTGCCACTAGTTTGCTGAATAACCCTCCAATTTTCTACACACATACCAACATATTATTTATTTTTAAAAACATGAGATCTTACTATTTTTCATTTATAGAAAAATTAGAAAAGATAGAGTAAATGAGAAAATACAAACCACTTGTAATTCTATCTCTCAGGTAGTACTGGCACCAAGAGATGGCTTAGGTAGGCTTTAGCACTGATCGCACCCCCCGCCAAAAGCTGCACCAGGTAAACATACCATCCAAATACAAATGTATGCTTCTTCTGCAAATGCAGCTTCAAGACCCATCTCTTGCTCCCTCTTCCTCTCGATTACCAACCCTAAGCCCCTCTGTATAGCCTATTGCCAGCATTACTTCTTAACTATGGCTAACATATTACTGCATTTTCTCCCAGTCTTCCATATATGTTTTAACTAAATTAGAGTGATATCTGTTTACAGTTTTTCCAGTAGTTACATTCAAGTAGCCAATGCAAGATACTTGTGGAGACCACTTCCATTGTCCCAGGTAACATTATACTTGGTTTTGTTTTTATCCCCAGTAATAAAACACTATTTCCAAGGCTCTGAAATAGTGTGTCAGGAAACTTTGTTTTGAGCTTACCCCTGAGATATGCTTTCACTGTGCTAGTGGAAAAGCTGGTATGTAAAGGCAATGACTTGTTTAAGATCAAAGTAGAACTCTGCCTTAGCTAGACTTACCTAAAAAAAATCAGTTGCCGTCAAGTCGATTCCTACTCATGATGACCTCATGTGTGTCAGAATCGAACTGTGCTCCATAGGGTTTTCAGTGGCTGGTTTTTTGGAAATAGATTACCAGTCCTTTCTTCCAGGGTGCCTCTGAGTGGGCTTGACCCTCCAACCTTTCAGTTTGCAGCTGAGTGCATTAACCATGTGTACAACCCAGGGACTCCACACTTACCTACAGGTCTCTAACTGCCCAAGATCACTGCTGAACTGCCTAAGTTTATTGAAACATCTGGAAAGGAGTAGAAAGGACATTCCTAGGTCTTGAATTCTTCCTTTTCCTTTAGCCTGGGTGTCAGCTGCTTAGTACCTTTTAAACAGATGTGCTTCAGCCATGAAAGAGGTTGTCAAGACGTGTGCTGTTGAAACTCTTCTTCCCTTTGAGGGTGAAAGACAAGGCAGGATGTTGGCGTATCCTCAAAGTCAGACAGAATCCCACCTGAACTATCCCTCCCAGCTCATGAAACATTTCACAGTATTCTTGTTTTAGATTCACTTCTGTACATCTCATTTCTCTATGTGCAAACACAGCCAGAGAATTCTGACAAAAATGATCCAAGTGAATGAAGATATTGTTATACAAGTAATGTGGTAGAAGTAGGTTCTGGAGGCGTACTCCACCACCTCGGGTCTGGCCTAGACCAGTGCCACCCTACACAGTCATAGCCATGGGGAAAAACAACTGTAAAAATTGTGCAACGGCGTCAGACCTCATCTAACTTCAGGAGGAGGAGAGAGAATCAAGATCATCAGCCCAAAGCTGATTCCTATGAGGTGACAGTCAGACATACCTCCACCCTCCAATCTTTTTACCAAGGCTGACACCAGCCATCCCTCCGACAGTACTCAATACTTCTCTGCTGAGTTTGATAATTTGTTGTTATGGCCACACAGAACTCACAGACCATACTCACAGTTTTGGGGTTTATTAGGAAGTAAAAGGTTACAAATCAGGATCAGGAACAACGCAGGATACAGTTCTTTCATCAGGACAGTTTCTTCTCACCCGTGCTGGCACCAGGCCTCTCTTTGGCCCTCGGCCCCTTGGCCCTTGGCCTCTCAGCCTAGCCTCTGCCCTGCTTGGGTAAGTGTTACAAAGCTCTTTAGCTTTGCCAGTAAGTGCCTGGATGCACCCCATCCACCAGGAAGCCTCTTGCCCAAAGGTACTTCTCTGTCTTGCTCTGTAGGTCAGCATGCCCACTGTAGCCATCCTCACTCCATGGGCCAGGAAGCCCACCACACCATCTCACACCAGTCTCCTGGTTCTGCTGCCGCTGTTTCTCTGTGGCTGCTTCTTGCCATCTGGCACCGTCTCCAGTGTTACGGCTGTCTTTGTTTCCTGAGTCTAGGAGGTTCTCAGTGCAGGAACCCTGGGTCCAAAAGATGCATTTTGTTCCTAGCTCTTCTTCTTGATGGTAGTGAGGTCCCCTCTTCTGCTTCTGGAATTGGCTCCCTTTAAGCCTAGGAGGATGGCAAAACTGACCAATCCCCTCATTAGGATTCCATACAGCTTATTTGCATGGTCCCATCCCCACAAGCGTTCTGTTGCACCTTATCTGCATTATTAGCTGGCTGTCCCATCCCCTTGTTGGGCCACAAACACCTTATTTTCATAGTCCCACCCAATCATTTTGTGGGAGTTGCAAAGACCCTGATTAGAAGGGCCATATAATTGTAATTCACAACACCACACCAACATTAGCCAGAGTGACCTCCACAGCATGAGAGAACAAAGAGGACTCTTCAGGTTAACAGTGAGAAGAGATATGATCAATCTGTGTATTGGTGTCCTATTGCCACTGTAACAAATTACCACAAGTGCAGTGACTGAAAACAACGCAAATTTATTTTTTTAAAATTCTGGATGTCAGAAGTCCAAGATCAGTCTCAGTGGGTGTAGTGGACTGAATAGTGGCTCACAAAGAGATATGTCTACATCCTAATCCCTGGAACCTGTGGATATTACCTTATATAGCAAAAGAATTAATATTGCCTTGTATGGCAAAAGGTGCCATTAAAGATCTCAAGCAGAGCAGTTTGTCTTGGATTATCCGAGTTAAGTGCAACCACATGTTTCTTTATAAGAGGGAGGCAGAGGGAGTTTTGAGAGAGAAGAGGAGAGATAGTGTGACCACGGAAGCAGAGACTAGAGCGATGGGACCACAATCCAAGGAGGACCTGGAGCCACAAGAAACCACAGGAAACACAGTGAGCTAAAATCAGAGTGTCAGCAGGGCTGTGTTCTCCTGAAGGCCCTGGGGAGAATCTGATTGCTTGCCTTTTCCAGCATCTAGAGGCCGCATACATTCCTTGGCTCATGGCCCTGCATCACTCTGATCTCTGCCGCTCATCACATCTTTCTCTGACTCTGACTCTCCTGCGTACCTCTTAAAAAGATCCTTCTGATTACACTGAGCCTGCCTAGATAATCCAGGATAATATTCCCATCACAAGATCCATAATCTCATCTGCAAAAGGTAATATATTCACATAAGGTCATGGGCATGGGGGCATTATTTAGCCTACCACAGTTTGTGTGACTCTAAAGGTATGGATGGGAATGAGGGATCTATTCACCACATCCCAGAGTATTCAAATTAGATGCTGTTCCTTGAACCCTGAGAAGCACAGTTTTAATATCAAAGGAAACACTTCTTTATGCAAAGATAGTAAACATGGAATGTATTACCCTCACAGGTTCTTTCCAGCAGAAGATGTAGGAGGTCCTAGGTCAGCAGTTGTAAAGAGATAGGGTTATGATGTGAGCTAGGTAAGGTGAAGTTCTCCCTTTAACCTTTAAAGGTGGTGTGTGTGTAGGGTAGGGGGAGGAGGTCTTCTATAGCACTCACCTTTGGTGCTTGTGAGACAGAGGCGACTAAGCTGAATGGGCCTTTGATTGATGAGGACATTTCATGCAGCCATCACTAATAAAGCTAGTGGCTGTGGAGAGCAGCCCGCTGAAGATGAGCCAAAGGGTGAGTCACCAGAAGTATACATGGTACTGGGATTACGGGTAATGGGCCAAGTTAATTGTAACGGAGAGCTATGGGGCACACAGGAGATGTTATGGCTCCCACTGTGAAAGGTGGAAGTGGTTCATGGAGGTGCTGGTCGGAAGGGAGAGTGAGAAGCTGAGAGTCACCATTTGCAACATATTTCCATGTAGAAGAAGGAACTCAGGAAGGAGTGTGCTTCCTGTTTGCTTGTTCCACACCAATAATAGGTGCTCTTGAAGGCAGCAGATGGCATTACTTGTGACAGTTTGAGTCAACATCAAGACCATCAAAAGCAGAGTTCCTATTTTGTTCCTGCCTGTCTCTCTAGCTCTAGAAAGTGATGATTTCTTCCCCAGAAAATGGACTTTGTACTTAAAAGAGGATGAGAAAGCATTAATTATTAATGTTTATTTTCAGATTTACAGATGAAAGCCATGCTGATTTCAAAGAGGTAGAGTTGGGACTGGGGGAGAGAATTATTTGCAACATTAAAATTATCTGCTAGAGAACACTTGTGCCTGTTTTGGAAAAGTTTTTCATGGTTGAATATAAAGTTGGAGAATTTTTCAAAGAGATTTGCCAACTAATAAGGGGATCAGAGAAGAGTCTATTAGGACAGGAATGCTTTTTTGTGCTCCTAACCACCTAAACTTATTTCTAGGATAGGGCGTTAGACAGAGGTGTCAGCATGCAGCTACCTCCTGCATGCTTGTCAAGCACTATGAGAAGTTATGGTGAATGCCTTGGAACCTTGCCAAGTAATTAATGACTTAATTCTGCTTCCGCTCTTCTTTTCATAATACAAGAGTCTGATACTCCAATTAATGAATTTCACTTTAAAAAGAAGAAGCTTGTTGGATACTTGTTCTGATTTAGAGCATGGAGTTCAAGGTAGGAGACACAAAAGAACCCATCATCCTGGGCTGCCTCTCTATAGACGACACTACCACCACCTTCTAGCCAGGTGGGCCTGCTAGAGACCAGATTCTAACTCCCAGGGCCACTTTCACTCGGTGTGTCTCTTGGCCCACTGGTTTGAGCAGGCTCGGTGATGTGGCACCAGTGTCTTTCATAGGATCAGCATCCTGACCTGGTAGAAGGGGAGGCTCCTCCCTGACAGTTTTTAAACACAGGGACATTCCATCATCTCAGCACTCTGTGATGGCATGAGGCAGTATCTGTCCTAGTCTCTTTTTTTTAATTTGCTGTTTGTGATCATCAAGAAAGAACACTGCATACATTTAACTGCTTTTTAAATCTTGGCAGAAGAAGCCAATTAGCAAGATGCAGCTATTGGTCTGTTCCCCTCCAGAGCAAAGGAGAGTGAAGAAAACCAAAGATTCAAGGACTAATAGACCACAGGAACCTCAGCCTCCGCCAGCCTGAGAATAGAACTAGATGGTGCCTGCCTACCACTACCAGCTTCTCTGACCGGAATCACAATAGAATGTCCCGGTTAGAGTGGAGGAAAAAATGTAGAACAAAATTCAAATGCATAAAAAAGACCAGATTTAGTGGTCTGAGAGAGACTGGAGGAACCCCTGAGATTACAGCCCTTAGACACCCTGTAACATGGAACTGAAGTCATTCCCAGAGATCACCTTTCAGCCAAATAATAGACAGGCCTATAAATAAACAATGCCCATGAGGAAAGTGCTCCTTAGAACGATCATCTGCATGAGACCAAAGGACAACATATTCTTGAAAGCAAAGATGAGAAGGCAGGAAGGGGCAGGAAAAGCGGATGAATGGAAGTGGGGAACTCAGGGTGGTAATGGGGAGAGTGCTGACACATTGTGCAGAGGGTAACCTATATTATGGAACAATTTGTGTATAAACTATTGAATGGGAAATTAATTTTCTTTATAAACCTTCACCTAAAGCACAATTTAAAAAAAAAAAACAAGCCGCCAATTAGTTTCTTGGAATTTTTTCAGCATCCATATCAAAAGTCAGCATGTTTCGTTATTTTTTTTCCCCTGAGTTATTTTACCCCATCACCACTAAAAGCAGGGCCCCTCATTCTGGAATCCAACCAGAAAGAAGACTGAAGTTTCTGGAGATGAAGGAAAACTGCCAGGTAAAAACTACGCTTTTCTGTGACTCAGCTTGATGCTGGTCAGGCCGCCGACTGATCAACAGTGACAGGAGCAGGGCGTCTCAAGTGTGGTCTTGCTACTGAATCACCAGGAAAGCCTGTGAAAAAGGCGGGCTCCGGAGCCCCATCCCACAGCTCTCCCTATCTGGGGATGGGCCCAAGAATTGCATTAGTAATAGCCCAACCAGCTGATTCTCACATACAGTCAGCTCTCAAAGGTTTTCCTTCTTGAGATATACAGCCTCAAGCCCCAGTTTGAATGGCTTCATTCAAAGCCAGAAATGGCCCTTGCCACTCCTGGGTAGAAGGATTATCCTGCTACTCTTTGTATCTTCTTGGGCCTAGGAAAGAGTTACATACTAGCTCAGCATCGCTATATGCTGTGAAGTCTAAGTTCTGTTATTCTTTCTTGCTATCTGCCAAGCTGCCCGCTTCACTACCTCAGTTTTTTCATAAATAGTCATGTAATTACAGTGCCCCTGTCTCCCTAAATTATGCAGAAGCTAAGCCTTGAGATGTAACTGTCTTTACCTTATTCATTGTGATGGCATTCTGAAGTTTTTCTTAACACCCTAAGAAGAGTCAGTGTGGAATTTCTGATGGTCATTTTGTAGAACACCAAGAAATACCCACCAAGCTCCCTGGTCTTCTGGTAGCCCCTACTTTGCCGTGGTCAAGGAGAGAAATGACTTGTCTCTGCTGTAAGCTGGGCGGGATGCTTTCCATACATTGATGAATGAGGAAAGTGAGCCAGGGTCCATGTGATTCCACGGAAAGAACAGTAACATCACTAATGGAATGAAAGTCAGGCTTGAGTTCTGTTCTCAGCTCCAGTGTTGACTCACTGGAGGAAAGTCAGCTCCCTGGTGCCTCTATCCTGCTGTAAAATGAGATTATTACCTGTTCCCATTGCCCAGTCATGAGGTCAGAGTTGGGATTACTTTGAAGATCTCAGATGAAAGATGATATAAAACTACAAAGTGAAGAGTTGGTGTAGGAGAGGGTGCTAGAAGACTAAGAATGAGGTGGCTAAGTGAGACCAACGTTTAGGTCAGAATTTTCTACTGAGCTGCCATGAGGACTTTGTGGGCCTCCATTTACCTTGCTTGTCTTATAAAGGATATTGTGACACACATGATTATATAAGGAGAGACAATATAGAGTAATGGCCAAGAGCAAGGACTTTGGAGTCACAACTTCCTGAGTCAGAATCCAGAGCAGGATAGAGGCAGGGCGGCTGCAGTTTTAGGAATTTCCGAGATGATTCTGATGCACATCAAAGTTTGAGGAACACTGCCTTCCAGCATGCTCTCACCAGACCACTGATGGCTCCCTACACGGGCTGGGTGTTTCCACACCTGTCTCACGTGCGTATGCTATCCCCACTCCCTGAACCTCCTTCCCCACCCAGCCCTCCTGTGCATGCATCACAGACACATGCCCACACACCCCATCTCATCTCTTGGTTTTGCCTCCTGCTAAATGAACTCCAACTCTTCCTTCAAGGCCTAGATCACACATCAGCTTTTGCCCCCAAATTTCCCTAACCTTTGTAGGAGAAATTAATTATTCTCAGGTACAAAAGAATACCATGCAACCATCAAAGAGAATGAGGTGACTCTCTATACACCACATGGAAAAGTAACCATGATATTTTTAGAGGAAAAAAAATTACAGATCAATATTTACATTCTGATTCTATTTTTCTTTAAACAACTGAACAAATATGTGTGTATATAATTTGAATATGCATATTGAAAGGTCTAAAAGAATACATGTACCTCACAGCCTTTAGTTTTTTACACCTGCATTATTTAAATTTGAATGTTAATTAATTATTTTTTCTAATGCATTAACAATTATCAAGAGAATAGTCGCTCAGATAATTACCAGGAAAGAACTGATTGCCGTTATAACTTTTGTTTATCATGTCATCACTGCATGTGTATCTATTGTTCAGCTCTGATGTCCTTAATGGCAGGCGTCTTGTCCTGTTTTTCTGCCTATCACTAAGTACCCAGCAATGTCCCTGAATTCAGCAGATGCACAGTACATATTTATTGAATTTAAGAGACTTAAAATGGATTCTGAAATAGCTTGGTTGATCAGCCCCAGGGATAGTCAGGTCTGCCACTGAGACACAGCCCATCTACCTGTTGGCATGCCTAGTTCTAATAGAAGGACAGTAGCAGGAAGGAAGAGATGGTGGTGGTAGAGAGAATAGAACTCTGGATGCGGTAATTGGCTACAAATGGTCTGTGGGTCACTGCCATTCACTTTATTAAAAGTCATTACTCCGATACTATCCAATAAGACTCCTACACACTTTGTAGAGCCCCACTGAGATAAAAGAAATAAGTTCATTTTCACAGTTTCCTTTCATACAGTTTCAGTATCTCCGGTCTAGCTGTTTCCCCTCTAGAATCCTGCAGTCATAAGATTGCCTACATGGTCTCTCGAGAACCCTGGCAACTTCTAGGCAGCCACTCCAGTCTTACGTTTCTAGATCAGACTATGAAACTTTAAAATTGGCCAGATGTAAGCAGGTAACCAGGCACTCCTTGGAAACCCTACAGGGCAGTTCTACTCTGTCCTATAGGGTCGCTATGAGTCAGAATCGACTCAACGGCAATGGGTTTTAAGCAGATAACAGCTATCTGTATTTTCTCTATTCCAGTAAAATCACAGTGTGTTCCTCCTCCCCTTCCCTTGTTGAAATAACTCACTGTCATAAGTCATGCCAGACTTTTCACCTTGACCTCCTTAGGCCATGCGTGAAATGGATTCCCTGCCCCCACCACTGCCACCACATCCCACACACATCCTTCCTTTGTGCCAGCTACCCACAGGAAATTGTATGTGCTTAATTTTCAATCTTATGATTGTGGGAAATCAGAACCTTATACCTATGACTAAGGGAGAAGAATAAGTGAGAACTGTTTATTATGAAGCAGGAAACTCACTCTCACTGGGTAATGTTCCAGATCATTTTCAAATAACTCTCAACTGACTTGTTCTAAGATTTGGAGATGGCTTGTTTGAGGGGAAAACATGTTGCTCAGTAAACATTAAATCCCTACTTTGGGCCATGCTTTTGCGATTAAAAGGACAAATAAGAGACATCACTGCCCCATCCCTGAATTTGTGTTTATAGTTTAAATGCACTGTACTGTAATCATGGAAAAGTGGTATAATTCCGATAAAACTACCATCAAATAAAGAGTGATTTCTTCTTAACTCCTTTCTGTCCTTGTTAAGATATTGTGTAGGTCACAAGTGGGAAGATTACTTCAAACTCTTCTGCTCACTGCATGACTTGTCAGTCTTGCCTAATGTGTTGCTCCTCCTAAGAAATCCAGGATTTTGTTCTCTTGCCTGTTACACAGGCTACACTCTCATGCTCTTATTATATTCTGCCACTTTCCCTGGAGGGGCTGGCTTCAGTTCTGGAGTAGGGATTGCACAGTTTCCGCTTTTCCTTTCTCTGGAAATAGCATATATGCTGCAACTGGAAGACCCTGACAAGGTAAAATGTTAGGACATTATTAAAATAAGACAAGAAACTGATTTGTTATGGCTCATCTCTCAGCACCTTTCCTCTGCCATCTGTTCCTGTTGGTCACTTCAGGCTGTTTAGTGTTAAGATTACACATACTCCCCCACTGTATGACACCAGTATCTCTAGTCAGAATCTAAGTCTTCCAGGACCCAGAAAAAAGTTGGTTCTGGGGATGTGGAAGGTGCTGGGGAAGTCAGAAGGATGGTGACTGCTGACTGACATCTTTCTGGATACCCCAGGTGGTGATTGAGCTCTTGGTGTGAGTGGATGTGACTCCTCAGCAGGTTGAGGACCTGCTGGTGAGCCCTCTACCCCCTTCGCAGCCTTACTAACTCCAGTGTTTGCTGGATGTAGGAGACGGGACACTTCTGGTCCTTTATCCTACCTACTACAGGCCTAGCTTGGTCCTGGACACTGGTCAGGTTTGAAAGCGCATGTCTGTCAGAAAAGCCAAGACTCGTAATCGACGTGTTAGAGAACCATGCCCTCCTGAGTAGGACATGGGGTTATCCCACAAGACAGACTGATTGAGAGTGTTGAATGTAAGGCATCCTTTCAGGATACCCCAGGATTTGGCTCGAGCTCTGATCTCTGTGGGTGGGAGCTGTCCAGCATTTCAGCATATTTTCTCATCTGCCCACTTTGAAAGACGTATAATGACGACCTGGCTGTTCTGACTGTTTTATTGTGTGCCATATTCCAGGGAAATTGACACAGTTCAGGATCTAGCCTCTCAGGTCTTTAGATCTGATACCTTAATGATCAGCTCTCCTTAGGTGTTATGGATTAAATTGTGTTCCAAGAAAATATGTGTTGTAAATCCTAACCTCTATGTGTGTTGTTATAATCCATTTGGGAATGGGTTGTCTTTGTTATGTTAATGAGGCAGGATTAGTGTAGGGTGTACCTTGAGTTAATCTCTTTTGAGATATAAGAGATTAAACAAGCAAGCTAGATTGCAGAGATGGGGTGAGATGGATGCCAAACCACATGGAGATCTTCAAGGAACCAGGAAACAGGAGCTGAAAAGACAAGGACCTTCCCCAAGAGCCGACAGAGAGAAAGCCTTCCCTTCGAGCCAGTGCCCTGAATTCAGACTAGCCTCCTAAACCGTGAGAAAATAAATTTTTGTGCGTTAAAGCTACCCACTTATAGTATTTCTGTTATAGTAGCACTAGATAATTAAGATGTTAGGGTCAGCAGCCGCTGAGAAAACTGACATACTTGCTCAGTCATATTTGTACCACAAAGTCAATTTAATGAGCAAGGGATTAACCTTCTTTCCTATACCATGTTGCCTCAAAGATAACAAAAGTAATCAAATCTTGCTTTGCGAGCGTGAAATCAGAGCAAACAGAGTTGAGAGATGTTAAGAAATGTGTCACCCACACCATGGTCAAGCTTGATTAATTCTCCCCTCTCCCACTAAAAGAGACACCATTCTAGTGACCAGATACAAATGTCAGCTAAATCAGGTCTCACTCCATTGGACAGTATTAAAATTACACTAACATAGGTTTACTTTCTAGCCATCCTTTTTTCTAGATTCCATAATAACCACTCCTTTCTGTTCATAATTATCATTACAACCAGCTTCTGCATCATGACATGTTACAGTTTTTCCAGGTTTGTAGCTTATTTTACACTGATAAATTTTAAGTCAGGTGCAGCCTTGAGACATCTAGGAAGGTATGTGAGTCTTATTTACAATATCTCCAAATCATACTATTCCTCCTGATAATTAATCTTGTCTATAACATGTACATACTTGTTAGCAGGAGTTGGCAGACATTTTCTGTAAAGGTCCAGATAGCAAATATTTTAGACTTTGTGGGCCATATAGTCTCTGTTGCAACTACTCAGCTCTGCTCTTGTAATATGAAAGCAGCTGTAGACAATAGGTAAATGAATGTGTCCCAATAAAAATTTATTTACAAAAAGGACACGCTGGCTCATAACTTGCTGGCTCTGCTTTTTAGTCATAATCAAGGAAGGGCTCTTTCTGTCCTTTCCTGGCTTTTGCTTCAGTCCTCTCATCCTAAATGTTCATTTGATGCTTATTAACTTTCAGTCTGCAAAAGTGATTTTTATTCTCCCCTAAAAGAACGAAAAATCCTTGGAAAAATTGCTTGTTTTAAAAAACAAAAGGATCAGGAGCTGGTTGAATGGTGGAAAGAAAGAATGTGCTGTCACAGTATGGGGAGAGCAACTGAGGTCGCAAAGCAATGTATGTGTGAATTTTTATATGAGAGACTGGCTTGAACTGTGGACTTTCACTTGAAGTACAACAATTTAAAAAAAAAAACCCTCAAAGACTAAAAAAGCAAGATGCAACGAAGTAGTCTCTGTTAAAAAATGCATCTTGATATTAACACTTCCTTTCTTTATAATCCAACTTGTATTCACTCTATCAGTGGATATATTTCTCTATCTCTGTTTCTTATCAACCTGATAATAATAATGTTATGTTGGTTTTTAAGTATACTAATGTGCTTCTAATTGTGTCAAACATTTTAAGAAAGTAAGCTTTTATAAAATACCATGACCCTCAGATGTCAATGGTTGGAAAACAGTATTAAATTCTTTACTATTAAAAAAAAAAAAAAGAAATGAAGGGAAAATACAAGTTCAACCTGGAACATTTTATGGTGCCAGAAAGTAGGGAAGTTCTCAAAGAATGATAGGGTGTGTCAGAAAGAAATGAGTCGGCTGGAAGGGGCCCCAACTGACCAATACAGGGACAATTTGAACAGTAAATAATGATAGTACAGGTAGTCCCTGACTTATGACATATTCGAGTTACAACGAACTGCACTTAGAACTGTTTTTTTTTGTTTGTTTGTTTACATCTTATCATTGGTAATATGTACTATGTGCAGTGTTGCTGTGTGTAATTTGCTGATGTTATCATTATCTATAAGTTTATAGGTAATGTTTCCAACCCCCAAAGACAAAGATTGGATTTACGAAGATACTGATAGTAAAAGGCAATAATAATGAAAGCTAAAAAAAAAAAAAAA
>NW_004443988.1:7150799-7174051 GCF_000243295.1 Trichechus manatus latirostris
TATGTCAGAACTGACTTACAATGGAGTTGTCAGAACAGAGCCCTGTCATAAGTCGGGGACTACCTGTAATGTGTGTCATAACCCATTGGATAAAATAAGAATCCTTGACTCCATACTGATATAAATAAATAAATGAAAAAATTAATGAGAGAAGAAAGGAAAGCTCCTCCTTAATGATGGGGTTGGAACCTTGAAACCTGGTGAGTCCAAAAGAGGAGCTCCTGCCTCTAGGGGCACTGGGCAGCGGTAAGAAAATATGAGACATTAGGAGGCAGGGATTTCCTAGAACTAGCAGAGACCACACACACACAAACACACACGATTTTTCCTGTTCAAGCCTTCACCTGAGGAAGAGAAAAATACTTGGAGGAAAAGTGAATAATTGTTTTTCACTTTCCAGGGAATTCTCAGGAAAGAAAAGAGCATTAGCAGACAAATTAAGGTGAAGTCATAAAGTGAGCATTTAAAACATTAATTTTATTCTGTTTTGAACAAGTGTAGTTGTGGGGACCAAAGATGTATAATACATGATATGTAGTCCCTGCCTTCAAGACACAGTCTGTTTGGGAAGATGTTATAAAAAAGATAAAATGACCCTCTGAAAGATAGATTGCTAGCTTAAATGTTGTATGGATATACCAATTCAACAGTTTCTACATGTACAATTCAGTGACATTGATTATGTTCTTTGAGTTGTGCGATCGTTCTCACCCGTTTCCCAAGTTGTTTGTCCCCAATTAACATAAACTCACTGCCCCATAAGTTTCCTGTCTAATCTTTTGAATTGCTGTTATCAGTTTGATCCCATGTGCTGTTATCAGTTTGATCCACAATGCTCAAGGCAGACACTTTACTAGTTACTATTGTTTGGTTTTCAGAAGACTTCAGGGGATGTTTTTGGTTTAAGGTTTAAAGATTATCTCAGGGCAATGGTTTCAGGGATTCATCCAGCCTCCCTGGCTCCAGAGAGTCTGGAGTACAGGAGAATTTGACCTTCTGTTCTCCATTTTCCCTCTTTTGATCAGGATTCTTCTACAAAATCTTTGATCAAAATGTTCAGTAATGGTAGCCAGGCACCATTCAGTTCTTCTGGTCTCATGGCAAAGGAGGCAGTTGTTCATGGAGGCAGTTAGCCACACTTTCCGTATCTTCCTCCTATTCCTGGCTCTCCTTCTTCCTCTGTTGCGCCAGTTGAATAGAGACCAATTGTTGTGCCTTGGATGGGTGCTCGAAAGCTTTTAAGACCCCAGGCACTACTCAGTGAACTAGGAGGTAGAACAGAAGCACTAAACACATTATTAGGCCAATTAACTGGGATTTTCCATGAAACCATGATCCTAAACCTCCAGACCAAGGAACCAAATCCCATTGTTGTACATAAACAGCCTCAGCAGCTACTCTTTTTTTTAAAAAAAATATATCTATCACACAACTTTTGCCAATTCAACTTTTTATAGGTGTACAACTTACTGACCACAATTACGATAATTAGCTGTGCAACCCTACCCTTAATGCCATTTTCCCATCACTATTAATCCCCCTCTGCCCCCTCATTCCCACCCCTGGATACCACTAATAAACTTTGATCTCTGTATTTTTGCTTTGTCTTGTCTTTTTATATAAGTGAGGTCATACAATATTTGTCATTTTGTGATTGACTTATTTCACTCGGCATAATGTCTTCAATCTCCATCCATATTGTAGCATGTGTTAAGATTTCATTTCTCCTACTGGCTGAGTAGTATTCCACTGTATGTTTGTGATATATATATATATTCTTAATCACCAAATAAATTATGTAAACTTATAAAATTCACTAAATATAAAGGAGCGAGGGATTGCCAAAGGCTAAAGATAAAGATGGCAGAGAAGACACAGAAAAATAGTATCATATCATCTCACGATTGAAAGATGTCTTAGTTATCTGGTGCCGCTGTAACAGAAATACCACAAGTGGATAGCTTATAAACAGAAGTTTATTCTCTCGCAGTTTAGGAGGCTAGAAGTCCAAATTCAGGGCAGGAGCTCCAGAGGAAGGCTTTCTCTCTCTGCCGGCTCTAGGGGATGGTCCTTGTTGTTAATCTTCCCCTGGTCTGGAAACTTTTCAGCACGGGGAGCAGGGGTCCTAAGGACGCACTCTATTCTTTCTTCTTTATTGGTGGTAGGGGGTCCCTCTCCTCTCTGCTTGCTTCTTTTATATCTCAAAAGAGATTGACTCAAAATACAGCGTAATCCTGTAGATTGTGCCCTGCTTCATTAACACAACTGCTTCTAATCCTGCCTCATTAATGTCATAAAAACCTGAAAAATCCATTGCCGTGGAGTCGATTCCGACTCATAGCAACCCTGTAGGACAGAGTAGAACTGCCCCGTAGGGTTTCCAAGGAACAGCTGGTGGATTCGAACTGCCGATATTTTGTTTAGCATCCAAGCTCTTAACCACTGTACCACCAGGGCTCCTTCATTAACATCATCCAAACCAAAAAACCCGTTGCTGTCAAAAACACTATAGGACACAGTAGAACTGCCCCATAGGGGTTTAAAGGAGCAGCTGGTGGATTTGAACTGCCAACCTTTTAGTTAGCAACCTGCGCTCTTAACCATTCTGCCACCAGGGCTCCATTAACATCATAGAGGGTAGGATTCACAACACATAGTATAATAACATCAGATCACAAAATGGAGGACAACCACACAATACTGGGAATCATGGCCTAGCGAAGTTGGCACACATTTTTTGGGGGCACAATTAATCCCTAACAAAGGGACCTTAAGAGGTCACCTAAAAGTGAAAGCTCAGCTAGACTGCCTTTCATTCTGGTTTTTGAACCCTCTAGAATATCCCCCACAAGATGTCATTTAGTCTCTGCTTGACAACATGCCGTAACAAGACCTCACCTCTTCTTGGGGTAGCCATGCTGCCTTGAACCAGCTCTGCTGGAAAATTTTATCTTTAATTGGTCATATTTATCTCTCTGTAACTTCAGCACTTTTGGTCAGTTTTACCCCTTGCGGCCACAGAGAATAAGTCTAATTCTTACTCTTCCTCATGGTATCCCTTCACGCAATTACAGGTAATTCTCATCTCCCTCTGAGTTTTTCTTCTGTCTTGAAGCTAAGCCCTGATCCTGATTCTGTTAGGGAGAAACCCGGTTTCTCCAGCAGATCCTCACATAACGTGGATTTGGATGTATTCATTATCATGGTCACACTTACCTGAACGTGTTCCTGCTTGTCAGTGTTATTCTAAAAGTTTGCTACCCAGATCTGAATTCAGTATCCCAGGAGTGGTGTAACAAGCCCAGAAGAAAGCAATGTTCTCACCTTCCTCATTCTAGAAGGACTGTATAATGCGAATATCTGATTTCAACCCAGTTCTATTCTTAGTAGCTGTGTTACCTTGGGCAATTTACTTAAGCTCTCTGAGCCTCAGTTCAGCTCTGCTAATACCTGAGAACATACCATGTACCCATCACCAAACTAGACAATAGGGATACAAAGATAAAACTTAATCCCAGACCTCAGAAAGCTCATAGTGAAGTGGAAGAAATTGATGTGGTAAGAAGTACATGCACACAGTATTACAGAAAGGTAGAAGGGTAACCTAACCCAGTCTAGAGGGAAGGGAGGAGCACCAGGGAAAACTTTCCAGGGGTGTTGACCCTTGAGATGAGTCCTGAGGAATAAGTGGGCATTTTCCAGGTGAAGATCAGCAGCAAGGCAGGTAAAGGCATTCCAGACAGATGAAAAATATGAACAGTCTCCCAGGTATGACTCAGCCTATGGTTCTTTATAGCTGGAACATGGAGTGAGAAGGGGGAGTCGTGATGGGAGGTGAAGCTGGAAAGGCAAGCACATCCCTGCCATGGGACTATCCTGGAGGGCAATAGGAAGATAATACACCAGGAGTTACTTTAATGGTGGTCTGCAGAGAGGTGGATACGAGGCATGTAAAGTGCAGGGTTGAGAAACCTCAGTCTTCCCACCTGTAAAATGGGGCTAATCATAGCTTCAGCACAGTATTGCTGTGAGGATTAAATGAGATAAAGAAAATGCACATCAGGGTCAGGCACGTGATGGGGACTCCATCAGTGCTGGCTCTCTGCCCCAGCCTCTTTCAGGGTAGCCTTTTGTCAGTCCCATCACGACGGCAACTCACATGGAGCTCCCATCAGTTTAAAACCTTGTCATTTTCACAGTGTGTTGCTATTAATCACACCTCTTCCTTCCATTTGGTTTTTAAGACCCAATTGCAGAACCTCATTTCTTTCTTTTGAATGGTTTAGTCTTTTACCATAACCTGTCTCGGCAATTTGGGAGCCTGGTTTTGTCAGCCAGTGCTCATGGATGTGGTGGAACATGAACTTGACCTTAAGAGGAGGATAGCATTCAGGTAGAAGTCAAGGCAGGGAGAGATGCAGCATTAGAAGACTGGTGGAGTGGAGAAGTACCTGGGGGAGGGAGAATGACAATGTGGCTGGAGCTGACGATTTGAGAGACAGGGAAGTCCAAGATGAGGTTGGGGGCAAAAACAAGTGGAGTGAAATTGTCAACACCACACCAAGAAGTTTGATTTTATGTTGTAGAATCTGTATAGATATAGAAGGCCACTGGCAGTTTTTGAGTGGGGTGATTAAAGCAGTGTTTTTGGAAAGTTTGTCTTGCAATGAGGGGCAAGAAAAATTTTTAAAAAGAAGACTGGAGGCAGGAATGCTGTCCAATCACAAAATGACAAAATCTGGACAGGGATGATGTCAGTGAGAGTGGGAGGGACGAGATGGTGCAGAAAAACCAATGACGATGACAGCTTGGCCAAAGTAGGAAAGGTGGGAGGAGATTCCAACTAAATGCACTTTTTAATGCAGTTATTGCATATATCCTTGCAGATTTTTTAAAACATTTTAGTGAGTAATATAGATATAAAATATAAATTACTTCTACTCTTCTACCATAATATTTGTTTCCACATTATCATTATTAATGTTTCCATTTCAATTCTGAATATATTTTCTCAGTATTTTTAAACTGCAATTTGGAAGAAAAATTGTTTTCCTAACTTATCTTTATACCAATTATCAGTTATTGGTTCTTTCCTTATAAATAATGATTCTACGAGACCTTAATTCTTAAGATGCAAGTAACAAATTTCCACTGTTTATATGGATGACTGATTTTCTACATATGTGTGTGTTTGTGTAAGTCTTGTGCTTTATCCAGATAATAAAACAAAAAATGTACTTCAGTCATATCAAGCAAGCACTCACCAGGTGAGTGAGTACTGTGAGACATGTACTACAGAAGGTTCTTGGGGATTTAAAGACATGGTCTCTGCTCAGGGAGCTCACTGCTGAGCAGGGAGAGAGGCCCATGGGCAGATACAGGGTCATGTGAGATATGACAGAGATATATGTACAGGGCTATCAACACCTGTTATGACCTTATTATACCATGTCAGTTGGGGTGGGGGGAGTGGAAAAGGAAATGAGGGAAGAAGAGAAATAACAAAAGCAAATGATTAAAAAACGAGGGGAAAACAGTGAGAAAGATATGTGCAAGAAAAATAACAACTTATACTTTGTTACACTTTATAATGTATCCTTTTTGTTTAAAGTACTTTCAGGTAGCTTGTCTTAGTCATCTAGTGCTGCTATAACAGAAATACCACAAGTGGATGGCTTTAACACAGAGAAATTTATTTCTTCACAATCAAGTAGGCTAAAAGGCCAAATTCAGGGCATCAGCTCCAGGGGAAGGCTTTCTCTCTCATGAATGTTCCCCAGGACTAGGAGCTTCTCAGCGCAGGGAACCCGGTCCAAAGGACACGCTCTGCTCCTGGCACTGCTTTCTTGATGGTATGAGGTCCACAACTCTCTGCTTGCTTCCACTTCCTTTTATCTCTTGAGAGATAAAAGGTGGTACAGGCCACACCCCAGGGAGACTCCCTTTACATTGGATCAGGGGTGTGACCTGGGTAAGGGTGGTGTTACAATCCCACCCTAATCCTCTTTAACATAAAATTACAATCACAAAATGGAGGCTAACCACACAATTCTGGGAATCATGGCCTAGCCAAACTGATACACACATTTTGTGTGGGACATAATTCAAACCATGACATAGCTTATTTCATTTGAGTGTTCCAAGAAGCTTAGGAGAGAACAAGAAATGAGAGACAGGGAGAAGGAGATGGGAAGTAAGACCTGCCCTGAAGAGGAGAGAGAAGCGCCAGCAAAAGCTCAGAGGCCCTTGAGGCTTCCTAGGCCATAGCACCCTTCTGGCTGTGATAGACCCTCAACAGGCCTGGTTAGAGATTAGTGCTGATTTTTTAAAACCAAAGAAGCTAGCAGCGAAGGGCTGGGAAGTCTGAACTTCCCCAGATAAAAATCAACAGAATCCTGAAAGTGGTTATCTTGACAACTGTTGTCAGGACTTCTGCCATGGCCACTTGACCACAAGCTTTCTTTTACTTCTCTACCCTATTGTTGTTTTAATATCTTCTTCCCCCACCCCCTTTCATAAAAGTAATATACGTTCATTGTAGAAAAATTTGAAAATCTAGGTAAACCCAAAGAAGAAGAAGAAAAACTTTCTATAACTCTACCATAAGGCACAATAACAATTATAAATACGCTTACCTTATTCTTCTATACATATTGGTATATCTTTGCTCTGTAACCTATTCTCCCACTTAATATATTGTAAACATCCTTCCATGTTTTTATCAGTTGGGAATGTGTTTTTATACAAGTAATAGCAAACCCTATTAACAGTGGCTTAAACAAAGTAAAAAAAAAAAAAAAGTTGACATGTAGTTGACTCCAACTCATGGTGACCCCATGTGTGTCAGAGTAGAACTGTGCTCCATAGAGTTTTCAATGGCTGATTTTTCAGAAGTAGATCACTAGGCCTTTCTTCCATGGCACCTCTGGGTGGACTTGAACTTCCAACCTTTTGGTTAGCAGCCAAGCACATTAACGCTTTGTACCACCCAGGGACTCCAAACAAGTAATAGGGGACTAATTTTCGTAGGGAGTTACACACATGTCCATGAATGACCACAGAAGCACCTCAAGTATTGATTTTGTGGTTACAAATAAAATGTAGTAGGTGAATTCGCAACTACGGAAGCTGCAAATAATGAGGATGACTGTATTTAGTTTTTCTGGCCTCTCTAGTGGAGTCAGGCAAGGGAGAAGGGTATTGGGAATGGATGCTGACTCAGCCAGTCACCAGTGCCAAAGGCTCATTACATACTCTTCTATAGTATCTGTTTTTAAACAGCTGCATAGTTTAGATGCACCATGATTTATGTAACAGTTCTTTTTGTTGAGCATTTTAATTGTTTTCATTATTATTAATATGCTTCAGTTTTTACATGTCCATAGTTATTGCTTTAAGGAGCCTCGGTAGTGCAAGCAGTTTGTGCTCAACTTTAAGGTTGGCCGTTGGAACCACCCAGCGGCTCCATGGAAGAAAAGGTCTGGTGATCTGTTCCCACAAAGATTACAGCCATGGAGCAGTAACAAGTAGAGTTGCCCTGAGTCCGGGGCTGACAACAACAATTATTGCTTTAGGGTAAAACTCCTAGAAGTAAAATCACTAGGCCAAAAGTACGTAAAATGTAAAAAACTAAATTACTCTCTCACCAACAGTGTTTCAAAAAACCCATTTCCCTGTACCCCCAGCAACAGGTTTTGTTTTGTTTTTTAATTCTTTGTCATTTTAAGCTTTTATGCTGTGACCATTTACTGTGGATTTACCTTTGTGCTACCCCTGCCCATCCGCCTCTGGGAACCCAGAGCAGGGACCCTGAGAGCACCTCAGGCTGAGCCCCGACTCATCTCAGTGGCTGCCTGGAGGTGGGAGCCTGCAGTGTGTCCATCCTGTACATCCCAGGTGGGTTGGTGCAGGTCCTTGTTCTGACATGCACTAGAGAGGGCTCGTGATATTTCTTGTGATGATGTACCTCGCTCATCAGTCCTTATTTTGAAAGTTCTTTATGCCACGGTGGAGCCATCATTTGTCCAAGCTCAGTCCTAATTCAAGGCCATCCTGGCCTGTCTTGGATTGTGGTGCACTTGGGATCTGGCCTCTTTTGAAACAGTCCCCCCCACATCCTCACACATCACTCTAAGGTAACCTTTCAGGTCAGCTTCATAATCTGTAACAGAGAGCAGGTCCAGAAGACAGTATCAGTAGGTTGGGGTGGGGAACAGGGAAGGATATTTTAATCACATTAAACTGCTTTTATGCCATGCTACAATTTCCTGAGAGGTGATCAGAAGAGTAAATTACCCCAGGCATCAGTACCCTTTGAAGGACTTACTAACTATTCAGCAGTTAACCACCATGTACCTCTCAAACAAGCCGTCATCCCATGGGTGAGAGAAAAATTCCCTGAACTACAACACTCTGGCCAAATCATCTCTGTGCACACATTGTTGTTAGTTGCCGTCCAGTCAGCTCCGAGTGATGGCAACCCCATTTAAAACAAAATGAAACATTGCCCAGTCCTGCACCATCTTCGGGATTGTTGGTATACTCAAGTCCATTGTTGTGGCTACTGTGTATTTTGAGTGCCTTCCAACCTAGGGGACTCATCTTCCAGCACTTTATCAGTTAATATTCTGTTGTGATCCATAGAATTTTCATTGGATGATTTTCAGAAGTAGATCACCAGGCCTTTCTTCCTAGTCTGTTTTAGTCTGGAAGCTCCACTGAAACCTGTCCACCATGAGTGACCCTGCTGATATTTGAAATACCGGTGGCATAACTTCTACCATCATAGCAACATGCGAGCCACCACAGTACGACAAACTGACAGACTGGTGGTGGTCTGTGGACATAGTAGGCGCTTGAATATTCATGTGTATAGGCATATATTCATGTGTGAACAAATGAATGGTGAATCCAAGCAAGATGTGCACTGAATGCAAGAACATAGGCCAAATTCCAGTACCACACCATCATCCCTCCAAAATGAGAAAAAGAAAATTCCAGAATTCTGATTCCAGGAGGGAGAATGATAGGATTTTATTTTGGTGGTCCCTTTGGGACCTTACCCTGACCTCCTGAGAGGTGACACCCAAAGTGTGAAAAGCACTATCTTAAGAAAACTGAGCTGTGAGCTTTCCTCATAGGGCACAGTTTTGAGCTTCTCGAGTTCTCACCACCACTAGGGAAGAGAAACTAAAATTTATGAAGCACGTATCATGAATCCTGCTAAAGCCAGGGTCTTGACACCCTGACCAGTCACTACTGTCAGGCTTAATTTTCCCAGCTCAGGGCTTCTACCCGAATCCCTAATTTCTTCCCACTATAGTATCTGCCTCAATCTGATATCCACAAAATAAATCCCACATACAATTACTGTATTTAGCAATATTACAGTCCCCAGTTTCCTTCTCCCTTCCTAATTTCATCTCTAAGACTTTAAAAAGGCCTTGCCTGTCAATACTGCTTTAATAACATCTGACCAATGACCATAACTAAGCTGATTTGACTAATGTGAGGCTATGTGTGGGTGCTCCACTTACGTTAGCTTTAACCTTCACAACAGTCCTGCAGTGCAGGTGGGTATTTTTAAATTACTAGTAAAGTTGAACATTTTTCATCTGTTCGTTAGCCATTTATATTACATCTTCCATGAATTGTCTGTTCAGAGTATCTGTGTTTTGGATGCCTGTGAGCCACACGGCTGTGCTGTTAGTTGTCCTTGAATTCGCTCCAACTCATGGCGACCTTATGTATAACAGAATGAAACGTTGCCCAGTCCTGTGCTGTCTTCATGATCATTGGTATGTTTCAGTCCATTGTTTCAGCTATTGTATCAACCTGTCTCATTGAGGGTTTCTCTCATTTTTGCTGACCCTCTACTTTCCCAAACATGATGTCCTTTTCTAGCGATTGGTCTTTCCTGATGATGTATCCAAAGTAAGCAAGCCAACGTCTTGCCATCCTTGTTTCTAAGGAGCATACTGGTTGTACAGGCAGTCCCCAAATTACAAGTGAGTTCCATTCCTAAATCTGTCTTTAAGTCAAATTTGTGTGTCAGTCAGAACAGTTAGGTACAGTATGTATCTAATGTCAGTTGGTCAAATGTTTGTTTTAGTATATAGTATATAGCGTACCTTTCTATGCATAAAAAACATTTAAAAAACACTTCCATCTTTAACATAATATTACAGTAATAATAATAATGTTTTGATGCATGTCACAAAGTAGTGCCCGTTTGTTATTGTATGTGCCTCGAATTTTTAATATAATAGGCTTTACGGGGGATTGGTTCCTAATGATAGATTGTACGTAAGTTGGAGGTTCATAACTCAGGAACTGCCTGTAGTTCTTCTAAGACTGATGTGTTGGAGCTTCTGGCAGTCCACAGTATAGTCAATTTTTTTTGCCAGCACCACAGTTCCAATGCATCAGTTCTTCTTCTGTCTTCCTTTTTCATTGTCCAGCTTTCACACACATATGAGGCAATTGAAAAGACCGTAGCTTGGGTCAGGTGCACTTTAGTCATCCAAGTGACATCTTTGCTTTTTAACACCTTAAAGAGGTCTTTTGCAGCAGATTTGCCCAGTCTGCCCAATGTGATTTCTTGACTGCTGCTTCCATGGGCGTTGATTATTGATCCAAGCAGAATGAAATCAGTGACCAACTTCAATTTCTTCTTCATCTTTCATGATGTTGTTTATCAGTCCAGTTGAGAGGATTTTAATTTTCTTCATGTTCAGGTGTAATCCATGCTGAAGGCTGTAGTCTTTGATCTTCGTCAGTAAGTGCTTCAAGTTGTCTTCCTTTTCGGCAAAGTTGTGATGTCCAAAAGGCATTTCTATTTTACGAGAAATGGAGCCTTTGCCCAGAGCCCTGAAGATAGGAGAGGCAGAGCTGGCATTGGGATCGCTAGGATCTATTTCACCATCTTTTTAGTGCACCACGCTGCCTGTTCATATGGCTAAACTTGCCAGTCTATTTCTTAGGAAATACACCATAAAGCTGTGTATTTTGGTGGCATAATTAAAGTTTACTTTCTTAATTCTCTATTTCTCCTACTTTCAGCACCATCTTGGGAAACTCTGTAAGTCATTTTCCCTTTCTTAACTCTTTCCCCCCTATTTTCTAGGCAGAAATATGAGGGGGAAATAGATCATGTCTACCTTTATTTTGATCCCCTGATAATGTGCATTTTCACCATTGTTACCAAACTTACACTTTTTCAATCTTAAAATATATTTTAGTATAGCTGCAGTGTGTTAATAGTATCTTGCTTTCTTCCTTATAATTACCTTACATGAATTTTAAAACCATATAAGGACATTGTGTAGTACCTCATGATTAGAATAAATTAATGGAATATCAGGGATTTAGTAAAAAAGGTAAATACCACACATATGTCTGGGGTCAGTACAACTTTATCCCATGATCCTAGATCTTCAGTAGAAAGTATGAATAGGGAGAACTCATCATCAGGATTTCCAGGTATTTGCTACCTATGACCACAAAGTATCTTGAGAGTCCTTCAAACTTAACCACCCTAACAATTTACAAAAGAATAAATGTATATATGTATATGTATGCATATATGTAATAAACATGAAAATATGTTCTTCACTAGCAATCAAAGAAATATGACTTAAAAGAGCAAAAATAATTTATTATTAAATAAACACATTTTAAAAAATGATGACACTCAGTGTTGGTGAGAGTATGTTGAAATGAGTACTCTCAGAAACTTGTGGAAGAAAAATAAAGGTATATACAGTCTTTCTGGAAAGCCATTGGGCCTTAAAAATATGTTATGCCCTTTGACTGACACAGTAATTACCTGACCAAGGAGGCAGTCAGATATTTAGACGAAAATTGACTATTCAAAGATGTCAACTCCAGTACTATTTAAATATAAAAAATGTCTAAAAATTAGAGAATGCATTAATAATAGCATATTATGTTTAAATATGTTTTCTAATGTTCTTAACTATTCTTTGAAGTGCTCACAGTGTAATGTTAAGTGAGTTTCTGGTCTCCACCCAACCCTCAAACCTGTTCCTCCCACAAGTTTCTACATCCCACAACCATTCTGTAGTAAATCTTGTCAGTTCTACCTTTAGTGAATATCTGGAATCTGACCACTTCTGTCTATCCTCACTGCTACCATCCTGGTCTAAACTACCATCTTCTCTGACCTGGATGATTGCAATAACCTCCTAACGACTTCCTCTTTTGCTCCCCACCTCTTAGTATATTTTCAACATGGCAACCCAAAAACAAAATAAAACAAAAAAATCCTCTTAAGCCATAATTTATGTTTATTCTTCCTGTGCTGAAAACCCTCTCATATCTGGCCAAAAGCCAGTCTTTATAATGGGCCTTAAAATGCCCTACTTTGTGTATCTGGCCCCCTTCCTCATTATCTCTGCCAAATACTGGCTCCCCAAAATATCACCAGAACAGCCTGTTAATAAGACAAAGCTGAGTAAGAGAGAGCATTACTTTGTAAGAGTCTTGACAGCATCTAGCATCTCAGTGGGGAAAGGCAAAGTCAAGATATTTATTGAGACTTTGAAGTCCTCTTTAAAGGCAGTCCTTCAATGCAGGGGGCTTGATAGGATTGACTAAAAATCATGATATAGTAGTTTAGGATTGGTAGAAACAGCAAGGTCAGAATTCAAGTGAGGGATTCAAAAAGTCTTGAGGTACAAACCATAAGTTGATGCTTTCTATTGAAAAGTTGATGGGTCTTTTAGGAAGTTTATGGAGTAAATAAAGTTATTAGCAACTCTTAATTTTCCTAGGCAAGAGTTTCCTGGAATAGTAAAGTTTGCTGATGAAGACAAAGAAATAGTAAAGTCATGTTAAATAAACTGTGTGAGAGGATGGGAGGGTTAGATGGTTTTGGTTCTCAGTGTCCCCACTTGTGGCCATTCTTCAGCCTGAGCTGAAGAGTAGACCATTCATCTCTGGAGACATAATCAATCCAGGTCTTCACCGCTGTTTGAAGTGTCACAATTGCATCTCAGGTTTCCAAGGGTGGTGGTTTCAACCTCTGTCAGGTTTTCCTGCACATTTGTTGAATTTTTAATGGAACAGTGTTTATGCAGCTGTGTTTAAGATGCTGGAGCTCACACATCTGAACACTGAAACACAGACACTAAGAGGATTGATCAGAGTTTGTTGTCCACTTCTCAGCCGGGAGCTAACAATATCCAAATTCAACCAGCAGAACAGATCCCATCCCCAGCCTGAAGAGCTGCCAGAACCAGATATTGGTTATTAGCCAAATTATCTAATTTTCTGATTTCTTTGCTTACTTCCTAGCTCTTTTTTAGCATTGTTAAATATCCCAGAGAAGTATGTAAATACAACATTCTTCCCCTAAAACAGCACTCATTCTGCCTTGAGAGGCCAATATGATACCTAACTTACTCTATTTTTTTCCTGAACCTCTCGAGCAAGGAATTCTGTAGCCTTTGTGGGATGTCTGCTAGTCTGATTTCCAGGCCTCTTGCAAAGCATAAACTGAAGGAGCCTAAGGAGAAAAGAAAACAATTCTGAATTCCCCTTGAGTGGTTAGAGTTTTGCTTCTTAAATCAAGGCCCAGTTTTTCCCCTTCTTGAATTAAGTAAGGTATCTAACAGTCTTTTTTCCCTAGAGGAGAAACTGATGGGCTAAAATGGACCCTAGGTGATATCAGGGACTATGTTGAAGACAGGTATCAGTTTACCAAGGTAGAAAATTCTTATTGCATTTGAGGGTAGTAGCCTATAGGCTTTTGTGCCGCAAATCCAGTATCAATCATTGGGAGCCAGTCAGTATTCTGTTTTTGACCATAATGCACCTCTGAGATTATCAAATTGTATTATAATGTTTTGGTGACACTCAATGAGAATAGTTCAGCACCAAGCAATGATATTTGTAGTATCCAGATCATTTGGTAGATCTAAAATGAATGAAAAGTAATCTATTTTACTTGTAAGATCTGTGTAAGTGAAATGGCCTCCACATATGAACCTGTTCCCTAGTCCCCTTCCAAGACCTATTTATATGAACGTTCAGTTATAAAAGCTAAATCCCACAAAGGGAGGAGACAAGAATCTCCTTTGACATGATAGGGAGTTTTAGATTTCTGGTTGTCTGGCCTGTTGTGGTGTTTGCATGGTTGAATCCAGTTACCCATGAAACCAACTGATTCATTATAAGGAACTGCAATCAAGGGAATCTGGGTGGTTTCCAAATAAAAATGTGTACAAACCCATCAATTTGGTTACATGTTTGAGCCAGTCCAAGAGTAAATCGTAGCCTGGTATTGGACTTGTACCAAGGAGTGACTAAGGATGTAAAACACAAGAATGGTCTTTGTCAAATAACCTAAATAAGAAATGAGATGGGGGACATTAAAACAGACCCAATTGAAATAAAAAAGGATCATAACAGAATACTATAAAAAATTGTACTCTAACAAATTTGAGAACCTAGAGGAAATGGACAAATTTTTAGAAACACACTACCTACCTGTACTAACACAAACTGAGATAGAAGATCTGAACAGACACATAACAAGAGAAGAGATTATGAAGTAATTTTTTTAAAAAAAAATCCCAGCAACAGAAAAAGCCCCAGCCTGGATGGCTTCACTGGAGAATTCTACCAAACCTACAGAGACAAGCTCACACCAGTACTACTCAAACTATTTCAGAGCACAGAAAAGCAAAGAATACTCCCAAATTCATTCTATGAAGCCAGCATAACCCTGATACCAAAGATAGGCAAAGACACCACTAAAAAAGAAAATTACAGACCAGTATCTCTCATGAATATAGATGCAGAAATTCTCAACAAAATTCTAGCCAGTAGAATTCAGCATCCTATCAAAAAATAATACACCACGACCAAGTGGAATTTATACCAGGTATGCAAGGATAGTTCAACATTAGAAAATCAATCAATGTAATCCACCACATAAGTAGAACAAAAGAAAAGAATCATATGGTCATCTCAATCAACACAGAAAAGGCGTTTGATAAAGTCTAACACTCCTTCCTGATAAAAATTCTCAATAAAATAGGAATAGAAGGAAAATTCCTCAACATAATAAAGGGCATCTATATAAAACCAACAGCCAACATCATTCTTGGTGAATTGAGACTGAAAGCATTCCCTCTGAGAACGGGAACAAGACAAGGATGCCATTTATCCCCACTCCTATTTAAGGTTGTGCTGAAAGTCCTAGGTAAAGCAATAAGGCAAGAAAAAGAAATAAAAGAGCATCCAAATTGGAAAGGAAGAAGTAAAACTATACCTATTTGCAGATGATATGATACTATTCATAGAGAACCCCAAAGATTCCACAGGGTAACTACTGGAACTAATAGAAAGATTCAGCAGAGTAGCAAGATACAAGATCAACATACAAAAATCAGTCGGATTCCTATACACCAACAAAGAGAACTTCGAAAAGGAAATCAGGAAAACAGTACCACTTATAATAGCCCCTAAAAAGATAAAATACTTAGAATAAATCTAACCAGGGATGTAAAAGACCTATACAAAGAAAACTACAAAACACTACTGCAGGAAACCAAAAGACACCTACATAAATGGGAACACATACCATGCTCATGGATAAGAAGACTCAACATTGTGAAAATGTCTGTTCTACCCAAAGCGATCTACAGATATAATACAGACCCAATCCAAATACTAACAGCATTCTTTAACAAGATGGAAAAACTAATCACCACCTTTATATGAAAAGGAAAGAGGCTCTGGATAAGCAAAGTGTTATTGAAGAAAAAGAACAAAGTAGAAGGCCTCACATTACCTGATCTCAGAACCTACCATACAGCCACATAGTCAAAACAGTCTGGTACTGATACAACAGACACGTAGACCAATGGAACAGAATCAAGAACCCAGATGTAAACCCATTCACCTATGGTCACCGGATCTTTGACAAAGGATCAACATCCATTAAATGGAGAAAAGACCATCTTTTTAATAAATGGTTCTGGCAAAACTAGAAGGCCATCTGTGAAAAAATGAAACAGGACCCATACCTCACACCATACACAAAAACCTAACGCAAAATGGATCAAAGACCTAAATATAAAACCTAAAATGATAAAGATCATAGAAGAAAAAACAAGACAATGCTAGGGGCCCTAATACATGGTATAAATTCAATACAAACCATAACTAACAGTGCACAAATATCAGAAGATAAACTAGATAACTGGGAGCTCCTAAAAATTAAACACTTATGCTCATCAAAAGACTTCACCAAAAGAGTAAAAAGACAACCTATAGACTGGGAAAAAATTTTTGGCTATGACAAATCCGATCAGCGTTTAATCTCTAAAATCTACAAGATACTGCAAAACCTCAACAGCAAAAAGACAACCCAATTAAAAAATGGGCGAAGGATATGAACAGGCACTTCACCAAAGAAGATATTCATGTGGCTAACAGACACATGAGAAACTAATTTGCTCTGTAAATTTTCACATACAGCACAATTTAAAAAAAGAATGGTCTTTGTTAGTAAGATAGTTAAAAGCAGCCTTAAAACAGCAAAAGAGGAAAGATCAGGAAATTAAAGACAAGAGAGTGAAGATTAAAGGATGAAATTTGGTGGTCTGTTCTGTGGATCTTGGGTGGAATCTGTCTACATCTCATGCAGTCATCTACTTGATCTGAAGTTCTTGGGTGGAAGCTGTCTCCTTCCAAAGACTGTCTGCTTCTGAGGGATCCTAAGAACGCTCAGCTTAGGTCTCCAGCAAAAACAGCCTTCCAGTGATTCAAGGATGATTTATGCCCTAATTGAGACTCATGAATCCAGGATTAGTCCCTTAAAGTTTCACTGTTGTGTTAGCAAACAATAGTATCTGATAGGGTTCTTTATATTGGGGCTTAAGGGCTATCTTTTTCTCATGTCTCTTCCAGAAGATCAGTTGTCTAGGTTTACGTAATATAATTAAGAGGATGTTGAAGAAAGACTGCTTGTACCTGTTCATAATAAAGACTGAGTATATTGCATGAGTCCTTTGCAGTATCTGGCCATGTCTGCTTGCAGTAGTGTGGAGTCTAGAACTGACAATGATATACCTACCACCGTGAGCCCCTGTTGCTCACTCATAGGAGGAAAGTGGACGAACCCCTGAAGGAGTTGGTCTCATTTTTACCAAAGCCAGTGTCAATACCTTTAGGCCATGAACATTAGTTTTGCTAATTTGAGTTTTCCTGTTTCAGTCTTAAGATATGACTCAACAACAAATAGGGTTAAATCTGAATTTTCTAGTGGGATTTCTAATCTATTTGAAGCATAGATAGTTAATGAACAGAGGTTAAGCAGTAATGAGTTTCTCCTTCTGGTAATGAAAGTAGCAGGATTACTATAATGAAATATGTGAGGGAGAAAGTAATAGGATTTCATTGGTGGCAAGCCTCATTTCTGAGAAATGTGAGTTTTCAGTGAGCAGAAAATGTTTTACAGTGGGAAGGGCCATCAGATTTAAAGGAACCCTAAAGCCAAGCGTGCAGAAGCTTCCACTAGTTTAGTTGCTGTGGCTGCTGCCCTTAGACAAGTTGGGAGGCTTTGCCATTGGATCAAAAGAGACTGTAGGAAGCTATCCATGTGTGATGATTCCCATGAACTTGAGTCATAGCACCAATGGCTTGTCCAAACCACTTATGTACAAATGGGTAAAAAAAAGTTTGTGATAATTAGGTAAGCCCAAAGTGGGGTACTAATTTATTGAAGGACTAATTGTAACTCACAAAAGGCCAGTTCATGTTTAAATTCCCAGGGAAGAGGTTTGAATACTGAGGACTTGGTTAATTCATATATAGTGGTGTAATAATTTCAGAAAAATTGGGAACCCACTACCTATGGTAGTTAGTGAGACATAGTATTCTTAATTGTCTCTTAGGAAAAACTGGGAAAGTTTTGAATGGCCTGTAGTCTTTACCTCCTTGGGATAAACCATGTCCTGGGTAATGAACTTTACTTTGACAGAATTGTAACTTTGCTTTGGAAACCTTATGCTCTTTCTGAACAAAACAGTAGATAGCTGAAACCTGCCTTACCTCATCTTTAGAACACACTGAAAGGTCATCCACATATAGAATAAGAATAGAATCACAGGGAAATTTAATGTCCTTGAGGTTGTGGTATAGTCTGTAACTGAAAGGTTGGAAGTTCGAGTCCACCCAGAGGAGCCTCAAAAGAAAGGTCTGGCAATCTACTTCCAAAAAATCAGTCACTGAAAACCCTATGAAGCACAGTTCTACTCTGACACACATGGAGTTATGATGAGTTGGAATCAACTCCATAGTAACTGGAGGTGTGGTTAAGGACTGTGAAAAGTATGAGAATGCCTGAGTAAATCTTTGGGGCGTAATAGCCCAGGTATAGTGTTGATTTCCCCAGAAGAAAGCAAACAAATATTGACTATTTTGATCTAAAGGACTACTAAAGAAAGCAGAAAATAAATCTACAACTGTAAAATATGCAGCCTCAGGAGGCACTGGAGATAAAGTACTATTTTAGTTCTGGTACTACAGGCAAACAGTAATGACTGTTTAAGACCCTGAGGTCTTGAGCAAATCTATAAAACCCATTGGGTTTTTTGACTGGGAGGATAGGGATGTTATAAGAACTTGTACACAGTATGATGAGTCTTTTCTCTATTATGCTTTTGACTAGTTATTTTAGTCCTTCTTTAGATTCTGTTTTAAGAGCGTATTGTGCAAGTTTGAGTAGAAATTTAGATGGGTCATTCTGAACCATAATGGGTTTAGCCAGAATAATCTTGCAAACAATTGGATGTTTGAAACTTTGTTCCACTTTTGTTCTAAGGTGCCTCTCAAATAAATAATTTTGTTCATATCAAAAGTCCCCTGAACTAGCTACTGTTAATTCTAAATTATCCTTGGTGAAATTATGCCATTTAGAAATATAAGTTCATAAATGGGGGTTATAACATAAATACATGCAAGAAGCAGGGATATGGCCTGGAAGGGCACATACTTAGGGTTAGACTAAGACAAACCCATAATTCTGGGAACTGTCAGTCCAGAGAGTTGCTTATGCACCCCATGTCTCAGGACCCCCAGCCTAATATAAACCTTAACCAGATTTTTAGTTCCCAAAGGACAGAAAGTTTTGGACAGAAGACCCCAGAGCCAGACTCTTACAGACAAGTCAAGATAAGACTGAGGAAAGTTCTCATAGGGTTTTGATGAGTGACCGAAAACAAAGTTTGTCCAAAGGACACCAGTCTGAGAAGAAACATACCAGTCTGAGAAGAAACCTTCTAAACTTCCCCAGTTCCTAAGGCAGGCTTGAGAACGGGTTTATCACCCATTCTCTTCCATATGAAATTTCCTCTTACACGACAAAAATGACAAAGAAAGAGATTGGCCCAAGATGGGCAGCTTAGTCAGACACACCAAGCTGTCCCCCTATTGCAAAGACCTGAGAAACCAAGTGAAACAGATACAGATGACAATAGTGGAATCCTGAACATCAAACGGAAGGATGAAGAATTAGATTGAATACCGAATGGAAGGAGAAACTGAATGAAAACAGTGAATGATGAGATTTACGAATCATAGGTGCCCTGTCAGCCAGCCTGGCACAGCGTGGCCATCTTGAGACAAAGAAAGCAGCATTCCTGGGTGAGAAGCACAGGAAGACAACTTCACGGAATTCCCAATAGGAGACAGAAATACTGGTAAACAAACCCAGAGTGAAGCAAGATGAGCAAGACATGAACCAGATCTCATGAATATACATGCAAAAATTCCCAACAAAACTCTTGCCAACAGAATTTAACAGCATATATATATAAAAAAAAATCATGATCATATGGGATTCATACCAGGGCTGCAGGAGTGGTTCAACATTAAAAAATCAATCAACATAATTCACCACATAAATAAAACAAAGGAAAATAATCACATGATTATCTCAATCAATGCAGAAAAGACATCTGATAAAGTCCAACACCCTTTCCTGATCTAAAAAAAAAAAAAAAACTCCCAGCAAAATAGGAATAGAAGGGAAATTCCTTAATATAATTAAGCGTTTCTATGCAAAACCAACAACCAACATTATTAGAGATTGGAAGCATTCCCCTTGAGAACAGGAACAAGACAAGGATCCCCTTATTACCACTCTTATTTAAAATTATGCTGGAAGTCCTAGCCAAAGCAATAAGGCAAGAAGGGGAAATAAGTGTACCCACATTGGAAAGGGAGAAGTAAAACTATCCCTATTGGCAAATGGCTTGATCCTTTAAATAGAAAATCCCAGAGATTCCTTAAGAAAGTTACTGGAACTAATAGAAGCGCTCAGCAAAGTGCCAGGGTACAAGATCAATACACAAAAATCAATTAGGTTCCTCTGTACTAAAAAGGAGAACTCCAAAAAGGAAGTCAAGAAAACAATACCATTTACAGTAGCCCCCAAAAGGATAAAATACCTAGGACTAAATCTAATCAGAGACATAAAAGACTTACACAAGGAAAACTACAAAACACTACAGCAAAAAACTAAAAGAGACCTATATAACTGGAAAAACATTCTATGCTCATTGACTGGAAGACTTAACATTGTGAAAAGGTCAATAATGCAATCCTGATCTAAATCCCAGCAACATTCTTTCATGAAATGGAAAAACTAATCTCCAACTTTATGTGGAAAGGAACCTGTTGCTGTGGAGTCTATTCTAACTTATAGCGACCCTATAGGACCCTATAGGAGCAGCTGCTGGATTCAAACTGCTGACATTTTGGTTAGCAGCCGTAGCTCTTAACCACTGCCCCATGGAAAGGAAAGAGACCTCAAATAGCTAAAGCAATACTGAAGAAGAAGAACAAAGTAGGAGGCCTCACACTCCCCGATCATAAAACTAACTACAGCCATAGTAATCAAAACAGCCTGTTACTGGTTCAGTGACTAACAAATAGACCACTGGAATAGAATTGAGAACTCAGAAGTCCCTGGACAGGTGATCTCCAACAAAGGGTCCAACTCTGTTCAGTAGGGAGGACGCAGTCTCTTTCACCAATGGTGCTGGCAAAACTGTACATCTGTTTGTAGAAAAATGAAACAGGATCCATATCTCACACCGTATACAAAAACTAACTCAAAATGGATTAAAGACCTAAATGTTAAAGCTAAAACTATAAAGTTCCTGGAACAGAACATAGGGACAAAACTAGGGGTCCTAATTTTTGGCATAAATAAACTAGCAAACACAGTTAAAAATGCACAAACAACAGAAGATTAGATAACTGGGACCTCTTAACAATTAAATACTTAAACGCTTATCAAAAGACTTTACCAAAAGAGTAAAAAGAGAACCTACAGACCGGGAAAAAATCTTTGGCAACGACATAATCTGACAAGGGTCTAATCTCTAAAATACATAGAAAAGTTCAACAACTCAACAACAAAAAGACAAACAATCCAATCAAAAAATGGGCAAAGGACATGAATAGACACTTCACCGAAGAGGAAATTCAGGTGGCTAATAAACACATGAAGAGATGCTCACAATCATTAGCCATTAGAGAGATGCAAATCAAAACTACAGTGAGAGACCACCTCACCCCTGCAAAAACAGCAATGATTAAAAAAAAAAAAAAAAACAAACGCTGGCAAGGTTGTGGGGATATTGGAACTCTTATCCACTGCCGGTGGGATTGTAAAATGATACAACCACTATGGAAAATGGTATGGCACTTCATCAAAAACGTAGAAATAGAACTACCTTATAATCCAGCAATACCACTCCTAGGCATATGACCTAGAGATGTAAGCGCTGTGACACGAATAGACATATGCACATCCATGTTCATTGCAGCATTATTCACAATAGCAAAAAGATAGAAACAACCTAAGCGCTCATCAGCAGATGAATGGATAAACAAATTGTGGTATATACATACAGTGGAATACTATGCAACTATAAAGAATGATGATGAGTCCATGAAATATAACATGGATGAATCTGGAGGACATTATGCTGAGTCAAATAAGTCAGTCACAAAAGGACAAATACTGTATGGTTTCATTTTTACAAAAAGTCAGTAAAAGTATATACACAGAAAGCAATGTTCTTTGATGGTTACCAGGGATGGGAAGGGGGAATTGCTTGCTAGATAGTAGACATTTGTTATTTCTGGTGATGGGAAAAACAATACACTCTGTGGGGGAAGTCAGCACAACTTGACCAAGGTAAATGAAGACACTAAAGCACATAAGAATAAAGGACAATTACAGAAAATGCTATAGCATTGACAATTTTGCAACAACTACCAAAATTAATAACAACCAAAAAAAGACATGTGGTTACATAGGTAGATATGTATGCTATATGTGTATAGGAAGGTATATGTGAGTATGTGTGTGTGCTTATATAGGTACATTCACAGGCAGAAGTATATACATGTTTGGGTGTGCTGCATGTATATTCATATAGATAATAAAGCACATGGGGGCACAGTTATGGAGACCTCCTAGACATATCCAAATACCTCATGGAATTGGTTGACTGGGTTAAAGGGCTTGGGACCATAGTCTCATGGGACAAGTCAGTCAATTGGCATAACATAGTTCATAAAAATAATATTCTACATCCTAGTTTGGTGAGTAGCGTCTGGGGTCTTAAAAGCTTGCAAGTAGCCATCTAAGATACAATTATTGGTCTCTTTCCAACTGGTGTAAAAGAGAATGAAGGAAACCAAAGACTAATAGCCCACATGAACCACATGAACCACGGCCTTATCTAGCCTGAGACCAGAAGAACTAGATGGTGCCTGGCTATCACTACCGACCATTCTGACCAGGGACACAATAGAAGCCTCAGATAAAACAGGAGACAAATATAGAACAAAAGTCAAATTCCTAAAAAACACCAGACTTACTGGACTGTCTTAGTCATCTAGTGCTGCTATAACAGAAATACCACAAGTGGATGGCTTCAACAAAGAGAAATTTATTCTCATACTGTCTAGTAGGTTACAAGTCCAAATTCAGGGTGCCAGCTCCAGGGGAAGGCTTTCTCTCTCTGTTGGCTCTGGAGAAAGATCCTGGTAATACAACAGTCTTTCCTGGGTCTGGGAGCATCTCAGTGCAGGAACCTCAGGGTCCACAGGACACACTCTGCTCCCAGCACTGCTTTCTTGGTGGTATGAGGTTCCCATGTGTCTCTGCTCGCTTCTCTCTTTTATATCTCAAAAGAGAT